>NC_141301.1:6317500-7000000 GCF_037954325.1 Fistularia commersonii
CCACCATGGACTCGGGGAACCACACCCACCCAGGCCGGCCCCATGGGGCACTGTCAGGGTACCACACCTGATCCCAATTTGTAATCGGCGCCAGCTGCAGCAGATGGCGCTAATCAAGATCCCTATAAAGGGCAGCGGCACACTCTGCCTGGCGCCGGGGGATTGTGGCTCTCGTACCACTGCGGAGCCCCGCCACGACCCCGCCCCCGCCCCCGCCACGACCGGACCCCATCCTTGCCACGACCGGACCCCAGGTGTAACCTCTGTCCCCTCCCTCATTACGACCGGACCCAGTCGGCCGGTGTAACCTCTGTCCCCTCCCTCGTTACGACCGGACCCAGTCGGCCAGTGTAACATCTGTCCCCGTCCTGCCTGCCTGGGGCCCGTCCCGTCTGCAACCCATCCTGTCTGTCACCCTGCCTGGGGCCCGTCCCGTCTGCAACCCGTCCTGTCTGCAACCTGGGGCTGTCCCGTCTGCAACCCGTCCAGTCTGCAGGCCGTCCTGTCTGCCACCTGTCCTGGTGAGACCCAGCCCTGTGCAACTCTGTCTCGGGGCCAGGGGCTTACCAGCGACACCCTACCTGCCGTTATCAACGCAATAAAGCGCTTCCGATCCAGATCCCTGTGGTGTGGTTCCCTGCCCGAGTCCGACCCCCGGCATCGTGACATTCTGTCCAGAATTGAGATTCCCTGGAGTGATAGTTGGGGTAACTGTGGTTGTGCGGTTTGGTTCGTCATTATATTTTTGGTCAGGAATACAAATTGTCGAGTCAGTGCGTTTCGTAACTTAATGAACTCTTATATGGGAGGCTTAAATCTGTGTAGTTGTCACAATTCCTCGGGTCCCCGGACCAGTAGCACAGTAATCACAGCAATTATCCTCTGCACCTGGAGACTACGTCACACCGGAAAGGAATTCAACTAATCAAGCAAGTATTTAAGTCGGACCCATCTCTCAGTCGGCGTCTGGTCTCGTTCAAGTTACACCCTTGAATAAACCCATCTACAAGTCCATGTACCTGTGTCTGTCTTCCTGGGGGAAACTGTAACAGTAGTACAGAACTGTTCATAGTCTAGAAGACTGCCATTGTCATCCATCAAGTCAATTATTGACCATATACCTTTCTCAAACCATTCCTTGTAAAACAGAGATTTGTTGGCATGCAGGACATATCTATTGTTCCAAATTGTTGTACTGTGTGGTGAGAAATTGTGTACATATATCATTTTCCAGTATAATAATATTTGTTAATCGAACTCTGATATCAACAAGATTCCTGGTAAATTTTCAAAGTCAGAGATAAGGAGAAGACTTAGGCCACCGACTTTGTTGAATAAGTAGTTTGGAGTGCAATACCAGAAAGAATGATGATGTTTGATCCAGGATTTCAACCAGCTCACCTTCAATGTCCCATTCAGGCAGTCTAACTCTATCACTTTCAGCCCTCCTTCACTTGTTTCTTTCACCTTATGTGATTTTTTTTAGATGGTGTGGTCTGTTCCTCCAGATAAAGTTGAAATTTGTTTGGTTAATAGATTTTATGAGTTGATTTGGAGCAGCATTGGAATACACTGGGTATATACATCTGGATAAACATTCCATTTTAGTCAAATATATGCGGCCTAATATTGATAAATCTCTTTGGAGCCATATATTCAATTTAGCTTTACTTTGATTCAGATTAGATTCAATGTTCCTGGATTGATTTAACTTTTGGTCTTTAGATAGGAAAATGCTCAAGTATTTTATTTCTGATTTAATAGGAACATTGCTGATTTCCTTTAGTGGCAAGTCATGCAGCGCAAGAAGTTCGCATTTCTTTAAGTTTAATGACGATCCTGAAGCCTTGGAGAATGTTTTAATTTTTTTCAACGCTTATTGGGACTTGATGTTCATTTTTCAAAACTAAGGTTGTGTCATCTGCCTGCTGGCTAATAACAACTTCTGTCCCCAACACATCTAACTTTTGGATAGCGTTGCTATTTTTAACATAAACGGCTAGCATTTCGGGAGCAAGTATAAATAAATAGGGTGAGATGGGGCAACCTTGGGGGATTCCCACATCAACATGGAAGCTCGGAGTGGTGCCGCTTGGCAGGGTCACACGGCTATGAATATTCTCATAGAGCCCACGGATCACATTCTTGAATTTTAAACCAAATCCAAAATGGTCTAACATCCATTTATCATAGCGACGCTCGAACGAGTATAAGGTTGTATAAAAGTCCAAGAAGAATATGAAGCCATTATCTTCTATGCAATATGCCTCAAAACGCATCGCTCGCCCCAACTCTGGGAATCCTAGACCCTACTTACACCCCTGCCCCAACTTAACTCCCTCACTCAGTCACATGTGCACCCGTGGAGCTCCCTGAGCTCAACACATCCCGGAGCATCACGCCAACTCATTCACATTTGAATGATTGTCTATATTTTATGTCCGCTAGATAGAGGCATCCGCACATGTGCATCAGTGGAGCTTCAGGCTGGCTGAGGTATGGACTGAAAAAATAAAGTCATGTGTGATGAGCTATAATGAAGAGAAGCATATTTTTACAATAAATTGGCTATATCTTATAAAAAGGTGGCTGGATTACATTGATTTTGACATATGTACAACATATTTCAGAACCAGACAACAGCTAAAAAGGATTCATTAGTTATTTACACCGTGTACCAAAAATGTTTCAACTTGGTTAGATAAGCACTTTTTGACCACATGGCTATATCTTTTGAACTTGTAGCTGGATTACAGCAATTTGACATATATTATGCAGATTCATGTCCTATTCAACATATTTCAACCCCAGACACCACCAAAAAAAGGATTCATTAATTATTTACACTTTGTCCCAAAAACTTATCAACTCAGTGAGATAAGCAATTTTTGACCACATGGCTATATCTTTTGAACTTGTGGTAGGATTGCAGTGATTTAAACATATGTTGTGCAGAATCGAGTCCTATGCAACATATTTCAGCACCAGACAACAGCTAAAAAGGATTCATTAGTTATTTACACTGTATACTAAAAATGATTCAACTCAGTGAGATAGGCACTTTTTGACCACATGGCTATATCTTTTGAACTTGTGGTAGGAATACAGTGATTTTGAAATATATTATGCAGATCCATGTCCTATTCAACATATTTCAACCCTAGACACCAGCTGATAAGGATTCATTAATTATTTACACTTTGGAGCAAAAATGTTTGAACTTGGTGAGATAAGCACTTTTTGACCACATGGCTATGTCTTTTGAAACTCCAGCTGGATTACAGTGATTTTGACGTATATTGTGCAGAGTCAAGTCCTATTGAACATATTTCAGCAGCAGACATCAGCTAGAAAGGATTCTTGTATTATTTACACTTTGTAACAAAAAACATTTCAAATCGGTGAGATAAGAACTTTAGACCATATGGCTATAACTTTTAAAAAAGGTGGCTGGATTACAGTGATTTTGACATAGGTTGTGCAGATTCAGGTCCTATTCAACATATTTCAGCCCGAGACACCAGCTAAAGAGGATTCATTATTTATTTACACTTTGTAGCAAAAACGTTCAACTCAGTTAGATAAGAACCTTTTGACCATATGGCTATGTCTTTTGAACTTGTGGTACGATTACAGTGATTTTAAACATATGTTGTGTAGAATCAAGTCCTATTCAACATATTTCAGCCCAAGACACAAGCTAAAAAGGATTCATTAGTTATCTACATTGTGTACCAAAAATGTTTGAACTCGGTCAGATAAGCAGTTTTTGACCACATGGCTTTATCTTTTGAACTTCTGGTAGGATTACAGTGATTTTGACATATATTATGCAAAATCATGTCCTATTCAACATATTTCAGCCCAAGACACCAGCTAGAAAGCATTCATAAATTATTTACACTTTGTAGCAAAATTGCTTCAACTTGGTGAGTTAAGCACTTTTTGACCATATGGCTGTATCTTTTGAAACAACAGCTGGATTACAGTTTGACACACACTGTGCAGAATCAAATCCTATTCAACATATTTGAGCAGCAGACATCAGGTAGAAAGAATTCTTTTATTATGTACACTTTGTAGAAAAAACATTTCGAATTGATGAGATAAGAACCTTTTGACCATATGGCGATATCTTTTAAAAAGGTGGCTGGATTACACGGATTTTGATATAGGTTGTGCAGAATCAAGTCCTATACAACATATTTCAGCACCAGAAAGCAGTTAAAAAGGATTCATTAGTTATTTACACTGTGTACCAAAAATGTTTCAACCTGGTGAGATAAGCCTTTTTTGACCGCATGGCTATATCTTTTGAAACTCCAGCTGGATTACAGTGATTTTGACATATATTGTGCAGAATCAAGCCCTATTGAACATATTTCAGCAGCAGACATCAGCTACAAAGGATTCTTTTAATGTTTGCACTTTGTTGCAAAAACTTTTCAACTCAGTGAGATAAGCACGTTTTGACCACAAGGCTATATCTTTTGAACTTGTGGCTAGATTACAGTGATTTTGACACATATTATGCAGAATCAAGTCTTATACAACATATTTCAGCACCAAACAACAGCTAAAAAGTATTCATTAGTTTTTTACACTCTGTACTAAAAATGTTTTAAACTCGGTGAGATAAACAGTTTTTGACCACATGGCTATATCTTTTGAACTTGTGGTAGGAATACAGTGATTTTGACATATGTTGTGCAGAATCAAGTCCTATACAACGTATTTAAGCCCCAGACACCAGCTAAAAAGGATTCATTAGTTATTCACACTGTGAACCAAAAACGTTTCAACTCGGTGAGATAAGAACCTTTTGACCATATGGCTATATCTTTTAAAAAAGGTGGCTTGGATTATTACATTGATTTTGACATAGGTTGTGCAGAATCAAGTCCTATACAACATGTTTCAGCGCCAGATAACAGCTAAAAAGGATTAATTAGTTATTTACACTGTGTACCAAAAATGTTTGAACTAGCTGAGATAGGCACTTTTTGACCACATGGCTATATCTTTTGAACTTGTTTCTGGATTACAGTGATTTTGACATATGTTGTGCAGAATCAAGTCCTATACAACATATTTCAGAACTAGACAACAGCTAAAACGGATTCATTAGTTATTTACATTGTGTACAAAAATGTTACAACTCGGTGAGTTGAGATGAGCCCTTTTGATCGCATGGCTGTATCTTTTGCACTTATGGTAAGATTACAGTGATTTTGACATATATTATTCGGAATAATGTCCTTTTCAACAAATTTCAGCACCAGACACCAGCTAGAAAGCATTCATTAGTTATTTACACTTTTTAGCAAAAACTTTTCAACTCAGTGATATAAGCATTTTTTGACCACATGGCTTTATCTTTTGAAATGACAGCTGGATTACAGTGATTTTGACGAACGTTGTGCAGAATCAAGCCTATTCAACATATTTCAGCAGCAGACATCAGCTACAAAGGATTCTTTTATATTTACACTTTGTGCCAAAAACGTTTCAACTCAGTGAGATAAGAACCTTTTGACCACATGGCTATAATTTTTAAAAAGGTGGCTGGATTACAGTAATTTTGACATATGTTGTGCAGAATCAAGTCCTATACAACATATTTCAGCACCAGACAACAGCTAAAAAGGATTCATTGGTTATTTATTCTTAGAACCAAAAATGTTTCAACTCAGTGAGATAAGAACCTTTTGACCATATGGCTATACCTTTTATAAAGGTGGCTGGATTAAAGTGATTTTGACATGGGTTGTGCAGAATCAAGTCCTATTCAACATATTTCAGCAAAAGACACCAGCTTGAAAGAATTCATTAGTTATTGATTCGTTGATCAAAAACGCTTCAACTCGGTGAGATATGCAATATTTGACCATATGGCTATATCTTTTTAAAAAGGTGGCCGGATTACAGTGATTTTGACATATGTTGTGCAGAATCATGTCCTATTCAACATACTACAGCACCAAATAAGACATCAGCTTAAAAGATTTCATTTTTTATTTATACTACCAAAAACCCTTCAACTAAGACCACATGGTTGTATCTTTTGAGCGTGTTGATGGATTACAACTATTTTGACATATATTGTGCAGAATCAAGTCCTATTCAACATATTTCTGCACCAGACACCACCTTGAAAGAATTCATTGATTATTTACACTTTGTACAGAAAACGTTTCAACTCGGTAAGATAAGCACTTTTTGACCATATGGCAATATCTTTTGAACTTGTTCCTGGAAAACAGTGATTTTGACATATATTGTGCAGAATCATGTCCTATTCAACTTATTTCAGCACCAGTAACAAGCTTGAAAGAATTAATTAGTTATTTACACTGTGTACCAAAAGCACTTCAACTAAGTGAGATAAGCTCTTTTTGAAAAATAAAGTCATATTCAACATTTTTAGCTGTCCCGGCTCGGAAGGACTCGGACAGGGAACCACACCACTAGAACTGGAGTTAGATAGTCTCTTTATTTTTTGATTGGTAATCAGTGTCTCGCAGGGTCAGGGTCCAAAGGTCCAGAGGGGGCTCTCGCAGAGTCGGGGTCCAAAGGTCCAGGGGGGGCCGGCGGTTGTTCAGGGACATGGCGCAGCGGGGTGGTTGAATGGCTGTGGTGGGGATGAGGAGTTCTTTAACCAGGGCCTCGTCTATGAAGTTGCCCTCTGCCCCAGAGTCTACCAGTGCCGTGACAGGGCACCGGTACCTGCCCCACTCCAGCGAGGCTGGCACCTGTAGGTGAGTCAGCGGGGAGGAGATCACCGTACAGCTCACCAGGACCCCCCCCGTCCCTGGCGGCCACTGGCTTTTCCCTTCTTGGCCGGGCAGGTGGTGGCGTAGTGGCCCACCTCACCGCAGTAGAGGCAGGCGTTCCAGCACCGCCGGGCAGTCTTCTCCTCAGCGGTGAGATGCGCTCAGCCCAGCTGCATGGGTTCCTCGGGACTCGGGGCCAAGGGCAAAGGACGGGCACGGTCCGGAGGGGAACCCTGGGTCCTCCTCTCCTGCCTTCGCTCGCGGAGACGATTGTCTATTCGGATGGCAAGGTTGACCAGGGCATGCAGGTCCGGTGGTTCATCCCTTGCTGCCAGCTGGTCCTTCAGCTCCTCGTTTAGTCCCCTCTGGAAGGCGTATCGCAGCGCCGAGTCGTTCCAGTTACACGCCGCCGCAAGGGTCCGGAACGCGACAGCATACTCGGCCATGCTCTGTCCCCCTTGGGTGAGGTCACCCAAGCGTCGTCTCCCTGGAGAGGGTGGTCGAAGACCTCCCTCATCTCCATGGTGAAGGCGGCATAGGACCGGCACGGCGGTTCGTTCTTCCGCCACGCCGCCGACCCCCAGCGTAGTGCAGCTCCAGTGAGTAGGCTGATGGTGTGGCGATTTTTTGTTTGTCCGTTTGGTAGGTCATCGGTTGTAGACCAAACACCAGTGAGACCTGTAGCAAAAAATCACCACACTCACCTTGGTCTCCGGGTATCGTGGGGGATCTGGCACATGAGGTTCCTTCACGGGAGGATGTCGAGGGGCTGGTTCCAAAACAGGGGCAGAACCCGTTCACTGACTACAGTGATTTTTACATATATTGTGCAAAATCAAGTCATATTCAACATTTTTCAGCAGCAGACACCAGCATGAAAGACTTCATTAGTTATTTACACTTTGGACCAAAAAAGCTTCATCTCAGTGATATGGGCACTTTTTAACCACATGGCTATATCTTTTGAACCTGAGGCTGGATTACAGTGATTTTGACATATGTTGTGCAGAATACAGTCCTGTTCAACATATTTCAGCAGCAGACACCAGCTCAAAAGAATTAATTAGTTATTTATTCTTAGCATCAAAAAAGTTTCAACTCGCTGAGACATTAACTTTTTGACCATATGGCTATATCTGTTGAACCTGTTGATGGATTACAGTGATATCTACAGATATTGTGCAAAATTAAGCCCTTTTAGACATATTTCAGCACCAGACACAAGCTTGAAAGAATTCATTAGTTATCTACACTTTGTACCAAAAACGTTTTTAACTCGGTGAGATAAGCACTTTTTTGACCATATGGCCATATCTTTTAAAAAGGTGGCTGGATTACAGTGATTTTGGCATATGTTGTGCAAAATCATGTCCTATTCAACATATTTCAGCACCAGACACCAGCTTGAAGGAATTCATTAGTTATTTACACCTTGTCCGAAAAATGTTTCAACTCGGTGAGATAAGTACTTTCTGACCACATGGCTCTGTCTTTTGAGCCTGCAGCTGGATAACAGTGATTTTGACATATATTGTGCAGAATCATGTTCTATTCAACATATTTCATCACCAGTGACCAGCTTGAAAGACTTCATTAGTTATTTACACTTTGTGCCAAAAACACTTCAACTCAGTGAGATAAGCACTTTTTGACCACATGACTATATCTTTTTAACTTGTTGATGGATTACAATGATTTTGACATATATTGTGCAGAATCATGTCCTATTTAACATATTTCAGCACCAGTGGCCAGCTTGGAGAAATTCATTAGATATTTACACTTTGTACCAAAAACGTTTCAAAACGTTGAGATAACCACTTTGACCATATGGCTCTATCTTTTAAACCTGCCACAGGATTATGAGATTTTGACATATATTATGCAAAATCAGATCCTGTAAAACACATTTCAGCAGTAAACTCAAGCTTGAAAGAATCCATTAGTAAATTACAATTTGTATCGTAGACGATTCAACTCGATGAGATAAGCACTTTTTGACCACATGGCTATATCTTTAAAACCTGGGGCACGATTTGAGTGATTTTGACACATCTTGTGCAGAATCAGGTCCTTTTCAACATATTTCAGCAACGGACACAAGCATGAAAGAATTCATAAATTATTCAAAATTTGTATCATAAATGCTTCAACTAATTGAGATAGAACATTTTTTGACCACATGGCTATATCTTTTAAACCTGCTGCAGGATTTGAGTAATTTTGACATATATTGTGAAGAACCTGGTCCTATTCAACATATTTCAGCATCAGACAAAAGATGAAAAGAATTCATAAGTTATTCACAATTTTTATCAGAAAAGATTCAACTTATTGAGATGCGCACTTTTTGACCACATGGCTATATCTTTTAAACCAGCGCACTTCTTGGATTTCGATTTGGATTCCATGATACAAATTGTACATAACTTATTTAGTCCTTCAAGCTTGTGTCTGGTGCTGAAATATATTGAAAAGGACCAGATTCTCCACAATATGTGTCAAAATCACTCAAATGTAGCCGCAGGTTTAAAAGATAAAGCCATGTGGTCAAAAATTGCTTATCTCACCGAGTTCAACCATTTATGGTAGAAATTGTAAATAACTTATGAATCCTTTCCAGCGTGTGTCTGGTGCTGAAATATGTTGAATAGGAAATGATTCTGCACAATATATAGGACTGTCTCGGAAAATTAGAATTTGTGATAAAGTTCTTTTTCTTTTGTGATGCAATTAAAAAAACAAAATTACTTTTTCATGACATTCTAATATTTTGAGATAGGATTTTTGAGTTTTCTTAAGATGTTAGCCATACTCAGATGATTAAGAGATAATTAAGATAATAAAAGGCTTGCAATATTTCAGTTGATTTGTAATGAATCCAGAATGTATGGAATTTTTGTTACTTAGAACTTTATCACAATATTCTAATTTTCTGAGACAGTCCTGTAGGCTACCTACAGGGCACAACCCTGGAACCTCCTAAAAAGGGAAATGTTTGCATGATACTTTTCCCGAGCCGACATGTAACTTTTGAGTCACACTGTTGTTTTTATGAAGTCATTTGTTGGGCCCTCTAATGGGGGGGATTCTTTTTAAGATCCACACATTTTTCTTTTATTGTACTTGATGTTGAGTTGTCATACTTTTGCCCTTAGTCACATTTTTGCCTGCTTGGAGCAAAAACAAATTATACAAATCAGTGTAAAGCCAACGGGCATCATTCTGCGACAGATTCCACTAAAGTGGTCAAGAAAAATAACAAAAACAATGTTCAGAAAATTAGGAATATTAGAAGAAATTAAAAAATAACACATACATAACAATTAACTAAAAATGATCAAGGTGCTACCTGAATTTCAGCACCCCTCCCTCCCCCCCCCAAAAAAATAACAGTTGAGAAAATGTTCTAAAACATATAAAATAATTCAAAGAATAAAAAACATAAAATAGTATGACAAAATAAGAAAAGAATGGAAGCTAAGCATCTGAAAAACAACCAAAATTAAGTTGGAAATTTTCTGTGACAAATGATAAAATCTAGCAACTGTATATTTAAATAGTGAAAAGGCCCTCTGTTATTCTTTCCAGTCCCTTTCTATCACAGTACAGTCAGCAATATGGCCATAGGGAAGAGTTCTTCAAATTCCTTGGTGATGCAGTCAGGGTTTATGACAGGTTTTGTATGCATAGATCAGGGTGTGTTTACTGCCCTGGTTATCCCCTATGGTTCTTCATATTCCCACTAACCCCATCCCTTTCGCCTTCCCTGGTGAGTATGCCATATATTCTTTATAAATGCATTAGATTCAGATTGTGACTCTAATTTCAATGAAGGAGGCAATAACAATTGAAAATCAGCAACTGCACCTACCAAATGGCTAACTGTGCCATAATTTTATCTGCACTGTGCATGTGGTCATCTTGATGAAGGTAGCCATACTTTTCCAGAAAAACCTGCAATCATACTTGATATAAGAAAAACTGATTATCTATAGAAATGTTATCAAGACAAATATTTGTTCATGCTCACCATGTTCATCTCTTTAAAGTCTGAATAAAAATTGAAGTCCCTCCTTCAGTAAAACTTGTTTTAAAAAAATTTACAATATTCACTGAAAAGCTGATTTCAAACGGACAGCGACATGCAATGTCTGTGTCTTCAAAAATACCAGATTATTTGCTCCTATGGGTTGTTTGCAGCTACAGTATATCATGCTTTTTATACTTTAATTACTGTTATAATTTTTATATTTCACTGTTTTAAATATTTTCTTTAAATAAATAGATAATTTGTTCTTTATTAATGCCTCGTGGGGAAACACGTCCCTGCATTTAACCAATCATGGATGAACCATAAGCAGTTGGCTGCCATCCATCAGCGACAGGGGAGCAGTTAGGGGTTCTGTGTCTTGCTCAACAACAGTTCAACACACTCAGAGGACCTGGGAATCAAACCGGGACTGTTTGATTCAAAAGAGGATTGGTCTACCTCCTGTGCTAGGCCGCCCCTATTTATCCAGTACTTTATGAGTTTTTTAATATATTATATATTATATTTCATATGATTTTGAAGCAAAACAATTGTCTTTTTGAAAAAAAATAGTGTGCGTTATCTTAATTAGCAAACACAGAAGTATTTTCACTTTCTAGGACCTGGTATCCATATGTGTAGACATCAGATTTTGGGCTAACCTTTAATTTCTAAAATTCATACCCTGTATGTGGACATTTTTTCTAAAAAACTACATCAGATGGTGCTAAGTTTTCATAAATATCAGGCTCAAGTTGATAACAACCGCCATCGACAGATATAAGAGGGATTGTGAATTTATTAGTAGTATGACGTTGTGGTTGAAGCTGCCAAGCAGGAGGGATCGAGGAACACCAAAAACATTTATTGATGTAGTGACAGAAGTTAATTGGTATGAAAGAATGGGCAATGTGGTGTGGCACAGCAGATATAGAGCATTCATCTTTGGAACCAAACAATCCTGTGTCAAAGTGTTATTGAGCAAGACACTGATCCCCTAACTGCTCCCCTGGTGCTGGTGGAGCGCAGCACACTGCTCATGGTTCAGCTATGATGGGTTAATTGCAGAGAACAAAGCCGAAAGGAAAAGAAGTCCTATCTAAGATGAGCAAACTACACAATTTTCTTGTTTTCTTTAGGCTTTTCCCTTCTGGGGAAAAAAAGAACCTCATCATCTTTATCGCTGCTACCTCAAGCTGTACTTTCAGTCTTCGCTTCAACAGAATAGAATAGAATAGAATAGAATAGAACTTTTTCAATCCAATAGGAAATTCTTTTGCCAGAAGGCAAAACATTACATCCATTCACTTGAAACATGAATTGATTTTATTGTTTGGACAACAGTCATTTTTCTCAGGGGTGATTTCAAAAACTTCATACTGACTACCAGTGGCTGCTGTCTGGACAATGCAACACTGACTAACTCCATTCAGTGCAAGTCATGTAAGCAAGGTAAGATAATGACCAAAAAGGTACACTTGTTTAGTGTGTCATACGGGCTCAGCAGTTATGCAAGGTTCATAGACATACATTGTGTTAAGTATACACAGGAGATATATAAATAAAAATATATTCAGCATTTTCAGTGTAAGGTAGATAACTTTTACATGGTCATTTGAAAAGTAGCTCACGAGGCAAAAAAGTGTGGGCTACCCTGTATTAACTAGCTTCTATCATGGCATTTAATGGCCCTAAAATAAAAGGAACATGACTTTATGAAATGATTCCTAAGACATTAATCACCACGTTTGCACTTTTAAAAGGTCTATGTGAATATAATTTCAAATATCAATTGTGTGAATATAGTAGATTAACCATATGCAATTACCAATTAAATTTCTTTATTCAGTGAAGCTCCATGTTTAGTCAAAGTTGAGCTATCATTCATTAATTCATTCATTTACTATCCCAGAGCTTATCCGGGTCTGGTTTGTGATGGCAGCAGACTGAAGACAACCCAGGATGCTAATACAGAAGTACAGAGACGGTTCTAGGGAGTTGGATTGGGTTTTTTGTAGACCTAAAGAAAGCATATGACAGAGTGCCAAGAGAGGAACTCTGCCACTCCTGATTTCCTTATACAATATCAGAGAATTGTGTATGACTGGTGCAGGACATTTATGCTACCTGTGAGACAGTGGTGTGGTGTGCTGTAGAGGTAACAAAGAAGTTCAAGGTGGAGGTTGGACTCCACCAGGGATCAGTTCTGAGCCCCTTCTTGTTTGCAGTAGTGATGGACAGGCTGACAGATGAGTTTAGACAGAAATCTCCATGAACCATGACGTTTTGCAGATTACATTGTGATCTGTAGTGAGAGCAGAGAACAGGTTGAGGAAAATCTAGAGGTGGAGGTATCCGCTTGAAAGGAGAGGAATGAAAGTTAGTCGCAGCAAGACAGAGCACATGTTTGTGAATGAGGGGAACTCAGGTGGAACGGTGAGGCTACAGGGAGTAGAGATCAAGAAGTTGGAGGATTTCAGGTAGTTGGGGTTGACAGTCCAGAGCAACAGAGCGTGTGGAAAAGATGTAAAGAGACGGGTTCAAGTAAGTTGGAATGGGCGGAGAAAAGTGTCAGGAGTACTATGTGATAGACTATCAGCCAGAATGAAAGGAAAGGTGTACAAGACAGTGGTGTGACCAGCGATGTTGTATGGTCTAGAAACAGTGACAATGACGAAGACAGTAGGTAGAGCTAGAGGTCCCAAAGATGAAGATGCTAAGGTTCTCTTTGGAAGGGACCAGAAGGTCTCGAGAAAGGCCAAAGAGAAGATTTATGGATGTAGTGAGACAGGATATGAAGTTAGATGGTATGAGAGGAGAGAGAATAGGGTTAGATGGAGAAGGTTGATTCCCTGTGGCGAGCCCTGAAAGGAAAAGCCGAAAGAAGAACCCCAATAGACAAATACATAGACTGTAACAATCTTCAGTAAAATCATAACCATCAAAAACAAAATTTCTATTTGGTCTGCATCTGCTGTAGGGGAATATTAAAAGATAAGTGCAGCTGTCTGTAAAAGAAAATGGACTTTACTGCAACTTTAATTCAAAAATGGGCATTAATGCACTGAAACGTATTTTGTCAAACTGAGGGTCACATTTTGATCAAAAAAAGTCCTAATTCTGTATATTTTAAACAAAATATACAGCATATATTTTTAATAGTTGCAGAAATCTTACATGTACATGTTTATTATAAAGGCTATACTTCAACACAATTTAAAAAAGCAGCAACTACTTCTGAAGTCAATTAAACAACGAAAATATCCAAGCTCCAGATATGCAGAAAACAATATTGATTATCTAAGGGTACGTGGGGTAATTGAGGCTCAGTTTCACTGAACACTAACACACTTCAAATTGAAAAAAAAATCTAATGATTTTATTTAATGTGATCATCTCTTGTCTTATGAGGCCCGTCAGTTGTCAAGAATACAATCTAAATTGGCATTTTGACATCAATCACGGAGCTAAGTGTGCCAAACTTAGCCTTACAGAAAAACAGCGATAAAAATTGATATTTTCCTTTATTCACTTGGATAGTTTGACCATTGATTGGGTAATGTGGGTTATTTAATCAGACAATATAAAAGGATTTATGTAGTGACAGAGCAACTAATAAACATATGTACATCTACCCAAATGCATCTGTAACATTTTGACTTTGAATGAGTCATAAAATCAGATATTTAGCATTAAGGAGTAGTTATTTATTTTAAATTAAGGTATATTTATACTGTTACCGTTACATGGCCCTTTGAGGGCAACCATTGTGCTGGTGTAGCACCCAATGAAAATGAGTTTGACACCGTTGAATGTTAAAGGTATATTCTAATGGTTTAACACTGTCATTACTCATATTGTCATGACTCCTCGAATCCCCAGGCCAGCTTCACAACAATCACTGCAATTATCCTCCGCACCTGGAGGCCACGCCACACTAGAAAGGAATTCAGCTAATCAAGCCAGAGTATTTAAGTCGGACCCAAGGTTTCAGTCAGTGTCTGGTCTCGTTTGAAGAAGGAGTTTATGTTGGCCTTGACTCTTCGGTGTATGGAAATGCTCCAGATTGAGAACAGATTAAACCAACCTGCAATTCTACTAACCTGTGTCTGTGTATCTGGGGGAAAGTGAAACAGAAGACCAGACCTGGTATGGAGCCTACAAACTCTCCAGCACCTCAGCCTCCTCAGTTCATCCATGCTGCTCTGGTGGCCAGCCCGGCCACTTACTCCGGCTCCCCAGAAAGCTGTAAGGGCTTTCTTCTCCAATGTACGCTGATGTTCAAGATGCAGCCCGCTCTGTTCCCCACGGAGAGGTCCAAAATTGCCTACATCATCTTCCTCCTGTCAGGCAGAGCACGCCAGTGGGCGGAGGCAATTTGGAATTCCCCGGGCACGGTGACAGACACGGCTCAGCACTTCATGGAACACGTCAAGGAAGTCTTCAGCATTCCAGAGGGTAATTTGTCCCTTCAGGCCTGGCTTTATGCCCTCTGCCAGGGAAAACCGCCCATCATGGAGTATGCCTTGCTGTTCAGGACACTGGCAGCTGCCAGTGGATGTAACGAGCCGGCCCTCATGATGGTGTTCCGACAAGGCCTGAACCCCTCCTTGTGCCTCCACTTGGCGGCGTAGGATGACACCATGGGGCTGGAGAGGTTCATCCAACTGGCCATTCGAGTCTCATCGGAGGGAGACCTGCTTCACAGGCCCTGGAAGGTCTACCACAGTACCATCCCTGAACCAGCCGGATCAAGCAGATGAGGCCATGGAGGTGGATACCCTTCGATTGTCACCCACAGAGAGACGCAGACGCCTGGACAACCGCCTCTACTGGAGAGAAGGGTCACCTGATCTCACGCTCTCCCACAAGACCCATGGTGAATTCCCCTGACATCCCTTTAAAACCGTTGATTATCTCAGCCCAGCTTTATGAATCTGACTCTACCCACCTTGTGCATGCCCTCCTAGACTCCGGCTCGGTGGGAAACTTCATCGCCGGGGCACTCTGCTGGCAGCTTCAAATCCCCCGGATCCCATGTTCCCCCACCTTCATTGTATGATCAGTGATTGGGGGAGGGGGAACCTATCTCTCCCAGGCAAGTCAACTCGAACCCCTATTCTAAGCTGCAGGGAGGAGGTCTCGCATGTTGAAGACATTTCATGTCCTGGAGGAATCACAGATCAGGTGTTAGGCTGACCTTGGCTGATGGCACATGAGCCTGTAGTTTCCTGGGCCTCGGGAGAAATTCTGCGCTGGGGTGAGACCTGCAAGGAGCGCTGTTTCCCACAGCTCCCTCTAACTCAAGTAGTGCCTGTCTATGCCACTTCAGTGGAAAGCCCCAATCAAGACCGCCATGCCCAGAGTCCCTCTCAATATGCTGGCTTTCAGGATGTCTTCAGTCCACAATGGGCCACTGCGCTGCCTTCACATCGTTCCTGGGACAGTGCCGTAGATCTACTTCCTGGCCATCTTCTGCCAAACAGAAAGCTCTACCCTCTCTCTCCCAGAACACGCAGCCATGGAGGCCTATCTAGAGGAATCCCTGCGCCAAGGCTATATCCAACAATCAAAATCCCCTGCTGTCTCGCCGTTCTTCACAAAAAAGGATGGAGGTTTAAGACCCTGTGTGGGCTACCAAATCCTGAACAAGGCCACCATCAAGTTCCGATATCCTCTGCCTTGGAGTCCCTCTGTGGGTCCACAATATTCTCCATAATAGACCTCCGGAGCGCCTATAATCTGGTGAGCATCAGAAAAGAGTGGAAAACTGCCTTTGTAAGCCTCACTGGGAGTACAAGGTCATATGGCCTAGCCCATGCCCCTTCCGTGTTCCAAGGCTTCATGAATGAAATATTCCGAGACTTCCTCCGGAAACTTGATCTTTTACATAGATGACTTCCTGATCCACTCCCCAGATCTGTCCAACCACATTCTCCACGTCACCCAGATCCTCACCAGGCGTCGGGAACACCAGCTCTTAAGGCAGAGAAATGCCTGTTTCATCAGGCCAGCTCCTCGGCTACAACCTCCATCCTCAGGGAGTATTGCTCTAGACAAGGTCAGTGCCGTCCACGCGTGGCCTCAACCTCAGACAATCAAGCAACTCCAGAGGCTTCTGGGATTTGCCAATTTCTACCGACGGTTCATTGATAACTTCAGCCAATTTGCTACGGCGCTCACCTCCCTGTTGCGTGACAAACCAAAACACCTTCGAATCCAGGCACTACACAAGCCTTCACGGATCTCTAGAAGGCCTTGACGACCGCTCCTCTGCTGTGCCACCCTGACCCAGATCTTCCCTTCACGGGGGAGGTCGACGCTTTGACCACTGGGGTGGGAGCCGTGCTGTCCCAACCACATGGAAAGCTGGCCTGGCTCCAGCCCTGTGCCTTCTTTGCTGAACTCTTCTTTTTCACAGAGAGCAATTATGATATCAGGAAGAGAGCTCCTGGCCATCAAGCTGGCTTTGGAAGAGTGACGCCACTGGCTTGTGCTCCCTCAAGAACTTGCAATACCTACGCAAAGCGAAGAGGTTGAACTCTTCGTTGTATGGAAACGCTTCAAATTAAGAACAGATTAAACCAACCTGCAATACTACAAACCTGCGGCTGTGCTCCTGGAGGAAAGCGTAACACATATGATTTTTTTGAAATCAATCCATTGATAACCACAGGTACCTCAGATTCCAGACAAAGCCGTGATCAGGGTGCTCCAAATCCAGTGGCGGGCCACGCATTTTACACCTAAGCCTTCAGTAGTGCTCCGAATCAATCTAACCCAACCCCAAATAATTAGTTTATGGTTATAAAAAATATTATGCAGTATGAAGAGATGCATCGCAGATAGATAACTCGTGTGGTGTTAAAATTCGCCCGCGGGACAGAGGGATGCCCAACTCTGTACTCTACAACTGACAACCCCCCGCGCAATCGAGCACGCACCCCAAGTGCCCAAATTCCAAGAGTGTGTAAGACAAGTCCTTATTAGGAAGTAAACCCGACCATTGAGGCGATGGTATAAAATGACCGTGCCTCCTCGGGGACAGAACCTCCTCTCCTGCACATCCGCTGGACTCGTCTCAGCGTGTGCAGGGGGTGAACCATCCTCTCGGGGTGACATTCATTCTGGCCCGGGATTTCTCTTAAGTGTAGTTTCTGGCTTTGAATGAACCATTGTTGCTTGATCAGTTTCTAACCATTATGACGTTTTCCCCTGTATGAAATCTGAACACACCAGGACAACCAAGTTCGGTCCCGTGGTGGGAGCCACAAAAACGGACGGTAGCCACTATAATGCCTTTATAGCAAACAGCTGCTACACGTAAAAACCAACAATAATCTTATAAACTTGCAGTATTATTGAGGAAACTAGCAACATTTTACTCACCAAAAATTCTGATCATTTGTAGACAAAATCCATCTTCCTTTCTTTCCTCAAAAAGAATTAAATTATTCTGTCGTACTGATTATCCGTGCAGGTACACTCAAAGCAATACAATTTGCAGGGTACCTCTGAGCCTGTGAGCCAGGGCTACATATCGTAGTTCGTGGCTTAAAAATGTCGGGCAAATCATTTTCCTGGTTGTGAGAGGTTCGCCAGCTTAGGAGTTGCCCAACCTTTCTTACTGTGTCCAGCTTTTCTTCGAAAAGAAAATGGCTTTAATGACACATTAGTAACTAAATCCGTTTCTTCTCCTGCCGCCATCGTGAGTTGTCGATACCAAGGTTAAACAAAACACAACAATATTTCTGTTCACAGCTCTCTAGTACCAACTCCTGGCTAATAACTTGTCCTCTCTCTGACTAAGCAATCAGAGGGTGTGAATAAGCTGACGTTGCCGTAGCCTGCTAGAAGGCTTTGATGTCGCAGACTCAAAATCTGATTGGTTTAAGCAAAACGGTCAACAACACTTAGTTCTGCAAGCCATTTTCGCAAAAACTGATTGTGCAGCCCCCCCAAAAAATGGGTCTCGTTTTTTGAGAATTCACAATTTAATTCACCATCCAATGTAATTTTCTTTGTCTTGTTGTCAGTAACATAACATGCTGCTGCTGTGCAAATAATATAACTCCCACAATGGAAAAGATCACCTTTATTGTTTTTTTGGGGGGGGATAGGATCCAAATAAAACATTTAATTCTGCTCATACAAAACAATGGTGAAAAGTCTAGCTCACAAACACCTGCACCTAGAACCTGACAGAAATTAAAAATATTGTACTAAGAAATAAGACAACACATTTGAGCACATGCCAAAACTTCCCTCAAGCTTAGAAGTCCCTCTTATAGATGACAGACCCATCCATCCTGATTTGACTGGTGATGAGAAAAAATACCAAAGTCAGAGTATCTTATCCATCTTCTAAAGAAACCCTCCAGGGCTGGACTGATGCCCACTTGCTCAATGTTTAGTATGGCCTCTCTCTTCGGTCATCCCTCCGCTCACCTCTGAGAAGGGGAAAGGATCAACCTTAGTGACTTATGTGAATAATACAGAGAAAAAGTACTTTTTTTTTGACCAGTGAATAGTTTTTCTTAATAACATTCAGTTAAGTATTTCAAGAGTTCAAAATATTTTAAAGTCAACCTTCACTAATTCACCTCCTGAATCTCCCTGACAGAATTACATCATGGAAATTCCCTGATGCTTAAATGAAACTGTAGTCTTCAGTCAGAATGGAACAGAAAAATGTTGGGACCCACTAAATCTGCACCAATTTCATCTTGCATACTGTTTGAACAATTTTATAAGGAGTAGTCCTCTTTAAATAAAGAAGTTTAATCTGATTAAAGTTCGAAACTCGTCAAAGTGTTTTGTTATTGCAGTCAATTAAAATATCAGCATTTCATTAACTACATTTTACAATGAACAAACATTGAGACTTCAGTGCGTGGCTTGTGCTGAGTGAAACATCTGCATGATGCATAATTTGTAATTGTACTGTAGTTGCTGAAAAATAAGTTAGTAGTAACTCCTCTCAGATACTTTGCCCCCTGCAGGTCAAGCATTTAACTACATCAGCAGAAATTAAATCATTTCTTGTATTTGTAGGTATGTCTATTTGACCCGTCTGTGACCAAAAGTCCATTATAATGGAATAAGACAGTTCTGACTGTAATTTCAAGCTGTCTTGTTAAATTTTAGGTTAAGAACATGTTCAGTCCTTATGCAGTACAAAAATGTGAAGCACCACAAACTAAAGCATGACCATTTCCATCCTTGTTTAATTTCCAAATTACATGTGATGGATGGTCCAGAAACTAAAAAGGGGCTGAAATGGATTATCACAATTGTCTAAAGGCCCTTTCTCATAAAGGAGAAGCTACAAAAAGCAGTTGCTGATCATATATATATATATATATACACACACACATACTATTTTCCCTGTAGAGAAGCCATTGATTATGTAACACTGAACTGAATACACACCTTCCTCCCATTTTGTAACCGCCTCCATATCCACCTCCATAACCACCACGCTCTCCTCCACGGAATCCTCCACGACCTCTGAACCCACCACCACCCCTGTCACCACCATAACCACCTCGGCCACCACGATCTGCAGATCAATAAAATCATTAAAAAAAAAAAAAAATTTAAAGGGTTGAAAAGATAAAACAATCAAAGACTAAGGGCAATGAAAGTTTACTTTAAATCTTAATCCTAATTCTGCATGAATATGAAAATCCCTAACAAGTTTCTGAAAACTGGGGAGGGAGACAACACTTTCAGCAGGATCTTAATGAATCCACTTTACCTCCAAATCCTGCATCTGCTGGTTTGGGGGCACCACATTTGTTACACTCTTGCCGACGGGCAAAATTCATATTGCCGCAAGAACTAAGGGATAGAGATGGGTACTAATTTTTTTAAAGTTTTTGAAGGTGCAATACACTGTTTTACATGACATGGATGGGTTACATTATAAAACAAACCTGTTAGGACAGGGCCAGTCTCCTCCTTTGACATCAAAATTTGGGCCTCCACCACCACGACCTCTGAAACCTGGCCAACAGGTATTAACAACATTACAGCATTTATCAGCTTGAATTTAAATGGATATCCGAAATATTAGACGACCTTCTCACCTCCTCGTCCCCCTCTTCCACCTCTCTGTGTGAATTCAGCTCTGCGGGTAGCAAATGATACTTTGATGGGTTTGCCTTTGAAATCTTTGCCTGAAACAGAAGATCACCAATTAAAAATCATTTTTAAAAAATCCCATCTCGGGATAGGTCATTTGTTTTCCACATGAGCCATATTTTCCCACCATACGTTTTGGGTCAAGTGACAGGTCAAAATATAAATATAGACAGCAATAAGACTGCTGCGACTAAGTTCTTCTAGGCAACATTCAATGTTGAATTCCCACATGTCAAAGTGCCTGTTTGCCTTGACAGACTATGTGACCTTATATAAAACAAATGAAAACATGACATTACATGTAACTGAATTCACTCAAGGAAGTTTGTAGAAATATGGAAAGTGCAGTAGCAAGAATTAAGCACAGTTATGACAGGTACTTTGGGTTCACCTACTTCACATTGCACTTAAGTACATGATGAGCATATTCACTGATCTGCCATAACGTTTATGACTCGATATGGTAGGGGTTTCCTTTTGCCACAATACAGTTATCGGCCATTGAGGCATGGATTCCATCAGAGCTCTGAAAGTATTTCAGAGTATCTGAAAGTAATATTTGGCACCGTGACATTAACAGCTGATCCATTAAGTGGTAGAAGTAGAGATGGGGGCTCCATTGATAGAATTTGTTTTCCTGCACATTCCTCAGTGCTCAACACGACTGAGATCTGGGGAATTTGAAGGCCAACAACTTGAACATGTCATGCTCATAAAGCCACTTCAGATCCATGGACAGTGACAGACACCCTTGCCCTTTCCATCTTCAAAGTCCAACAAATCAAACTGAAGAAGAAAAATGTTCACTGACTGTCTATATCCATCCAATGGCCAGAAAATAGTCATAAGAGATAAGCATATATGTCAGCGCTTGCACAACACTTGTGCAGCTGTTTCAATTTTGATTAGCATTTTGTTTTTTCTCAATATTCAACAATTCTAATGACTATGTCTCCACATATTTCCAAACCAAACAATTCACTCTGCAAAGAAAACAATTCTTTCACGGCTAATACTTTCATACCATCAAACCAATCAATAGCAGCTTTAGCAGAGGGTGGATCATCAAATGACACTGTAGCCTCTCCTTTCGGCAACCCAGTGGCTTTATCAGAGTAGATGTTGATCATCAGCTGTCCAGTTTTCTTGTTCACCTCAAAAAATAAAAGCCATACAATACTGTAATAACCAGTTTAGACAGTGATAAAACAAGAGAAACTATTGATGGGACCAACATTTAATTCAATCTGGCTGCTCTAAAGAATAAATCAACAGTTTCTGAAAGAAAATATTGCAAACAACCATTACAATACCTTGATGATTCCAATCTGTTTGAAGAAATCACCAACTTCCTGCACTGTGACATCCTCTCCTAGTCCCTGAACAAATATGGTGTTGTTGTCAGAGTTATCTTGTTCCCCAGCTGTGGAAAAAAAGAGAAAATCTATGTTTCAAATGCAGAAAGTCCTCGATGACCAACATAGTATCTATTTATAAGGAAATCTGGCTCACTGTGGAACTGATGTTCTAAAGTTCGCACTCAAAAAAAAGCTAAGTTATGACTTGCCTGATTCATCCCTTGCACTGTAGTCTCGAGAGCCTGTAACACAAGGCAAAGGGTGGAAGAGATTGGTTGAGCAACCACATTCTTAATTGGGGTATTCTACAGAATAAGATAATTTTAATGTCTATCAGTGCATAAATTGAGGAATCTGAGTCCAGTTATACATCCCTGTAAGGTGTTTTCATACCAATGCATCACATTCCAACACCATTCAGCGCGGACACAATGTTTCGTTTTTGACCACCAAAATGTTTCCAGTTTAAGAAATCTTGTTCTCCTCGTCCCGGAACACCTCAGCCATTTAACATCAACTCCTGTCTTCATGCAACAAAACCATTATTTTAACATCTACGACTCCATGTTTGCCATATCTGAGGACATTAAAATAGGTGGATTCCCTTGAGATCTGAACATAAATGGTGGCATTCTTTGTTCCCCATTTTTCTTCCTCTTTCAACTAACTCAAGTTGTTTTCGCCCCCACCGACACAGTTCTGATGCTCGTCACTTACCACCGTAATTTTTGAAGCCACCACGGTCACCACCTCTGCAGAGGAAAAATTGGAGATATGATGGCTTTTCCTTTGTCCCAACTGAGAGCTCAAAGCTCCCCTACATCACCATCAGTATGCACTCCTGCCAGGGTGTGCGACTATGGTGGAAATGTCTCATACGAGGAATGTGTTAGTCTTTGACAATAGAGATCAATGGACAGATGACTGGGCAGCTCTGAACAATCAGGGCAAGTGTGTAGACAGTTACCACATGTCATGGGGTTCTCCATTTAAAATTTGGTACCTTTAGAAGAAACAGAACTATGTTGGATTCCAAAAGGCAAATTTGTACTAGAATATGAATAATAAAAATAGTCACATCTTAAAAGATGTGAGGTGGTGTAGCAACTCCATAAGCAATTTTCCACTGAGTGTGCATTTATGAGATAATTCTACTGATGTCTGTCTAATGGTTCTATCACTTTGAACACCTGTAGTATAAAATGTAGATCCATGTTAACAAAAAACATTATGTTCGCCATTGCAAAATACACAACACTTGAATGAAACCAGACTGTGAAGCAGTTTAATATATGGCTCCAGGTATAACTGTAATTTTAGTTGAGTACCGTGGTCCGCACTTGCTGGACTGCAATGCAAGCCAGTGTGTGTATGTAAGCCATATGTCTGCCAAAAATTTATAAATTTTTCAGTCAATAGTTTTTGACCTCATTTTCTTTAACAGTTTTTTTTCCAAACAAAACCAAAAAACACTCCAAGTTTGAAATACAGAACAGGCTATGGAAAGGCAGGGTAGGTTTTCAAAATGAAGTCATAACTCCTTAAATTCAGAAAGTAGCTTCTTGCCACTTTCATACAAAAAAAGGTATAATTGTGCAAAGAGCAGTGAATGTACTCTTGGATGAGGTGCACAATTCACATTAACAACCCCAAACATTAGGGTATTTTCAAGATTATGCACAGGATTGCCCTGTGGTTTGGATAGTTTTCATTGAGCCATTTCATAATACTTTCGTATCCAAGCAGCCTCCAAAATGGGACACAAAATGCCGCACGGTAAGGGACAGAGAAAAGTTGTCAACTAGGGGTGTAACAATACAGTTGACTCAAACTTGTTGGCAAGGTCATACATTTAACCAAGAAAGAAGGCGAAAGGCTGAAGAGTTTTCAGTTACATTCTTTAAACACAAAAGTGAGCTGTCCAAAGGATCTCACACACACGCGCACGCACAGACTGTTTGACAAATCCCCCCCCCCCCAAAAAAAACAGAATAGCAATTTGTGGTCACTAGTTTCAACACAATCATTTGCTTCTTAAACCTACATCTTCAAACATATCATGACATAATGAAAGTCAGTGAAACAGTCCTTAAAACTAAACCGTTTTTAAAATGGTCACTCCTGTTTATGGTGAGCTGACAACAGTTTTACTGTCCTATTCTGTGATTCAACAGATTTTATATAGGCATGATATTGTACTGTGGATACACGTTTTGCCTGGAAATGTACATGCATACAGTTGATCATTTCTTTAGGTTCAGAAACCATTTGTTCAGTCAATTCCTTTCTTAATCTGTTACCGGAAATATTATCTACATTTGATGGCAGCATCTTCAACAGACCAGTGAATCTTTAAACACTAAACAGTTGAGCACAACTGGAGATCAACAGTGACCGCTTACATCCAAATAATCATATCCATTGATTCCGTAATAGAAAATATTACAAATCCATTTCTCACATTTGGTCATTTTGATATTGTGGAAGTGCATAGTTACACCCCTGATGTCAACAATTCTGCTTTATATATATCTAAACAAACCCTGTATCTGAAAAAAACAACCTGCCTAGTACTGTTGAAACTACTGTGTTGATGTTTAATGGGTTGCCATTATTTGAATTCATCATAAACATCACAATGAAAAACAGATCATGAATCATGAATCAAATCTAATTGGTAAACACATGAATATGTGAATATATGAATATTTTAGCCAGGAATCAACACCAGTCAAGCTCTCATCTGCGAAAAGCAATTATCATCCAGGTTGACCAATAAATAAATATATATATAAATCTACAAGTTCGAGTATCTGGAGCAGAGAAGATGAGAAGCAAATGTCATGCATGAGGTTTCTAGTTGATGTGCAATGAATTACTGACTGGCTTTAGATCATGCCTCGTATTTTACAGATTTTAAATACCTTGGGGGCAGTGGCATTGCGCAACTTACCCCATACCATGATGTCCGCCTCTTCCTCCGCGGTCATATCCACCACGGTCATATCCACCACTGCGGTCATAACCTCCACGGTCATAGCCACGACCCCTGCCCCTGTATCCGCCTCCTTCTGAGCGGTCTCCATGGTCACGGCCAAACCTCCCAGCCTGACCACCACTTTCGCCTAATACAACAATATACATTGAGACTGCTGAAGTACCTCCATTAAGACAGCCAGTATCTTACAGAAAACATGAGTGATTTAATTGTCATTACCTTCATTCCACCTTCCGTAGTTGCTTCCACCTCCTTGACTATGACCACCATAACCACTGCTTCCACTAACCCCACCTTGTCCCTGTCCACCAAAGGATCCTTGCTGTCCATAGCTGTCCCCACCTTGTCCTTGCCCACCATAAGATCCTTGTTGTCCATATGATGACGACTTGTCACCATATCTGTGAGTGGGCACAATAACAAAAAATGCATAAAAGTTGAAACCCAACAGCTAAAATCATGTACTTTGATATTTGATTTACATTCTGATTAATGTCACCAACCACATCGTCATGGACTCAATCAGTCATGCTCACCAAAATTCAGTATTTCATCTTACCCGGGAGTTTCTTGTCCATAACTGTCATAGCTCTGCTGCTGCCCATAACCGCCCTGAGACTGCCCATAACCATCTATTAAAATGAATCACCAGGTTCAGAGCAATTTCATTGAGTGAATGTAACTGTTTACATGTCAACTTGCATACCAAATAATATCCTTCTAGGTTTATTATTTATTGTTTCGTTTTTACAAACTGACCTGTTCCGCTTCTATCAGCAGTAACTATATGGCTTCACTTAGGACAGTAAAACAAGTATTTCATTGTACAGGGACACAGGTCTCCTGACTGCATATATGACAGTAAACACTCTGAATCTTGAATTGCAACCATTGCTGGTTTATAACATTAAAGTGGTGTCTAGTTATTTTTAATTTATTATAACATTATTTATTTATTTATTTTACAGACACTCAAATAACAGTGTGCAGTGTAATACTGTACCTTGTGTCACAGCTTGCTGACCATAAGTACTGTAGCTCTGTCCACTGTAAGAGCCACTACCATTGCCTTGTCCGAATCCCTGAAAGAAACACTTTTAACACTTAAGAACAAAACTATTTTAGAACAACATTTCAAATTCAATTTACAGAAAACTTTCCCTTATGCTAACTTTTTCAACAGGAATTACTAATGTATTGTGAAAAACCAATAACTTCGTATTTAGAAGATTCTGTCTAAATGGAACCAATAATTGTCCTGTCTAGCAATAACCACTTCCTGTAAAACAAAATGCAATGAACTACTTTTATATTACTATAATACTTTCTATATTTACTTGTCAGATAGATGATGGTACATTAATATATAAATCAGTATACATTCAGTTCAACTTCGATATTCTGATGAATGACGTAATAACGACGGTTTAGCTACTCATACGTAACGATCGGGTATGTATGACCATACAAAAATGTACACAATAACTCACCTGTCCACTCTGCTGACTGCTGTATGATCCATAACTATAAAAAATAAGTTAAAACAATATTTTAAATTTGAGACGTTTATGCTGTTAAATAGGTTGATATGCTGAACGTTACCTTTGAGAGCCACCGTAGCCGGAATCTAGAAAAAATAGTAATAAATAAAGAACGTTTCACTTAAGGGTTATAGATAAATAAGGTATTTCTGAGAGATGTTTTGGTTAGATTAGGTTGACCACCGGCTACTAATTGCGCTGAAACAAGGAGGACAGAACGGGGTTGTTGGCTCAGTAATCCATTGAAAATGGCGGTCAATTCAGTCTGGGCTTTGGCTAAATTTGACTTAAACCCGTGCAGCAACGGTTTTGTAAAGTCACTACAGACGATAAATGCATTAGGTACACAAGAAATATATATAATTTGCTTCAACTTCGTTTCCCGTAGTCAATTAACTGAAAGCGGTTTTCGTTGTATAGTCGAAACATTAGCCATATACACAAAGAACAGTCATTGACAAAAACGTGCTAACTTAGCGAGCGGCTAAAGATGGCCGAGACAACGCACCTCGTTTGGTCAGCTAACACTCGTTTCACAACGGCTTGCAATAGATCAAGCGGTGTCTGAGAGGTAAACCATTGTCTACAAACTAGCATCTTACTAAGACGTACATCGGTTGAGGAAATACGCAAACGTTTCAGTTCAATGATACACTCCCTTAGATAGGTGAAGCCGTTCCTCGTGGCCTCGCGGTTTGTCGCTAACAACACTGCTAATCGGCCGACTTTTTGTGTTTTCTGAGTGAGAAGGCATGTTAAAGAAACAAGTGATCTGAATGTTTTCTACTCACCGGTGGCCATTCTGCAAGGTCGGTTTGTTTCTCTCGTTTAGATATTTAAAACCTGCGTTAACTGGTAAAATGTAGTAACCCGAATTCTGGTTACCCTGTAGCACTTCCCTTTTGAAGTTTCTTCTTCTATCGTTTTAAACCGTTGGCTGCGTCCTGAAGAAAGGGGCGGGTTAAAACGTTGAAACAATGCCCTGGTTGGTTAATCCTACCAAAATCCGACAGTAGCACCAATTACATATTTCTGTCGGGTACCGTTGGGTTACTAGTAGAACGCCATTTACTGTTTGGAATACTTTTTGTAAAACCCCTAAATTTACTTGGCCAGCCAAGCGAACCATCTACGGATATTTCAAATGAAATATAGATTGTATTTGAGAGTGATAAGTGAGTTTCAACTGAATTTTGGTCCACAACAACATTAGAGTGGGGATAACATGCAGATTAATGAGTTAACAGGGTGACACCAAATTGGCCAAATTACCTAATAACATTTGAATTAAACATGTTTGTTTCTTTTTTATTTTCTCTTTCATTGCAATAATTGTGATTATAAACCTTGATGCTTTTCAAAGAAACATTGTCACATGAACATCACGGCTGCTTGATAGATAATTTATGATTGAAAGTTGATTGTTTCTATTTTTAACAACTTTAAATTATTAATAAGTAGAGGATGTTTTAGTTGCCATTTCATTTTTTAAATTTTTATTTCACATGGCCGACCCACAACTCTTGTTTTAAACCTGTATTACTGATTCAGATTGCACGCATATCTGTACCCACGGTATCTGGAAGTCCTGGTTTTATTGATTTTTTTCACCAATCCAACCAAGATCAACATTTCACTGGTGCAAGTGCATTAATATATTTTCGTAAACTGTTGAAAAATTTGATAATATCAATATTCCAAGCCTAATACCTGATGTTTGTTGTACCAGACGAACAGAAATCTTAAGTTTAACTTCTGTTCTTAGAGCTGACGCTGATGTTTTTAACTTGTTTACTGGCAGTAATTCAATATTCCTGTCCTCTGAATCTTCTTCTTACACCCAACAATAAGGAATCTAGGTGTGTGAAAATACTTCTTCGATGTATGTTTTTAGTCTAATTAACTACCATTGTTTTATCAGCTTCAAACTTAAAATGTAGCAAGTTACTATCCCTAAAATATTTGCTAAAATAAGTAATTCATCAAAAAAGAATACTCAACCTGACAAATGGTATCGATTTTATTCATAAAAAATGCATGGCCACATACAATCAAATAATTACAAAAAGTAATGAGACAAATGTGTAAATGATCTCAGATGCATTTCAAAGATGCAATATGAAGTTGTAAGGGCTTTAATGCTAAAACTACAGTAGTTGTAAGGCAGTGCTGAAAAGGCAAAGACTATACTGAAACTGGTTGGAAAGTAATAACTTCATAGACTCTTCAAACAGGTATTAGGAGACATATTTTGGATAGGTGTTAAGTTGATTTCCCTGTAAAGTTCTGTGACTTGACAAATAAAAAAATCCCACAACTGCCAACCTTAGGCGGGTGCAACATCTTCAGGTGTTACTAATTTTCATAACACTGTTGTATCAAATTCAGAAAACAGATGTGACTTTGACTGGGAGGCCATTCATTGTATCAGATCTTAAATGTCGAATTTTAATATTTTAGAAAGAACATCTACAAATGCATTTCCATCGATTAAAAGGCAGGACTATGTAAAGCAACACTCTAATTTTCTAACGATTTGCATATTTTTATCAATTTCAGTTCACTTAAAACGTTACTGCTTAAACTAAACAATTGCATGAAACCACATAAAATCCCTTGACATTTGATGAGCACCAAGTCCCTATGATGTCAGCTGGTTACACCTGTTTACTCAGATTTTTTTTTTTAAATCAATCTAATAATACAACAGGGTACTTTCAAAAGAAGTACTCTATTAACAAAAAGATAAATTAGTTTACAGTTTTGAGCATGAGGATTCATTCTGAAATTTCCTTCAATAGGGACACATCATGGGTTCATTCAAGACAAAGTAAATTGTAGGATTGTAGTTTCTGGTGTTACATTAAACAAACTGAAAGTTACAAACAGCAAAATGAATAACATTCAATAAGTTTCATACCGATGAGTTGGAGGGACCATAAAAAGCAGATAACAGCCAAACTGTTTAACTCTGTTTTAACTGTTTAATATTTTTCAGTTAAAAAAAAAGTTTGCTGCTGCTCACTTGAGGTCAGAGAAATATGAGTCAAGGGTTCAGATAACCATTGCAAACCAGGAAGAAACAGATTGAAACAGTGGGTGCATTTATTAAATAACCTACAGAGGTAGTGTTTGCCTCAAGATTATCTGAATCACTTTGAATACAACAACTGCTAAATGTTTTTATATTCAATCCAGTTAAAAATAACAAAGATTAAAAGTTAAAAAAAGAAGAAACAATTGTCAGGTTATGATGGTCTTTAACTCCAGACATCTTGTGAATACCGACCCTTCGTCATCAATTTCTTGATATAATCTGTGGCCTGTGAGCGTGTCAAGCCTCCAACTTCTTCTGCTATTTCATAGAAGGCTGTCTGCACATCCTTTGCCATGTTTCTGGCATCCCTGAAAAGGGATACAACAAAATTGATTTAATATCCGTAATACGTTTTTCATCAGGGTCCGTACCACTTGTCCTCCACAACAAGATGCCATCCAGCTGTCGATGGGCAAGGTGCAAGGTACAGCCTTAAGTAGTTGCCATACAACTCGCAGTGTCAAATACAGAGGAATTCAACCATTCACACTTTTGGACAATTTAGGGGTTTTTAAACCAACTATATGTTATTGGGCAGTGGCAGGAAGCAGCAGAACCAGAGAGAGCCCAAGCAAAGAGAGTGATAGGCTGTACCAACTGTAAAGCCTAACACATCATATTGTAATTATAATTTAATGTTTTATTTGCATGACCTATTTGACTTGACTAGATTCAAATGAAGTCTGATCACATTCTCGGTCAAATTCTTAAGATTTTGAAAATCAAAGTGTTTAGGCTAAATATCAGCAACACTAAAATCAAACTGCCCCAATACATTTTACAGCAAAGTAGCCAATATTCAGTACTGTATATACTGAGAATAATAAGAATAAGAACAACTTTATTTATCCCGAGGGAAATTGTTGTGCCAGAGTTTCAAGTAAAACATAACAATAATAGATAATAGGAAGGAGGGAGAATAAGAAATACGAATAAAATATAAAGTGTCAAAGTTAAGGCTATAAAGTGTTTTAAGGTCTTAAAAAGTACAAAGATTTGAATATTCCCTTCAGCTGAAGGAAGAGGAATTAAAAAGTACTGTACTGTATATTGCATATAATGAAATCTTAATCTGATTCTGCCATTTGTTAGCACGAGTAACAATAACTTTGTAGATTGACTTCAAAAAAATATAACTTGAATAAGGTTAAATAGTTATAAATAAAAAAATAGTTATAAATAGTTACATACCCGCAAATGTAGATATGAGCGCTTTCAGTGTGAATGAGCTTCCACATGTCCACCTTGTTTTTCTTCAAGAGGTGCTGCACATAAACCTTCAGTGTAGATAAGTACAAAATAAGCATTAAGGGCATTGTTTTTGTTACAGTATAGAAATTAATTATTTTTTACACTCATGAAGCTTTAATACAAATAAAAAAGTATTTCAGGTCATGTGTCATCGATTAACTAACATGTAATTATTATGCAACTTTATAAGACTGTTTACACTCTTCAACCAGCACATATCCCAGTGCACTGCAGACATGAAAGTAGGAATTTCACTGTATGGGGAAACTTATTTTTATACTGTACATGTGATAATAAACACTTTAAATCTTGAATCTTGTGTATGTCCTTAACCACTGTGGTTTGTAATAAGCATTTCAGTCCAGTAAAATAATTACCTGAACCAGTACAAGACAAAAATCTGATCTAAAATCAGCAACCAGAGCAGTTCATCTTCAATTGAAAAATTGCTTCAAATGCTAAAAATTATATATTCTATTTTTCAAGTTAATTATCTTCTTCTTCTTCTTCTTCTTTCCCTTTCAGCTTTTCCCTTCAGGGGTCACAACAGTGAAACAACCTTCTCCATCTAACCTCATTCTTTGTATCATCTTCTCTCACACCAACTTCTTTCATATCCTCTCTCATTATGTTCATAAATCTTCTCTTTTGTCTTCCTCGAGACATCCTGTCTGGCAGCTCCAATTCCAACATCCGTCTACTAATACATTAACTATCCCTCCTCTGTACATGAATGAACCCTCTCAGTCTGGCTTCTCGGACCTTCTCTCCAAAACATCTAATGTGCCGTCCCTCTGATGGACTAATTCCTGAACCTATCCATCCTAGTCACTCCCAAAAAGAATCTTAGTATCTTCATCTCTGCCTCCTGTCTTTTTGTCATTGTTACTGTTTCTAGGCCATACATCATCACTTGTCTCACCACTGTCTTATACACCTTTCCTTTCATTCTGGCTGATCGTCTCCCATCGCATAATACCCCTGACACTTTTATCCACCCATTCCAAACTGCTTGAACCCGTCTCGTCACCTCTTTTCCACACTCTCCGCTTCTCTGGATTGTTAACCCTAAGTACCGATACCTGAAATTCTCAAACTTATTGATCTCCACTCCCTGTAGCCTCACCATTCCATCCAGGTTCCTCTCATTCACACACATATACTCTGTCTTGCTGCGATTAACTTTCATTCCTCTCCTTTCCAGAGCGTACCTCCACCTCTCTAGATTTTCCTCTACCTGTTGTCTGCTTTCACAATGTCATCCGCAAACATCATGGTCCATGGGGATTCCTGTTTAACCTCATCTGTCAGCCTGTCCATCAGCACTGCAAACAAAAAGGGGCTCAGAGCTGATCCCTGATGAAGCACCATCTCCAACTTGAACATCTCTGTTTCCCCTACAGCACCATGTCCTGCACCTGTCTAACATACAGTACTTCTCTGCTACTCCACACTTCCTCATACGGTAGTGTTCTTCTCTTGGCACCCTGTCATTTGCTTTTTCTAGGTCTACAAAAACACAATGCCTCTGACCTTCTCTGTACTTCTCTACGAGCATTCTCAAAGCAAATACTGCATCTGGAGCACTCTTTCTAGGCATGAAGCCATACTGCTGTTCACAAATGCTGACTTCTGCTCTCAGGCTAGTTTCCACTACTCTTTCCCGTAACTTCATTGTATGGCTTATCAGCTTTATCCCCCTAAAATTGCAACAATTCTGCACATTCCCCTTATTCTTAAAAATGGGCACCATAACTTCTCCATTCTTCATGCATCTTCTCACTCTCTGAGATCCTGTTAATGATCGAGTAAGGAACTCTACTGCTGCCTCTCCCAGACACTTTCATACCTCCATAGGCATATCATCAGAACCAACTACCTTTCCATTTTTCATCCTCTTCAATGCCTTCCTCACTTCACTTGTAATTATCTCTTGATACTTTGTGATCTGCAATAATTACCTCTTCTACCGTTGCCTCTCTTTAATTTCCCTCACTCAACAGCTCTTCAAGGTACTCTTTCCATCTTCCCATCCCTCTTCTAGCATCTGTCAATACATTTCCCTCATTATCCTTCATCATCGCCCAGACCTGCTGTAACATCCTTTCCATCTCTATCTCTTTGTTTCGCAAACCTGTATAGATCACTCTCCCTCTTTAATGTCCAACCAAGCATACGGGTCATCGTACACCTTTTGTTTTGCCTTTGCTACCTCTATCTTTACCTCAGGCTGTATCTCCCTGTACTCCTGTCTGTTCTCTTCAGTCCTCTCAGTATCCCACTTCTTCTTTGCTAACTGCTTTCTCTGTATATACTCCTGCACTTCCTCATTCCACCACCAAGTCTCTATATCTACTTTCTTCCAGATGATACACCAAGTAATCTCCTATCTGTCTCCCTGATAACATTAGCCGTAGTTGTCCAGTCATCTGGAAGCTCTCCCTGACCACCCAGACCCTTTCTCAACGCCTCCCTGAAAACCATGCAACACTCCTCCCTTTTAAACTTCCACCACTTTGTTCTCTGTGCTGCCTCTGTCCTTTAGATGTTCCTTGTCACCAGAGTCATCCTGCAAACCACCATCCTATGCTGTCTGGCTACACTCTCACCTACAACTACTTTGCAGTTACTGATCTCTTTCAGGTTACCTCGTCCATACAAGATGTTGTCTACCTGTGTGCTCCTACCTTCGCTCTTTTAAGTTACCCTATGTTCCTGTCATTCCTTGAAAAAAAGTGTTCACTACAGCACTTTCCATCCTTTTTGTAAAGACCATCTGTGTTCCTAGCCTGTATACCAAATCTGCCCATTTCTTCTTCACTCCCTCCATTGCCTGCATCAACATGTCCATTGAAGTCTGTTAATGACAAATTATATACTATCAATATAACTAATTTGTAAGTTCTTTGTTAGACCTTGCTCATAATGTAAGTGGTCATTATTTTATGTGTGCCATCTAAAATAAGTAAAGTCACTACACAGAAAACACAGATGCCAAAAGAATGGTCAAGGAAAAGATAGAATAATCAAAATCAGCCAGTATAATAGAAATAACTGAAGGCCAAACAATAATGCTAAAACATACACATCTGTGTGTTCAGATTTTCTTGTAGTTAACTCTCTAATCTGGGATATCAGTTTCAAAAGTCCACGACTGCCAGTATGTGGGACACTACCAAGATTAAATCAAAGTCATAGGTCTTACAGTGCCCGGGTTTGCACCATGAATAACTACTATTCCATTAATCTAATGAAACTGAAATGTTTCTAGATAACAGGATAGGGATATGGTTAAATCTACTAAGTCACAATATCTCAATCTTTTATACTTATACTGTTCTACCAGTATTTGAAATCTGTACCTTTTGCTCCTGGTCTCTAGAGAAGGCAACATTAAGCTGTGTTAACACCCCTTTGTTTTTCGCCTCTTCCAACTCCTCCTGGTATATGTAATCTGCATCCTTATGTCTGCACCCAAAATACATTGCGGTCTCTCCCACGTCCTTTCCTATAACGAAACACCAGCAAAAAAACAAACATGATTCGTTATTGCTGGGTAGATGGTTGTTATTGTTAGGTTCCTGCTCTTTATGCAGTATAAAAAAAATCTCTACCAAATAAGTGCAAGTCCTTACATGTCTCCCTGTTAAAATAACTTCCCATAATATATTAATTAGCTATATACAATTCACGTTTCAGAGGTCTATGAGATAATGAAGTAATTAATTATTACCAAAAAACTCGATACACAACTTGCCCTTTGAAGAAACATGACAAATTTTAATTTTTTTGCAAGGTTGTAAACAACATAATGATGCAACTGAAAGCACCTTGCTGTTTGAGCCAGCCTCTCTCCTGGATGAAGCCCATGAAGGGGGCAATGCCTGTTCCTGGGCCAATCATGATTACTGGAACTGTAGATTTGAAGGGCAGGCGAAACTGGGACTTGCGGATGTACATAGGAACAGTTGACTTGTGGCCATTGTCAGAGACCAGCTTATTCTTAAGCCAGTTAGTGGCCACACCCTTGTTAAAGCGGCCAGTCTTTGTCTTATATTCCACCACTACAGCACAGATGTGGATGCTGTTAGGGTGAACCTACAATATAGAGGAATAAAATACAAAAGATTTCTCAAGTCCTTGAAACAAATAACTATGTTAAAACTGAAATTATACAAGTATTGATGAAATTAAAACATATATCTGATTATCAGAAGGCTTCACTTTGATTAAATTATTTACTGCAATAAATTCTCATATAAAAACAGGTGTGGTAAGAGGGGACTTCATTGTTCCTGTCAGTAAAAGTATTCAGTCAGTATGGCCTTTCAGTATGACTGTACAGAAATTCACCGAATTTGCTGTGTCTGTTCGTGCATTTGTCTTCTATGTATACTCAATCTTCTTGTTCTTTGCATATATTAATACTGTATTGTGTTATTTTTTTCCCCTTCTATTCTTTTTCACCTTGTTTCTATATAGCTACTCTCTGGAAAACACTGCTACATTTTCAGAAATGTTCATAAATGCACAATGTCCAAGCCAATCAAACCATTTATAGTAATCATCATAATTACTATAATTTTAATAATAATAACTATTATTGTTGTTGTGTTTGTCAGTTCTGGTATGAAAAAAATCAGATGTCAAAAAAAAAATCCTCTGTAATGATATAATGAGGACTACTTGAGTTCAATTTGTGTAAATGCTTACACAAGCTTTTGAGCAAGAAAGGCAATTTCATGCAGATAGTTTTTGCAAGTTTCCAGTCAGTATGTGAGGTAACTTCTGGAAATAACAAATGTATTCAGACTTTTTCCAGAGACTTTGAAACTATATGGCAGAAAGATAGGGAAAGATTTGCAGAGATAACCAAAAAGGAAAGGATTATCAAAAAGTGTTTGAAATAAAAAAAGAAAGCTTTTGATGAGATTAAGTCACAATCCTTATTTCACACTTGAAAATGAATATGGATAAAAATCCTGGGCTATTCCTTCTGTGAAGGTGTAGCAGAGCATTACTTTTGAGGAGGAAGCAATGGAGTAATATCGAGCCTGGAGACGAGGCATCAGCTCACAAAGGTGGTCTGTAGGAGGCCGTAAAGAGGGTATATCCTCGAGAATGGCAAGGATATTCCTACTTGCATCCAACACCCAGCTCTGGTAGAGAGCCTACAGAAACAGATGGACTCAATTCTTTTTAACTACTTACAGCTTTGGATTTAACACAATTTATTAGAAAGAACGTGTATCTGTTTACACCATCACAGATGAGTGGTAACTGACCTTGCCCTCAGGAGAGGATGAGGCCATTTTGCGCATCATCTCCTGGTCTTTCTGGTCTGAAGCATACTGTGCTAGCTCATAGAGGACATTAGTGCGGGGAGGATGTGTGATGTCAAGGTAGTGAGTCAGAGCTGTACGGTAGGTAGTTGGACAAGGGAAAGGGTGTTTCTTGTTGGATTCCTCTGCAAAACAAACATGTTATGACATATACCATTCATTACAAAATCTAAATACTGTTAACAGAAGCAGACAAAATTGGTGATGCCCTTCCATTAAAAAAACATAAATGGTCACTGAAGTAGCTTGAAACTGACAAAGGTAATAAAAAATAAGAAATACAGAAAATTAACAATTGAAATCAGACACTGACTTTTAATTGTGAATTAATAGAAAAAGGAAAAAAGTATAGTCGCGCAGGACGAAAATTATGTTACCCTTATGTTTATTTTATTACACATTCTTTAGTGGTAGTCCAGTCACTATAATTGGGCTATTTCTGTAACTCCCAATGAGACCTCTGCACCTGTCAACAGGTATTTTGGTCCACTATTCATGAGTGAAGTGGTCTAGTGGTCTCAGGTTTGGAGGGTACCTTCTCCAGTAGGATTTAGATCAGGTCTAATTGAAGGCTACTTTTAGAATCATCCAATGTTTTGTTCTAGGTCATTCGCCGGTATTTCAACTGTGAGTTTTGGGTCACTTCCCTATTTATTTTTAGAAGATTACATTCAAATGAATGTGATCAATCAAAACAAATGTTGGAATATTATAATTCATGTTTTTCTGTTAAAAGAAGTAAGTCTATCATTTTGAATTTGTAAAAATGGGCTCCATGTGAATGATTTCATATTTATAATGCCATGAAAATCCAGGGACAAACTAGAAAAGTCAAGGTTTCAACTGCCTACCATCAAGGTTGTTAAGGGAGATAACCCTATCAAGGTCCATTCCAAGAATTTGACCCAGCTTGTTGACCAACACAGAGTCATTTGTGGGGTAAAGAGCGACATGGTCTCCAGACTCATATCTGGAATTTAAAAAAAGGGCACGTTTGGACTGTTGCTACTTGCCAGAATGTATGAAAGAATTATTAATATCTTTATATGCCACTTAAGACAATTTTCATTTGAAAATGGAGAATCATTACTTTATCTTGGCTGCAGAGTATCAATCTCTCACCTGATTTTGGAACCTGTAATATCTAATTCAAGGTGCATCAGATGTCTCTCACCGCCTTTGTTGAGTTTACGGTTGACAGTGACTGGGGCCAAGAAAGGGTTTTTCGAGTCAAATGGCCTGTAAGGAAAAATTATGACAGTAAATTATCATCAGATGACATGCACAATTTTGTCTAAAAATTAGCTTAAACAGTTAACAGTGAGCTAGTCACGTTTTTTTTATCTGGTGATGGATAGAGAAAAAAGGTATATTCCATTGGTTAATGAAAAGAGATGGGAGCTATTAGAGCATGCTACAAGTTTTGCATGACCATCACTGGAATAGAAATATCTGCTGCTGACTGTTAAGTAAGAATAATGTTGAACTATTAAAGTTCAGTTTAAGAAGAAAATACACTTCAAAGGGCAGGTTTCCAGGTATTGGATTATGCCTAGTCCTGGATTAAACTTGATTTTATATTCACACAAATGATTTAGTCCAGGACATGACTCACTGAATCAAATGTTGGTTTACTGGTGCACTTCCATATCCCCCAGCCTGCTTTTTTTAAGATTTTAAGTACTTACGGCTTTTGGGCCTCAAAACTCTTCAGGCGGCCAATCTCTCCTGTATATACTTTATTCATGTTAATGTCAGTGTGATCCTCCAACTCATACTGCCGAATGCTGCAGGGTGGAAAAGCATATCAGAAAACATTAGCCTTTCATACATGCATTAAACAATAAATGAAAAGGATAAACATGATTCCTGGAGAGTATTGTTTTACAATTGGATAGGCAATAAATACTATGATTCAGAGATTTGGTTTTTGGGCTTGAGCACTATTCAATTTAACTCATACTGATGTTTAAGAGAGCTAAATTCCAAAGGATGACTGGTCTTATTATCTACATATTAAATACATTTGTATTTCCAGCAAAATCTACTGAAGTATTAAAACACAAAACATTCCTCCTTTCGACTTCGGCCCTCTTACAGTTTTTAAGCATGTTTTGTCTCAGCACCCATAGCCTTCTCTGGCTCTTTTCTCTTGCTTTGTATGTGACAAAAAACCATAGACCAAGCAGCAAGTACACCATCATCTAGATGTCTTCCATTATTTATGAGATTAGTGTATATAAAACATCACTGCAGTTTCACAGTAACATGCTATGACTCCACCCACATTGAGGAGGTACTATGAAGAAATCTACAGAAATACCAAACAAACCAAGTGGAGCGGAGTCAAATCAAGCCAAATCGTGCTGAACTGTGTCGTGGAAACACATTTGGGATCATGTGAACAAAAGACTTCTTACATGAATACGAGTACATCAAACCAAGTGAGAAACTGTATATGCAGAAATAAAATGTCAATTAACCTTGACTCATCCCCCGAGGCTTCCACTCCAAAGTGCTCACATACAGCAGGCCAGAATTGTTCCCTCCATGACACAAAGTCCTCTTCCAGACTGAATGAGGGAATGAAGGACACAAAGTTAAAGACAACAGATGAACATCACTATTTAGCAACCTAAATTCTTACAGTTGTGATTTATTTTTCATTTTATAAAATATACTTTTGACAATTCAGCTTCAGGGGAGAACAAGCCAGTGTCTTTCTGAGCCAATCTCAATCCCACATAAATGCAGAGGGTTGCATAAGAAAGAGTATCCGGGACCAAAACCAAATATGCAAATTCAACCTACGACTCTTATGGTCAAGGCCCGGGTTAACAATGACCGCCATTGGGGCCGATACCCTATAGTGTACCAGCAGAAATTGGGCTACTATGGGTCGAGGAAGGAGAGGAGGTGTGTTTGGAGAGAGGAAAAGGGAACAGTTTGGGACAGAGTAGGGACTTTGAATATTGGGATGAGGACAGAAAAGCTGAAAAGTAGACCAAAGAAAAGCATACGACACGGTACTGAGAGAGGAGCTATGGTACTGTTTGAGGAAGTCTGGAGTGTCAGAAGTATGTTAGACTAGTTCAGGACATGTAGGCGATGTCTAAGACAATGGTGAGGTATGCTATAGGTGTGACAGAGAAGTTCAAGGCAGAGGAGGGACAACAACAGGCGTCAGCTCTGAGCCAATTCATGTTTGTAGTGGTTAGACCGGAATCTCCATGGATCATGATATTTTCAGATAACATTGAGATCTTTCATGAGAGCAGGGAGCAGGTCAAGCAAATCTTGAGGTGGAGGTGTGCCCTTGAAAGGAGAGGAATGAAAGTTGGCCGAAGCAAGAGAGAATTTCTGAATGAGAGGGTCCCAAGTGCAATAGTGTGGCTACAGGGAGAGGAGAAAGTCAAAGATTTTCAAGTACTAAGGGTCAACAGCCCAGAGCAACAGAGAGTGTAGAAAAGAGGTGAAGAAATTGGTTCAATTGGGTTGGAACGAGTGGAGAAAAGTGTCAGGGATAATGTGTGACAAAGACAGGAGCAGAGCTCGGGTCATAGAAATGAAGACTCTGAGGTTCTCTTTGGGAGTGACAATAATTGATAGGATCAGGAATGAGTTCCTCAGAGCGCCAGCACATGTTAGATGTTTCAGAAATAAGGTCAAAGAAGCCAGACTGAGATGGTTTGGTCATGTATGAAGGATGGATAGTGACTAATATTGATAGAAGGATTCTGGGGATGGAGCTGCTAGGCAGGAGGCCTAGAGGAGGACCAAAGAGATGATAAATGGATGTCGTGAAAGAGGACATGAAGTTAGTTGATGTGAGATGATACAGAGAATAGGGTTAGAGGGAGGAAGTTGATTCCCTGTGGCGACCCCTGAAGGGAATAGCCGAAAGGAAAAGAATAAAATATACATCTGACAATGCTGTTTTACCGTTTTCCTTTCTCAAGCCAAACTGCAGTGTACTGAACAGTGTCTCTTTTACAGCAGTATCTAAATAAATCAAGTTGGTGCAAGTCCTGTAAAAGATGAATTTCTATCCAGAACACTTTAAACTGGTTTGTATTTATGTCCTTCAAGATGACTGCCTTTGTGAAGTACCTTTCACGGCCCACCGGGTCACACTAGGTTACTTACTTGCCATCATCATCTCCCAAACCAAGGTCAAAGATGCGCTTAGCTCCAAGCTCTTCCAACCTTTTGTCAACATATTTTCCCATTGCATTGTAGTGTTCATATGTCTTGTTGCCAAGAGCGAATACCTACACAGATGGGAATAATTGAGATCACCAGAGACCACTTTAGTTTAACCTTCTGTCTAATTTAAAGTAAAACCACTTTTATGAACTTGATATTTAAAAAAAATACACTCCTGGCCAAAAGAAAAAATGTCTATACCTTAAAGGCCACCAATGCATATGTCTGACTGCTAATCTGTGTTCATTTATTTTTGTATTATGGTTAGAAATCAGTGACTCCTGCTGTGCAGGATGTTACCAATGTATGCATCCATTGGAATTGACAAGCCATGTTGTATTGCCCCTCCCCTATGGGGAAAAATACAGCCAATGACCAGCTATGAATATTATTTAGTTTTTTCAGTCATGATCTATATTACTTAAGGGGATTTTCAAGGGTTTAATGTGTAAAACCCACTCATCCAAAAGGCCCCTATTGCATTTTTTCTTTTTTTAAACAGGAAATGTGGAGGCTGGAAGAAAATGCTAACTTGAACTTCACACTTTTTCAATTTATCTAAGTATTCACTGAGTATTTTATGCAGTTTATTTAGTGTGGTGTAGAAATGGTAAATGGATTTCATGTTTTCTTTTCTTACCTTAGCAGTATTTGAAAGGTTTTATGCATTTTTTTGATTCAAACACTAAAAGCGGATGCTAGAAACTGCAAGACAGTGAACTTTAGTTAGCATGTCATTCTTGTATTTTAGCAGCCTTTACAGTTCTCTAATGAAATGTGGTCAAGAGGATAGTAACTCATAGCGTCATGGACATGACAACACAGATAGCCTTCAAGATGCAAATAAGTCTGGCATGCTACGTGTCAGCATAGCAATAATGATGCTCATCAGTTGGATAGATGCCAAAAGTGACAGTTCGTAACCCATAAAGATTTTTTTTGGGGGGGGCACTGAACTACTGTATACCTAACATACAGAAGATACGCTTGTATAAAATTCTAAATGTATGCACATCACTCTATTTTAAAGCATATTCTAGAGCTTTTAAGTTATTAGCTTACTAATGGATTTAAGATCAGGTACATTGGACAGTGGAAAAAAGAAGAGAATAATCATATGTTTACTGTCATTATGCTTTTGCTACTCTGTTTGTGCTTTATTTGGTACACATTTCATCAGCAATGCATTGTACTATTTCAACCTGCAGGTGCAGGGCATATGGTTTTAACACTACTGTTAGCAACAAAATGTATCGTCATTATGAGACACAGCAGGAAAGGCAGAATCAGTGAAATCGTTGTGCTACTGGACAGACATGTAGGGCCACTGTTTTGAAAAAACTCAAATAAAACCATATTACAAGTTAAGCTGAGTCAAGAGTCATTAGCCAGAGGGGACTTTGTTGAAACATGGCTCAACCTTTATATCTGTGACAATTGTTATACACATTAGCGTTCATACTGAACCACAGCTGTGGCTCTACACAGCAGAGAAATGTAACCCCTTCACACTTTGATGACTGTTTTCTAGATGTCATTTTTATATACTTGGATAATAATTGAAATTAATTCCAAATTTTGTTTTAGATAATTTACATTATCCCATTTATTAAATTAACAACAGCAAATACTGATGCACATTTTGGTGCAGCATTTATTGGTGTAGCCTCTAATTTTGATAGTTAAATACTGCTCAAATTATACAATCATTGTCTTACACTAAATTTCAAACTTTCATTGAAAAGGAATGCCCACTTGAGTCACTCATAATTTTTGTCATGAGACTTTTATAACACTCAATACAAGTATTGGAAAATGTCTCACTGTGTAGTTTAGTCCAGAAAGGTCTTCATCATCATTTTCTTGCAGCCAGTCATACAAATCTTGTGCATTATCTGTTGGGTCTCCTTCCCCATAGGTTGCCATGCAAAAAATGGCAAGGGAGTTTTTGATCTCAGACAAATGAGACAGCTCACCCTGAAAATTGAGACAATAGAAACAAATACAATGAGTTATGAAGCCTTAACCTTTACAGAAGAGTGTATTACGTCACAAATTATGATTATACAGTATAGATAAGTTTACTTTATGTGTAAGCACTTAGTGTTGGCTAGTTTTCTAAACAAACAAATGCAATTATACAGTAGATTTATGGAACTTAAGATACATTTTTTTGACAAATTAGGACATGTTGTATGGCACAGATGTGCCTGGCAGAAGTCCAATTCATGATATGTCAGAATAAAGCAGGAGAATTAACTGAAATATTTAAAGAAAAATCAAACATCAGAGTCTTCAGTCGATAATGCAGCCTCAGGGCGGCACTGGCCCATGTCACCCCAAGCCTGCCTTGCGGGGGCACGGAGCAGTGTCTCCCTGTGCCGGTCCCAAGCCCGGATAAATGCAGAGGGTTGTGTCAGGAAGGGCAACCGGCGTAAAACTTTTGCCAAAACCAAACATGCCAGTCAACCATAACAGTATCATACTGAATCAGTCGTGGACTGGGTTAACAACGATCGCCATGGGTACTGATGACCTACAGGGTACTAGTGAAAATTGGGCTACTTTGGGTTGAAGAACAAGAAGAAAAGGAGGAGTGGGTGTTCGGAAGCAGAGAGAGAGGAAGAAAGGAAAGAGCCTGGGACTGAGAGGAGGGACTTTGAATATCGGGACTATGACAAGAAAAGGTAGTTGGTCGACATGATGCAGAGAAGGAAGGTGGATATACTGTGTGTCCAGGAGACCAGGTGGAAAGGTAGTCAGGCTAGAAGCTTAGGAGAAGGCTATTAGTTGTACTACTATGGTACTGACAAGAGGAGAAATGGAGAAAGAGTCATCTTGAAGGAGGAGTTTGTTAGGAATGTCCTAGAGGTGAAAAGAATGTCAGATAGACTTATGAGTCTGAAACTGGAAATTCAAGGTTCGATGCTCAATGTTGTTAGTGGCGAAGTTGTTGGTGAAGGTAATAGAGGGGATGAAGAAGTGATGGGCAGATTTGGTATACAGGATAGGAATGCAGAGGGACAGATGGTGGTAGATTTTGCAAAAAGGATGGAAATGGCTGTAGTGACAGCCTTTTTCCAGAAAAAACAGGAACATAGGGTAACTTATAAGAGCTGAGGAAGGAGCACGCAGGTAGACTACATCTTGTATAGACAAGGTAACCTGAAAGAGATCAGTGACTGCAAAGTAGTTGTAGGTGAGAGTGTAGCCAGACAGCATAGGATGGTGGTTTGTAGGATGACTCTGGTGACAAGGAAGATGAAGAGAACAAAGGCAGAGCAGAGGACAAAGTGGTGGAAGCTGAAAAGGGAGGAGTGTTGCTTGATTTTCAGGGAGGCATTGAGAAAGGGTCTGGGTGGTCAGGGTGAGCTCCCAGATAATTGGACAACTACAGCTCGTGTTATTAGGGAGACAGGTGGAAGAGTACTTGGTGTGTCATCTGGAAGGAAAGTAGGTAAGGAGACTTGGTGGTGGAATGGGGAAGTGCAGGAGTATATACAGAGAAAGCGGTTAGCAAAGACGAAGTAGGATACTGAGAGGACTTAAAAGAACAGACAGGATTAAAGGGAGATACAACATAAGGTAAAGATAGAGGTAGCAAACAGAAAACAAAGGGCGTACGTGACTTGTATGCTCAGTTGGACAATAAGGAAGGTGAGAATGATCTATATAGGTTGGCGAACCAGAGGTAATGATGGAAAGGATGTACAACAGGTCGGGGTGATTAAGGATAGAGAGGGAAATGTATTGAAAGATGCTAGAAGAGTAATGGGAAGATGGAAAGAGTACTTTGAAGAGCTGATGAATGGGGAAAATGAAAGAGAGTAGGGTAGAAGAGGTGACTACTGTAGACCACAAAGTAGCACAAATTAGTAAAATTGAAGTGAGGAAGGCATTGAAGAGGATGAAGAGTGAAAAAAGCAGTTGGTCCTGATAATTAACCTGGAGATGTGGAAGTGTCTAGGAGAGGAAGCAGTAGATTTTCTGACTCAATTATTCAATAGGATCTTAGAGTCAGAAGATGCCTGAAGAATGGAGACGAAGTGTGATGGTGCCCATATTTAAGAATAAAGGGAATGTGTAGAATTGCGGCAACTATAGAAGGATTAAGTTGACGAGCTATACAATGAAGTTATTGGAAAGAGAAGTGGAAACTAGACTGAGACAGGAAGTCAGCATTTGTAAACAGCAGTATGGCTTCATGCCTGGGAAGAGTGCTACAGATGTAGTATTTGTGTTGAGAATGCTAATAGAGAAGTACAGAGAAGCCCAGGGGGAGCTGCATTGTGTTTTTGTAGACCTAGAAAAAGCATATGACAAGGGTGCAAAGAGAGGAGCTCTGGTATTGTATGAGGAAGTCTGAAGTGGCAGAGAAGTATGTTAAACTGGTGCAGGACATGTATGCTAGCTGTGAGACAGTGGTACGGTGTGCTGTAGGGGTAACAGGGAAGTTCGAGATGGAGGTGAGACTCCATCAGGGATCAGCTCTGAGCCCCTTCTTGTTCACAAATGGTGATGGACAGGCTGACAGATGAGGTTAGACAAGAATCTCCATCGACCATGATGTTTGCAGATGACATTGTGATCTGTAGTGAGAGCAGACAACAGGTAGAGGAAAATCTCGAGAGGTGTAGGAATGCTCTGGAAAGGAGAGGAATCAAAGTTAGTCGCAGCAAGACAGAATATATGTGTGTGAATGAGAGGAACTCGGGTGGAATGGTGAGGCTACAGGGAGTGGAGATCCAGAAGCTGGAGGATTTCAGGTACTTTGGGTCAACAGTCCAGCACAACGGAGAGTACTTTGGGTCAACAGTCCAGCACAACGGAGAGTGTGGAAAAGAGGTGAAGAGACGGGTCCAAGCAGGTTGGAATGGGAGGAGAAAAGTGTCAGGGGTACTATGTGATAGAAGACTATTGGCCAGAATGAAAGGAAGGGTGTACAAGACAGTGGTGAGACCAGCGATGCTGTATGGCCTAGAAACTGTTACAATGACGAAAAGACAGGAGGCAGAACTAGAGGTTGCAGAGATGAAGATGTTGAGGTTCTCTTTGGGAGTGACCCGGATGGATAGGATCAGGAATGAGTCTATCAGAGGAACAGCACATGTTAGATTGTTGGGAGAGAAGGTTAGAGAAGCCAGACTGAGATGGTATAGTCATGCACAAAGGAGGAATAGAGAATATATTGGTAGACGGATGCTGGAATTGGAGCTGCCAGGCAAGAGGTCTCGAGGAAGACCAAAGAGAAGATTTATGGACGTAGTGAGAGAGGATATAAAGGTAGTTGATGTGAGATAGGAGGATACAGAGAATAGGGTTAGATGGAGAAAGTTGATTCGCTGTGGCGACCCCTGAAGGGAAAAGCCGAGAGAAGAAGAAGTCTTCAGTCGATGATGAATTTATAACCTCTACAAGTCCCATACTTTCCAAAATATCCATACTGTAATATTGCAAATGTTAGAAGTGCAATTTTCACAATGCTCCATTGATGCTGAATACCATGTCATACTCCTCTGGATCTGCAGCCATTCCTTTCATGCCATAGCGCTGAGCATCTTTGGATAGTCGGTTAGCAAATTCCTCCGCTGTTCCTGTCTGGGAGCCATAGAACACAATGATGTTCTTGCCCTGGTAATTAAACAAAGAGAAATGCATTTAACTTGTGGTTATTTAACTAAAGGGCAACAAATATGGGCATTAAGATAAGTATGTCCCAGAGAGTTAAACAAACACCTCAATGTTTTATCCTTTGGACGCCGTTGCTTTTGTGTGATGTTTTTTTTTTAATTCCTTCTTGGATTTTAGGATAAGTGGACCCAAATAAGAGTAAAAACGCTCAGCAATCAATACAATTTTTTCCACAAATACAATCCAAAACAAAAGCAATTATGTCCAAAAATTTGAATATTCCGCTAAAATTCAACCAATGTGTTTCAAATATGACACTGTAGGATTGATTGATGATAGGACAGCATATGAGAGTCCAGGATTCTGGCTTAAGACTTACCACAAAGTCAAAGTTAACTACTAACTAAAAAAAAAAAAATAGCAGTTTCTACTGAAATGCTCTTGTCAGTATAATTTATATAACTTTACAATTTTAGATAGAAATGTTATCCGTTTTGAAAAGCTTTGAGATAAAAACTGAATAATTTCTGAAGAGAACACATGTTTTTTTTTTTGCCTCACATATGTGTTTTTCATCACCAGAAAATTAGTAAATAGTTTTTCCTACCTTTTCCAGATTGGTGACAACCTTGTAATAGAAATACAATTATTATCTTAAAAAAAGACTCACTGTTTTCTTCATTTTCTCAATGAAGCTCATCTCTGTTCTTGTGGGTGTTCTGAGGAAAAAAAAAAAAGAACTCTTAAATACGTTAATGCAGTCTAAGTTACAATACAATGATGAAAACAGTTTGCTGTCAAACAATGGTGTCATGTTTGCTTAAAACATTTACCATGTACATGAATTCAAATGAAATGTTGACAATGACATCATGCTTTTCTAAAGATACGAATACAGCCTTTTAAATGAGAGATAATAGCATTCAAAGTTTCAAATACATACAAATTTTTTTACAAGGATTAAAGTGGGAATGGAATATGATTAAAACCATTAATAATCAAGACAAAAATGTGACCCCACTGCAAAATACAGTAAAATTTAGGTATATTCTATTTGGACAAAGAAAAAAGGAAAATGAAGCTAATTCATGTAGTTAGGTAAATAGTGGGTGTCAAACAGTCACCATCTAATTCCAAGATGGTATTTAGCTTCAATATAAGCTCAGAAATTAAATGATTTGAGTCAAAAACAAAAACTAAATTTTGGATTCACAAATTTAAACATTATTTTCTTTGAAGTAGGTGTTTAAATAAACAAGTATATAATAATATACAATCTTTTTAGGACTTTTTTTCAAGACATTTTACTTAAAAAGTTTAAACTAATTAAGTCCCCCCACACAAAAAAAAAAAACAAAAAGATGACTGTTGCTCTCTGATGAATAATAAATAATGAAGGAGATGCCTGGCAATGCAGCCTCAGGGGACCATAGGCAAGTGTCTCCCTGAGCCGGTCCCAAGCCCAGATAAATGCAGAGGGATTGCCTCAGGAAGGGCATCCAGTGTAAAACTTTTGCCAAAACCATGTGAATCAAACCTAATAATCTCATACCCAATCAGTCGAGGGAAGAGGACAGGGCAGGAAGCAAAATGGAGAAGGCGTTATCTTGAAAGACGAGTTTTGAGGGAATGTTTTGGAGATGAAAAGAATGTCAGACAGACTTATGAGACTGAAACTGGAAATTGAAGGTGTGATGCTCAATGTTATTAGTTGCTATACCCCGCAGATGGGAAGCTCTGGAGTGATTTGGATGAAGTGATAGAGAATATCCCAAAATAGAGATGATAGAGTGGTAAGCGCATGTCGGTGTAGGCAATAGAAGGGATGAAGAAGTAATGTAGTGATGTAAAGTAGAGGAGGTAACCCGAAAGAGATCAGTGACTGCAAAGTAGTTGTAGAAGATGCTAGAAGAGTGATGGGAAGATGGAAAGAGTACTTTGAAGAGCTGACAAATGTGAAAAAGAAAGCGAGGCAAGTGTAGGCAGGTGACAATTGTAGACCACAAAGTAGCAAAGATTAGTAAAAGTGAGGTGGGAAGGCATTTAAGAGGATGAAGAGTAGAAAGGCAGTGGGCCCTGATAATATACATGTGGAGGTGTGGAAGTGTCTAGGAGAGGCAGCCTGAGAGAGAGATGCCTGAAGAATGGAGACAAAGTGTGATGGTGCCCATTTTTAAGATTGGGGGTGTGCAGAATTGCGGTAACTATAGAGGAACAAAGTTGATGAGCTATACAATGAAGTTATGGGAAAGAGACAGAAAACAGAAATCAGCATTTGTGCACAGCAGTATGGCTTCATGCCGAGAAAGAGTACTAAAGATACAGTATTTGCTTTGAGAATGGTAATGGAGAAGTACAGAGAAGGCGAGAGGCACTGTGTTTTTGTAGACCTAGAAAAAGCAAATGACCAGGTGCCAAGAAAGGAGCTCTGGTATTGTATGAGGAAGTCTGGAGTGGCAGAGAAGTATGTTAGATTGGTGCAGGGCATGTATGCTAGCTGTGAGACAGTGGTGCAGTAGGGGTAACAGAAGTTCAAGGTGGGACTCCAAAAGGGATCAGCTCGGAGCCCCTTCTTGTTCGTAATGGTGATGGACAGGCTCACAGATGAGGTTTGACAGGATTCCCCATGGACCATGATGTTTGCGGATGACATTGTGATCTGTAGTGAGAGCAGACAACAGGTAGAGGAAAATCTCGAGAGGTGTATAAGAGGAACTCGGGTGGAACGGTGAGGCTACAGGGAGTGGAGATCAAGAAGCTGGAGGATTTCAGGTACCTGGGGTCAACAGTCCAGAGCAACAGAGAGTGTGGAAAAGAGGTGAAGAGACGGGTCCAAGCTTATTGGAATGGGTGGAGAAAAGTGTCAGGGGTACTATGTGATAGAAGACTATTGGCCAGAATAAAAGGAAAGGTGTACAAGACAGTGGTGAGACCAGCGATGATGTATGGACCGGAAACAATTACAATAACCACAAGACAGCAGGTAGAACTAGAGGTTGCAGAGATAAAGATGTTGAGGTTCTCTTTGGGAGTGACCAGGATGGATAGGATCAGGAATGAGTCTATCAGAGGAACAGCACATGTTTTGAAGAGAAGGTCAGAGAAGCCAGACTGAGATGGTTTGGTCATGTACAGAGGAGGGATAGAGAATATATCGGTAGACGGCTGCTGGAATTGGAGCTGCCAGGCAAGAGGTCTCGAGGAAGACCAAAGAGAAGATTTATGGAGGTAGTGAGAGAGGATATGAAGGTAGTTGGTGTGAGAGAGGAGAATACGGAGAATAGGATTAGATGGAGAAAGTTGATTCGCTGTGGCGACCCCTGAAGGGAAAAGCCGAACGAAGAAAAAGAAGAAGACTGTTGTAGCATGATACATAAAGGTACTGACAAAGTAATAATGTATCAGCATAACATGTCTTGAACAGTAGTTATGTAGATTTGAAAAAGCTGGGCTCAAAGTATGGTTTATAGTGTCCAGACATGACAAACATTTTTGTGTTTAAGTCTATCCTCTGAGATAATCTAAAGAGGACGCTTGATGGCTTTTAAAATTGGCCTTTGCAGTCCGTGATAAAAATAAGAAAATAATGTAGGAGTCATGCCTGTAACAAGATACATTGAAAACAGTTGGGTGCAAAATATATATCAGAGCAAGTGGTCAGAATAAATGATAGCTGATCAGATGTTTTTCATGGCAGTGCCACAAGTAACTGAAATACACTTGAGTAATTGCTTGAGGAATAAAACCAGTAGTTCACTGACCTTTCAGCAGCATCTCTCCTATCCCCTGGCAGAGAGAAAACACAGCCCATGGCATGTAGACCTGTTATCCAACAGCCAATGGCTAGGCCACACCAGAATCAGCTATGCTAAGTGTCAAAAGCACGACTCAATACTCCCAAAAATAAGGGTGAAAAAGTAATTACAAATTGGCCACTGACAGGTTTTCATGAGATTCCTGCCTTTACCTTTTTGTGACTCCAATTTCAATCTGAACTTTGCCACTTCCTGTTCTGTCCCGTATTACTTTTACAGAGAGAGAGAGAGGGGGGGGCAGACAAAGAAACAGACAAAGCTCAGAAACCTACTAGCCTTGTCAGTGTCTGGCAACAGCAAAGGACACAATGGTGGGAAACTGACTTTCCAGTAAAATGTAGCTGAGCTGCAGACCCACACTTTGACTCACACAAACCCTCTGGTGTTGAAAATGCCTTCCGTCTCATCCCCGCCCCTTTTTCTTTCCAGTCTTAAAAGGTGTGAGGAATGAAACAGCCTACAATATCCATTCTGGGGATTTGGCAAGTCATCAGCTAACCACAGCAACTACTCCATGGACTGTGGGGGGGGGGGGGGGGGTGAATGGTAGTTTTCTTGCAGTGTCCCCAGCCCCCCTCTCACTGGAGGAGAGCAGGAAATGTCATTGCTATGGCAACCTCATTTATCATAAAAGGATTCCATTTGTGACACGGCCCTATGCCAATGGCTGAGCAGCTCAGCCCACACACATGCACAAACAAAAAAAAAGACACTGGAAAGAGAAGAATGAAGACCCAAAAAGTAGTACAGGGGAGAAGGAGCAACTTTTCTTTTACCGGTACTTCAACTTTCCACCTTTGGAGAAGACTTGTAGTGCTTGGCTTACCCTCCTTTTTTGTTCTCTATATAACTTTCAAATTTGGTTCATGGCCAAACACAAAATCACAGGAAAGACTACACCCCTTCAAAACAGTTAGGTAATCACTGTTCCCTTTAAAAAGGGGAGGAGGGACAAGCTCAGAGTTTGTCTTTTTTTATGTTCCTTTCCTGTAATCCCGCCCACCACAGATACACTCCTCCAAAAGCCAAACATGCTCCCCCTTGGTGGATTCCCTTTAGTTGGTAAGCGTCTTGCTTTCCCACCAACTATAATGATCTTCAATACAAATAAGGAGCTTAGTTGCAAATCAGGTGGTGACAGAAGAAATTATGCTGTGACTAAGAAAGGAATCAAGGTAGCCAGTGGGGGAGGAGTCCAATTAAAACACAAAACAAAAACAAGTCAAAGTGGTGAGGGAATGAGACAGAAAACACACACAAGAGCCATTTAAAAGGTGTGAGGAATGAAACAGCCAACAATATCCATTCTGGGCCATTGTCGGGCCATTTACGACAACCTAAAGCAGTGCTCTCTTATACTTTGCCTCAAGTGGATCCTGCAGATAGACTGGTATATCAAGGAATATTTTGGCACAGTCTTTAGAGATGAATGTGTGATCTATTTCGTACTTACTGAAACATGTACAACAATAATCAGTAAGCACTTAAAATCAAAAGGACTCATGTTAGCTGACGACGCCTGGACAATGTCAGTTGTGGATTTCAAAACTTTAAAATTAATATGAAAGAATTCACATATTGTTATCACTTGCATCGTATAAAATGACTGGACAAAGTCAATATAACTAAAGGGTGTCCTTGTCAAGGTCTGACACAGGATAAGGGTATGATTTGCAATTCTGTGAAAATACCCTGATATTTTACATTCTGTTTCACTGCCAAGGAAATGCCGCATTTAAATAACGTACTGTAGAGCATGTGCCACATGGGGGCAGTCTCTATACTTTGGAGAGTGGATCATGCAGCGGAGGTAAGAGAAACGAAAAGAACAACATGGAAGGGATGGATAATTTGACATGACTCATAAAATTGAAACCCACTGCCAACATTGTGTAGTATTTCCATACAGTAATTTCAATTCCAATGATGATTGACCCAGTCAAGACAGATGTGGCTGTGTGTACCTCGAGAAAAATCATAGCTGAAGAATCCTGGAGCAAGAGCCATGGATCCTTTACCCTAATTTGTTTTGTTTAAATCTGATTAAATGCCAAAAATCAAACTAATACATATACATACATGCAAGAACAAATATGATCATCAGCTATTTTTGTATTACGTTGAGAAAGTATGAGAAAATGAGGATTGGAAAAAGAAGAAACAGTTGAAGACTATTTGACTATAGATCTCAACAAGACAGGACTTTTTAATCAAACAAACAATTATGAAGCAGCAAGTTCAATCACATGTCTGCAAAGTCAATCTGACCTCAGGGAATCCAACCATTTTCTAATGAATGCTGCTTAATATGAAACAGACATGAAAGAAGCTGAAGGGTATACTGCGATTTTTTTTCCATTTTTCCTGTTACTGTTACAGAAGAATATAAAGGGTTTTGATGTAGCTTTTTAGTATTGTAATTATTTTGCATTATATTCATATATGACTTTGCAGCCACCGATGGAGCCAACTGATCATGTCATGTGATACACTTTGAATTACTAAAAAAGACAAAAACTTTCCACTATGTAGGTTGATGTGTCCTGCATAAGTTTATATAAACGTCAAATCTTGCAATGAACTCAATAAAAATGCCAGAGCTCACTCTCTAATTATAAAGGTTTTAGCCATTACTCTTGCTTATCTGCAAAGTTGGCAAACATGTTATCTTAAAAAACAGTAAGAAAGAAAACAGAATAAGTAAATGTGGGGAGCCTTGATCATTTGAACTTGCTCTCCCTCAATTTGATACAAGAGAAGCCGAGTGGGAACACTTTGACTCCCTCTCTTGAAATACACTCACATTGTTTCGAGCGGCCTGAATTCAGGTATGGGATCAGGCTTCTTCCGGGCCATGAACCAATAGATGACAATCCCAACGATGAGGGAGAAGAGGAAGAGATCAAGGTTACTGAAAAAAGGTTCCTCTTCATCCATGGTGTTTGTGGGAGGTTTACTTTCAAGGTCCATGTTTGTCACGTTGAAACTTCACATGTGGAGAGAAAAATACTGCAATGAGAAAGCCACATGGCCAACACTTGGTACTTGCAAAAAGCTGTCAGGAATGTATATATGTATATGAATATAGTATAATAACTCCAAAATTGCTTGGCTCTACTACATGATAAATAATGATATTTATATTTGAGACACATTTCAATGTTGTCATGTACATGTTTAGCATATGAATCAAATGGAACATCTGCCATAACCATAAAGTATGAATTAGTGTTGAAACCAACATACACTATCCAGTTATCAGAAACTATCCAGTTACTTAATATTTTTCTATCATATAACTTAATGGTTATATTGCCTATCTAGTCATACACATAGAAAAAAAATAAAATAAAATAAAAAAAAATATATATATATATATATATATATATATATATATATATCTTTTTAAATATGAACACGAAAAAAATCTCATTGCAACATCTCAAATGTAACCATATGACTTTAAACATAACACATTATAATTTTAAAACAAAGGAGACTGGTGATCTGAAAATATTATTAAGAGTTACTTGAAAGTCATTTACCCTCATAACTTGACTGAAATTTAAAAAATAAATTACTCATGCTGATAATATCATCATAAATCAAAGTATTTTAATGGATGAATGACTGAGCTGTCATCTATGCCAGTGCAAAGCACAATGCATTATGTTTCTGCAAAATTCTGTTAAGTCAGCAGTTCATTGGTATGCTAATCAGCAATGTACTGATTGTGTGTTAAGTTGAAAAGATATCAATCTGCTTTCTTCATATCTTTGTCTGACTTATCAGTCAACTTAACAGTAAGTTATATCCCTCAGGATGCAAAAGTCACTAGTAAGTTCCTGTGCTGGAGTAGGACACAAAAAAATTGAGAATAACAAAATGATATAATGGTATTTTCTCCTACCTAATTGCAGAGACATAGGGTCTGAGAAATTAGATACCTATAGCCATCTACTTGAAAGTAAAAATACTTTCTAAGAATGCACACCCTTCTTGGGCAAAACATTAAAACTACTTGATTTGGCAACATGTAACTCATCCCATATTTATGGTATTTTTGAACAAAAACATTTGGCCGAGCAAATACCAATAGTTCATTTTAAAAGGCAATATTTGCCAATAATGTGTTGTGAATAACATATGTTGGTTTCCTTTTGACAAGTGTCTTTTATGTGATATAACATTTTGAAAACCACTGAATAAAGATTTGTATTTACTTTATTGTAAATAAAAATAAACTGGATATTTTCTTTGAGATAAAGTTTGCAAATCTTTGATATGCTGTCAATAAATTTGAAATCCTTTCAAATAAAAAATAAATTAAAATTGTTTCAAAAACTATTGAAAGTATCTGCTACTGATTGTGGACACAGGACATTCAGCACTTTTCATAACCTGCCTGTTGTGACATGCACTTAATTAGGTACATTTTGAATATTTTTGTGGACTTTATTTTAAAAAATGTTTTACCTATCATGTTTCTGCTGTGCTTGCACACGAGTGGTACATACTGTATATGAGCCATTAGTCCGAGGACTATTAAGTACTCACCCCAGCTTGAATGACCTTTATTTTGATCACATAGGTTGTTTCTTCAATTTTAATTGAGTGGATAACTGATCTCAAAAGTTACAGAACACTGAATAATAGATTAAAATTTTTCAAACGAGTTTCAAATGTAGCTCCAACTGATGTTAATTAACAAAAAAATCTACTCTGTAATATGATAACCATCGTAAGTGTGAACTACCAAGGAAAGTCAATTAGTAGACTGCACAAACAAACTGAACATAATTTCATCATACAAAATTAGCAACTATAGGAATATAAATAACAAAGACAGAAGTGCAGGAACACCTTTAGCCATGGTCGCACTTACTAGAAACAAGACAGGCAGCTCTCTTCTTCGTTTGTTTTTTTTAAAATGAACTAATTTGTGTTATATATTTCTGATCATTTGTGTAATATATATCCTTTATACTTTTCTGTTCTTTGATACTGGTTGGTAGGACGATTGAAAGAAAATGAAACAACAAACATCGGATAACATGGAAGAGCTGTTCTATAATCACTTTTTAATCACTATTAAGAAATATTGTTAGTTTGTTTCCTTGAGCAACAACTGAATTAACCAAATCTAAACAAATATCCTTCAAATCTTAAATGTCCTTAAAAATTTCTTAAAAATCCACGATGTCTAGATATAAGTCCCTACATAAGAATGCCACACACGGTAAATTCCACTCATAATGAAAATATGGTTATTTGCTGAAATGACAGAAAATATCCATTTTAGATGCATCCGCACATTTCACCTTCTGTTCATGTGACACATTGTGTGGTACATAATTTATAGTCATAGTTTACTGGGGGGAACCTAAGATTCCAATTCAGTTTATTACTAAAAGTGAAAACATGGAACATTGTAACCGACAAAGGAGTTTGGGCCCAACTACGACGCTCACAGTTCAGTTAATTTCAGGTTACATTTTCGTAAGACAAGCAAATATTGAAGATCAAAATGATATTGTTAGAAAAACGAGAGTGAGTGATGGTCATTGCTTTCCCTGCCGTTCATAACATTAACAAAAGTTTGGGTTTAGTGACTGAATTAAAGTGGTAGTTTTTAGGATACTACTGCAACGAACACAGAGCTGTGTACGAAGATAACATTTTATCCAGGGAGAAGGTCTCTCGATAACAGTACATAAAACCAACTTCATCACAATTATTCCCTGTAAAACACTGGCTTAAATTCTAACAATTGACATATTTTTAAGACAAAAGTATTTGAACATATGTGTGATAAAAGCGACGTTATTCAATGAGGTCCTCACAGGTCGCAAACTATCACGTTGAGCGCAAGTTAGCGTCATATTGTGCAACGTCAACATCAACACTATGGTCAAGCTAATGTTGGACTAATGTTCAACATTTCCGTATCTATTGCGGGTTAAATGTACAGTGTTTCAAAAGAGAGAAATGACAAATGATTGCCAAACACTCGATATAGATAAAATCTAACAAATATTAATTAACCTTACCTTCTCTTCTCTCACGTTAACACTGTTCACAATGCGGAAGGAAACTTTACGCCATGTAGGATCAAACCAACATGATCTCGATCGCGGGGGTGGACTCATTGATTTGAAGATGACATGAGGACGGTATCATCGTCCATTCCACTCTCGAAAATTTCAGACGTTAAGGTGTTTCGACAGTGTAATTTGAATGACTTTGGCTGCATTGATTAAGTGCGTTAATATGTACTTCATGCCATCACGTGTACCTAAATGGATTTGTCTTAAAAGACATTACCTAATGTCATTGTGTAAATGTAATGTTCTTAATACATAACTGCTGAGTCGTAGCAGAACAAGGGTCGTGGTTATGTAATCAAGCAGTCGGGACAGGCTGTGCATCTTTGACGCTACCAGAGACAGACTTGTCGAAACATTAAGCACGTTTAGGTTCAAAGAAATGTGATAGATAGCTTGACGATCTTTGGGCAGGATTAGCTCATATAAATTATGGTGGCCCAGAATCCTGATCACTGTAATTGTGAAAAAATAATGATGGCAAACTAGAGCCGTGACAACATATGGGGTACAATCAAAGGAATTTGTTGTACCCGTGTTTATTGCTGCAGCAACTGGATGTGGTAGTGGTCTACAAATGTTTTTGCCTCCCATACAATTGGCATCTTCAGGTAAGAAGAAGCCAAACATTTCAGGGCTGAAGATGCTTGTTGCACGAGAGATTCTACTAAAGTCCAGTTGGTGTGACAAGATAAAACTAAAGGACGCTTGTGTTAGAGACAACACATTTACACAAACAGAACAAACCACAGCACAAAAAGTACAGATTTACTAAAAAAAAGAGTAGTTGTGCTGAAGAGCAAGCTATTCACTTAAAATGCTTTAAAGTGACTTGCGATTGTTAGTTTTTTATTTTGGAACCTCTAACATGTATTATCATTATTTTATACATTGAGAATACCATTTATTGATATATTTCATGTCCACTAAAAAGGAATGATCACACAATTTATAGTTTCTGATTTCTACTCTTGAACATTTGATGATTCATAGGACCGTGATGAAGAAATTTCCAGTGATAGAATGGGGGAAGCAAAAGTCACCAGGACCAGGAGAAGAAACATGATTGAGCTGGAAAATCCCTGAGTCATTTTTGTCTGATATGGAGAAGTAATAAAAGTTGAAGCCATTTCTGTTGACGTCTCTTCAGTGGCCTGGTTAATATGGAAATATATGATATTTATTCAAACATCCACAGAATGATTAATGTCAAACACTCCAATTCCTTAGAGATAAGTAACCATACAACACATCCATCGCTTAATGAAAAATACAGTAACATCAAAATCATGTATAATTATCTTTCTTGATCACAGGCCATTACTCTCAAGTCTTAGTTCTTTGCTGCAAAGAAAACCAAGAGAGGTAATTTATTCATACACAACAATTTATCATGGCATACTCATTAATTACATATTGGAAATGAAGAAAGTAAAATCTTTCAATTCATGACAGTGAAATCAGAAGAAGTTAAAATCAACTAGAGCAATTGCTTTGTAGACTTTGTTTTGTTTTATTCTATTTATAATCTTTGACACAAATCTGTCTCACTTCCCTCATGTGACTTGAATGTACACATTTATGTAATAGTTATTATTTAAGGAATTCACAGTCATGTCCAAAATCAAAACTGGAAGCCAGAGTTGAGACAAGTCCTTGCCTACAAGTCCACAGTTGCTCTGCGGCTATTGTTGAGTGAGTGCGTATGTGAATGGGTAAATCCAATGTACCATAAAGAGTTTTGAATCAAAAGGTGTGAAAGCGCTATATAAATTTAGACCTATGGAACAGCTGAAAAAATGAGAGGAGATTACATGACCACATTAAACCATTAACAAGACAATGGTTAATCCCATGAGAGCACTGACCTGCAAGTATTTTAAAGTCTGGGAGCTTGGTCAAGCTCAAGAGTGAAAGGCCAATTTTACTGTACTGCCACCAAACTGCTGATGTTCATTGTTGTACATACTACTGCATACATCTATCACTTGCACCTTGCCTAGCTGGACTTTTCGGTGATTTACATCCGGATACTGTGAAGATGATGCCTATGCAAACAAAATTACGTTCTGAAAACACCTGCTACGTACAGAATGACAATAAAGACTAAGTCTAAGTTTAAGTTAAGTATAAAAATACGCGTTATCATTTCACATCGAATTTTTCTGCCAAAAACATTCTCATTTGAGGATATTATGTCACAGACTAAATCAAATAACCTTCAGTTAAAGTGTTGCTTACATTCTGACCAGCTCTCCACCAGACAACCATATCATTATGCATGCTTCCTGAGAGGCACTGGAATGTATTGTCCCGAAATCCTCAGATGGGTAGTTTCTAATTAGAAGCAACAAATCTTGTCATAGTTACTCATTTAATGTCAAATTTACATGCATACTAAAACTACAAATTTAATTTATCTGACTTTTGAAACTTTTTAACTCTTAAAGTAGGAGGTGTCGAAATGAAGATCTATAAAAAATGGTCAAAATACTTTTCAATCTTAATATTGATGATCAAAATATGCAAAATGCTATCAGTGTTATAATTTGATAATATGTATGATATATAATATTTATTAATTTATTTACTGTAAATATAGTTCTTTGTGGGTATTTTGAATTTTCTCTCTTTCTAATTATGTTTTTAATAATTACAAAATGTATGGGTATTTTTCTGGGACATTATATATTATATTCTTATCTTTATTATATTCTTCACCTTATGAGGAAATAGTTCAACTTTTTAGGAAGAGTATGACAATTGCAATTGACTGGTAATAATGACAGTTGTTAGACAACTGTAAAGACTTGTTAGACAAGTAAAAAGTAAAATATTTGCCCCAGTCAAGTCAAATTTGCTCTTAAGTGAGGTTAAGTAAATGTATTTACCTAGAGTCATCCTTCTCTTTATAGGTTTCTTATTTACTCAACGGTGTCACATAATGATAACACTTAGTGGGACTAAATTCACTGTCCTTGATGTATTATAAAGAATCTCATACATTGTCAGGATCTTGTGTCTCTGGGACGGCTTGGAGTGTCTCCATGAACATCCACTCTGATAGTAAACACTTCAGAGAAGAGAACAAAACCTACCAGGTCATGAAGTATAACACACACAAAAAAAAAATCAGAAAAATTTGACAATGATGTGGACTTTTTTTGTTTGCAAAACACTGGGTCTTACTTTAAAAACACAGCAGGCACCTGAATGTCTTATAAAGGGGACTGTTTGGCCTCTTTGAAACAACATGAAAATATTAATTTAAAAGCAGACTTAGAAGAAAGACTATGAGTCATCTGGCTAAAATATGAGGATGAATGGATGTGGAATGGATGAATGTTCCTTTTTCTCATCATTAAAAAAAGTGATGATGCATGTGTACAGTTATAATTTAGAGTGTGGCATACATAAGAACGTAAAAAATGACAATCTAAAAATATAAATCAGAGATATTGACAATATCACCAGTTAGATGGCAAAGCAAAACAAAATCAGCAAGAAATTGCTTCGGATTCAATAACACTATCCCAAAGTCAGCAAGAGATTACAGCCTTCTGAAGTGCAGTAAAACCCACCAATATAAGGGTATGTGTAAAATTATACAATGATCAGCAAAACTTCTGCTTATTAATTTAAAAAAAAGTTTGAAATACCTATCTGAAATAATTAATCCTTTACTAATCCCTAGGGGGAAATTAGCTCTTTACAATTAACCCATCATGGATGAACCATGAGCAGTAGGCTGCTGTCAGCAACTGCTCCGGGTTCGGTGTCTTGCTCAACAACACTTCGACACACTCGGAGGAGCCAGGAATCAAACCACCAATATTTGGTTCAAAAGACAACCTCCTGAGCAACAGTGCCCCTAAATGCAGTTTATTTTTTGTGATGAACATGTGATTCTCTCATCCTTATTATGATATAGAAATAATAAAAAATGACTTAATTCAATATAATGGCCTGTATTCATCATAAAGGCCTGAAGTAATATTTCACCTGAAGTAATATTTCACTCTGTCACTGTGTCACTGTGTCAACTCTCTTGCTCTTTCTCTATCCTACCATATCAGTACGGCACTAGTAACAAAACCTGAGGCCTTTGATTCTGTTATATTTCAAACCTTTTATTACAATTGTGAAATTTATAAAGGAAATCTAATCAAAAAAACTCCTGAAAAAAGGCAGGTAAAGGTGCATCTGATCTTGTGCCACTGGTGATTAAGAAGCTCAATCTCATAGTTAATATGCAATAAAACTGCACTGGGAGGTAATTTATCACTGAAATAAAAAATCTGATAATCTTATAACAAATTGCTATAACAGAGCCCAGGGGAGGGAGAGGTAGCAGATGATCCAGAGTGAGATCCGGGCAAAAGTGCATGAGCAGCAATGAAGCAGAACAGTGGCCAGCAAGGAACTTGGAGCCATGCTCTGAGTCGGAAGATCACCTGACCAGAACTTTGGAGCAAGAACCAGCAAGACTCAAATTCCTGATTCAGTCAGTGTATGATGTTCTCCCAAGTCCACCAAACCTGCATTGCTGGGGGCTAGCAGAAACACCAACATGTCCACTGTGCCCTGCAAAAGGATCTTTAGAGCATATTCTGAGATGCTGCCTAAAGGCACTGGGAGAGGGGAGGTACAGATGACGCCACGACCAGGTGCTGAAGGCAGTAGCTGACACCATCTGCGCTGGAATCCAACAAAGTAGGCACCAGCCCTCAGGAAGGCTGAACATCGCACTCGTCAGGGCTGGAGAGAAACTTCAATCTCAGCCAGAGGGCCCAGCTGTTGTCCACAGCATGTGACTGGCAGCTGAAGGTGAACATGGGAGGCAGTTGAAGTTCCCAGAGCACATCACCTGCACAACACTCAGGCCAGACATGGTCCTAACATCTGAGAGTACAAAGGAAGTGGTGCTACTGGAACTAGCAGTCCCCTAGGAAGACTAGATTGAGGAGGCTCATGAGCAGAAGAAGGCAAAGTACCTGGAGCTGGCACAGGACTGCAGCTTGAATGACAGGGAACTCTACCAGCCATTCCCAGCAGACCCTCACATTACGTTTGGGCCTGCCAGATCTAACCGGCTACCTGCCCCAACATCGGAGCCAGCTTACCCGTAGGTGGTGATCAGCTTTCTCTTTATCTGAGTGTCGAGGACATGCGACTGCAAGTCCGACAACACATCTAAAAGGTCGATGAAAGAACTCTGGCCTAAGGTGTATGGATAATCTGTAACGTGCACAGAAGTCCAATTACAAAACACCGCTGGGGGGGCCACTCCTCCTGATCACGCCCCTTCCAAGTTGCACTGTCGTTGCCCATGTGAGCATTGATATCTCCAAGTAGAACAAGGGAGTCCTCAGTGGAAGCGCTCTCTAGCAGCCCCTCCAGGGACCCCAAGAAGAATGGATAAACTGAACTGCTATTGGGTGCATAGCCAAAAACAACAGTCAGAACCTATCCACCCACCTGAAGAAGGAGGGAGGCTACCCTCTCTTCCATCGGGTTGAACCCAAACATACAGGCATCAAGTCAAAATGCCCACACCATTTTCCAGCAGTTACAGAATAATGACACCATAATTATCAGGAAGTATTTTTTTTGCTTTCAATTTTTACTTTCACTCACTGTATTTAAAACTGTCATAAAAACAAAATTTGTACTTTCATGACTTCCATTTCAACACTACCCTGTCAGTTTTTTCTAATATTTTTCGTTCATGTCAAATTTTGTATTTTATATTTCCAATATTAGTCTGATAATTCCAAGTATGAGCTCAAGTTATCTTTTCTGATTAATATTTTTATTTGTTTGCATTGATTTGATCTAGTCTTGTTATCTATTTACTATTTCAGCCCCAACCAATGAGTGGCGTTACTGAGCCTTCATGACCATTTGTTGCGATTTCACACAGTCGAAGAAGAGAAGACGCACATCTGAGAGCTGCCGCCGTTTAATAGAACGTGTTTGGTGAGTACCGTCGCAGCAGTGCTAGAATTGTCCGGTTATTTTGAGATATAGTAGCCCGATGCACCAAGTCGAGGAAATAAATAAAGCAGCTATAACAACAACAATAATAAACCTGGTAATGATATTACCCCCCCCACACACACACACACAAAAAGCTGAGGCAAGCCAACTGTTTGATGAGAAGGTAGGAGTCACTGCTTTCAGTCGTAAATTCCGGAGAGCTAATATTAGCCTGATGAACCCATTTAGCTTACTAACTCACATTGTAACGTTGTCCTTAAGTCAAAAATAGACAATGACATTAAAATATGAATGGCCTTATAATGACTGATTCCAGCTTCCCCGGCTGTTGCCAGCGCACCGAAAAAGATGTGTGCCGCAGTGTACGTGTTGTCGACGGTTGCGGGTTATGTCCTCACATCCACTCTGTTGCTCAAATGCCCCACTCTTTTGCACCGGAAAAAGAGAGAGACCTTCGTCAGTAGACACATCTCCCACAGAGGAGGTCAGTAAACATGTTAGCCAACATAAGGTTGGTAGGATTGCATTTCTATTCGAAAAGAACGTATTTGTTTGGATTACAATAATTGAAAGCATTTCATTGCATACGAAGAGCTGTGCAATATGCTCTATCTAAGTGTCAACTCTTAAGTGCTCGTTTGGTGGAATTGTTTTTAAATTTAAAATTTCTTCAATTTTATAGCCCGCCAGGAACCAGGTCTCGTGAAAATACATTGAAGAAGTAGTCATCTGATAGTCATCTTTAAAAATCCTGAATACATTATTTATTAATGTTCAGAGGATAACTTTGAAATGGCCAAATGTGCAAGATATTCATTCTCATTAAAACCGAATATCTTATCGGAAACATAGGACCAAAAGCTTTTAAAGAACATAATTGAATTGATGTTTTGAAAAGTAGCTGTTAAATACAGCTGCAATCAGATGCCTTTCACGATTATTTAAGTAAAAGGCATTTCATATTAGTGCTTTTCACGCTAAATGACCTATTTGTGCTCAGTAAAAAAAGAAAAGTGATTCCCCTGTCTTAATATAATTCTTTTTATTATAATGCAGGAGCAGGTGAAAACCTTGAAAACACAATGACAGCTTTCAAACAGTGAGTAGAAAGCTGTCATAATGGCAACTAATACATATTTGTGTCTCTAGAATAGCATCAGTTGTCTCAATTGTGGTTAGTGTGTTATTTTTAGCTTTGCAATCCTTTGGGTAATTGCAGTTCAGTGTTCTGCAACTGTCTGTTTTTACATTTTAATTCATTCCCATTCAATGTCTGTGGAAGTTTTCAGTCATCCAGCTCATGGTTAATTCTTGTCAAAATATTCTTGTGGCAACTGGAATGCATTTTTTTGCCTTAAAGACATTTCATCTCTCATGCCAGAGGTTTCTTCAGTTCAGAACTGAACTTACGAACTGAAGAAGCCATCAGACGTTTGAATACCGATTTTTGAAATAGCATTCATAAATCCATTAGCTCCTAGCAACTGGTTTGCGAACAGTTCTTAGTTCTAGATATCTAATGCAATCATAATGTCTTGTTATTTCATCCACATAGGGTTGGTATTTTATATATGATTGAACAATTTTGTGCTGATACTCTGCATACAACAGACAATCTGGATCACTGCTGAATATTTTTCTTTACCTATCATGGCATTGTTTCGGTGTTTGTGGCAACATTTCCTGACATTGTTTATTGAAATGTTACCATGAGAATGTACATTAAGAAAGATGCATTGTTTAGGTATCTGTTTGCTTGCATATAGAAAATCCATATGAATGCTATAGTTAGGAATGACAATAAAAACAATATGTAATGGCAGCCAAAAAAACGCTGATTTAAAAAAAGGAAACCATTAAAAGGGCAAAGAAGATTACCACAAACAGAAGATAAGAGATAGAAAACAATAGAGCAAAAATGTCAAAACAAACAAAATCAAACCTAGTAGACAAGCTGAGGATGATGCTGGCGAAGAGGAATAAGAATGAAAATTTCTTTAATAGTAATGGCTCTGTACTTGATATTATATAATTCATAAATTCAGGAATTCAAGAATTTCAAGCCTCAGTTATTGTATGTAAGTGTATTTTTGTTGGTGGGACAATGTGTGTACTTGCGAATGTGTGTGTGTGTGCAAGGAATGCTCTGTCTGCTTGTACAAAAGATTACAGTGTCTGTACAGTTTTATTATATTTGCTGTATTTTGGCCTGCTCATGTAGTGCTGTGGATCTTGGTACTGACATGCTGGAGCTTGATTGCCACCTAACAAAAGATGAGCACGTTGTGGTTTCACATGATCGACACCTACAGAGGGCAACCGGCCTAAATGCCTTCATCTCTGACATGACATATGTTGTAAGTAATTTGATTTCCACAACATACTGTGTCTTCAAAACTTCCTATCTGATGGAAATTATTAAATTTTAACAAAGTTCAGAACCAGAAATACTTTATTGAACCCAGTGGAAAATGAGTATCGATGGCTATAATTACTTAATTTTGAATTTACAGATACTACACTGTAAATGTATATGTTAAGTAAAACACACATTTGTGTCAAAACTGTAGTGAAGGCAGTGGTGTCAGTGTATTGTAGAACACCACCAAATCCCATGAAAGCAATTGATGAAAATCAGCTAAAATTTCCACCATTTTTCCTGAAAATCTACAAGAAAATATTCAATTTATAGTACTGACAGCAAGAAAAAAATTTAGCCAAGTATTCAAGGAAAATAAAAACTTAATTTAAATTTGAAGGAATTTTAAGGGCCTGCTACTGATGCTTGCAGAAATTATCTGGAACACTGTTTTGAAAATAAGTGGAAAATATGCAAAATTCTTTTTAGTCATTTAGAAAAATTTAAATCAGCAAGAACTTTATTAAAAAAACACAATAAAAGGTTAAGTAAACTTGTGAAAGGCTACATCATAATTAAGACAATTTCACATACTTTTATACAAACATTACATGCCATGATTATGCATAATTGAAGGGTTACTATTGGCACTTAAATAACAGTGTTTACATTATGTTTTCCTGCCTTAATTACATTTTTCTGAAATTGACTTTTCAGTCTTTGTCCTAGACCTCATAGTCTTTGACCATGAACCCCTTTTTTCTCCACTAACAACTTGCTACTTTAATGTCTTCAGGAACTCCCTCCTTACCTCTGTAAGCTGGGTGTCACTTTTCAAAGGGGTGAGTAACTTGCAGTATTACATACACAAAGGTTGTGTATTGATGAAAGGGGATAACCAGACATTGGTTATCAACATAGTTATTTTGTCTGTGTGGCTGACATGTACTTGTCCCTATAGAGTGCTTTTGTGAAGGCTCAGAGGGCACACGTATCCCTCTCCTCAGAGATGTTTTTGAGGCATTTCCGAACACCCCTGTCAACATTGACATCAAGGAAAACAATGACACATTAATCAAAAAAGTAAGCATTTATCTCTTTATCTCATCAAATCTCAAATTAGATCTGTCACTTGTTTTTGTCAAAGCAGTTTTAAAAGAAACTTGAACTTATCCTAAAGTGAATTCTGTGATAAAATTGGACACTGGTGCTGAAGGTATGCAGACTTAGAACGAAAATAATATATTTGAGGATTATCCCTATTCCAATGTAATCTTAGTATAGAATCGTTGATGCTGTGATGACTCAAATAAAAAGAAATAAACTGGTTTCCTCCAGGTTCTCATGGTCCCCTCCCACTGTCCAAAAACATGCCGTAGAATGCTGGAAATATACTTTGTCCATATGTGGGACAACGGGTGTGATAATATGTCCATATGTGGCCCTGAAATTGATTTAAGATACCTTGGAGAAGTAGTCCAAAAAATTATTGGAAAATTTAACAAGTGATTGAATAATGGTATTCTCAATAACAGCCGTGGCTAGCACTTCCACCTCACAGCAAGAAGGTCCCTGGTTTGATTCCGACAAGGGGCCTTTCCAAAAACATGCAGAAAGTTAATTGGAAGTTGCCCAGATGTGTGAATGAGACAGTGAATTGTTGTTTGTCTCTATTTGGTCTTGCAGTAGCCTGGCGACCAGGCTAGCCCAAAGACAGTTGGGATAGGTGTCTGCAACCCTGATGACTGTAGGATAACTGGTAGATAATGAATGGACGGGGAGACATCTGTTGTGTTTTTCTTTGTAATTGATTATTAATATTGCAGGTCTCTGAACTGGTCATCATGTACAGCAGAGAACATCTGACCGTTTGGGGAAATGCAAGCAACCAGATTGTCAAGAAATGTTATAAAGAGGTGTGTAAAAAAATAAATAAGCTCGTCAACCTGAGTGTTTGACCTCAGATATTAGACTGTGTTCTAAATTGCATCTTCTAGAATGCTTTTTCAACTTCAGTTGTTGTCAAAATCTTCCCATTCAATTATTATAACAATAATAATAGTAATAATAATAATAATAATAGGCTGGCTATCAGACTTTTTAATTCCTCTTCCCTCAGCCGCAGGGAATCTTCAAATCTTTGTAGTTAACAGTTAAGACAATTTATATTTCATTGTATTTCTTATTCTTCCTCCTTTCTACTATTATCTATTACTGTTATGTTTTTACTTGAAACTCTGGCACAACAATTTCCTTCGGGATAAATAAAGTTGCTCTCATCTCATCTCATCTCATCTCATCTCATCTCTCAACAAAATGTCATGTCTTTTGAATATGCCAGATACAAAGATGGCAATATGGCAAAAATTTTACTTGAGAAATATGTTACCTAACAAGTTGGTCCCCTGCTTATCCCTTTTTGTATCATGTTGTTACTCTAATGTGAAGTGTTATTGAAAAGACTTTAGATATGAGCACATTAGAAATTTCCTTGTATCTTATGATGTGCTCATTTGATGTTGTGGCCCATAATCCTTTAACAGTATGGATTGGACACTGTACTGTAAATTTGAAAAGTTACATCCCGTCTGCATGTGTGTGTTTTGCAGAACCCTCGTATTCCAGTGTTGTTCAGCTTTCCTAGAGTTTTGCAGCTATTAGGCCTTTTCTACTCTGGGCTCCTCCCTTTTGTTCCCTTGAAGGAGCAGTTTCTGGAGATCCCGATGCCTTCTATTATTATCAAGTATGTATTTAAATTTAGAACCGTGACATGGAGCTTTTCAGAAAAAAAAGGCCCATGCAAGGTGTTTTGGATAGAAAAGTCCTCCAGTTCCAAACGAATTAGCCTGAATTTCTTTTTAGTAAAATTTTTTTTTAGTGAAACATAATCTAAATTGTGATCATTTCATTGGGTTTTCTAGATATCTATGTAAAATGTTGTAAATGTAAAATGTTAGTTTAATTTCAAAGATTTGTAATTCAACAGATTTTTAAAGGGAACTGGTTCCTGTCTGGGGTTCTGAACTGGTAATTTTGAAATCTCTGCACAAATTATATTGACTTTACGAAACTCCTCGTTCTACAGAAAAAAGGCCAAAAGAAGTCTTACAGTTTCTTTATAGATAAGAACCTCCATGTTATGAATAGGCTTTAAAATAAATCTCACCTCTTTACTGCACAAACAGTGTTTGAGTACCATTTTTTTGCTGCAATGTATCCCAAATTAAATTACCTTACAGACATATTTGAGTGCCACCATGTTTACACCAGATACATCAAATATGCGTATTACACCGAGCTACTTTAGTATTATCATTTTTGGATTGTCACCTTACAGATTCCTGGTTTGCCTTTCCCATGTCTGATATGATGTTTCCAGTGCCTCTAAAGGCTATTTGTGACTTAGTAAGTTAGCTTGGTAATTTAGTCTTGCAAAATTAGTTTTGTGTGTTGATTGATCATTAAGATTGAGGTCATAGAGCAGATTAGTCATGCTGAAAATGCACATGCCAAGTCACTCAAGGATTGAGTGACTTATTTTATTGCAGTACATAATCTGGACTCTTTGCTTAGGTACTTATAAATAAGTATTGGTTTAAAAGTTGTTCTTCGTTTCTCCTATCTATTTCAACCAAACTTTTGTCTTTGTTGTTTTTTTTCTATCATTGCTGGTGACCAAAGTGTCTGGAGAAATTTTATCTTAAGATCTTTATGTAGAGATCTATAGTTTTGTTGAGTTATGTTACTATCATACCCTGTGTGTGTGTGTGTGTGTGTGTGTGTGTGTGTGTGTGTGTGTGTGTGTGTGTGTGTGTGTGTGTGTGTGTGTGTGTGTGTGTGTGTGTGTGTGTGTGTGTGTGTGTGTGTGTGTGTGTAAAACTGCTTTATTGTATGTTTTACCATTTTCCCACTGTTTTTGTGACCTACCAGACTAAAGGATCCCGACAAAATAACAAGGAGCCAGCGCTTTGTTACCTGGCTGGCAGATAGGTGAGTTGCTTGTTTGTCTCAAATATTTATCATTCTTTTTGTGATTATTTACAGCAAAATCATTTCTGTCATATGAACTTGTCAACATTTTTCACTGAGATTGTATTTTGCTTGAATGAATTGTCATCAAAACATTGTTAACCTGTGAATTATGGAATCTGTATGTCCAATCCCTGTTTAACATTGATTAGATGTTAATAAAGCAGTAATATATTTTTAGTTATGATGCCTGGCACCTCGAGGTTATGACAGGAATATACAATCAAGCTAGGAAATTTTTAAAAATGGAGTCCAATTCAATGCAATTAGAAATAAGTTTAGATGAAATATCAGTAAAAATCCGCAAAAATCATATCTTACTTTTAGCTAGGATTGCTCTTCAGGCTCTTCAGGCTCAGGCTCCCCACATGGAGTTACCTCTCTAGCAGGGAAAACACCTGAGCCAATGGAAGAGGAGAAGCAATACTAGCTTGAAATAGGTGAACTCTCTCAGCATAGCAAGCTGCTGGTCAAGGGATGGACTCTTATTTGCTGGAGATGAAAGGGGTTGGCCTAGTGTTGGGATACTCACCCCTCAGCTGAGCACCAGTGATGGAGTTTTCCTCATTGAAGCAGAGGGTTGACTCCATGTGGTTCAATGGGTAGGGAATGAGAACCGTGATGGTCATTTGTGTCAAAGCACCTTGGAGATGTGACGGATATGCTGGATAGGGTACCACATTATGGTTCCATAATTCTGATGAAAGACTTCAGTGCTTACATTTGCAATGACAGAAATCGAAATGGATCATTTAGGAAAACGGGTAACATTTGGTAAAGGACCCAGCCCACAAAGTGCGCAACTCACAATTTAGATGGAATTTTTCCAAGAAGGGGACATGTAACTTGAATGGTCCATGTAAAGCTCATCCCCACTATGGAAGTGCCCTCCTGGAGCTATGATAAGAACTGAATTAGGAATCATGAATCATTGGTGGCGATTGCCTGGTATGGAGACCTCAGGATCACTTCTTTTGTCTGTAGACAAATGACCTCCAGCAGGCACTGCTTTGGTATGTAGCTGTTGATACAGTCAGGGTGTAGGTCACCACTTCCAAATCAGAAGCTGCTGTCACAAAATCAAGAGGACTGTCCTGTCCAGGTCGGAAAGGAAGCATGTGCTGCCTCGAGTGAAGGATATTAAAGTATCTTGGGATATTGTTCCTGAGATAGGGTTGGATAAAGTGTGAATTTTGAGGGGCATGATGGTGCAACAACTGCAGTAAGATGAGCACTGCATCATGTGGTTATCCAGAAAAAGAAGTTGAGACAGAAATCAAAACAAACTTTGTCGATTCATTTACGTTTCAGCAATCATCATGGAAACTTTTGACCTGTCATTGTGCCCAAGAATAAAAGAATGAGGACTTGAATATAGGTTGCTGAAATTAGTTTCTTCCCCATGGTGGCTGGGCTTAACTTTAGAGACAAGGTGGGTAATACCGACATCCGGGGAAGTAAGGAGCAGAGCGACTGCTGAAGTGGTATGATCACCTGATAAGTGCTTTCTGAGCACCTTTTGTTGCAGAAGCTATGGGTGTGCCTATTTACTAAAAAACCATGTGGTCGGCCCAAAAGATGCTGGATAGTAATTCATTCCATCTAGCCTTGGAATGTCCTGGGGGTCCCCTGAGGAAGAGGTAGAATTTTTCACGAGCGAGGATACCTGGGTTGTCTTCAGTCTGCTGCCATCACGAACCAGACCCGGATAAGCTCTGGGATAGTAAATGAATGAATTGATGAATGATAGCTCAACTTTGACTAAACATGGAGCTTCACTGTATAAAGACATTTAATTGGTAATTGCATATGGTTAATCTATGGTTAATCTACTATTCACACAATTGACATTTGAAATTATATTCACACAGACCTTTTAAAAGTGCAAACGTGGTGATTAATGTCTTAGGAATCATTTCATAATTAAAGCCATGTTCCTTTTATTTTAGGGCCATTAAATGCCATGATAGAAGCTAGTTAATGCAGGGGAGCCCATACTTTTTTGCCTCGTGAGCTACTTTTCAAATGACCATGTAAAAATTATCTACCTTACACTGAAAATGCTGAATATATTTTTATTTATACATATCCTGTGTATACTTATGTATGTCTGTGCACCTTGCATAACTGCTGAGCCCTTATGACACACTAAACAAGTGTACCTTTTTGGTCATTATCTTACCTTGCTTACATGACTTGCACTGAATGGAGTTAGTCAGTGTTGCATTGTCCAGACAGCAGCCACTGGTAGACAGTATGAAGTTTTTGAAATCACCCCCGAGAAAAATGACTGTTGTCCAAACAAATGTGATTTTAGTTTGTTCACCTTTCTCCTTCTCAGGCTCGCTTATTGAGGGAAATTCAATGTCATAGCTTTTATGAACAGTCCAAAAGTGCTGCTTCACATTTCCCCTCTTTGGAAGAACAATGGTAGATTGACAGATTGACATGCACTTTGAATTTGACATGAAAAAAAAGTCTTCCTTCCATTATCCATGGAAGTGGTAAGTTGTAAGTTTCTTACTTGATCGATCCAGCACTCATGTTTTGCCCTTTCTTGAGAAGAAATCATTTGAAAGGGTAACTTGTCTGTTGGCTCGCTGGAACTTTCAGTTGCTTGCACGTGATTGACTGCACGTGTGGTGATTTGTTTGTCAGAAAAAGACAAGATCTCAGACTGGCTGCCCTGTACTTCAGTCACCTGACAAGTGCCATAGGAGGATGGATGACAGACTTTTGGGCACCCCTGGATGGAAATGTTGGGTTTTATCTTAGAACCAGAATTGTAATGATTGGGGTTAGTCAAATCATTGAAGCCTTACTCATTTATTACATGGTGTATATTGTGACAGGCCTGACTTCTGGCTCCTATGAAAATGATCAGAACCTTTTTCAGCAGAATGTTTGGTTTCTAACTGATGGCCATGGTGTTTATTTTTTTCCAAAATCATACACTAATTTACAGTCTGTGACTAAGGCTTACAGGTTGTATTGCAAAACTTGTACACTTCTGACTGCACAATTGTTGGATTAGCAGATTCTTTGTACTGATTTGTTGTTATTGTCTTTCAGCTTGTTGATGAGGAAAGCTCTCTTTCAGCACCTGGCTGCTCGGGGCATACAGGTAATGTCACACATATTAATGACATTTGCTCTTTCAAAGCTGATTGCAATATTTAGAAAATGCTTTAATCAAAGAATTCAGTTAGCTCTTTGTGTTGGCAGATCACCAAAACATCAATTATTCAGAATCCTGATCTCGGACACTGTCTATGTTAACCATCCATCCATCTTCTCCTGCTTATTCGGAGTCGGGTTGTGGGGGATGCAGCCGGAGCAGTGAGGCCCGGACCTTTCTCTCCCCTGCCACACGGTCCAGCTCCTCTAGGGGAACCCCTAGGCATTCCAAGGCCAGCCTTGAGACAAAGTCTCTCCAGCCTGTCCTGGGTCTTCCTTCCGGTCTCCTCCCAGATGGACATACCTCCCCCGGGAGGCGTCCAGGAGGCATCCTGAGCCTCATCTGACTCCTCAATGGGAAGGAGAAGTGGCTCTACTCCGAGGTCCTCCCAGATGATCGAACTTCTCACCCTGTCTCAAAGGGTGAGTCCGGCCACTCTGCGGAGGAAACTAATTTTGGCCGCTTGCATCTGCAATCTCGTTTCTTTCGATCACTACCCACAGCTCATGACCATAGGTGAGGGTGGGAACGTAGAGTCACCAGTAAATTGAGAGAGTGGTCTTTTGGCTCAGCTCCCTCTTAACCACCACAAACCAGTACAGAGTCCACATTGCTGCAGACGCCACACTAGTCCGCCTGTCGATATCCCGCTCCATCCTTCCCTCACTCGTGAACAAGACCCCAAGATACGTTCCATGTCTGAAGCAACATGCCGCCGTTACCCGTCTGCTGCCTCCGGAATCCCACAGGCCAGAAAGACCCAATAGGACTCCTTCTTCAGTTTGACAGCATCCCTCACCGCCGGAGTCCACCAGCGGGTTTGATGGTTGCCATCCGGACAGGCAATGATCGCAGCTCTGGTCTTCCGCCTCAACAATGGAAGCATGGAACCAGGCCCATTCAGACTCGATGTCTCCCGCCTCCCTCAGGACATGGTTTTAGCTCTGCCAGAGATAAGAGTTGACAGGGGACTCCACTAGACATTCCTAGCAGACCCTCACATTACGTTTGAGTTTGGCATCCTCCCCCACCATTAGAGCCAGCTCACCAGGTGGTGATCAGTTGACAGCTCCGCTCCTTTCTTCACCCGAGTGTCCAGGACATGCGGCTGCAAGCCCGATGATATGACCTCAAGGTTGATCAAAGAACTGTGGCCAAAGGTGTGTTGGTGCCCAGTGCACATATCGATACCCTTATGCCTGAACATGGTGTTCGTTATGGACAATCCGTGACAAGCACAGAAGTCCAGTAACAAAAAAATGCTCTGGTTCAGATCAGGGGGACCATTCCACCCAATCACACCCTTCCAAGTCTCACTGTTGTTGCCCACGTGAGCGGTGAAGTTTCCCAGTATAACGAGGGAGTCCCCTGCAATGGCGCTCTCTAGCAGCCTCTCTAGGGACCCCAAGAAGGGTGTGTAAACTGAACTGTTGTTGGGTACATAGCCACAAACAACAGTCAGAACCCGTCCCCCCACCTGAAGGCGGAAGGAGGCTACCCTCTCGTCCACCAGGTTGAACCCCAGAGAGCAGGTGCCGAGACAGGGAAATCAATATGCCCACAACTGCCTGGCACCTCTCACCAGGGGCAACTCCAGAATCAAAAAAAGAGCCCAGCCCCTCTCGAGAGGACTGGTTCCAGAACCCACGCTGTGTGTCGAGGTGAGTCTGACTATACAGTGCCTATCATAATTATTCACCCCCTTGGATGTTTTACCCTTTTAGTGCTTTCATAAATCAATTATGGTCAATAAAACTTGGCGTTTTTAACACAAATATTTATTGGAATAAACTCTTTAAAGTCAAAGTGAAAACAGATTTCTACAAAGTAATGTCAATGAAATAAAAATATATACAGAAATATAATTGTTTGCATAATCAATCACCCCCGTCTAGTCAGTATCTTGTAGATGCACCTTTGGATGCAATCACAGCAGTGAGTCTGTGTGGATCAGTCTCTATAAGTCTTGTACATCTGCCCACAGCAGTTTTGCTCCATTCTTCCTTGAAAAACTGCTCAAGCTCTGTCAGGTTGTGTGGGTATCAGGTATGAACAGCCCTTTTTAAGTCCAGCCACAAGTTCTCTATAGGATTGAAGTCTGGGCTTTGACTTGGCCACTCCAGGACATTTACCTGGTTCTTTTTTAACCATTCCTGTGTAGCTTTTGCAGTATGCTTTGGATCATTGTCTTGCTGGAAAATAAATCTTCTCCCAAGCCTTAGTTCTCTTGCAGACTGAATAAGATTGTCCCCCAGGATTTCAGTGTATTTTGCTGCAGTCATTCTTTACAAGCCTTCCAGGTCCGGCCGCTGAGAAACATCCCCACAGCATGATGTTACCACCACCATGCTTAACAGTGGGGATGGTGTGTTTTCGGTGATGCAGTGAATGGTAACCGCCAAACATCCAAGGGGGTGAATACTTATGATAGGCACTGTATCTAGTCAGACTCTCTCAGCCTTGCGCACCATCTAGGGCTCCTTCCCCGCCAAAGAGGTGACATTCCATGTTGTAAGAACCAGCTTCTGCAGCCGAGGATCGGACCGCCAAGGTCCCCCGCTCTGGGTAACGCCTGGCACATGCTCCACACGACCCCCTTGGCCCTTTTTGTGGGTGGTGAGCCCAGGGGAAGAGCGACCCATGTCGTTCCTTCAGGCTCTGCCTGGCTGAGCCCCATGGGTAAAGACCCGGCCACCAAGTGCTCATCACCTGCTCCGGGGGTGGGGTGGGGGGACCTGTTTGCCTTGGGTGATCCCTCCAGGGGACTTAAAACCTCCAAAAACATAGCTCCCTGGATCACTGGGACATGCAAACCCCTCCACCACAGTAAGGTGGCAGCTCACAGAGGGGTCTATGTTGAGCAGCACAATATTTTTATGAAATATGTTTATTTATAGGGCGGCACAGTAGCACTGTGGTTAGTCCTTCACAGCACGAAGGACTCTGGTTCGATTACCCACAGGGGGCATTTCTGTGTCGAGGAAACGCATGCATGCTCTCGGAGAACCTGTAAGTTCTCCTTCTGTCTTTGTGGGTTTCCTCCAGGTTTTCTAGTGTCCTCCCCCAGTCCAAAAACATGAAGAGGGTTAATTGGAAAAATTGGCCAAATGTGTGAAAGAGAATGTGAATCTTTGTGGTCCTATGATCAACTGGCAACCATTCCAGGGTGCAACCCCATCTCTTACCCAATGACAGCTGGGATAGGCTCCTACATACCTGCATCCCTGGGTGCCGGATAAACAGTAGATCATGGATGAATGGATGTTATCATACTTTGTCATTACCTCTCCTCTGTCAGCTTAGGTATTTGGGGGGGCAATAGATTGATGATGTCAAGGAGAATTGCTGCATTACCCACAATTTCAATGAACAGAGACACTCTCATTGTAGGAGCTTACTGTTCCTTCTATTAATATAAAGTAATTTAAAGATCAGATTTATTCTAGAAGGTTCATTTCTTTTGAAATTTTAGGGAGGTTCTGGGAGATTTTCAGTGAGAGATTGGGAGATTGGCATGCATCACTGTGAATGAGTGCCCTGGTTGTCTGAGTTTCAGGTGTACATTTGGGTACTTAACGAAGAGGAGGACTTCCAGCGGGCTTTCAACTTAGGAGCCACAGGGGTTATGACAGATTTTCCCACCAAGCTTAAAGACTTCATGAATCAGAATGGCATTCTGCAGTGACCTGCAAAAGCAGCACCGAGATTGACATGCCAATACGACCCTCCCCCACCACTACATGTCCACTCATACTGCATGCACTTTAGGGTGAAAATTGTACTGTGGATTAAGTTTATAGTCCATAGCTTCATTGTTCTGCCACACATAAAACAAACTATAAATACCACTTTAAATTCATCCATCTTCTGCCACTGATCCTGCACTCAGGGTCGTGGGATAGATGGACTGAAATTCATATTCAGTTTTCATAAATAGTTCTGTTCTTATCTTTGAAACATGGAGCAAATGATCTGCTATTAGAAGAGCTTTATGTTCTAATAGACACAAGTTTATTTTAAAAACTGCTTCAGTAAATTTGTATGGTCTGTTGCTGTGATTTTTTTTTAACTTTTAAATGCCCCTAAGTACAGTTGTGTTCAATAGCAGTGTCAAAAATGTGGGTAAAGCTCAAAAGCATTCTAATATTTTTATTTCCATTCACTGATAACACTCCACAATATATTTTACACTGAAGCATCAAGAAAAAAGTAGCAATATTTGAATTAATTTGAAGAAAAAGTGATTGTGGACAGTTCAAAAAAATAGCAGTGTCTGAATTTTTCATAACAAACTCAAATGTTTACTTAATGAACTGAAACATTAAGATTTAGCATTCCTGTGATTCACAAAACTAATATTTAGTTGCATAACCACTGTTTTTGAGAACTGCTTCTTCTGACACCAACTTCTGACACCTGGAAACAGGTATTCCATCCAAGGATGATTTGACAACCTTCCACAATTCCTCTGCATTTCTTGGTTTTGCCTCAGAAACAGCATTTTTGATGTAACACCACAAGTTCTCGATTGGATTAAGGTCCGGGTATTGGGCTGGCCACGCCATAACCTTGACTTTTTTGGTCTGGAACCAAGATGCTGCTCGCTTACTGGTTTGTTTGGGGTCACTGTCTTGTTGAAACACCCATTTCACGGGCATTCCTCTTCAGCTTAAGGCAGCATGACCTCTCCAAGTATTTTGATGTAAGCAAATTGATCTATGATCCCTGGTATGCGATAAATAGGCCCGACACCACGGTAAGAGAAACAGCCTCATGTCATGATGCTTGCCACGGTTCTTCTTGGTCTTCAGAGCGTACTGAGGCTTGAATTCAGTGTTTGGGGGGTCTTCTCACAAACTGTCTGTGGCCCTTGGACCCAAAAAGAACAATCTTGCTTTCATCAGTCCACAAAATGTTTCTCCATGTCTCTTTACGCCATTTGAAATGGTCTTTGGCAAATTGTATCCTCTTCATCACATGTCTTTTTTTTGACGATGGGACTTTGCAGGGTTTCTTGCTGATAGATTAGCCTCACACAGACGTCTTCTAATTGTCACAGTACTCACAAGTAACTTCAGCTCATCTCTTATCTCCCTGGCGCTGATCATTGGCCGAGTCTTTGCCATTCTGGCTATTGTTTGATCCATTTGAATGGTCGTCTTCCTCTTTCTTCCATGAGTCTCTGGTTTGGCTTTCCATTTCAATGCATTGCAGATCATTTAAGCTGGGCAGCCCATAATTTTTTGCACTTCTTTATGTTTTCCCCTCTTGGATCAACATTTTAATTAAAGTATGCTGTTCTTCTGAACAGTGTCTGGCAAGACCCATCTTTCTCAGGTTTTCAGAGAAAATTGCATGTAAAACATGTGCTGGCTTCATCTTTAAATAGGGGACACGTAAATGACAGCTGTTTCTTCACATAACGACTGATCACCGTGATTGAACTCCACACTGCTGTTTTTGAAGACACCCCTTTCGCTTAATTAGCCAACAACACAGACTCAGGAGCATTCATATCATGAATGTTGGGTCTGTTGGGTTTCTCTACTACACCGACTGGTAAATTATTTGCGATGTAATATTAAGATTTCTACCAGAAACACTGATTAATCTGGTTAGTCATGTTGGACTGCTATTATTTTGAACACAACTGTATGTTGCAGTATAACATTTTGCTTGCACAATATGTTGTGATAGTAGAAACCATCAGTTACATGAAATTTAGTTCTTTATAGTGTTTCATTTTTCCTTTGCACAGTCAGTCTTCAAGCACATACAGTAATACTGTTTAAAATTATTTTTTATGACTGGCCAGATACAGCTACATGCTCTGTTAGTTCCTAACAGAATGCTGCCACAGATTCATAAAACAGTGAATTAATGTCAACATGTTCAATGCTGAGATGGACATCACCATACCCTGTGTATATGTTTAAATGCATAAAATTTTGATTCAACAATTCATAGTATAGAAAAGAAACTTTGCAGGTATTTTAAAAGACAATTGAGTGTCTCCTGTGCAAGTGTTGTAAATAAAGCTGCTTGGTCAAAAATTCTCTCTAAATGAAATTGAGTTATTGTTGAAACCTATTTGCACAAAGAATGTCATTTGATTAATAGCATGCCGTACCTTTTCTTTGTCTATGTTAATGTGAATGTAAATTATGTGAACATACTCAATTTGTGATTTCTTTGATCTTCATTTACTCATGACAGTGAAATGTGCTAAAACAATAATTGCCTTGCCGTTCCAAGCAGCATTCGTTAAAGTTCATTACTTCAAGACCCCTTGGACAATCTTACCAATGATTTTCTTTGAGCCAAATTTCGAGGCAAACAACCTGTGACACTGCTGAATGTATTATTGGCTCACAGTACTGTATATTCTCTTGCATGCTAAACAGAATTGATATTCTTCAGTTTGTTGTCCCTAATTACATTTTTTTGTATTTCACATTCCTCATTTTACATCTACCATCTCAAAGCAATCACATCAAACTTCCATCGTTTCCATGTATTGTGGGTATTGACCCAGATGTGACTTAATTTTATTGTTCTATTAAATCTATAATGCAGCTGTTTTGTCATTGTTTTTGCTTGTTTTTTTAACAAAAGGTAGACTTTTTTAAATATATGTACATATTTTGGATTTGCTGTTTTTTCCAATGTTTAAGAGCTGGATTGTTCTTTATTCTTAACCAATGAGACATTGACGCTGGAAGCTGCAGCAACATTGTTGAGTCAGTGGGTAGCGCTGTGGATCAGGGTAAGCGTTTTTTGACTATTGTGGACGTATTAATGTAACGTGTGTTGTGACGTATTAGACGTGCATACGTTAACTTCAAAGGCTGTTTTATGTAGCTGATCAAGTTAAGTTTAAATCGGGGTCCATAAACTTGATTTTAAAAAAACTAAATTCCTGCCTCATCAAAAGCTGCGGTTCTAGTTAATTCTGGTAAGGTTATTGGTTACCCGCCCTTGTTCGCAACCAACAAGCGCATTGTTGCTATGCCTTATTAGGATTTGATTGGCTCACACATTTGTCATTTATTAGGGTATCGTTTGCCAAAGCGGACACGCACAGGGAGGGAGATAGTTACCTCCTTCCGTCATCAGTGGACTTTTTACGTCATAAATCAAAAGGTATAATGATTTTCTTTTAGTGGTCAACGTTAGCAGGGAATTTGATGGGCGTAGTAGATTGTTAGTATATAGAACAAAACATTTAAACACAAAGATCTAGAGGCAAAACAATGAAGGGTGTTCAATTTATATATCAGCTGTTAAAATCGAACTCTGTCACCAGAAATGGAAGTAATATGCAACGTTTTAGATAAACCAGTGTGGGTTGTGTTGCTGAGCCTGATGAAGAGGTCAAGACACTGAACATAAACATGTTAAAAACCATATAAAATGCGCAGCTTTTTCTTCGATGGCGGATGGCGGCCGTAGGGAAACCTCTTGCTCCGCCTGGCTGCGTCTCGACTCTTTCTCTCCCTTCTCTAAACTCCGCCGGGCATCGTTGCGCGTCAAAACATTGCGTCTCATCAGGACTTGCAAGGGCCAGAGAGGGAAAATTTGTCCACGAAAGGAATGCGAAAGGAGGTCTAAGATTGGCATTGCCACGAGGAAGGAGGGGGGGGGGCGGTTTGCAAGGATTCGTGGAAATCCCTGTCTTTTTTCAGCCAAAGGTATAAATACTTGCCATATTTTGACTTTGCTGTATTTGTTGTATCGCTGCGTTTTTCTATTGCTCCTTTTAGCCTATTCTGGAGTCGATGCAAGGATATAGTATTCAAACCCTTTTGAGGCTTGGCATGAGATGTATTCATATCTTTAATTTGTTTGTGCTTCGTATCCGCAATACAGGTTGTGCATTAGATTGGATTTTTGTATGAGGTTTGGTGTGGCGGATCCTCTATCATTTAGTTTGCCACCGTTTGTAGTGGCAGTATGCGTCATCTGTTCTGTGCTTCTGTGCACGCATTGGACTCTCGTGAACGTCAGTGGCGATCAATACGGGTTATAGAATAATCTGACTTCATGTGACTATTGAAATCATTTCAAATGTTAAAATTTCCCAGAGATGTGTCCGCGTGCACGCTTGTTTCTGTGCGTGTAAATTTGTGTTGCTCAGCCCAGGCATCACTAGTATCAGCCCTCGTTTTGGGACTGAAGTTCCTCCCCACAAGTATGCCACCGGATTCTCTCTCTCTCTCTCTCTCTCTCTCTCTCTCTCTCTCTCGCTCTCTCTCTCGCTCTCTCTCTCGCTCTCTCTCCCTCTCTCTCCCGCTCTCTCACATTCACACACAAACACACGGTGTAAACCAGTAATCCTCTTCCTAGGTCATGCATTTGTGAAGTCCTTGTGTGTAACACGAGGTGACGGTGAGTCCTCTACAATCTTCAAGTCTGGCGGGTGGAGATGCAGCAGTTCAAAAGGCTTCAAAATTCCAGTTTCCAATTCTCGCTGATTATTTTATTTATTAAATTTTTCATTGTTAGATAATGTCTTGCTTACTGTAGACGTTTTGTTATTTGTAAAGTTGGTTAAAACAAAATAAATAGAATTATAGATCACTTCAGACAATTTTTGAAGGTCTTAGGTTTGTACATTTTTGTTTTTATTTTTTGATGACTATGTTATTATCTGGTTGATTTCCAGAGAACTTTATGCTGACTTCTCGTGAAATTTGTGCTCAATTATTCTTGCTGTTTTTTAAATGTGTCAATTTATTTGTGGCATTTGGCTAGAATGGCAAAATGAAATTGCACATCACAATTTAAAAACAATATAGCATTGAAGGAGTATTTTATGTTTTTTTCTATTGCACAGTCCCATATACACCTTCCCTCTTTATAGAATATAATGATCAACATGAATCAATAAAGCATGGCAACATACACCCTACAAAAGATTTACCAAGTGCTGGTGCACGAATGAGGGATTTGTCTTTCATTCAGTGATATCATGTTGCTGTGGGCCTTTGTACAAAATGGGGAAGATGATGAAAGTACAGAAATCACTGCAGCAGTCTGTGTCCAACATTTATTGCACACCTTATCTAGCGCTGCAGGGAAGCATACACTGCCTCTCCCCTCACTCTCTGTCCCCTTTGACTATCATCCCTCCTCCTCTCCTCTGTTGTATCCTGCCCTCCCATCATTGTTAGGAAAATGCAGGAGCAGCAGCAGCATTAGTGCGTTACATAACAAAGGTTTTTTGTTGGGGACACAAGGGCCCTTTTGGCTGGTGAGTCTCGTGGCACATAGTCCTTTGTGAGGACTCCCAGAAATGACTAGAATGGATAGCCTAGTGACCTTAAACCACACAGCAGGACTGATGAATAGACAACTCCATAGGAAAAATATAAATGTTGAACAGACAGCTCATAACAATCTCAACATCAATACTCTGTCACTTAACCTTGTTCTTTGTTATTGTAAGACTGGCTGCTTTAGCATATGATCTGCACCTTGTCTTGTAATGTAATTTCTATTCTGTGTATACACCTAGTTAAACTGAAGCAAATTTTAAATTATTTGTCGCAGTGGGGGGTGAAGGGTGGTTAGGGTTAATTTTTAGTTGTCCTCATCTAGAGACACTGTTTGGTGGCACTCACATGTGCCTGGTTTACTCTAGATTTTGCGGTTTTCTCTCAAAATTCCAAAACATGCAAAAGATCAACTGAAGACTGACAATTGCCCACAATGGTTGAGTGAAGGAATGGCTGTATGTCTCCTGTATTTGTTGGTCGTGGGCTCTAGTGCCACGACCTTTATGAAGGGGTGTTTTAAACAATGAATAATAACAATCTGTTTTCTGTTTTCTTTCAGTATTTCAAAATGTTGACCACCATTAAAAACCAAGCTAATCCAATTATATCTTTTTTAAAATTAATTTCTTGAAGCTTAGTCAAGCTGACCACTCTGAGTATTAATACCTCTTAAGTGCAGTCATGTGACCTATCTTTGTTGTGTTTGCAAGTAGTGGTTTTAAGGTGAAAGTCAAATGAGACATCAATTTTTTATGTTTTCTCTGGACGATTTTGTTCTTGTCTTAAACCTTCTTTTTTATTTCATCATAACCTCCCCTTCCATGGTACAGGTGAAGTATAATAACATTGATGTGGGACAATTGGCTTTGAGTTTTCCTGTGTTTTCGATCTTTTGTAACCCTCAATCATCACACATTACATTTTGAGATTGCTACACTTTGGAACTTGCATTCCCAGTTTTGGATTGTTGTCTTCATCTATGGAGACTGTGCTGTGCTTGCTGGTGGTAGTATAAGCAGAGAGCACAATTTATTATAAAAACAGTCAATCAGTCTGATCACTCTGTCAAAATGGCCATTATACAACCACTCATTACCAATTACATGGCTTTAAATGGTTTGAAAATTGTGTTAATGTTTGTTTCTTGATGAGCAAATCAGAAACAAATTAGAAAAAGTACCAAGCTTCTGTGTTGCTAATTATGATGTTGTCTTTTGAGGATGTTGGAATTGAATCACACATTCATTATTAAACAGAAGTCTACTGAGGCTGACACAACTTAAATAGTCTTGCAAAACTGCAATTCAGCAAAATAAAACAATTGTACCCATGAGTCAAATCCTTTATGATTGTATTGGTTAGGTTCAAAAAAATATTTGATTTGCCGTCCCTATTCAGAATTTATTAATCCTCAAAGTTAGGGAAATTTATTATGATAGTTTATGAATTCATATCTATCATTCTTTCATATGTATTCATATCTGTGCTAGAGCGCATCCATGCTGTCCTGTGGCGAGAGACAGTGTACACTCTGGACTGGTAACCAGTCGATCACAGGGCCAGATAATGAAACATAAAATGACTGACTTTCATTCACACCTCCAGTTCATTCACACCTCCAGTTCCTCCAGTTAACCTACCACAATTTATGGACTGTTGGAAGAAACTCACGCAGCCACACAGAGAAAATGTAAACTCCACATGAATAGGGCCCCTTTGAGCATCAAACCAGGATCCTTCCTCCTGTGAGGCAGAGTAAAAACTACCACCATGCCAGCCCTAACAGTAACTTGATTTTTAATGGAGAATTCAGAAGAGTGAAAAAACAAAACATACAAACCCTACACGTTCTCACTCCCAAGCCTGCGTCTAACCCTAACCCTAACCCTAACACCAATACATTGGAGGCCCCTTTACTGTTTTTGACACACCCGGAGTGTTGTTTTTGACAAACCTGGCGAAGCGTCTTATTTTCCACTGCAATGTCAGTGAAGGAATGCAATTTCTCATTTCAAACACAAAATTTTGGAAAATTCAAACTCTGCTTTTATTTTGGTTACATTTAGTTACAGATGCTGATGTTGATGCTGATGTAGACGTGGCACCTTCTGGTTGACAAGAAATGATGAGAAAGGGGTTCTAATGCATTGTGACACTAAAGGAAATTTCTCTGTTTTCACATCATTGACACACTGCGATGAGAACACATTCCCAAACCAGCAGAATGAGGGTTTTGTAAGTTCTTTTTAGAAACAGGTTTTATCTATTCTCTTATTTGTTATGATGGGTGTTTTTAATGTTTTTATATTGAAAGATGGCAATTGCAGATGGCAATGGCAATTTAGATATTTTTCCTTTATTTCCTAAGTCTAGTGTCGGACTGTTGACCAAAAACAGATTGATTTTAAAATGACAGTGATTTCGCAACCATCCACCAACTGATTGTTCGTGTTATTTGTAGAGGCAACTAACTGATCATTTTTTCCATATGAAATACTGAGGCATAAAGGTGGGGTACCATATTATTATGAAACAGTGAAAGTCTAAAATTGATGGATAAAATTATCTGACTGATTTACTATTTTTGCAACACAATGTAACTATGTTATCTAGTATCTCTTACCAGAATGATGCAAAGCAGTCACAATACAACAAAGCTAATGTGTAACTTGCATGAAGTGGAAGCTTTCTCTTTCCCTATCAGTGTTCACAGAAACATCTGTGATAGTAATATAATGAATGAACACAAAGAGTGCATGCAATTTCACTGCTGCAGTTTGGTCGTTGTTGTCGTCAAACAGACACTCATAAAACCTAGTTGCTAATTAGAAGGGATATAAATAAATAAAGCAATGAAACTTGCCATTGTTTCCTCTCCACTGTCTTCTTGCCAGGGGTGTGGGATTAGGGCATAAAGACACGCTCAGTACAGATGTCCGTGCCAACCACTGTCACAACACACCCGACATGCAGATACTCACTTATATGTACACACGCATATGCAGACTCACACACAGTGAGCTTATATGATTAAATGTCTTTGTGTGCAATCTCAGGACCATGGACAACACAACTTAGAATCGAAACCACTGTTGCACATCAAATGCCTTAGTTTCCATTTCTTGATGACTTTCAGGTATTTTCATCTTCATTATGTTTGATTTTTAGGTCAGTTCTTGGTTACTTAAGATAGCTTCAGGTAATTATTAAAATGAGTTAAAATTTTCAATTATTTTTAATGATGTTTATCAAGTTATTGTTTTTTATGTCATTCCTTGCTAATTTTTTGGTACAGGCATGTAGTTGCAAATACACAATGTCAACAAATTCAACAAATTAGTTAAAATATGACAGCAGTAAAAAAGAAAATTATGGCAAAACTACACATTTCTGCTCACTTCTAATATTTAAAAAAAACATTGACATTACAGTCAGGAGATATTTGATATTCATTGATATGTGTCCTAGAAGTAACAGAGTTCCCTGAAGGTTTGATAATTTCACCTTTTTTCACTCTGTGTCCAGGTGTTTGCCTCCCAACCCATCGCCCACCACGGCTCTCACTTGTGTGTTGCGCTGCTTCCCTTGTGAGCCGACCTGGGCTGGCAGTCCCTTCTTGCACCGGCCGCCAACCCCGCCCATGGTCAGAATGACACGCTCCAAGACCTTCCAAGCTTATCTGCCAAGCTGTCACCGAACTTATAGCTGCATCCACTGCCGGGCCCATCTGGCCAACCATGATGAGCTCATCTCAAAGGTGACCAGTGAATGGACTTGTCTTTACATCAGCGATTGCTTATTGAAATCCATCTAAGCAAGCAAAATGGTGATTTCAGACAAAGATCTACTTCTCTTGTCTTTTTCTGAAAGATGAAGGGTGCATTTCTTTTAGTTTGTTAAATCATCAGTATAAACTTTTTGTGTTTCTCAAGACCTTAACCCGTACTCATGCTTGACTGATATAGTTGTTAGCTGTATAAAAGTGTAGATTATTATTTTAGATTTTGGCAGTGCACTCTGAACAGCTGGTATGTAGTCCTAAAACAAAAAGCATATATTTTATAGGGGATTGCACTAAGACTGTCTTTGGATTTCAGTTGCTGTATTTCACATACAATGGTCTGTCTTCACTAGTGTTTGAAATGGACAAGCGGATATAAAGATATGTTATATTGGCAACAGCGGTTGACATTCAGTATCTCACTGTTTATTTGGATAAAAAATGCAGTTCCCTTTTAGATATGCCAGATATCTTGCTTATAGACATTATTTAAAAAACCTCCCCAGTGGTTTATAATGTTTTTCACAAATCATGAGCTGTTAACCTGAAATGCATTGTAATAATCATGAAACTGCTTGCAGGTTTGTGTCAGTGCATGCCTGTGCATGTGTGTATTTACCGCTAAATTTCTAAGATGTACTTTTACATAAGATGTTAATACTGTGTTCGTAACACAGTATCAATAAATGTACCTGGTTTTGTTTCAGTTTGCTAATTTTCACATCTCTTTGTCCAGTCGTTTCAGGGCAGCCAAGGAAGAGCCTACCTGTTCAACTCTGTGTGAGTGGGTGTTTTTTTTGTCTGATGTTATCTGGTAAGACATATAAATGTCATTCTTGCTTCTGAAAATGAAAAGTAGTTCTCTATATCAACCACTTTTAGAAAAAGGGAAACTATTTTTCTTTTACCAAAGTAAGTTTTTGGATGATCACTAAAATATTCAATTACAAAAACCCTATCAACATAGAAATTGTAATGTCATTTTTCTGTAAATGTGCATTGTTGATTTTTTTAAATTCAATATTGTCCTGTTTTGTATTTTGATTTATCTTTAAAAAGGCAAAAATCAATAACATTCAATAGCTCCAGACTTTCTACTAACTAATTTGATATGAGAGTAATCATTTAGTGTTGTCAAGCCATCTAGAATAATTACGGGAAAGTCATTAATAGCTGAATTGAGTGTGAAAATAAGGCTGTGATTTTGTGCTGTTGTGGATGAGTAGGTGAGAGGCATTGTCTCATCATGAGTGTATTGTATATGTCTTGCAAATTAAGCTACCTCGACCAGACAACAATTTTGCACTTCTCTCCAAATAGAGTGAATGTGGGTTGTGGTCCCGCAGAAGAGAGAGTTCTGCTCACAGGTCTGCATGCTGTTGCTGATATCTACTGTGAGAATTGCAAGACCACTCTGGGGTGGAAATATGTAAGTCTCCTTAGCTGACCTGCTGCATTGCCCACAAATTGTATCCAAGGTGAGAGGATGATAAATATGGATTGTGTTAGAATAGAACAACCTAATTTTATTGACACTTTAATTTTTGGTCCCCATCAAGAGCAATGCACAGCCTACTGGCTGAGCTGATTTCATAATCAGATTGAATTTTCAAAAGTCCTAAGTTGTTTTATTTTACAAGCTCTCCTACCTGAAAACTGCCTGAACAATATTTACGACAGAAATTAGTAACCCATGCAGACAGCATGCAAACTCCACACAGAAAGGTCCTCTGTTGCAATCAAACCAGGGTCCTTCATGCTATGAGGCAGAAAAAACTCTTATGAACAATATACAGGACATAATAAAAATGAGCATAGTTGATGAAGGTGCTTTGTACATATAAGTCAGGTGATTTGCAAAGTTTTGATTGTGCAAAATCACATAAGGAATTGGAATCTCACAGAATCTGCCTTTATATAGGGATTGAAATTTGGTATTGGGCCTGACTTATTAATTATGTACATATTTTTGATTGTTATATTTCCAAAGACCAAAAAGGTTCAATTTACATTTTTATCCTATAATCATAATGGAGTTTTTTTTATTCAAATTTAAGAAAACTGTAGATGAAAAGAGGGTAGTATTACATTTTTACTTTCATCAATTACTTATCTCTGGTATGTACAAAATAAAATTACTAAAACAAACAAACAAAAAAGTTTTAAATGAAACATTTTGTCAAGTCTGCATTTATTTATCCAAAAGACAGTTCAGTGATTCCTGAAAATGAGCTAACATTTCCTAGTAAAAACAGCAACAATCAAAGCCAAATATTAATTAAGAAAGCAGCTGCAAATTTTCAATAAATTGCTACACAATGAAAACTTAAATGACCAGGAAACTGAGGAAATTTAGAATTGTTTTTTTTTATTATCAGATAATTCCAAATTCATTTCTGAAAATCCAGCAACACCACTCAGTGCCTTTGTGAGATATTAATTTAATATATCTGTGTTTGTATCTTGTATGATATTTTTTATGATAAACTAGTTCAAAATTTGTCTTTGATAATGGGATTAATAATATTGTTCTTGCCCCAGGACAAAAATGGTCCAAAACTTGAATTAACTCTGTTGCACAATAAATTACAAACCAAAAATATAAATTAGTAAGGTGTTTTGAGTTCTAAAGTCTTGAATGGAATATCACGAGAATTTTTAGAAAATTTGTGGTTTTCTACATGTGGTTCACATTGCCATTTGGTTGGTATGTTACAAATGTTCTTTTTCTCCTTTCTCTTATTGTCACCTCTTGACAAGATAGAGAAAACATACAAGCCACCACTAAATGGCCTGAATAGAAGGTTGTCATCAATACAGTACCAGTTGCAGCTGTTTTAATTTTTCTGCCACATTTGGGATTCTTTTTATTCTTAACATACTACACTTTGGGACAGGATATCTAATAACATGTGTCTATAGATCTCGGCATACATGCATACAGACAGTACAGTATAGATGCCCCATATTACCCATTTTGAAGGAGCTTAATAGTTAGATTAAACTATTTAAAACACATCAGCTATCTAGTATTCATGGCTTTGCTAAAAAATAGCTAATGATGTGCTTTGGCTTTAAATTTAGTAAGGGACTACACTCATTGGGAATGACTCATGGCTGGTTCAGGAGTCAAACCTACAGTTTCAGACTTGTAACTGGCACAATATTAAAAATTGTCCAATGGTCTGAGTATTAGGACTGAAATGTGCTGCTAATTTGTCTAGAGTTTTAAATTAGCTAATTTTCAAATAGCTACACCTGCCTTTAAAAACCAAGGGTACCTAACATTATCATTACATTCTATGGAAAATTGCCAAAAATGAACTATGAGAAGAATCAGTAAGAAGAAAGTAAAATAGAAACAAGATGTTTCCTTGAAAATACAATTGAACTCAACTAAACAATTTTCAACCATGCTTAAGAGACATGTCAATAAACAATTTGTCCGATATTTGATTTATGAAATCTAAAATCAATTTGTGATGTCCTGTATATCAATGTTGATATAAGATTTTTTTAATTTCATGATATTCATTTTTCCCTTTGTCACTCTGCCCAGCTTGACATTTCACAAGTTTCTCTTTATTGATGGAAAAATTATGAAAAATTAAGTGAGTTGGTGAGCAAGTGAGTAAATGAATTAATAAAATTGTAACAAATTGATAAAATGGTTCAAGAGTTCTTACAAATTATTCAAGCAAGAGCAAAAAAAAGATGATAGAATTATTTGGAGCTCCAGCTGCAAAAGTTTGAAATGTTAATAAAGAGAGAAAATCAGTAACCACTAAATATAACATCTATAAAAAAATATACAAAAAAGATAGAGTGTCTATCATAAGTATTAACCCACTTGGAAGTTTTACCCTTTAAGTGCCTTCATTAATCAATCTTGGTCAATAAAATTTGGCTTTTTTAACACAAACAATTATTTGAAAAAACTCTTTTCAAAAACTCTGTTTTCAAAGTGAAAACAGATTTCTACAAAGTAATGTCAATGAAAATGAAAATATATAAAGAAATATAATTGTTTGCATAATTAATCCCTCCCTTCCAGTCAGTATTTTGTAGATGCATCTTTGGATGCAATCACAGCAGTGAGTCTGTGTGGATGAGTCTTGATAAGTCTTGTACATCTGCCCACAGCAATTTTGCTCCATTCTTCCTTGCAAAACCGCTCAAGCTCCGTCAGGTTGTGTGGGTATCTGGCATGAACAGCCCTTTTTAAGTCTAGCCACTAATTCTCCATAGGATTGAGGTCTGGGCTTTGACTTGGCCACTCCAGGACATTTACCTGGTTCTTTTTTAACCATTCCTGTGTAGCTTTTGCAGTATGCTTTGGATCATTGTCTTGCTGGAAAATAAATCTTCTCCCAAGCCTTAGTTCTCTTGCAGACTGAATAAGATCGTCCCCCGGGATTTCAGTGTATTTTGCTGCAGTCATTCTTTACAAGCCTTCCAGCTCCGGCCACCGAGAAACATCCCCACAGCATGATGTTACCACCACCATGCTTAACAGTGGGGATGGTGTGTTTTCGGTGATGCAGTGTTTGGTTACCGCCAAACATAACGTCTTGTCTAATGGCCAAATTTTGGTCTCATTAGACCAAAGAATCTTCTTCCACTTGACCATGGAGTCTTCCACGTGCTTTTAGGCAAACTCTGGTCGAGATCTTATATGACTTTTCTTCAACAGTGGCTTTCTCATTGCCACTCTCCCATATATCTTTGACCGGTGAAGAACCCAGGCAGCAATTGCTATTTGTACAGTCGCTCCCATCTCAGCAGCTGAAGCTTGTAACTCCTTCAGAGTTGTCAAAGGGGTCCTACTTGTACGGTCACAAGGGCAGCCTGATCTAAGCAGATTCACACAAGTGCCATATTCCTTCCATTTCTTGATAGTGAATTTCACTGAACTCCGGGGGATGGTCAATGCCTTGGAATTTTTTTTATATCCATCCCCTGAATTGTGAGTCTCAATCACCCTTTCCCTGAGTTACTTGACGTGTTCTTCTGTCTTCATGTATTAACTTAAATAGGGGGTGATTAATTATGCAAACAATTATATTTCTTTAGATATTTTTATTTCATTGACATTACTTTGACGAAATCTGTTTTCACTTTGACATTGAAGAGTTTTTTCCAAATAAATTTTTGTGTTAAAAAAGCCAAACTTTATTGACCATGATTGATTTATGAACGAACTAAAAGGGTAAAGCATCCAAGGGGGTGAATACTTATGATAGACACTGTATGCTTTACGTCACTCTATAATGACAATATTGCTGTCTTGAATGTGCTCTCAGCACAGCATGGGGATCTGTGCTTCATGTGTCTGATGTGAATTGTTCCAGGATAAGCACAGGAAGAAAATTAATTATTCGAGAGTTTTAAATCATTAAAACGGCAAGTTTTTCTTACCAGACGTCAGTTTTGTTAAACTAGGACTGATGAGTTCAACCATTTTAGCTTTAGCTCAAGATTCGGCTGCTGCATCTCTGCATGAGATGGTTTTATTCAGTTTTTGAACATTTTGCTTCACAAACAGACAGATAAGAGGTAAAATATATACATATGTCAAATAAGTGTAACTAAATATATAGAAGAAAAATCAAGGAATAATTTTTTAAACAGAAAAATAACCTCCTTTTCTAATATTGGATCATTTTTGGATATTTCTCTTTTTTTTTTTAAGAAATTTATTAAATTAATTTTAGTAATTTTCTCTAGCAGTTTGATTTGTTAAGAGACCACAGTGTTTTATTTGAGCAACAAAAAATTGCTGTCATGCATTTAATGCGGTAATTAAAAATATGCAATTATTATTTCTATTCAACCCTCCAGGAACATGCGTTTGAGAGCAGTCAGAAGTACAAAGAGGGCAAGTTCATCATAGAGCTGGCTCACATGATCAAGGACAACGGTTGGGACTGAGAGATGAGCCGCCATGGTGTGATTTTGGCTGATTTACCATTAACCTATGTAACTCTGCCCACCCCTACCATACCTCTTGATGCACGCACACACGTAAACACAGACTAGGCAGGCTTGTGAAGCAGGAGTAGGTGACATTTTTTCTTATAATTATGTAGGTTACAGCAGTCTCTATAGCTCACTCAGTGGAAATTGACCCATGGGTCATGAACCATGCTAGACGAGCGGCTGTCATTTCCCCTAGGTGAATGAGATAGAAGGAGGACGATGTGCAAAACAAGCTGATTGGTGCAGTGCCAGTTGGGCCAGCGATGATGCAAAGTGCAAAGATCTGGCACGGATGGAGTGTGGGCGATCACTGCTTGCAAGGGCATTCACGGAATATGGCAGAAGGGAATCTTATAATCCAGTCAGACTTTGATGTCCTCTGGTAGATCTCTTATTTTGTCTAGAAACTCAGCTAAGGGGTTATGATGGGGAAGGATAGGGAGGTGATGGGGGGCTGTTCTGGAAGTTTAAGTATAAAGGAAGATGGACAGCAGCTTTTCTTAAATCTCACAGGAGTTCGCAAGTGACTTTGGTAAAGGTAGTCCCTGGAGTTTTAATCACCCTTTAGCACAGTCATAAAAGATCATGTTGATTTGTTATGTGTCAATGGGTACATGACAGAGTTGGGCAACACAGTGCCCTTAAAGATGACAAACACTAGATTGCCCAGTGTAGCATCAGAACCTTTCATAGTATTTGGGCTCTTCTCCTATATGCTGGGAATATAAACTGGCCTTCAGAAAAGTTTGCAATAGCAGAAAACATAAATGCTGTACTTCCCTCGTCTTCTATCATCCCTCGTATTCAGCTTTCCCTTTTACAGTAAAATCACAGACATTGTGCTTCCCTTATGATTTATCATGGTCTTAACTGTTTTTCCAGACAACCACAGTCATATTTAGTGATTAATAATAAGACTAGCGCAGTGCCTGTTTTCAGCAACAATTAATTTTACTGTATTTTCTTCCCTTGTTACATAACAGCTTACCCTTCCTAATACAGCCATTGTTATATAGATGCAAACATGAAGTTAGAATCATGGTATGCACATCACACCTTCCCCTTTTTGCAGCATTTGGAGGCAACTTCACCTGCTATGAAAATACAAGCAGACTATGAAAAATTGTAAGTTAACTTGGACAGTACAATGTACTTCCCTGTTTGCCATCAGAGTCTTTAATTTCCCAGTGAACGCACATGATTTGTCTGCTTCCGAACAACTTCCAAGAATTTCTCAGGTGAATTACTTTGGCTTGGATTCTTAAAGTTTTGAGAGATGTGAGTCACAGGGCAAAAATGAAAAGTTTCTGAGTGACACCAAACAATCAGATAACAACATTGAATATGTGGTGCAACAAATGATTGGTTTCATGGCTGGGGATCAATGAAAGGTGAAAAAAAGAATACATTTCAGTAGTATTTTTCAACCTAATAAATTGCATAACATGTGTGTGTACTATAATAACTTATCCTCTATTAATTCCCATGGAGAAATTCGTTCTCTGCAATTAACCCATCATGGATGAACGTTGCTGTCGACCAGTTAGGGGTTCAGTGTCTTGATCAACAATACAACATGCTAAGAGCAGGCAGGAATCAAACCAGGAATGTTCAGTTCCAAAGACGATATATCTATAGGTGCACCACAACGCAACTATAGATATATAAAAAGTAATATTTTATGTGTAAGCAATTTGAAAACATTGAGGGCATTTCTAAGAGTAGGCTTTCCTGACGTATTCTTTCCTGAAAGTAATTATCTATTCATGGCTTGAGCCGTATGATACATTTGGAGTTCTGTTTGACTAACTTATGATTTGGGCACAGTTTGACAGTTCTTTTTCCTTCATTTATTTTCCTTATCCAAATTTTACATGCCACATGCTATATTAAACAAGTTGTTCACTTAGTCGGTGAAGACGCAATAAATTATCTCATTGCCAAAAAATAATCTAGTAGTTGGAACAATCTGGTTCACTTACATCCCCTATTGCAATGAACTATAGCAGATAACTGGTTTCTATAATGAAGTTGAAATACTTCAATTCTGCACAGCATGCCATTACACTCCAGGGTCTCACATTTTTGGGACATGCAAAGACTAAGACTATATAAATAAATCAAATACATTCATATACATGCACATTGTAAACTGTGGATTTGGAAAACTTCAGTTTTTATTTTCAAATCATAGATGGATGATATCTGATCATGCTGTCTAAATGATGCTTAAATCATCTTGGAAGACCCTGGAAAGACATACTATATGGCCAAAAGAATTCACTCACCCATCCAAATAATCTGAATCAGGTGTTCCAATAACTTCCATGGCCACAGGTGTATAAAATCAAGCATCTAGGCATGCATACTGCTTTTTACAATCATTTGTGAAAGGATGGGTCACTCTCAGGAGTTCAGTGAATTTCAGCATGGAACTGTGATTGGATGACACCTGTGCAACAAATGCTGTTGTGAAATTTTCTTGCTCCTAAATATTCCACAGTCATCTGTCAGCTGTATTATTAAGAACACTGAAGTGTTTGGGAATGGCAGCAACCCAGCCACGAAGTGGTAGACCACGTAAACTATTGGAGCAAGGTCAGTGGATGCTGAGGTGCGTAGTGTGAAGAGGTCGTCAACTTTCTGCAAAGTCAGTCACCACGGACCTCCGCACTTCATGTGGCCTTCAGATTAGCTGAAGGTGTGGAGAGAAATTCATGGAATGGGTTCCCTGCCCAAGCAGCTGCAAATCAAGCCAAGCATCGCCAGGAAGCCACACATTGCCAGGAGAGCAATACTTGTCTGACTGCATTGTGCCAAGTTTAAAGTTTGATGTAGGGCGGATTGTGGTGTGGGGTGGTTTTTCAGGAGCTGGGCTTGGCCCCTTGGTTCCAGTGAAAGGAACTTTGAAAGCTTCAGCATACTGAGACATTTTTGACAATTCCAGTGCATAAAGCAAGGTCCAAGACATGGATGACAGAGTCTGGTGTGGATGAACTTGACTAGCCAGCGCAGAGTCCTGACCTCAACCTGATCGAACGCTTTTCAAGTAGTTACTACTTGAAGTTACTGAAAATATGTTAAGTCTGAATATGGCCATAGTGTCTATTACTTGACGGTTCCTGGATTGTGCGTTTTTAAAAATGAAACAATCTCCATCAGATGTCACAACCACCGTAATGCCAGCTGATTATGAGATCATGTGAGACAGGCATCTGAGTCTCATATTGTCTGGATAGGTTCATGATAAATGAAAGGAGCCTTTAGATGCAGTTGATTTATTGCTCTTAGTGACCATAGAACATAACTAACTCAAAAATGCTCAGTAAAATCATGAAAACATTGACTGGATAGACACCCCCCTCCCCCCAAACTTAATTTTGGTTTTGTTTAATCTTTTAACCTACTCAGGCTTAATTTCAATATCCTTTTCTTTTATTTTCTCATCACATTTCATGGCAGTCGTGGTAATAGTAAACAGCACTTCAAGATGCAATTCATCAATATTTTTCTTCTCTGCAAATGCTATTCATGATTCTCAGCAAAACAGTTGCTGATTTATTCTAGTCAGCTGGGTGAGCTGTAATGTAAATGAGATGTAAGTGAGGAGTTAAAAGTAACAAATTAAAACATGAAGAACCTATCCATTGCTTGACTGGCATACTGCAAGTCTTTGATCAGCCCTTGCATGTTAAGTTGACTTAAGTTCAGTTTTTACACCATGTTTTCACAAAAAATTCATGCTTTCACACCAGGGATGTGTTAAAGAATTTAGGTACAGGAAGACCCCATCATTGATGGATTTATTTTGGAGGCCAAACTGATCGATTGTGGTCATCGAGCCCACAACTGGGCACCCTACTGTCCTTACTGATTCATTTTGAGAAAGAAGCAGGTTCTAAAACTGTTCTTGACAGTCATTGTCTGACAGTTAACAATCCAAATATGATTTGTTTCACCTGATTCTGTAAATGTAGGAGAACTGCATGATCTGCTATTGGAAGATAGGGAACTAAAGACTAATCTGGATGTTTCAAGTGTTTTTTTCTCAGGGGATCCACAATTTAGACGGCTGAAGAAAACTATGTCCAATATGTTTTTTGAGCTGTTATACCTAAAAAAGTTCATACAAATGAGTAAAGCCTTCACCTTAGATGCACATCCCATACCCAAACATTTATCCTTGATTTATATGACCATTCTCTAGACTGATTGTACAAACAGCACAAGAAATGACCAATGCTCACATTGACTTGAGATGCACGTTATATTAACTTTTCAAATTAAGGAAATCTCTGAGTTGGTGCATGTTCTCAGATACTGCACATTCTCAACCTCATTTTGTACAATCTATGCATAGACCAATGTGGTTTAGGAACAAAAGTGAACATTTCTGCCAAAGATATTGTGTAAATGATATTCAAATTTATGTCAAAGTACAGGGTATTTGCAGAGTATATAGCCTCACGGGGGTATTTGTTCAGTTGTTCCAAACTTAATTGATCAATGAGTAGAAGAGTACAATGGACACATTTTCCCTCATAGTCAAATTAAAAAATGGCAAAATATTTTACAATGACCATGAAATTTGAAACAAGGAATCGTGTTTAAATTCTCACTTTTGTTACATCTGTCAGTAAACCTCTGCACTCATGAGTAGCAGTGTACATAGAGGTAAACAGGAACTTCACTAATCGTGTTTTATAAATAAAAATCTTTGTCAGATGCATATTTATTTATTTTTGTATATATACAAAGTTTAATAGCCAGGCCCCAGTAGTATTTTTATGGAGTGGATGGTGTGTATAAAAGAGAATATTCCTTTTTGGATGAACTAATGTTTTTCGGAGTGTTTCAATTGAGCAGCTTAAAGCCTTTGGAAAAGTACTATAAACATATACAGGATCCTACAGCTAATGTCTTGGCCACAAGTGCTCCTTCTTCATCGTACTTTAGTGAAACAAAAGCTCAAGAGTTGCAATTAACAAATATTGTGTAAAACAATTCTCATATCTAATCTTGAGTCATCTCCTCTGCAGACACTGAACACTGAGTAGACCTCAAATGTGACTAGGCCTTGTACATGAATGTAGGATGCATTGCTGTCTGTGATTACTGTGTCTTTTGGTTGTGAATATGAGACGAATCATTGCAAATCCAGTTCCAGCAGGACATGCACATTCTTATATCACAAGACAGCTGACTGCTCAGCTGGAGGTTGTGAAATCAGCTGAACCAAAGAACTCACCCATTAAGAAGATATTGACCAAAATTAAGATCTTTTATTGCTCTGGCAAAGTGTTGTTAAAAGACCATGTGAATAGCCGAAAGTCACGACTGTAGATTCTCTGTGAGATGTGTGCGTGCGTACACACACACATGTGCGCACACAGAACACTTGCATACACATTTATGTACCCTGTGTGGCTGTGTGTGTCGTCATTTTATAAACATGTATGAATATATTCTAGTAACTACTCACTACAAGGATTATTATTCATGTTAACCTCTGTGATGCAGACTGTAAATATTTTATGCTTTGTGTTTGATCTATGGTCCATATGAGAATTAATTAATATGATTTAGGTTATGCCTGGCTTCTCTCCAGTTGGCTGTATAAAACAACTTTTTTACTGAAAATGTTTTGATTTCAATGTATTTTGTAAAGGACGATGCTGGTGTTGATTAATGTATCATTAGATCTTCGAATAAATTGCACCTTGATATCTGTATGGAGTATTCTGAATGTTTGTTCTCTTGTTATTGGCTATGGAACAGAGTAGAATCTTGTTACCCCGATTCCAAATAGGACAAAACCTATGAATTGTATGAAGATGAAGAAATTGAAAGGTTTTTTTTTTTTTTTCCACCTACTGCTGTTTGTAGAAAAAAGCAAATGAAACTCACTGTAAATACAATATAGAAAATGGCCACGTTCCGAAGATGATAGTGGATATCAGCTCAAGGATCTCACTCAGCCACAAGCAACAGACAGTCTGACATGCTGATAACTTTGTTAAAGCTGGAGAGAAACCACAGCATCGCCAAAGCCAAGCTAGGGGGCTCCTTACCTCAGCTAGAGACTGGCAGCTGAAGTTGGACCTGGGCAGGCAGCTTAAATTCCCGGGTACCATTGCGGTCACCACACTCAGGCTGGATGTGGTCCTCATGTCTGAATCAACAAGGCGGGTGGTACTGCTGGAGTTGACTGTACCGGAGTTTAAGTTTCAGTTTTACTGAGTTTAAGCATGAAGATTTGTTCTTAGTGGATGACATGCTAAAGGGTATGTGCTGTAAGAATGGACTGGGGAAATTATGCCACTTCAAATAAGTCAATTTATTGAAACCAATTGGGGGCGATTATATTTATATAATTTATGAATACAGTCCTAACAATCTCATAGCTTGGAGAAATTCAATTTATGTAAACAAATCTAAGTTGTCAATAAATAATGATTAAAATCTAAAAGTCAAACATATCCCTCTCCTTTATTGTAATGTTAATTCCAATGATAGGTTCTAGGGGTGTTTTTCACTGTGTTTCTCTCCAACTTACCTAACAGACTGAAAATGTCATTGCGGCAGATGGTGTCATGTTTGCATTGGGCCATGTTTCCTAGCAACTGAATATAACTCTATCTCACACGCCCCCACTCTATTTTTTATCGACTCGAGTGTATCATGACTACTTTATATGAATAACTTAGTTATCACCTTGTGCATATTCAAATGTTTTTCATGTAACTCATTTTTTTACAAAGATTCTTGTTTGAATTTCCCATACACAATGAAGACTGCAGATCCAATTGAATTAAGAAAATTGTGACCATTACATTTTTACTTCACTTTTAGATAAATAAATTTTTGAACATTTGCTTTAACTATTTGAAAAAATATTGCTTCAATTGCTGTCTCCCATGGCTTTGTTTAATTCATTTTTTCTTTCTGCTTGAACTTTTATACTTTGTCTGGCCTGGAACAAACCCACAACCACACACAAAATAACACTTCTGTATGTGTGTTGTATTATTGGTTTTACTCATTAAAATGACATTTATGCAAGTCCTGTACTTATTTAAATACCTTCAAATGTTGATTTTTTTTTTACATTTCAGTGGACATTATTCTACTTTCTGATTTGCCATGTGGATATTAGGGCTTTAGTTTTAAGTTGTTGTTTTTTTACAACAATTAGATTTTCTCATAGAATACAAAATTTTCAAAATAAAACATCTGTACAGATAAATAATAACGATTGTAAATCTGATTTTTTTTAGTCTAAGCATGATGTCAAACTCTGGCTTCACTGTGGACAGCAACGGGAAACATGTTCAGGGAAACATGTTTCCTTACTACGCATATGACAATAAACACTTAAATAAGGACATCATTAAATCTTATTTGTTATAAATTATCTGAACTGTGGCTGAAGAGGGATATAGTAAATAAGGCACATTCATACATATTCATAATACAATTCAGCATTTCTGCTGAATAATATTTCAAGTCTAAATGCAAAACAAAGCAGACCCAAATGTCACTTCACCTCATTTGACCCAAGGGCTTCATATGAGGACAATACAAAAGAAGTTCTTCACACATTGAGTTATAAAACTAATGTGTACATGAGTTTTTACACTGCTAATAGCAACAAAATAATACCAATTACTGTATTTAAAAAGAAAAACATAACATGGCCTCAAGCCACCTAAATCGTTCTACAGCATACCTTGGCTGAAAAGTGGCCAAGACATAAATACTATGAGTTTTATGTGTATAATTAGTATTTTTCATTATTTGTAGGAACTGTAACTAGATGTGCATAAAATTTAAGGTTCCAACAACCCCCTCCAAATAAAACAAGTTTAACCCTTATGTCAGCAGGACTTTTTTTTCAATGATATTGACATTTGTACATCATATTACATTCTAAAGAGCAAAGATAATATTTCTACTCATTCTAAATAGAGCTCATGGGATGCCAATCAAAAAAAGGTTTACAAACAAAAGCTTGACCAAGAAATGTGGGACCCTGAATGTCAGGGAAAATAAGAAATTACTGAAAAATTGTCATCTATCATTTTAGATAGGATTTTAAATAAAAAAACATGACAACATTTTCTATTGCAGGAAGGTATAACTATCAAGAAGTATGAAATAAAGAATGAGGAGACCATAAGTTTTTCATCAATCCTTGACATTTCATTCAAATAATATTCTTACTTTTATTGCATCCAATAGTTAGATTCTTTTTATGTGGATCACTTACAGCAGTGACATGTAGCTTTCAGGCTACCTGCTGACTTAAAGCTTGCACGATATGTACAAAACTGGCTGCTTGCAGCATTTTAACAGACTGGAAAACAAACCGCTGCTTCTGCCTGAAGATCTGCTGGCAGCCCATGGTTTGGACAACAGATACTATAAATAGCCTGTCTTATTCACCCAGCACCCCCGCCCCCTAGCCATGTGACAGCACAGCAGGGAGCAAAACACAGCAGCAATGCATACTGTACATCTCATGATATCCTAGGGGATTGACCAACAGTCTGACCTACCGAGACCCAAAGTTTTGTTTGTTGTAATTTTTAAATTTCTCATTTGGAATTGGGTCGACCTAAAGAAGTAGTTTCAAAGTTACTTTAAAAATGTGTGTACATATGAAGCCCCAAATCATTGATCTTAAAAATTCAATTACGTGAAAAATTAGCTGAACCATTGTACCTCAGCGAGAGGGCTTTAACAGACTTGAGTACATTGCAATAATTTCATTTGGTGGCTGACATCAATGATTGTTGAAGACTAATACAGTAGATGGCTATCAGATGAAAATGTGTCAAAAGCCCTAATAATATTAGGGCTTCTCCATTGATCTTTTTAAGCAAAGTTGATACCAAGATCCCCAGTAACCCTTCTTCTCTATGTTAAAATTGCTGTATTTGTTAAACCATAAAAAGATTCCTGCAGCTGCTTATCCTGAAAGTTATCATTGCAGATGGAACAGCTGTCCCTCATTATTAAGGAATTCTGTTCATTGGTGCTGCTGAATTACTTTATACTGTAAAAGAGACAAGTTAGCAAACTCTCCCCCTTAAAATCACAATGTTGCTTTACAGACCTGCTGTGTTTTGATTGAGAAGCAAGAATACTGCTCCTGAAAATGCAGCTGTGTCATTTGCACAAACTGTTTCTGCAATTATGTTAGGTCTTCTCAAAAGCTGAAATGCGATCACTTAATTTCCTTGGAAGTTTCTCATTTGTGTTGTATCAATATGCAGGAGAACCCAGACCATCATCTAGTAATCATCAGCAACTTTTGGATGGTGAATTGATGCTAAAACATAGTTAGAACATTCAATAAAAACCTAAAAATACTTTAAATTGGTAGTATCACATAACATAACCAATGTTAATATTAATAATTCAGGTAATAATTATAAGGTAAAATATGCCAATATAACTTAACTATGGTGAACTGACCATTTAAAAATCTAAAAGTGGTTAGTAATACAAGTGCATAGATGGATGAAAAATGCTAAAACATGTCCAAGAGGCTAATAATCACAAAAAAAAGCTCTAATTTGTGTTTATTTCTATATTTCTAATTTGTGGGTACATAGCGCAACACATAATTGTAAAATAATAGCAAATATCTCTACTCCAGCTTAATTTTAAATACTGAATAACAGATGCTTTTTCACAAGTGTATTAACATGTTGAAATATTCATTTTAAAAGCTGAAAAAATAAAAACAAACTGATTGACAGTTTTAGCATATCATACCAAGACATATTTCAATGTTACTATGTGTATTTTATTCTCTTTGTCAACAGTGCGAGGCAGTTTGGCTGAGCTGCTACAACTACTTTATATGACCAGTAATTAAGGTTTGAGGCTATGAAAAACTTATTTGTAACACACACAGACAAATATATGTATGTATATATATATATATTTATATATGTGTGTGTGTATATTGCATTTATATATATATATATATATCTTTTTTTCCTTAATTTAATTTTCTTTCTAGCTTCAAAGACAGCAATCAGAGTAAAGTAATAATTGTGTTATAGAAGAAAAAAATGATGAATACTGAGGAAAAAGGTCAGGGATTTGGAGAAAAACATTTTGACGTATGGGGATGACTCCATTCAGATATTCCTTTTACAGATTTTTCTCTTAAAATGTTGACTTTCCCCCCAGGGTTTTTGACATTAAAGTTAAAATTCTGGAAAATAATCAGTCAGAAATGTAAGTAAGAAAAATTGGTTTGAAAAAACAGAGTAGACATTGACATTTTTCCACTTGAGATTTTTGAAATTCATTTACGCATTATGTTACTCACTAGTTGATCAGAGGACCACATATGGAGGTATACAGCCATTTACCCTCTCATTCACACCTTTGGATAATTTAGTTTTCAATTAACCTGGTATGTGCTTTTGCACTGTGGGTATAAGCTAGAGATTGTAGGGAGAACACACAAACTCCACATAGAAAGGCCCCACTTAGTCACAGGAATAGATTTATTGATACAAGGCTACAGTGCTAACCACTGCACCACTGTGCTGCCTGAATCCTGACTTGATACATAATTCTTCAATACATATCTTGCAAAAATATTTTTTTCCAAACCTGGCAAACCTTCTTCTGTAGACTGAAGACAGAACAGTTAATACAGAATATTTAGACAAAAAATACAATCAGTAATCACTCAAGGTGTATTCACGTCAACTCTAAAGACATCTGAATGGAATATCTACATTGGCAGAATTCCAAATGTTTTAAATGAATTGTTTTCCAACTTTCGTCATGAAATGTGACCATTTCCTCTGTATTGATGGGGCGATGGAACACAGCTAAAATAAAAAAAAAGAATAGCTCTCAAGGTGTATTCACATCAACTGTAAAGACATTTGAATGGAATATCTACATTGGCAGAATTCCAAACGTTTTAAATGCATTGTTTTCCAACTTTCGTCATGAAATGTGACCATTTCCTCTGTGTTGATGGGGCGATGGAACACAACTAAAATAAAAAAAAAAGAATAGCTTTATTGCAATTATACTTAGCGAGTTTTGACCTACAGGGAGAGCCACTTGAATGCTGTCTTTATATTTCAAGGTATCATCAAATCAATAATACACTTTACCTCTGGCAAACAATTTCACTGCTATCTGCTTCTCCAAGTTATTTAAAACAGGTGTTTTAGAATCATTAGCATATATGTTTAAACCAGCACTTGTGAAATACCCAGTGTGACAATTCAACTTTTATAAAGAGATGCTCAGAATATGAGCACATTAAGACACAGGACAAATTCAGAGAATCATTATTGTCATCAAACAGAATGACACAAGCTCCAGGATGGCGATGCCCAAGAATCTCATCGTTTGCTCAAATAGTGATTCAACATGGGAAAGTGTTTTAGATTCATACCAGAAAATAAGGGCCTTTTATTGCACCACTTCGCAACTTATTCTGTTAATGTGAATCTTCATCAGGAAAATAAAATATCTGATGCAGTTGGTTACTTTGAAATCAAATGACAGTAGTTATGTAGTTATTAACATAAAGCTAATGTCTTATATACACAGCTGTATGGTCTTAAGGAAGCTATCTAATACTGCAATTGCTGTCAATTCTTTACTTGGAAATACACATAAAATCATAAAAAAACTGTAGTACTCAGTCGTCAACGGACAGCGTTGTGGTATTTATGAAGTTGGATTAACACTTAAAACTAACAATTCAAGCAGTTTATTTTACATCTACTCCAGGTTCTATCGAAATACCATCGTCCTTCAAGCAAGCTGATTATTTATCTCCATGAACACATTAGTATGGTGTTCATACAATACAGGCTCCATTCTCAAAGGTCTGCCCCAGATACAGAGTCTTGACTTTACAAAATAACTTGGAACTTAAAAATGTCACACACCCTATATGTTTAGACTTTTTCCCAATACAAAAAGATTCTATTTCCAACAGCTACTTCAAAATTTTGAATGCAATATGTCCAATTATTGTTACTGTATGTATGGTACATCAATCATCAGGCCACCATTAATACACTGCTACCTTTGCAAATGTGGCAAGAGGTCATTAGTTGTCTTTGAAGGGAAAAAAAACATTTGCTAGTTTCATGCACTGAATAAAACCCACCAGGTCTGCACGTTGACAGGATTGATTTCGATGTTGGTAAATAAGTCTGAGATTAACAGTCATTGTCGTTACAACAGCGAGGAAGAAAAAAGCAGGAACTCAGGTGCTGCAGACAGTTGAGCAGCATGGACTTTATAGCTGAGTTAACTCACAGTGAGGAATAAGTAGCAGAAAATTTTACCAGTTACCAGCAGTTAAGGGGCTGCTCTGACTCCCATTGCTTTCCAAGATTTCAGACAAATGACTTCTGCACTTGAACAAGGATAACGTGCACCAATGCTACATGGTTACATTTTTTTTCAAGGTTAGAGGGAAGACGTCTCATACCTCCCCCATACCAACATCAACTTTGATTTCGTATAATTGGATGACATAAGGATTTACAGTGGAAAACACTTTAAGTCAATGGTTGGGATGATTGACAATATAAATTGACTATTTCTATCAAACAACAAAGTCTTAGAGAGCAAAAATAACAGGTAAAAGGTGAGGGAGAGAGGTCTGGAAAGCTTTCTTTACTCCCTTTGACTCTAACCATTTGTTTTCCACTCATATTGAGCCCTTGATGTTTATGTCTTTATGTGGGTGGAGAAGCAGGTTTAGAAATTCAGCTCCTTGTCAGTTGGGTTAGAAAAAAAAAGACAATTCATAAGGAATGAAGGGATAAAGACACTAAAAATGTATATAAATTAAAAAATAGGCAGGCTGAAGCTTTCTCTCTTGGAAGAAGGGAGACACGGGAGAAGGTTCAACCTGTGTGTGTGAAGAGAGAAGCACATTTGGTTAATTTGTTTGTTTTTACAATTGAAAAAAAAAATCAGCATCATTGTCCACGCGGGGCATATCTATGTTAAGTGGTGAACATGTATCCTCACCATCCTCTTCCGTTCCCCAGCCCTCTGCAACTCCTGCTAGCTCATAATGTTTCTTTCTCAGCTCCCCAAGGCGCTCCCGTTCCTTTTGCAAACGTGTTTCTAACTCCAGTACCAGTACCTGAGCACGCATGTGCGCACGCACGCACACACACACACGCGCACGCACGCACGCACGCACGCACACACACACACACACACACACACACACACACACACACACACACACACACACACACACACAGTATCATGCATTAAGACAACAAAGCTAGGGTTGCATTGTATAGGGAAAAATGAACAGTTTCTATGGTAATTCTCTCAGTGGATCCTGGTGATTGTTCCCATGATTGTTCCCATCTTTAATATTTTAACTATATATCCTATTCACACTTTTTACATCAGGTAAACACTACAAGAGTATGAAAGCAAGAACGAAGAGACATGCGAACAGTTTTTCCCCACAAGCTGTCAGACTCCTTAACAGCCCCCACACTACAAACCCCCTCTGACTGCTAACACTGCAGAAGAGCCACTTCACGCCTTATTTTTTAATAGTTAGTATTTATTGCCTTAGCTTGCATTTATTACTTACTTAAACTATTACAACTTATATGACAATAAAAATCTTGAATTTAAAGCAGGAGAAGAATATGGAGGACTATGGTTAGTCTTCTCTGTAACAAAGCACATATTTTTTTCATTTTTGGTTGATATAGTAGACTTGTTTAATAGGGACTAATTGTTTCACAATCACTTCGTAAAAAATCTAACACGAATAGTTACATAGTTGTTACATGTTTGAACTACTGTACTGTTGCTCACCTGGGCGTCCATTTCTTGCCTTTTGATCAGTGTGAGAGTCATGCTGGAGAAGTCCATTGTATCTTTCATGTGATAAGAGGAAAAAAAACAAATCAAATGTGCACAGTTTGAACTATGAGTTAACTGTATTTGTTAACTTTGAAAATCTTGAAACTCATGAGATGTTTGTAAGAAGAAAATTATTTAAAAAGTTGATAAACTCAAATCTGAATACTGTTGTAAGAATTGACTTGTCCTGGACATCCTAAATTTACTCCAATTTGATTGGATGGTAATTTTTTATGACAATCTGTTACAAATCATCCATTACATTTTCATCTACAGCTGTCATGTAAATATAATTTCAATAAATTGAATGTGTCACAATGTCAATGAAAAACATCCATGCAACTTTCTTTTAAGAACTGAATCAAGTTTGAGCACAAATTACAACAAAATTGCGCATCATAGTTTTCTGACATATAAACAGACAATTCTTTCGTACATCACGGTAAGGTTTTTTTTTTGAATGTATAAGGATGTGTTGTCCAGACTTGAGGCATAATCTGTACGTGAATACATCCATCAAATTCCCTTACCTTTATCTTCAATCTGGGACTTCCCAGACTTGGTGGAGGCCACAACAGCTGCAGTAGCTTCTGTGACACACCGGGATGCACGCTGAAGACGATGTTGGTTGGCACTATCTTTGTCTGCTTTTACCTAGAGAGGGAAAAATTAGAGACATCACACGTTGGACATGTTAATTTGGAAACGAAGTGCAGCAGTTGCTCAAGTATGAGCAACAACCTGTATAGTCTGTGGTGATTGTGCTTGTATAAATAGTCATTACTCGCCTTTGAAGCAGCAACCAGTTGTGCTGTGCTGGCAGCTATTTCATGTGAGCATACTATCAACTCCTCAAACTTCCCTTTGCCCTGAACAACCAGATCAGCAGCATCCCTGACAACATGATTCAGGAGATTACCATATTATGAAGACAAGGACAATTCAAAAGCCACATTTTGATAAGATATATAGTACAGTGTGCCATATCTGCTCCAGAAAAGAAATTTCACACAGCTTGGCTCAACTGACTCAACTGAAAAAGTTCAAAAATCATTTAAAAAGATTTGATTCTTATTTTCTGAAAATAGTGTAATGGGAAATTAAACACAAGAACAGCTATATTGCGAACTACACTTGGGACTAGTTTGAACCTACACAGAGAGACACGCGAATGCTGTCTTTATATTTCAAGGTGTAATAAGTAATAATATTTACCTCTGGCAAACTATTTCAAGATCAAAGTCAATGTTTTGGTTAAAGTTTTTTTTGCAGAATTTTGCTGACCGCATTCGAAGGAATCTCAAATTACTTTTTTGTACAGAGATTGTGTATGTTTACATTTTATTCCATTATTTTATCAAAATTTCTTGTAGCATTTTGTTATGTGATGGTTGTTTGAGTTAAATGTTGGGGATGTTTCTGATTTTAGTGGCTAGTTGCCAAATTTAAATCATACTGTATCTTAAAGGTTTTCGGGGGGGGGGGGTAAACAGCATATAAATAAATGAATAAATAAATGTACAGCTTCTGAAAGCAGCATTCACTCAAAAAACAACAATGAATATCTCCATACTGAATATTTGATAAAAATGTTTCTATATTTGACTGCTGTATTTCTATTCTGCAAATTCCAGTGAGAAGAACAAATCATGAAAATGACTTTGCATGTAATCTGTTTTCCCATTATGGTTTTTTACTAGCACATCAAGAGAAATTACACCTCACAATTAAACCAATATTCATGAACAGACGACAGATACAGGACCTTTACTTACACCATAACAGTGGCTCCCCAACCAACTGCTTTGGAAGCAGAAATAAGACCCTCAGTCCAGCGCGAGTTCTTGGCATAAAATTCCTTTGTTGAGGCTGCCCCCTGGCGATTAAAGGATAAAACACATGGCAGACCTAGATATAAATTTAAATGCATTCCACCAGGTAAGCTAGCTTTTGTGAAGACTATGGTAAGTTTTGAAATGGTGAGATCAAAAATATCTTGACATGAAGAGCAATAATCCCTGACATAACAACGAAAAAGAAAAATCTAAAAATTACTAATAACTGTCAGGAGATTATTAAATAGGCTTGCCATACAGAGCAGAAATAAAGAGCAAAGGAAGACTTGTAATGGAATAAAAATGTTCAGTGCTGTCATTTTGTTTGATAGCTCTCAGCACTGGAAAATTGTCAGGGAAATATCAAAAACATGTACAAATAAGGAAAAAGTGTACAAATTATTTGAATTATTCAAAGAAAAATGGCAAATTGCATTTCTGCAAATTGACATTACCACTGATTTAATGGAGCTTGTCAAAATGGTTCTGGTAGAGACACCCACTTGCTCTCTGTGTCAGAGAAAATCACTGGAGCACTTCCTGAGCTGTTGCCCGAAATCCCTGAGTGAGGGGCATTATTGGTGCTAAGGGATCAGCTAGTGATCTAACTCAACAGGAAGCAACAGCCAGCCAGGCATTCCATTTACTTTGTTAGGGCTGGAAAAAAAGGTGGAGCTGAGCAGGCAGCTTAAATTCCCAGATACCATTGCAGTTACCACACTCAAGCTGAAATTGGTCCTTGTGTCAGAATCAACAAGGTAGGGGGTACTGCTGGAATTGACTGTGCCCTTGAAAGACTGGATGGAGGAGGCATTTGAGAAGAAGAGGGTCAAGTATATGAAGCTGACAGACGAATGCCAGCCCAAAGGGTGAAGACTTGGAGCATCCCCATTGAGATTGGATCCTGAGGGTTTCCAGGCCAGTCACTCCTGTCACACCCGAGTTGGGATGCCTTGGCAACACCCGAAACACCCGATGACCCAAAGTTACATTACTGATCATGTTTCTCGGTTGCTCCAGTGGGTGTGCATTAAACCAGTGTAACTCAATAGTTTCCATATGAACTTGTTACAGCAGGATTACAATGTGATAAGATATTAAATACTGTTTGTTGTTTAAGCTACAGATAACTATTGTTCATCGTCAATATCAATTGATTCTTGTCTTTTCTTAGATATATTCAAATCCATCGGCTTGCCTATCCCATTAGTTTGTTTTCAAGTTTTCATGAAAACTCCACTTTTGTCCCCAGCAAGGAGAGACAAGAAGCACAGTAGAGTAACTCACCCTTCCACTCTCCACAATATCCCTTTGCAGATCCTTGGAACAGAGAATAAGCGCTTTGATTGCCTCCATCAGCTCTGTGCAAGAAGCCAATATCCTGCAGGGTATGACAGAGCAGTGAATTTCTTTTGTGTTACATTTAAGAAAAGAAAGAGGAAATTTACCTCTCATTGACTTCCATCTTCATTCCTGTATCAACTGCTCTTGATTTGTTGAGCATTTCCTATTGAAAATACGAGGGAAAAATAAGCAGACTTTGAAGCTACTATGATTTGAAACAGGAGGAAATTTTTCAACAGTATGTAGATAAACAAAATATACACGGTGCAATAATATACCTCTATCCTGGATGCAGCTGATTCGACAGCAGCTGAAGTGGTGGCCATTTCCTGCTCTACTAGATCTCCCAACTCTCCCTGCTGTAGCTCTAATCTTCGAGGACGCAGTTTCTGAACCCAAAATGAAAGAGAAAGAAATAGTTGGCATTACTTAAACATTGTACAGGTCTAATTTCGAATCACAAGTAAGATATTTAAAAGCTGCTGACCTCTGCAGTGATGAGAATGGCTTCAAGTGCTGCCTTCAGCTTGCTGGCGTCCCCTGGCCCAACGCTTTCCTGTGTCTTTATGCGACCAAGCAAATCCAATGTCTCAGCCCCACATGTCTTCACACTCTCTGACAGAGCTGCCCACAGGGAGTAATTGGAGATGTTTTTTTTTGGATATTTTCAAGTGCTAAAATTACAGAGGAAATATTCTTAACTGATGGGTCAGGACTAAAATATGTATTGAAGAGCAATTTTTGAAGGGAAAAAAGTAACTCACAGAAATTACAATTTAATAAGGTGCACAAAATTAGTGTTCTGCTTTTTCCAACAACAAAATTGTATTTTTAAGCTAATTAAATCAGTTTTAAATATCACATAATGCAGGTTAAAGTTCAATAAATAACACTCTGATCTCATTAAAGACAAAAACAAGTCTCCCTGCCTTTATATTATGAAGGGACTAACTTTGGCCAAAATGTCGATAACTGATATTTTTTTGTGAAATATATTTGCGTCACAAAACTATAGTTTGTAACTTTATGTCTATGTAAAATGTGGATCCTCAGGTGAGAATAATGTGAGAATCACAGACTAATCTATTATTTGGTAAAATTTCTCTGACACCAGAAACACAACAGGAGCTAAACGAATGAAGGGGAATGAAGGGTTAGTGACATTATGTTTTGGAGTAATTCGCCAAAACTTATAAAAACATAAAATTGAAAGTTTTATAGACAATTCAACCAGCTCACTTCCTGGGAGTGTGAGTGCCGGGTCCCATTATATCACGCAACATAATAAAGACACTCTTGAAAATATGTATCTTACCATCAGCCTGATCCACAGGCACCATGTGAGAGATGGCACTTCCTTGAACAATGGTGTCACCCACTAAGTGACCACACTGGGTCACAACTCGTATGAGTTCATACATGCCTGTATGACAGAGAAATAAATATATAAATGAAGAAACGCTTAAAAAGTAGCACAAAATCTAGCAGGAGTAGAGTCCCATCCATCCAACCATCATCTGCCACTTATCCTGCACTCAGAGTTGTGGGGGCACCTATCCCAGCTGACATTGGGAGAAAGGCGAGGTACACCCTGGATTGGTTGCTAGTCAATCGCAGGGCCACATATACAGACAGAGAACCACTCACTCACTCACTCACTCACTCACTCACTCACTCACTCACTCACTCACTCACTCACTCACTCACTCACTCACTCACTCACTCACTCACTCACTCACTCACTCACTCACTCACTCACTCACTCACTCACTCACTCACTCACTCACGGCAATTTTTTCCTGTTAACCTGCTGCATGTTTTTGTCCTGTGGGAGGAAACTGGAGAACCCGGTGGAAACTCAGGCAGACACGAGCAGAACACGCAAACTCCACCCAGAAAAGTGCCCTTGTTGAATTGAACCAGGCGTGCTGTGAGGCTAAAGCATGAACCACTCCACCTCCGTGCCGCATAGTGGAGTCTCTTTATATCCAAAATAAAATACAACTCTGTTTAGCATTGAACGAAGCTGAGACAGGCAGCTAACACTACAAAAAGGTAATAGTGTAGTGCAGTATTGCTCCTAACAATGACCTTTTTAAACAATTTGTTTTTATTATGTTAAGAGAGGGCTCTATGTTGCCAAGACATCTAAATAGGAGTGTGAATAGTTGCTTGTCTCTGTTTGAGGCCCTCTGATTGCCAGGCAACTGGTCAAGTGAGGACCCTGCCTCTTGCCCAATGACAGCTGGGATAGGCTCCAGACACATGCCAACCCTGAATGCAGGATAAATGTCACTGATAATGAATAAATAAAAGAGGATGATAAATTGCCCAGATGCATAATTGAGAAAGTGAATGGTTTTATGTCCATATATGTGACAATGTGATTGATTCCAGTCCAACATGTGCCCTGTCTCTGGTCCAGTTACTGCTGGGATAGGCTACAGCCCCACAACCCTATGTGCACGATAAGCAGTATAGATGATGAATGAATAAGAAAAGAATGTTAATGCTACATGCAATTCTGGAATTAGATAAAATATTAGACATTTAAACAAAAAATGTATTTCAATTTGTGATACATCACAGTTGGGACATTTAAGGGCATAAAAGTCCCTACCAGAATCAAGATAGCTATTTGTCCTCTTTAACAATTGAAATGTTTGAAATATTCCAGTACTGAATGGTGTGAATGAATGAATTAAAAAGGTTCTTCATTCCCCTCCTTGAGCTGCCAACTAATCATGGTGGAGGGGTTTGCATGTCCCAGTGATCTTAGGAGCTATGACGTTGGGGACTCTATGCCCCTGCAAGGCAAACAGGTCCCAGGTGAGTGACTACACAAAGCATGGCTCAAAAGACTATCCATGACAAGACTTTGGACCCAGTTTTCCCTTGCCTTAATGTGTGTCACTGGGGGCTTCCCCTGGAGCCAGGCCCAGGGCTCAATGGTGAGCACCTGGTGGCCGAGCCTGCACCCATGGGGTTTGGTGGGGCACAGCCCGGAGGGACACCGTGGGTCCCTCTTGCCCAGGGCTCACCACCCATTTGAGGGGCCAAAGGGGTTGGTTGCAATGTTAGCTGGACGTTGACAGGGGACCTTGGCGGTCTTACCCTCAGCTGCAGAAGCTGGGTCTTTGTCCATGGAATGTCACCTCTCTGGTGGGTAAGGAGCCCGAGCTGGTGGGCAAGGCTGAGAGATTCTGACTAGATATAGTCAGACTCACCTCAATGCACAGCATGGAGTCTGGATTCTGGAGTTGCTCCTGGTGAAAAGCGCTGGGCAGGTGTGGGCATTCTGATTGCCCCCCGACTCAGCACCTGTACATTGGTGTTCAATCCGGTGGACGAAAGGATAGCATCCCTCTGCCTTTAGGTGGGGGGACGGGTTCTAACTGTTGTTCATGACAGTTCCGTTTACCCACCTTTCTTGGGATCCCTAGAGGGGATGTTAGAGAGCGCTCCCTTGTTCTACTCGGAGACTTCAACACTTATATGGGCAATGACAGTGTGACCTGGTGTGATTGGGACAGCCCTCTAGATCTGAACCCAAGCAGTGTTTTGTTGTTGTATTTCTGTGCCCATTATGATAGCTCATAACGAACACCATGTTAAAGCATAATGGTGTCCATAAGGGCACTTGGCACCAATGCACCTTAGGGCGCATTTCTTTTATCGACCTTGTGGCCGCATTGTCAGACTTGTGACCACATGTACTGGACACTCGGATGAAGAGAGGGGTGGAGAAGTCAACCTATCAGCTCCAATGGTAGGGGAGGATGCCTGTCAGCCCTAGCAGACCCAAACGTAAAGTGAGGGTCTACTCGGAAAGTCTGGCAGAGTGCCATGTCAGAGGGAGTTTCAACTCTCACCCTCAACAGAACTACAACTGTGTCCCGAGGAAGCCAGGGGACATAGAGACAGAATGAGCCATGTTCTGTGCTTCCATTGTTGTGACTAGACTGGAGTTACGGCTGTAAGGCAGTTGGTGCCTGTCAGGGCAGCAACCCTCGAACCTGCTGGTGGACCCCAGCAGTGAGGGATGCTGTCAAACTGAAGGAGTCCTATCGGGTCTTTTTGGCCTGTGGGGCTCTGGAGGCAGCTGACAAGTGCCAGCAGGCCAAGTGGCATGCAGCTTTGGTGATTGTCGAGGCAAAAACTCAGGCGTGTGAGCAGTTCGGGGAAACCATGCCATGGAGAACGACTTCTGGTGGGCCTCGAGGAGATTCTGGTCCACCATCCTATGGCTCGCGAGGGGTAAACAGTGCTCCCTCAACACTGTATACAGTGGGAGAGGGCGCTGCTGGCCTCAGCTCAACACGTTGAAGATTGTTGGAAAGAATACTTCAGAGACCTCCTCGATCTCGTTAAAAGACAATGAGGAAGCAGAGCTGAGGGACTCTTGGGTGGGCCTGCCTATTTCCGGGGCTGAAGTTGCTGAAGCAGTTAAAAACCTCTTCAGTAGTGGGCCCCTGGGGGTGGATGAGGTGCCCCCCTGGGTTCCTCAAGGCTCTGGATGTTGTAGGGCTGTCTTGACTGACACGCCTCTGCAGCACTGCGTGGACGTCGGGGCAGTGCCGCTAGACTGTCAGACAGGGGGGGAACTTCAAAAAGGGGGATCGGAGGGTGTGCTCGGACTACAAGGCAATCTCACTCCTCTACCTCTCTGGTAAGGTCTATTGAGTGGTGCTGAACCTCGGATCGAGGAGGAGCAGTGTGGTTTTTGTCCAGGTCCTGGAACAGTGGACCAGCTCTATACCCTCAGCAGGGTGCTTGAGGGGCCATGCGAGTTTGTCAGTCGACATGTGTTCTGTGGATCTGGAGAAGACGTTTGACCATCTCCCACGGGCAATCCTCTGTAGGGTTCACCGGGAATATGGAGTATTGAGTCCGGTTATACGAGCTTGGCCCCCATGTTGATTATAATTTGGATTCGTTTCCAGTGAGAGCTGGACTCCACCAGGGCTGCCCTTTTTCACCAATTCTGTTCATAACTTTTACGGAAAGAATTTCTAGGTGCAGTCAGGGTGTTGAGGGGATCTGGTTTGGTGGTAACAGGACTGAGTCTGGTTTTTGGAGATGTTGTTGTTCTGTTGGCTTTATCACTCCATGATCTCCAGCTCTCACTGGAATGGGTAACAGTCGAATGTGAAGCAGCTGGGATGAGGATCAGCACCTCCAAATCTAAGACCATGGTTCTCAACCAGAAACAGGTGGAGTGCTCACTCTAGGTCAGGAAAAAGGTCCTTCCCCAAGTGGAGGAGTTCGAATATTTCGGGCTCTTGTTCACAAGAGAGGGTAAGGATGGAGTGGGAGATCGAGAGGCAGATTGGTGCAGCGTCTGCAGTGATGCAGTCTCTTTACTGGCCTGTTGTGGTGAGGAAGGAGCTGAGCCAGAAGGCGAAGCTCTCAATTTACTGGTCAATTTACGTTACTACTCTCCCCTATGGTCACAAGCTGTGGGTAATGACCAAAAGAACGAGATTTGGATACAAACAGCCATCTGGGAGGAGCTCAAAGTAGAGACGCTGCTCCTCCGCATAGAGAGGAGTCAGATGAGGTGGCTTGGGCATCTGGTCAGAATGCCTCCTGGACACCTCCCGGGGGAGGTATTCCAGGCATGTTCATCTAGGAGGACGCCATGGGGAAGATCCAGGGCACGCGGGAGAGACTATGTCTCTCGGCTGGTCAGGGAATGCCTTCGGATCCCCCAGAAGAGCTGAACCATGTGGCTGGGGAGAGGGAAGTCTGGGCCTCTGCTCCAGCTGCTGCTCCAGTGACCCAATTTTGGATAAGTGAAGGAGGATGGATGGATAGCTGGCTCTTCATTTTATCTATATCTTACTACAGTAAGGAATATGATTTGCGTTTGTGTGTAAAATTAAATTAATTGTATGATCACAAGACTGTTTACCTGTGTTATCTTGAGTGAAAGCCTTTCTTGCCAAGATGAGTCTGTTCATGCATTCTAAAGAGGCCTGACATCTGGATGCTAGGTAGTCTAGAGAAGGGGAGACGTTCATGCATAACTTACCATTGCTCAAAAGTGGATTATTTTCACAAAGTATGTGTTAGCAAATTACAACCTGCTGAACTTGTGCAGCTAATATGTGCTGGTTCGTCAATCTGAGTCAGTGAGTCTTGGATGATCCTCTCAGCCTCTTCCACAGCCACTTGCAGACTGGACCAGCGAACTGCTGCCAAATGGTTCTGTAACATCTGCTCTCTGTTTTCCTGTTGGCACATTGACCCACTTGAAAGGATTTCAATATAATTGGTAAAATGAAAGCTCACTCGACAAAGTTTACAACTTTTTGGAGCTAGCTATACCTTTTAGTTAATTACAGTTAATAGCCAGGCTCATTCAATCCTTACCTTCTCATTAATCTGATTTTGCAAGGCTTCTGCTGTCTTCACTCTGCTCTCCTTCTCACTGTCCAGTTGGCTTTGGACCTGATGTAGCCTCTCCCCCTGAACAGCAAGTGTTGCCTCTGCTTTGGACAATGATGTGATGAGTTCCTCTTTCTCAGATTTCAGGGCAGCAAGCTGATTGTTAAGCACCTCACAAGCCTGCAAGAAAGTGAACATATACAGGGTTAACTTCCATCCATCCATCCATCCATCCATCCATCCATCCATCCATCCATCCATCCATCTTCCGCTTATCCTTCTTCCACTCAGGGTCACGGGGGATGCTGAAGCCAATCGCAGCTGTCATCAGGCAAGAGGTGGGGTACACCCTGGACTGGCCACATTTATGGATAAACAATCATTCACTAACTCATTTATTTGGGGCAATTTTCCCAATTTTTTTTCCAATCAACCAGGGTCCTTAATGCTGGGAGGCCAAAGTGCTAACCACTGCGCCACCATGCCGCCTACAAGGTTAACAATTCAAACTAATAATTTCTATTTCAAATGTCCACAGGATGACTTGGTTGGATAAAATGTTCCTGTTATGACATGACAGTATGATACAGAATGAGATTAATGCTGTGACCTGCCAAAAAAAGAAGTCATTATGATGATAACTGTGGAATAGGCTTAATTAACAAGATGCCTTTGCATGAATTCAGACACCTGAATCAATTCATGTATGTGAGAGGTAGTTGTGTGAGAATAAAAACTGCAGTCTCCAGGTATCACCAATTTCTATGAGTCTAAATACTATAAAAGTTTAGAGTGCAGATTTATTAATAGACCTGGATACATGTAAAGGCCAGGACCTATACCATTTAAAAAGTTTATAAGCCGTATTGTCCCTAAGATAAAACATCCCTCCTCTCTGACCGAGGTCTCCCACCCAGAGGAGATAGCTGAGGCATTCCATACGTACTATAAAAATCTTTATGATACATCAGGAGAAACACAAGACAAAAAGGAATTAGAAGATATATTCAAAAATCTTAATTTAAGAAAACTCTCTGCATCTGAGGCGGACGAATTAATAGCTCCTATCCGAGAAAACGAGATACAAGACGTCATTAAAAAACAACAAATCCCCTGGCACAGATGGTCTACCAGGTGAATTTTATAAGGCCTTTGGAGAGGAGCTCGTGCCAAAACTTTGCCAGATCTTTAATTATGCCTTACAGGAAAATGACCCACCTAAGAGCAGGTCTGAGGCAGTAATAACGGTTATACACAAAGAGGGGAAAGATCCATTAGATTGTGGTGCCTATAGGCCGATCAGTTTGTTGGGGGATGACGTAAAGATTATTAGTGCCATATTAGCAAATAGAATGCAGAAGTACTTAGGTAAATTGATTAATCCAGACCAGACCGGTTTCATACCAGGTCGACAAGGAGCAAATAATGTTAGAAGAGCATAAAATGTACAATCAGTGGCAAGACATTCAGTTCACCCGCCAATGCTTCGTCAAGATGCTGAGAAGGCGTTCGACAGGGTGGACTGGACATATCTGAAATTTACGATGGAACAAATGGGATTTAATTTGACATTTATAAAATGGATTGAAGCACTGAATAAAGACCCAATATCAAGGGTCAGGGTGAATGGGTACTGCTCCCAATTTTTTCATCTTTAAAAAGGAGTTAGGCAGGGGAACCCAATCTCGCCAATTTTGTTTGCATTGTGTATCGAACCGCTTGCTGAATTGATAAGGACAAACGATCAGATCGAGGGAATAGTAGATGAAGGAGGGGAGATGCAAAAAATTTCATTGTTCGCGGATGACGTTCTTTTGTTTATAAGAAATCCTCAGTCATCTATACCGGCCCTTATGCAATGCCTGAGGGACTATGGGGAGATGTCAGGGTACAAGGTGAATGAGGGGAAATCAGAAGCAATGATGATAACAGGATGCTGGCCGACATGCTTGGATAGGGAGGTGAAAGTGGTCAAAAGGGGGCTTTAGATACCTTGGAAGCATTCTCACACACGACACAAGTCAGCTATATAAGGCAAATTACGGTTAACTAATTTCTCAGATCAAAAATGACATGGAAAGACGGGAGGTGCTTCCTTTGTCCTTAGTTGGGAGGATAGAAAGTATCAGGATGAATGTCCTACCTAGAATGCGGTTTCTGTTCAATGCTCTGCCTATCACTGTTCCTGTATCTACCTTTACATCACTGGATAAGCCCATTTCCAAATATATAAGGCAGAACAAGAGGCCCAGAGTGAGAATGAAAATACTCTGTGCACCCAGAGATAAGGGCGGATTGGCCTTGCCACACTTCTGAGGTTACTACCTGGCAGCACAACTTGGAAAATTGGTCTCATGGATAAAACTAGATATAGACACAAGATGGGTGCATATAGAGCAAGGTTCAGTTAAAAATGTGTCACTTTCAACTCTTTCCCTTTTCAAAAGCAAGACGTGGACTTAAGATACAAAATGAATATGTAAACCATACACTTAAGGTTTGGGAAAAGACAAGACGATTCCTGAATCTACCTCTATCTCTATCAAGGGCAGCAAAAATAACAGCAGCAGGTGACTTTCTGCCAGCAAAGATGGACAGTGGTTTCCTTAGATGGGCAGGGAAAGGTTTAATCACAATAAATCAGTTATTTGAAGGAAGAACTCTGAGGGCTTTTTCACAACTTCAGGCAAAATATGACATTGACACTAAGGATTTATTTAGATATTTTCAAATTCGACATTATTTGATGACACACAAAGAATGGGACAATATTAAAGAAGCTTCAACTAATTTTGAACAATATTGGATTGAGATAGTTGAGAACAAAATGAACATTAAAAATACAATATCAGATATATATGGCAGGATACGTATGGACACTTTAGTAGACACACTGGATGGGAAAGCTAAGTGGGAACTGGAATCTAATGCCGTGATTGCTGATGGAGAATGGGAGAGTTCTTGGTTGCCCTGGCAAAAATGTTGAAGCAGCCCAACATGGAGGGAGTTCAGCTGGAAGTTAAGAATAAGGTATTTTAACTCCTTTGATAATAGCTTTTTATGATAATAACTGTTCTCCCCTGTGTTGGAGGGGCTGTGGCATAACGGGGGACTTTTCTCACATTTTTTGGGACTGCCCTAAACTGATGAAATTCTGGGAAGAGGTAAAAAAACAAATAAGTGAGATTTTAAAATTAAACAGACCAATTGATCCACAGCAATTTATTATGGGTACAGCATCAACAAGCAATTTAAGGAAAAAACAGGTGTTTTCGCTTAGAGTTCTTCTATCAATTGCACATAAAATGATCACAGTAAACTGGCTCAAATCCCACCCACCTACCCTTGGACCAGTGGCGTCAGAGGCTTAAGGATGTAAACTGCATGGAACGCATAACAGCAAACTTACGACTTCAGACAGACCTATATCTTAACAAATGGGCACCCATTAAAAAATATTTGGAGAGTTGAAGATATTATCTCTATTTGACTGAGTTAGATGTTTTTTTGTGTTTTTATTTTATTTTTCGCTTGCTATTGAGGAAATAAGTGACCTATAAAGAATACTGTATAATGTGTATCTTGTTATGAGGTTTTGTAAGAATGTGTATGACTCTGTTAAGGAACCTGTTCTACTAAATGTTCAAAAAAAAAAAGTTTATAAGAGTTACAAGTTTTTGTAACCCACTATTTACAACAAACTATTTTGAAACCATTAAAGTTGCTGGGGGCTAAATTAGATATTTATAGCAAACTTTTCTTATGTTGTTGCATTACAGACTAACTATGATGTCACTGATAACATTCTGTTATGAAAGAAAGCATTAAACTGTAATCATATGAGACTTCCTCTGGGCTATCACCAAAAACTATCTATACCAAAAAGCAAAGGCTTTACTATTATACTGATGAAATTTGATTCAAACACTTTGTGCCTCATGAAGTTGATACTTAAATGTCTCATAACATGTTAATACACTGTACTGTCCTATCCTTTCTAATCAGAGAAACTTTATTTGTCCCCACGGAACAATTCGAGGAGTTCTGTTTGTTAACCCTTGAGTCTTTCAGGACTTTTGTGATTTGTTTTTTTGGAATCTTCGGGGCAGTGTTCGGGGATGTGTTGGTAGCAATTATTTTAATCAATTCATTCATTGCCTCTCCCACTTATCCTGGACAGGTTAGCAGGGGGCGGGAGCCAGCTCCAGCTGGTATTTAGAGGTTACCATTCAATCAGAGGGCCACATGTAGAAACATATTATCATTCAGTCTGTCATTCACAGTATCTTTAGAAAATAAGTCCAGAAATATATACTACATGTGAATATGAACTGCAGTATTGTTACCATCTTGATATTTATGTATAGATCTCATACCAAGATTCATTGTACAGAATTGGTGGCTATTTCATATTTGATATTAGATATCATTTTGAACTGCGGCTACTACAAATGTACATTAATTCACATTTGATAAACATATATTAACAGGTGTATGAATTTGTTGCATTAGGTGAAATGCACATCCCTCATGAATGCCTTATTTCCTGGCAGCTTCAAGGTTATACAGAGAATAAGGAGATTGAAAAATTAAGTTGAAAGATGTTTCAAAGTCCCGTAGAAGGATAACAATCTAATCATGGGAGGTGAAATTAAAGTGGCTTAAAATGCAAGTATTAATAAGGAGGCTCAGACAGATAGCAACAAGGAGTTTATGGATCTAGACTGAGAAAGAGGGCCATGAGACAACTGTATAAATAGCCTGAAGGCAAAATAAGTCCCAAGGAACAATGTTAACAAATAGTGTGACTTCAAAGCTTGATGAACACAATTTAATGCCACCAATTTTCCCCTTCGACATTATTTGTTAATTAAAATTTGAAAAAATGCCAGATATGATTAAAGAAGACTGAGATGTTGTGATTTACACATGTGAAGAAAAGATGATACTTTATTGATCCACATTGGGGAGACAGTGGAACCAAGGTTTTCTGGAGTGCTATTAATAAAAGTCTCCTCTCCTGTGGCATAAATCCTTAAGCTTTGATAAGATCTACAATCTGAACATCTGAATTTATACAACATGAACAATGAAACCCTTACTACTGGTATTTAGAATGACATCAAAAATAGAATGCCGGTTTAGCAAAATAGTGCTATATCCTTCTGCCATTATGATTTAAAATTGGTCAATGTCATTTTTAGTATTTGATTTAGGGCAACTTGAACTTTCACTATGATAGATTTTAACATATATCAACAAATGTACCCTTTTTGACCATTTTGCCGACATTGACACACTTGCTGATCACCCTTTGTTCTCTATCCGTTCTCTTAATATCATTTTAGAATGATATTGTTACTGTTAGGAAATCCCATGAATTAATAATCATCTTGGTTGAGGTGAGGAATATTCAAGAGCTCTGCTTGTTTTTCCTGTTTTTTGTAAATGTCACGTTTGTAATAGAGAGACATGAAAAAAGTAGCTGAAATGGTGTGACACAAACAAGATGGTTAAATGACATTCGCAGTAGAAGTGGTACATATGGATATAAGGAATGTTTAATCAATATACGCGTGCATGCACGCTCTTTTCATTTTGTAAAGAGAAGACTGAACCTGTTGTGAAGAAGCTATGGTGGTCTTCAGAATGTCCAACTCTGCCTTGCTGGATACAAGTTCTTTCTTGACTTCCTGAAGCTGCTCCAGTTGTTCCCTTTCCTGGACAGAAACAAATCAGCCCAACTTGTGACCACCTTTTTAATGTTTTTTTTTTTTTTTTTAATGGTATGCAGATCTCAGAGTTTGATAGCTGAATGACTAAAATGTCAAAGGCAAGAGTGTGTGACTGAGAGTAGGGACTTTCAAACATGGGTCGATGACAAAAGCTAGAGTCGGTTGACATGATCCAGAGGAGTAAGGTGGATATATGAGAGACCGGCTGGACAAGCTAGAGGCTTATGAGCATGTTTTAAGTTGTATTATCATAGCACTGACAGGAAGAGGAATAGAGTGGGATTTAGCTTGAAGGAAGTTTGTTAGGAATGTTCTGGAGGTGAAAAGAGTGTCGGATACTTATTAGTCTGAAACTGGACATTGAAGGTGCAATGCTCAATGTTGGTAGTGGCTATGCTCCACAGGTGGAATGTGAGTTAGAGAGGAACAATTTCTGGAGTGAATTAGATGAAGTGATGCAGAATATCCCCAGAGGTTAGAGTGGTAATTGGTGAATACTTCAATGAACATATTGGCGCAGGCAATGGAGGGGATGAAGAAGTGATGGGCAAGACAAGACAGGAACCCAGAGGGACAGATGCTGATCGACTTTGCAAAAAGGATGGAAATGCCTGTAGTGAATATTTTTTTCCAGAGAAGGCAAGAACATAGGGTAACTTATAAGAGCAGAGGGAGGTGCATGCAGGTAGACACAATCTTGTATACACAATGTAATCTCAAGGAAAGCATAGTGGGACAGCATGGTAATGGTCGATTGTAAGATGAATCTGGTGTCAAGAAAGATAAAGAAGGCAAAGGCAGAGTAGAGGACAAAGTGGTAGAAGCTGAGAAGGGAATAGTGTTGAATGGTTTTCAGGGAGGAGTTGAGAAAGGCTCTAGGTTGTCAGGAAGAACTTCCAGATAACGGGACAACTACAGATAATGTGACCAGGGAGACAGGTAGGAGAGTACTTGGTCTGTCATCTGGAAGGAAAGTAGATATGGGTACTTGGTCATGGAATAAGGAAGTGCAGGAGTATACCCAAATAGACAGGAGTACAGGGAGATGCAGCGCAAGGTAAAGATAGAGGTAGCAAAGGCAAAACAAAGGGCAAGTGATGGGAAGATGGAAAGAGTACTTTGAAGAAATGATGAATGAGGAAAATGAAAGTGCAGGAAGGCTTGAAGAGGTGACCATTGTAGACCACTAAGTAGCAGAGATTAGTCAAAGTGAATTGAGGAGGGCATTGAAGAGTATGAAGAGCTGAAAGGCAGTTGGTCCTGATGATATACCTGTGGAGATATGGAAGTGTCTAGGAGAGACAGCAGTAGAGTTTCTGGTTAGACCACTTATCACGATCTTAGAGTGAGAATATGTCTGAGGAATGGAGATGAGGTGTGATAGTGCACATTTTTAGAAGAATGAGGGAGAAATGCAGAATTGTGGTAACCAAAGAGGGATAAAGTTGTTGAGCTGTACAATGAAGTTGTGGGAAAGAGTAGTGGACACTGGACTGAGAGCAGACGCTAGCATTTGTGAGCAGTAGTAGTATGGTTTTATGCCCAGAAAAAGTATTACAGGTGCAGTATTTGTTTTGAGAACATTATGCAGGGTGCCAAAATAGAGAAACTCTGGCATAGTCTGAGGAAGTCAGGAGTGGCAGAGATGTATTTTAGACTGGTGCAGGACATGTATGCAAGATTTGAGACAGTGGTGAGATGTGCTGTAGATGTAACAGAGAAGTTCAAGGTGGAGGTGGGAAATTATCAGCGATCAGCTCAGAGCCCCTTCTTGCAGTGCTGAGTAACAGGCAGACAGATGAGGTTAGACAGGAATCTCAGAGGACCATGTTTGCAGATGACATTGTGATCTATCGTGAGAGCAGGAAACAGGTTGAGGAAAATCGAGGGGTATGCCCTTGAAAGGAGAAGAATGAAGGTTAGCTACTGGAAGACAGAATGCATATGTGTGAATGAGAGGGGCCGAGGTGGGATACTGAGGCTTCAGGGAGTGGAAATAAACAAGGTGGAGGATTTTCGTACTTAGGGCCAACAGCCGAGACATACGCGGCTGTTACGTTCATGTTGATTTTTGTGTTTGTTTGGTTTTTTTTTTCGTTTTTTTTTTGCTGTGCGCGGCGAATGCTGGAGCGGCACGTGCTTTACGTTTCCCCCCTCATCCGAGACTTCTTCAGTTCTAATGACCTATGGAGAGTTTACGACTTTAAGAGCCACGTTTTTGGGCTGGTCTAGATTATGGTGGCTTGTTGTGTAAATAGAAGAGTTGATCTGTAAAAACCTGGTGTAAGGGGGGTTGTTATGCTCATGGAGGTGTCTTCCATTGGAAAAAAAAGAGCAATTTAGAGGGATTACCTGGATTGGAATGTGAAAAGAAACAAAAGAGAGAAATCTGTTGGACAACATGAACTCATTCTTCTTGATCTTGACCCATGTGTCCATGTACTTCAAGCGAAGAAATTCAAGTCCAATAGCCAAAACAAGATGATTTCAACAAGACCTCACTGTGACCTGGGCAACTGAGAACCTCCCCAGACATAACAATTTGATTGTAGTTTTTAAACTTAGTATTAAAGGGGCAGCTTGGCTCAGGTGGTTGAGCAGTTACCTTGGTATCAAATGTTTGAAGTTCAATTCCTGAGCTCCTCCTACTCTGTTGCAGTGTTGATGAGCAAGACAATGAACTCTGAACTGCGCTACTAAGCGACTGGCTACTGCTCATGGTTTATCCATGTTGGATTAAATGCCGTAACCAAATTTTGCTGATGCTTTTACTGTATAGAACAATGAGTGTGGCTAAATAAAAGGCTTGTACTTTTTTCTTCTTAAGATAACAAAACAGAAAAAACAGCACACAACCACCAGTCTTGCTTTTACATTTAATACATCTCCACTGTAATGCTGTTCAAACTGGTTTTCAATGATGAAACTTTCACAGTTTTAGCTACTTGAAATAGGGGGGAAAGTTGACATAAATTAAGGTGGATTAATACAGTTTTATAATCTTTAAATCCTTTGAAATAAAATAGATTAGATAAGGAGGTACAATTTACTGAGAAAAATTTTGAGAAAAGTATTAATTTTAAGTTTAATTTTAGGTTCTGTCTTATACTCATTTGTGGAAAGTATTGTGGAAAGCAGCTGAATGAGCACCTAAATACTGTCATATTTTTCTGCCATTTTTTATTACATTTCCCCTGTGCCAGGAAAAGGTGTTTGGTGCAGAAACTGACTTGATGTTCTCACCTGTCTGTCTGCAGTCTGCTGGGCAGCCTTCATCTTCTCCTGCATCTCTTTCCTCATTGCCTCACCTTCATCCTGTGTTGCCTGCGCTACTGTCATCTGCCGGGTCACCTCTGCATTCTACACACACACGCACGCACGCACCCCCGCCCGCACACGCAGACGCAGACGCACACACACACACACACACACACACACACACACACACACACACACACACACATGATCAATTAATTTAACTTTGAGCCTTTTTTGGATTAACCCAGGCAATAGAGAAGGGTGTGCTGAAAATGTTATCAAGAATCAACATACTAAGTAGTCAAAACTACTTGGTAGCAGGCAAAATGAGACAACAATTCTCCAGGACTCAAAACAACACACGCAAACCCCCCCGCCTCCCCACACACACTCACTCATACAGACATCATACATTTCAGAGACGTGCGATAGCACAAACAAATAATACAGAATGAATAGAAGTACTGGTAATAACATTTTTGCTCACCTTCCTTAGGAGACCTGCATGACTCTGAACAAGCTCTGTGTACTTCTCCTTCAATTTTGAGTAGCGCTGCTCATTGGCTTGAGCTTTTCCTATCAATTAACAAACGGAAATGATATGTAAATTACATCACAGGGGAGTTTCAACAAAATGTTACTGGATATATTGAGCTGTGTAAAATGCAATGTTTCTAAGTTGTGCCACTGATGACCAGATAACTGAAGAGTCAGAGAAAAGGGGACCTAAAGCAAGGAGTAACTCCAATGTTGTAGACTGTATGATCTTAATTTATCGCCTAAATTCATTCACTCATACCGTCTGGGTATAGATTAGACAATACTTCAATAATATTTAAATCATAGGCAATTTTCAGACGTAAATTAGCATGAGTCACATTGAACATGAATACATGTGCACAGCACATGGTACAGCGCATGCTCCACGTGTATGAAGTCCTGGGTTCAATCCCCAGCATCTCCACTGTAAGTCGCTTTGGATAAAAGCATCTGCCAAATGACTGTATTCTGTTCTTCTATTCTAACTTAACAACCGTTATACAAAATACGTGCTTCTTTAATTGTTGAATACCAAAAATTTAGGAAATACAACTTTTTTTAATTCTTTAAGTTGCTATTGTTGAAATTTCAGATACAAAACAGTCATTATGATACATCTTATTTTTTCCCTTTAAAGTCTCTTCATAGACTAGGGACAAACTCAGTTATATTATGTATTTGAATTGTGAATTTTCATTCCTATTGAAAAAAAATCCTTCCATGGTTTCTTGATATATTAAAATAATTGAATGATACGTTGTTCATTTTTTTCAAGTAAGACGCAGCTCTTTGCAGACATTGTTAGTTCTTAAATAATAGATGAACTTTAGTCTCACTTTCGATCTCTGTTAGGCTCCGTTGCTCTTTCTCTGTATCTTCTCTGACTCTGCGCAGGTCATCCAGCTCTGCCTTTAAGAACTCGCTTTCCCCTGCTGCCTGCAGCCTCAGGTGACTCTGCTCTGCTAGCTCTGCTTCCAGCTCACTGACACGCCCTCTCAGCGCCTGACACAAACATCTACTCTGAGAAAAGTAGTGAAGGGGAAACAGGGACGAGGAAGAAATGAGAAACATCAAACGAGAAAATCGTTTGGGAGATCATGATGTAATGGACTTTGTGTGTTTGAGATCAATAATTTTGAAGATAACTGGTGGCATCTGGGTTTTTACCTCTAGTCTGAAAGACTGCAGTTCTTCTTTCAGGGCCTGGATCTCCTTGGTCAGCTGTTCAATCAGTTGATCTCTGATAAATCCAGAAAAGATCTTTGGTAATTTCACACAAAAGTAACATTTATTTACCTGCAAACAGCAGAAAAGGGAATTCCTCATATGGCTATGCTGATCTGATAAGGTGTAAGGTAAAGGTATTTGTGATTGTGGAAAAAAAATCTGTAATGGAATCAATGGTCAAAAATAAAAAAACAAACAAACCGAGACATACTTTTCATCCTTGCGCATGCCATTCTGATTGTTGAAATTGAAGGGATCAGTAGGTGTAGAGATGCCAAACAGGTCATCAAACTTTGTCTCAACAGGAGCCTAAAAAAAAGGAGACTCAGATAAAAGCTATTCATAAAAACCTTACAAATAACTTTGGTTTCTAAACGATCGATCCTAATGTGAGGAAAAACTTTGATTTCAAGTTCACAGGTGAAATAAAGAGGAAATCAATAAATGTGTCTTCACTCACTGAAATTTGTGCTGTATACATGATTTATACTCTGAATGACTCAGGCGTATTTGCCAAGACTAGGTCAAACGTTGTTTCAGAGGACGAATTTGGAATATTGAAAAATGGCACCATATCCTATTTGAAATGGGAAATTAAATTTCTAATATCCAACAAAAAATTATTTTTAAATATTTAGATCTGCTACAATTGGAAGGGTTGTGAAATGCTTTTGAATTCAGCTGAGCAGTAAATATAATATATCTGACACATCAACAGTCAAATATAAATAGTTTTCATTTTTGGAAAAATCTGTTCTACTTCTGACTGATTCCCTATCCTTAACCGCTAAGCCACTACTGATTTTTTTCACTGACTGTTTTTTTTGTGCTAGTTAACAGGGATTCTAACTAAAAGTGACAATATCAGCAAAAAGTTAATTTATTTTTAAAGAAAATCAAATCAAAAAGTGAAATTCAAATTACAAGGATTCATTACACAGTGTGATATTTCAAGAGTTTATTTCTTTTAATTTTGACAATAATGCCTTACTGATAATGGAAGCCAAAAGTATCTCAGGAAATCAGAATATAATTTAAGACCAATAAAAAAAAAAGTTTGATCACTTCTTTATATTGATGTTCTAATTCTCCGAGATGCACCTGTAATTAAATGGAAAATTCTCACTGTTTTGTGGGTAGCTTCTTACTGCTTTTTGAATAATTTAAAGCTTGTATTTGACAATGATTTTTATTAATTTATTTATTCCTCTTTTATCATTAAGATTCCTCAGTTTTACCAACAACAATTACTGTCTGGGTGCTTGCAATCTTCTGAATGTACAGTTTTTAAGAATGTTCCATCCATGAACACCTGTCTTGATTATTTACCGGCAGCACTGGAACCTCTGTGTCCACCAAGTCATCAGTTTCCATCACGTGCTCTGTTTCAGGTGATGATGAGTCAGCAGGGATAACAACAACTGGGCTAATGTGCTCTGACAGAGCAGATGCCCGCAGGAAGTTAGGAGGATTCTGCAAGGATCATTATGCAAATTTTCAGATACAAGAATTGTGTGTATTAACAATTACTCAAATCTCTTGCTTATAAAAGTGCACCTTCATTGGTAAATTGTGATTCTGAACACCTAATATGTCATTCTACTTAACTTTAAGACAATTCCCATATATAGAAGTGTTTTAGCGCCCTAGAGTGGTGACAAAAGCAAATTACACCAGACATGTTGACAATGTGGGATTATACTGCAGCAGCTTCCCAATACATAAGTGAACAAGGTACAAAATCTAGTAAAATGTGTTAGTTAAAATTGCAAATTGTATTTTTTTTTTTTTTTTTGCTTAAAAGAAACTTTGTCTTCTAAATAAGTGCCAATCAGGGAACATTATCGACATTGGTGTGTATATCATATAAAACAAATTTTTCGAACTGACACCTCAGGCAACTGTGGGATCTGAATCAACCTTTTGAAGTACTGCAAGTTACTGGACCGATAAAACAGACTCTTTAACCTGAAAGAAAAGACAAAATCAGATAAGGACTGACGAAAAAACAGAATAGCAAAGGGCATGGTGGAGAAATATATTTATTTATGGACCTACATAAGCTCAGAGAAGCAGACAATGAGAGTAAGGATGATCTATCTTACTTCCTAAATTGCTCCTGAAAACGATCTCTGTGGCCCTGGAGTGTGTCAGCTGGAAGGCCTTTAAACAACATAGACAAGACTGTTTAAATAGCCAGTTGTATTAAATTCTCTTTTAAAGGTGACTTTGTACAATACAATGGTTTTGTACCTAAAAAAAGACACCAACCTATATTGTTCTTGACAGTTTATTTGACCCAGTTCAGAATATACTGTGGTTTAGCTGTGGACTTGAGTAAGGTATAACATTACTTTATATTGAACATGCTAAGTAAAAATAGCATGCAGCCTCAGGGCAGCCCTGGCCGGTGTCTCCCTGAGCCAGTACCAAGCTCAGATAAATGCAGAGAGTTTCGTCAGGAAGGGCATCTGGCGTAAAACTTTTGCCAAAACCAAATATGCGAAACAATCAAAATAACCACATCAAACCAGATCAGTCAAGGCCCATGTTAACAACGACCGCCATTGGTACCGATGACCTACAGGAAACCGATGAAAACTAGGATATGAAGGTAGTTGGTGTGAGACAGAAGGATACAGAGAATAGGGTTAGATGGAGAGGGTTGATTTGGAGTGGCAACCCCTGAAGAAAAAAGTCGAAAGCAGAAGAAGAGGATTCTATGTAAAAATAGCTTAAGAATAACTGTACAACATGAGCCTAGGAAGAATGTCTTGATCACTTGATCTCTCTAGTCAAGTAAAAACATTCAAATGTGAAAAGGAACCACTGACTACAAACAATTATACCGAGATAAAGACATTTAAATCATGAAAATCTTGGCTTGTAAGAGTGTCCAAATTTTACTGGAAAGGGGTTCATCTTATCTCAATGCTTAGTTGACTTATCTTCAATACTGGTAAGTGGCCATGGACTGATATTTTTACTTCAAATTTTCAGAACCTACAATACAGCTACTGACATATGTGCTTGTTTTGGTTTCATCTGCTACATTTCTGACATGATTTGTCTTTCACTTTGAAGTAAATTGACCTTTCAACAGGTATAAAATAAACATTTCACCATTGTTTACCATTAAATAAGTTGTGCCATATATCAGACAAAAAACCAGAGACAATACAGGTGTTAAATACAAAAAAGGAGGAAGACAAATGACCAAAAATATTCACCAATGAAATTGTTTTAAAAATGTTCCTGCAACATAAATACTTGTAATTCTGGTTTAAAATTCTTCAGAATAGTAGGGCTAACTGCTCCTTACTGTGTAAACTGCCATTGGAACTCTTAAAGAAAACAAAAATTATTTTCCTTCTGACAGAACAGAACCTGTGTTTCACTGAGCCTGCCCTTGTATGTTTTGACCAACAAAGGAATGTGTCACTCACATGAATGAAGCTTAAACAGCAGCTTGACAGTGTAGTCATAAAGATGGCTGCAGTCCAGGATGACTTGAATGAGGGGGGCAAGACGACACTGGCCTGCTGCTGTCACAGAAACTGACCGGGACATATCTAGAGAGCTGAATACTGGAGGGGGGGCCCGTGTGCACACAGACAGACAGACACACACACACACACACAAAATGTCATAATACCTCTATATTATTCTTTTACAAGAAAAGAAAGAAGAGGACATTTAATTGTTAAAAATGTACATTCACGGTTATGTATGTTATGCCTCTTATATTTAAAGTATAAAATAGGTTAAAAGAAGTGAAGAAGCTTGTTTTGTCCCAAATAATACAGCACTTCAAATGGCTTCAGCAGTTGACTATAATGTTTGATTTTCATCTTTAAATTTTTTGATGAACTCTCAGGGAAGGCAAGGAGGAGCAAGTGATAGTAGGTAATGGAGATGATTGAGGAAAAACAAAAAATAGAGAATTTAATTTCCTCTTACTTCATTGTCAGTTATTGGCAGGACTAGAGCTTCTATAGTATTTTCCTTCAAGCTAGTCACATACTGGCAGCCTAAATTTATTCACACACTTTGTGAAACAATAATTTAGGATAATTTATCCGGACAACAACAGAAATCCAATATGAGACTAGAAGACTACAGCCTCAAGAAAGACTGGGTTGAGATACAGAGCCCTGATTTAAGTGATTATGTACAATACCACAGGTTTGTAAAACAATGAAAACGGATTTATCTCATGTCTGCTGACAATTTACTTTTGTCATTTGAAATGTTGGTTCAGAACTATTTCCCTGGGAAAAAGTTCCTTGTGGCACATTCATGTAGAGGTACAGTACATCATCAAGAAACATTTCAATATATTTTTACAGTCATGACACGACTTTGGTTTGAAGCGGAATAGCTTACCACCCAAAAAGAGGTTGAGTTCACACTCTAGGTAGTCAAACATCTCAACTGTCAACTGGAAGCTAGAAAGGGGAGAGTGAGGTGATGTTATATGTATCTGGCATATATATATATATATATATATATATATATATATATATATGAGTTATTTTTCTGTAATCTAAGACTTTAACACTAGTTCCTTATTTAGTAGTAACTAACCTTATAAGCACCAACGGCAGCTCAAACTTCTCTAAAGTAGTGCCATCGAGAGCAAATGTCAGGGTAAGATTCAAGATTCGAGATTTCTAATTGTCATTATGCAGGCACAATGAAATTTTGCTGTGAACGCTCACAGCTCAGAGTATGTACAGGATTATAAATAGATAAATTATGAACAAAGTGTATAGATATGATATATACAGTACAGTATGAATAGTATATATAAAAGGACATGGTATATACATATAGCAGCAGGGTGGCATGGGTGCATATGAATATGACTAAGGTTAAAAGTGCAGCTTAGTGCAAGGAGGTGTTGGCCGTGAGATTGTCAGGTGGAGTTGAGACTGTCTCTGTGGGTGTGCAGGATGGAGTGGTTGTCAGCAGGGGGGTATCGTGAATACAGGGGTTCGGGTATTAATGTAGTGCTCTGCCAGGAGTGGGTTTTGATTGTCCTGTACCGCTTTCCTGATGGAAGCAGCACAAACAAATGCAGACATAAACAGTGTTTAACCAGCCAACTCCCTAACCAAAAGTCAGGGTTATCGCAGATTGATCCATGAAGGCTGATTCATAGGAAATGTTTGTGTGTTTATGAGTTTGTCGTGAAACTTGAGCAGTTTTAAAAAAATAGTAAGACAATATCTGAAACACAGCATAATGATGATGGCAAACGATATTTAATTGGAGTTACTTCAAAAACTTAAAGTTGGGTTTCTGTAGCCAAAATGTTGTGATCTCCACAGAACAGTGTTCTGGTAACAACCAGCCTTCTGCAGATACTACATAAATCTCTCCAGATCTTGTGTAGAAAATCTTCGACAGGGAGTTACTCATTTGATAGGGCAACACAGAACTAACCAGTATTTATAGCTGAAAAATAGTTTATAGGTATGATCTGATTACAGTAATTACAACATGTTACTGTCAACTTCCTACAAATTATAACTACACATTTAGATTTAATTCATATTGAAAAAGATGATGATTACTCTGAGACATTTTTTGAACTTGAGTTTTCTTAAAAACTGAGTCAGAACTGTATCCTGCTGTACTAATCAGAAATAAAAATAGAGATCTCATACAAAATGTAATGTGTTCTTTGAAATACTGCAGGATCATTTTTTTTTATATAAAATGTAAAAATGTAGGTTGCATTCAAACACAGCCACCGGCTATATCAGATTTAAATTTTATTAACCATTTCTAATTTAAGTATCCACCTGTAGCGGTCAATGTATATTGGCATGATCTCTTATGATCATGACTAGTAGCGATGTGTATCTTATTTTCATCTGCTCTGATGTGTCACGATAAGAATGCTCAAATATAATTTTAAACTTTGCTTCACATGAGAAGTCCCAAATGGGAAGCAATACTGCTAGCTACGGGCACCTCAATAGTGACCACTATGATGACAGCAACATTTCACACTCACAAATTGTTGACGTCATTCTCCCCTGCCTCTTCAAGTTGTCTGTCTGACATCTGTAGGTTACCAGGGAAAAGAGGATTCTGAAAGAGAAAACCAAGAAGCTCAAAAGTAAAATACAGTGGTTATACACACACACACACACACACACACACACACAAATATATATATATATATATATATATACATATATATATATATACACACACACATACACATTTATAGATAAGCAGTTGAAATGTTGGCTAATGGCTAATAATTTATGGTCTTTTGATGCCAGCAGTGTAGAAGGTGAAATTTTCTATAAAACAGGAAGATCTTAGTGCTCAAGAGCCTGCTACAATGATAGTCCTGAAAAACATACTTTGATGTGAAACTCCATTTTGGTGATGAGGAGTTTGAGGTAGATGCTACACAGCTTTCCATAGCCTTCACTCAGATGACCCTTGTGGAGAGAAGGCAGATGGTAAAATGTCAGTTAATGACAGGAACCATGTCATTAAAATGGAGAGTCAGGATCAAAAGGAAGGTAGGAACTATCTCTTATCCTTATGGAAATTTAGTGTTGTGCTGATTTAAAAATACAGAGTAAGATGAACTTTGACAATTTGGCTACAGGGGAAATCTGAAGAACATGAAAGGATATAGCTATTTTCATTCATAGGGCTATGCTGTACCACATCGAGCACATTAATTCTGTCTTGCGGTTGAATTGGTTACAGGTGAACAATTAAATTCATGAGAAAAAAAAAGTCTGAGCTTTGAGAACAGAGACTAAGTGAATAGCTCTGAGGCAAATCGCCTCGCACATCCTTTTCCCTTCAGCTTGGGAATGTAGATTATGACGACATGACAGGAAAGGGGCTAAAATATGGTCAAAGGAACCTGACTTCCTTTCTCCCCATGTGAGAGATATCGGCAAAAACAGAGTATCAAAACCAGGCAAATACAAAATTAAAATGTTCCTGATTAAAAAAAAATGACAACTATCTCCGGGAACTTGGATGCTCTTTGTGCTGTTCTAAAGGGGACCAGGGTCTAAATTGTGTCTTGAGATTTATTTATGTTAATCACTTCTCAAAAATCTAGAAACATGGTACTTTTCAAAATATTTATAGGCTAGGATGTTGCAGTAAGGTTATTTATCAAAAATCAGGGCACCATCTTCAAGTGTTTTTAGAGATTTCTCATTCTCTGGTGAAGATATATATTTTACAAACATATTTTCTCATAATTGAGATTTATAAATTGATTACTAACTTAACAATTACCTTTTTCAAGATAACTAAACAAAAATATGGCACATGAAACAAGGTTCTTTAAATAAAAAGGCAAAAGAAATAAACATTTTTTTTTTGACTGGATGAAAAAAGAGCAAAAGTTAAAGTAACCATCAAGTTGCTTGAAGATTCATCTCTGGATTTTGGTCGAAATGTACACATCTAAGCATTCACATGATGAATGTGTGCTTAGTGTTATTGAAAAAACTAATTAAAGGTGAGAGCAGGAATTCCACATAATATAGCAAGAGATCGGTTTACAAGTTTGACAGGAGGAGACTATGTATTATGAAGGCCGCCAATGATGGTGTCTCTAATAGTGATTGCTGTCGCTTTCATGGCTTTAATTCATCAAAGCCTACAGCTTGTGTCATTCCTATATTCTTCTTCTTTCAGCTTTTCCCTTCAGAGGTCGCCACAGCGAATCAACTTTCTCCATCTAACCCTATTCTCTGCATCCTCCTCTCTCACACAAACTACCTTCATATCCTCTCTCACTACATCCATATATCTTCTATTTGGTCTTCCTCTAGACCTTTTGCCTGACAGCTCCAATGCCAGCATCCGTCTACCAATATATTCTATATCCCTCCTTTGTACATGACCGAACAATCTCAGTCAGGCTTCTCTGATCTTCTCCCAAACATCTTACATGCGCTGTTCCTCTTATAGACTCATTCCTGATCCTATCCATCCGGGTCACTCCCAAAGACAACCTCAACATCTTCATATCTGCAACCTCTAGTTCTGCCTCCTGTCTTTTTGTCATTGTAACAGTTTCTAGGCCATACAGCATTGCCAGTCTCACCACTGTCTTTTACACCTTTCCTTTCATTCTGACCGATAATCTTCTATCACATAGTACCCCCGACACTTTTTCTCCACCAATTCCAACCGGCTTGAACCTCTGTAATTGATAACAAAGGCTTCTATCCCAAATATTAAAATTTTTTGACTCAAGGGATCAAATACCTGTTTGACCCTGACATTTACAAATAAATTGTTGAAAATCTGTTTTTTTTTTTTTTTCAAATTAGGGTTTTAAATATTATTTTCCATGTGTTTACTATTACTATAAAATTTATCATATATTGTTGAGGTTTTTCCAAAACACAGGAACCTTGTCTTCAGATCCACATTCATACTCACAAGCAATAATTATACATTAACACATAACAGAAAAAATAAAACATTTTGATGGAATGTAAGAGTAAAAGAAAAAAAATAGACATGGTGAACCATTGACTGTCTGTGAACTGATGAAATAGATTGGAAAACTTAGACAGAAGTCACATTTGCATTGGTGTTGTTTGAAAATGAGAATATTTGAAAAAAAAAAAAGTTTCATACTACATTGTTAAAGATTAGAACATGTAGACGATAGGAGTGGAGAGAAAGTATAATCATGCTGTGATTCTATGCTGACATATGGATTTATCAGCTGGCGTTAACCCAAAGCGTTTGGGGTTGTCGCCAAGCCGCACATTTAAGCGTTTAATGATTGGTCATATAGGGGACATAATTGTCAGGCATCTGAAAGTGCATCACCTGACAGATGACGCTGTTCTGCTAAAAGAAAAAAAGAATGTGTATGTACGATTGGAAAGAGAGGATAAAAAAAAAACATCTTTGGTTGTCCTCTCAGTCTGTGATTGGGGATCAGGTTGTTCAAAACATAAAGGTTTTTTGCAGAAGCTGTATTTTTCTCAAATAAACTCACTGGCTGGCACTTGCTGTAATTTTTCTCTCTCCTCCCTGAGCTTTCACTTGATGCCATCATGTCTATAAACTATCAATTTCTCCCAATAGGAAAACATTACGCACTGAAAAATTACTACTGAAGCAAAACAGAAAACTCAACAGTGTGTTGAACAACAGCCGTTATTAAGGGCCTAAATACAGACTGTTTTCTGTTTTTCATATGTTAAATTGTAACAAAAATTACTGTTAAAAATGCTGCAGATTTGTTGATATATTCACAATGTCAATTATTTAAATATCGGATTGTTGATTTTGTATGTTATATAATTGATAACGTGAACAAAAATGGTATAATGTAGAGCATGATTCGTTAAAAATTGTCATTGGCATTGGATAATGGTTTGTGATTTCTTTGGAATGTCGTAGAAGTGAAGAACATACTGGTAGAGATTTATAGAAATAAAGTATTGCATGTTGACATTTATCTGTTTCCAACCTTGTTGAATCATTGTTGATAATAACTGTGAGAAATCATTAACATGATCGGTGTCTTCACATAGATTAATTATTAATAATAAAATTTAAATTACAAGGGATGCCCATTTGCTGCTGAGGGCCAGAGACAGAGCCATCAGAGCTAGGAACGAAACTGGCCTAAGAGCAGCAAGGGCAAACCTGGCGCATCACATCAGGAAAGCCAAACCCAAATACACCAGCAAGACAACCCGCCAATTCAAGGACAGCAGAGATGCACAGAGCCTGTGACAGGGCATCCAGACCATCACAGACTACAAACATGTGTCACAGCTCTGCAACGCTCTGCTGAACAACCTCAACAGCACTGTTTGAGGCTCAAAACACCACTCATCCATATCCACCCCCCCCTCCCCCCATGCCCAAACCCTGTGCCTGTCTGCTGCCAGTGTGAAGAGAACACTCAACCATTAACACCCGCAAGGCAGCAAGCCCAGGCAACATCCCTGGTCGAGAGCTGAAGGACTGTGCAGGGGAATTTAAGGTAGTCATCACGGACATCTTTAATACCTCCCTGAGACAAGTGGCTGTTCCATCATGCTTCAAATCTAACGTCATTGTACCTGTGCCAAAGAAACCTGCCCCATCCAGTTATGATGACTATCAGCCAATTGCACTGACCCCAATCATCATGAATTGCTCTGAATGACTAGTCATGGCACATGTCAGATCCATCCTCCCACCTAACCAAGCCCACTTCCAGTTTGCATATCAGGCTCAACACTCCACAGAGGAGGCAATCTGCTCAGCTCTCCAACCAGCCCTCACCCAACTGGACACCAAAGACTCTTTTATGAGGATGCTGTTCCTGGCCTTCAGCTCAGTATTCAACACCATAATCCTCCAACAGATGATCACCATAGAACAACAGCTGGGGCTCAACAACTCCCTTTGCAACTGGCTGCTGGACTGCCTCTGTGAGAGGCCACAAGCAGTACGAGTCGAAAACAATGTCTCGAGCAGCATCACACTCAGCACAGAGGCCCCCCAGGGCTGTGTGCTCAGTCCCCTGCTCTTCACCCTGCTAACTCTAGACTGCAAACCCACCTACAGCGCTACTCACATGGTGAAATTTGCGGACAACACAACTCTGGTGGGTCTCATCACCAAGGACCGACGAGACCCAGTACAGGAAGGAGGTCGACCATCTAACCACATGGTGTAGACACAACCATCTCCTGCTGAACATCAGCAAGACCAAGGAGATTGTTGCTAACTTCCGGAGACACCACATCAAGCGCACCTGCTGACCATCAGTGGCGCTGCTGTGGCGAGAAAAAGCAGCACCAAATTCCTGGGGGTGCACACCAGTGAGGACGTCTCCTGGACCACCAACACTGCATCACTGGCAAAGAAGGCACAGTAGCACCTCAACTTCCTTCGCAAACTCAAGCAAGCGAAAGCCTCCCACACCCATCATGCACACCTTCTACCGGGGCTCTGTCGAGAGCATCCTAACCAGCTGTATCACTGTGTGGGCTGGGAGCTGCACAGACTACAACCATAAAGCTCCATAGCGCATCTTGAACACAGCTGGAAGGATCATCAGTGCCCCATCAAATATCAGTCTGTATCTGTGTGCACTTTATACTCCACACCTCATAGTTTAATGTTTACTGTTTAATGTAATTGTGTCCTTCACTGCGAGTTTGCTCTTGATTACTATTATTATATTGTTAATTTCATGACACTGGGATTGTGAGAAATGTCTTCTCGATTACTCTGTATGTCCAGTACATTCAGAGAAATTGACAATAAAGCTGACTGAACTTTTGGACTTTGAAGTTAAGTGAGCAAACGAGTTATTTCACAATTGTGTGTCAAACTGGTAGCCCTTCCGATCATTTGGAGCCCATATATATATATATATCTTCTTCACCTTACAGCTTTTACCTTCAGGGGTCGCCACAGTGAATCAACATTCTCCATCTTACCCTATTCTCTGTGTCCTCCTCTCTCACACCAGCTTCCTTCACATTCTCTCTCACTACATCCATATGTCTTCTCTTTGGTCTTCCTAAAGACCTTCTGCCTGGCAGCTCCAGTTCCAGCATCCATCTACCAATATATCACTATCCCTCCTCTATACATGACCAAACAATCTCAGTCTGGTTTCTCTGACCTGCTCTCCAAAACATCCAACATGTGCTGTCCTCTGATAAACTCCATCCTGGTCACTCCCAAAGAGAACCTTAGCATCTTGATCTCTGCGACCTCTAGCTCTGGCTCATGTCTTTTCGTCATTGTAACAGTTTCTAGGCCATACAGCATCGCCAGTATCACCACTGTCTTGTACACCTTTCCTTTCATTCTGGCTGATAGTCTTCTATCGCATAGTGCCCCTGACACTTTTCTCCACCCATTCCAACCTGCTTGGACCCATCTATTCACCTCGTTTCCACACTCTCCGTTGCTCTGGACTATTGACCCCAAGTGCCTGAAATCCTCCAACTTCTTGATCTTCGCTCCCTGTAGCCTCACCATTCCTCTCATTCACACACCTATACTCTGTCTTGCTGTGACTAATCTTCATTCCTCTCCTCTCCAGCGCATATCTCCACCTCTCAAGATTTTCCTCAACCTGTTCTCTGCTCTCACTACAGATCACAATATCATCTGCAAACATCATGGTCTATGGAGATTCCTGCCTAACCTCATTTGTCAACCTGTCCATCACCATTGCAAATAAGAAGGGGCTAGGAGCTGATCCTGATGGAGTCCCACCTCCACCTTGAACTTCTCTGCTACCCCTACAGCACACCGCACCACTGTCTCACAGCTAGCATACATGTCCTGCACAAGTCTAACATACTTCTTTGCCACTCCAGATTTCCTCATATAATACCAGAGCTCCTCTCTTGGCACCCTGCCATATGCTTTTTCTAGGTCTACGAAACCACAATGCAGCTCCCTCTGACATTCTCTGTACTTCTCTATTAGCATTCTCAAAGCACATCTGTAGTACTCTTTTTCTGTACGAAGCCATACTACTGTTCACAAATGCTGACCTCTGCTCTCTGTCTAGTTTCTACTACTCTTTCCCATAACTTCATTGTATGGCTCATCAACTTTATCCCTCTATAGTTGCCGTAATTCTGCACATACCCTTTATCTTAAAATTGGGCACCATCATGCTTCGTCTCCATTCTTCAGGCATCTTCTCACTCTCTAAGATCCTGTTGAATAATCTAGTCAGAAACTCTACAGTTACCTCTCCTAGACACTTCCACATCTCCACAGGTATATCATCAGGACCCACTGCCTCTCCATTCTTCATCCTCTTCAATGCCTTCCTCACTTCACTTGTAATAATCTGTGCTACTTTGTGGTCTACAATAGTCACCTCTTCTACTCTTGTCTCTCTCTCATTATCCAGTCAGCTTTTAAACATATTCTTTACATTGTCCCATCACTCTTCTAGCATCTGTCAATACATTTCCCTCTCTATCCTTAGTCACACGGACCTGTTGTACATCCTTTCCATCATTATCTCTCTGTTTCCACAGAGTCATTCTCTCCCTCCTTACTGTCCAACCAAGCATACAGGTCATCGCACGCCCTTTGATTTGCCTATTCTACCTCTATCTTTACCTTACTTTGTATCTGCCTGTACTCCTGTCTGTTCTCCTCGGTCATCTCAGTATCCCACTTCTTCTTTGCTAACCGCTTTCTCTGTATATCCTCCTGCACTTCCTGATTCCACCACCAAATCTCCTTATCTGCTTTCCTTCCAGATGACACACCAGGTACTCTCCTACATGTTTCTCTGATAACACTAGCTGTTGTTGTCCAATCATCTGGAAGCTCTCCCTGACCACCCAGAGCCTTTCTCAACTCCTCCCTGAAAACCATACAACACTACCTTTTCAGCATCAACCACTTTGTCCTCTGCTCTGCCTTTGTCCTCTTGATCTTCCTTGTCACCAGTCACCCTACAATCGAGAATACTATGCAGTTTGGCTACACTCTCACCTACAACTACTTTGCAGTCACCCATCTCTTTCAGGTTACCTCGTCTATACAAGATGTAGTATACCTGCGTGCTCCTACCGCCGCTCTTATAAGTTTCCCTATGTTCCTGTCTTTTCTGGAAAAAGGTGTTCACTACAACCATTTCCATCCTTTTTGCAAAATCTACCACCATCTGTCCCTCTGCATTCCTATTATGTATATCAAATCCGCCCATCACTTCTTCATCCCCTCTATTACCTGCACCAACCTGCCCATTAAGGTCTGCTCCAATTACCACTCTCTCATCCCTGGGGATATTCTGGATCACTTCATCGAGCTCATTCCAGAGCTGCTTCTTCTCCTCTAACTCACGTCCCACCTGCGAGGCATAGCTTAAAATCACATTGAGCATCACACCTTCAATTTCCTGTTTCAGACTCATAAGCCTATCTGATATTCTTTTCACCTCAAGAACGCTCCGAACAAACTCCTCCTTCAAGATAATTTCTACTCCATTTCTCTTCCTGTTGGTACAATGATAGTACAACTTAAAGCCTGCTCCTAAGCTTCTCGCCTTAGTACCTTTCCACCAACGGTGGGCTGTCAGGGCCTGCAATGCCTTCTCTGCTGGCCTAAAAAAATATCTGAATCACAAACGTTAATTAAAATTTGTCCATGAATACTTAAATAGTTCCAAATGGTCTGTTCACTTCCTTTCATTGCTTTTCTTCTTGTTGTGCCGCTTCCAGACATGCATTTTCATACTAAAGCATTTAACAAATCACATTTCAGCCATAACCTGTTGCCTGGCAGGGTCAAAGTCAAAAGAGTTTGCCTGGGGGGGGGGCCTGCACAATCGGTTCTGCAAACCCTTTACGCAAAAAATAAGTGTTGATGGCACTGTTGCTTAAACCAATCAGATTTTGAGTTGGCGACATCAAAGCCTTTTAGCAGGCTCCAGCAACGTCAGCGTATTCACACCCTCTGATTGCATAGTCACAGAGTGGACAAGTGTATTAGCGAGGAGAAGCATACGAGCGAGTTGCGAACAGAAATATGCGGTAGGAACGGATTTAGTTACTAATATATTGCTAAAGCAATTTTTTTTTTGAAGAAAAGCTAGCGACCCTGTCACAACCAGGAGAAGGATTTGTCCGACAATTTCAAGCCACAAATTACGACTGGTGCTCCTGGCTCACAGGCTCAGAGGTACACTGCAAATTTTATTGCGGGGAGTGGTGAGAGCCGAAGCGCACGGATAATCAGTACGACAGAATAATTGAACTCTACTTTAGGAAAGAAAGGAGGATGGGTTTAGTCTACAAATAATCAGAATTTTGGTGAGTAAAACGCTGCTATTTACCTAAATAATGCTGAAAGTTTATAAGGTTATTATTGGTGTTTTTTATGTGTCACAGCTGTTTGCTAGAAAGTCATTTACTGTGGCTACTGTCCGTTTTTGTAGCTCTCGCCACAGGACCGGACTTTTGTTGTCCCGCTGTGTACAGGAACTTATCAAGCAAGAATGGTTTATTCAATGTCAGGAAATACACTTACGAGATATCCTGGGCCAGAGATATCCCGGGCTAGAATGAATGTCACCCCGAGAGGATCGTTCACCCTCTCTGCACACCTGCTGAGACGCGTCCAGCGGATGTGCAGGGGAGGAGGTTCTGGCCTCAACCGAGGAGGCACAGTCATTTTATACCATTGCCTCAACAGTTGGGTTTATTTCCTAATAAGGACTTGTTTTACACACTCTTGGAATTGTGGCACTTGGGGTGCCGGGCCGCACCCCGGACAAAGCCGTGGGGTATGCATTCGTGGTTATCCCTTTTGTCGTCATGTGATGCGCTCCTGCGAGCAAATTTTAACACTACAATGGTTATCTATTAGCGATGCACCTCTCGTTATACAGCATTTCTACATATTAAGATGTTTTTTTTATCGCCATAAACTAATTATTGGGGGGTGGATTGATTCTGAGCACTACTGTAGGCCTAGGTGTAAAATGCATGGCCCGCCACTGCTTTCCACATTTTTTTTTGATTTTACTCTTGGTGCTCACAACTTTGATGCTGCAACCCCATGTGCCCCCAAATTGCCCCTTGGGGACAAATAAAGTTTTTCTGACTCTGATTGCTGGTTTCACCAAAACGTAATGAAAATATTTTAATGTCTAAGAAAACTCCTGTTTCTTTACCCATCTTTTGTGCTCTAATAAATAGACTAAATAGATATGTTTGGCCATAAAAATGTAAATGTGTTTGTTGTCCTCACCCACATCCTGCTCATGTCAGTTAGATCTCCCTTGTTCCTCATAGAGTCTTTTATTACCTAAACAAATTGAGAGAGCAGTTAAAAATTGAAATTTTTTTTAGATGTGAGTAGTTGAGTAAATAATGAGTGGTCTTTACATACGTTTGAATGTCCGTCTTGCAACAGTTTGTGGAAGACATGGCAGAACTTCCAGCATAGCACTGCATTGCTGGAGAGAGGAAGCCGGTTGACGGTCGCCCAGAAAGTGTTGGCTCCTTTCTCATGATGGGTTCCAAGGATGCAGGGTAGCAAGGAAGTCAAGGACCACTGACTCTCAGTGACAGGTATTAGTCTAATGTTTTTTTTTTTTTTTCTCATTTTAAGTCTCTCAAAATCATTGAGGAGGACATCATGAACCTATAACTGAATCGTGCTGTTAGAATATTTGAATCTGACCAGCGGCAGATTTTCATTTCCTTAATGGGGTAAAATGCAGTGCATGTCTTGCTCTGAAAGCCCCAAGAATTGAAAAATATAATTTTCAGTGTTTCATTTGAGCCTTTTAATAGAGCTTTAATTTTGTACCATTATTTTGAATATTTTTTTCTTATTTCTACAACAATTTCATAGCATATGTGATGAAAATGATCTGTGAGACAATTTTGAAAAGAAAAGCTCACCTGATGCAAAATTAAACAGCATACATGTACTTGTATTCCTTGAAGTAAAAGCTGCTGCTCTTAGAGTTGGAGCCACAGGAACATAAGAAAACTTTGTGTTTTGTGTTATATATGACTATATCAACAATTAAACGTCTATAGATATGGATTGCACTTGTTATTTTAATTTTTTTGTATATTTATTTATTTATTTATTTATTTTATTTTATTTGATTCAATACAATTAATGAAGAGCTTCCTTGCAAGATCCTTTTGGGATGTGTACTGCAGAGGCACATGTCACACTAATACGTAACAAGAGGATATTCCGGGCATGTTTTTCTTTAACTGCCACTTCCTGTGTGTTGATCGCCTTATTAATGCTGACAGCCTGTGAATAAAGTAAAGAAAGGCAGAGGAAAACAGAAGTGGGGAGAAAGTCAGACTTCTTTCTGATCAGTACACAAGTTTTTCATGCTTACATTCTTATGTGTGTGTATATGTGAATGCTAAAAGATGACTTCAAAGCTTAGCTTTCAGAGAGGCCGTGACCTTAGTTCCTTGCTGTATTTCACAAGTTTCTTTTAGCAGATGAAACATGCTGACTAACATGTTTTTTTTTTACCTTCATAGAATCGTCACCATGACAAACTAAAATGAGGCAGGGATTTACATAAAAAGACAAGTAGACCAGACCCAATTTCTAACCACGCACTTCCCTTACTAAAGCCCTTATACTGTATTGTTAATCTTACACATTGCACTAAAAGTTGCAGATGAGAATGATAGCTGTTGTGCAATTCTGTACACTTGCTTGACTCACTAGAAATATTCAAATTGTTGCTTCATATGCTGAAGATAAATTGTTCAATGGATACATTTTACAATTTAAACTATTGAGTGACATTTGTGTATTTGATACAGACAGCTCCAGTGTGTGTTGACCATTATTTCCCAAATATGGCACTGTCTTCATTTATTTAACCATGGAATTGAGCTTGAATGTGTAAAATTGACATGTTCAGCATACAAAATCAGTTTCCTTCAGAAGATAATCCACCTAACTTGTACTTTGATTAGGTCAAAGCCAGACTGATAATTAATAATTGGAGCTGATAATATTTGAAGTCTGTGAATCACAAATTTAAATCAAACAAAATCCCTTCGTGTATTATCATTTTCATGTCTGTTAATTATGCATGGAATTGATTTTGAAGAAATTTGAATAAGTCAGAGGTCATTTCAAGACTTTATCCTATTGTACAGCCTGTTGCAACTATCTGATATCAGAAAACTAGATATTATAATCAATCTCAAAAACTCAATCATCTGCCAAAAAAAAAAAAAGTTGTCATTAAAAATTACCAAAGTCAAATACAGTTGTTGATATTTAGATTGAGTCATTAAGACAACCATTGTCTTTGTTTGGTTAAAAGCAGAAACAAGCATGTGCCTTAGTTTCATCACTTATATTTGTGGTTCATAAATCCAAGTTATTGTTTACATTAATTCTTGAAAGAGCTTCTGGTTCAATCTGACAAAAAAGGAAAAGACAATTCATAAATAAGACTTAGATCTAATCACCCAAAGAATCAATTTCTATGCCTTACAGTAGTTTTAGTCTACTCATTTCCTGTGTCACTTTGACCAAAACAGAAATAAGGGTCCAAAATAGGAATTATGAGTCTAAAAATTCACACTTACGTTATGATTACAGATTTCTCTGAAAATATGGTATGAGATTCATGACATAAAAATGTGGTATTCTGATATCACAACAACTATATATGGCTGACAGCTAGCTGGATGCCAGCTGGAAATAAAGACGACTTGATCTGCATAATCTCCAAAATATTTATGTTCATTTTATATGCATGAGTAACATGAACATATAAGCATATACAAGTAGGTTTGTGAAAAGCTCAATGTGGCAACTAAGACAGGGCAGTGTACTTTTCAAGCTCAAATTCAAAGAGCATCATTAAAACTTAATATTCAACAGCTGAAAGGCTACAGTTTGATTTGACAGCTTAGATTATCCCATATGTTTTGCTTACACTGTTTCTAATACTTGCATGAGGAGGGATAATTGTCTCCTTGTTGTGAATCTGTTAAAGTTACAAACATCATAGTAACTTACTGAACAATTAGAAAAATAGGGTCAAAGTCACAATCAGTTGACATGTTCAGTCATTTTGCTTCCCTCTTCTGACACACACACACACACACACACACACACACACACACACACACACACACACACACACACACAGACGGACGGACGGACATGGACACACACAGACACTGACACACCCACACACTTCCAAGCAATTGCTTCCCACATTAGAATGACCCAGTTAGACAACAATCAACAATGCGACTTTGTACTTTGTGTTTGGCTTGAAAGACAGTTCAGCTGGCTTATTGCATCAATGGTCTATTAGCTCTTTCAGAGTGGCCTACGATTGCAGATGACAAATTGCATCCATGAAATAGTCAAATCAGAAGTGAAAAGGTGATAATGAGGGGGAAAATGAAAGAGTGGGCCTGAGGGGGTCTTTGATTAATTCATTTGGTCTGAAATTGCTTCTCTCCACTAGTTGCCATACTTTTTATCCTTCCTTTATTTCAAGCTGGACACTCATCAAAAGTATGGATTTAACAGTTGAATATAACTTACATAAAAAATAACTTTCAATACTCTCAATTTGACAAAAGTGGGTTTTCAAAAGCTTTACTTTTAAATGAGATCCTATTGATACAGAGAGAAAGGCATATCAAGTTGGCTCTGACAAACCCTACCAAGTCTCTCTGTAGAAAATAGCACATTGATATGCTGATGGTCACCTGGTTCTGTTCACTGAGGTGCCAGTGCAGAGCTTGAGGAAAGCCTGCTGTCTACTCAATGAAACAGACTTCATATTGCCATTTTGTCATATTTATGTCTATCCTTCTATTTTTGCACTGGTTACGTTACAAAAACCTTGGCTACATCTTACAAACAGGACCATGCTCCCAGCCATTTGAAACTGATACATTACCAATTGAGGTGTTACATTGATTAATTTTTTGAGGGTGGTGAAATTATTTTTTTACTTGAAAACACAAGGGCTATGTCTTAATCTCACTGAAATGCCACCTGTGACCATTAAACACTGTCTGATGGAAATTATCGAACTAAAATTATAGGAAGACTTCAATGGAAGTAGTATCATACCATCTTTCCTCTACATCTCTTTGCCCATCAGTGACTTAAAATGCCTATTGCAGTTGTCTCAATTAGCAATAAAAAAATGTCAAGTAAGTAGTTTATATTGCACTGCTAAACAACAAAAGAGGTTCTCGATCTATCTTTGGACTAAAACTTAGACAAAATATAACATTACTTTTACTTTTGAGTTTTTTCCCCCTACCACTGGTACATTTGCATAGGGGTAGTCAGGTATGTAGTAATGTTAAATTTAGGCAATTCCATCAACTCATATACTGGCAGAGTCAGGTCCCTTGCTGTCTGATTTGCTTGTATCATTGTAAATGTTTTGTCTCACTGAATATATATTCTCAAGCTAAAGTATGTATTTATATTTGAGTAAGATGATTAAGCACAGGACAGGAGAGGCTCATCTTAAATACAGTACTATAATATAGTGGGCGATGTCAGTAAAGTCTTTTAGGTAGATGAATAAGATCTACAAGTACCAATGGAGTGTGCTCCCTTTTATGTCTCACATTCTTTAGATAAATGGATTTGCCAGGGATGGGTGCTGTGTTTTTTGTACCTGCATTGAGAAATCAGGTTCTTTATGGTCTGCTTCTTGAGTTGAGTAAGCTTAACATTTGGTAAAAATAGTGAACAATGGTTGCTAATGCAGCCTCAGGGCAGCATGGGCCATTGTCTCTCTGAGCCAGCCTCAAGGGGGGACAGGCCAGTGTCTCCATGAGCCAGTTCCAAGCCCGGATAAATGCAGAGGGTTGCGTCAGGAAGGGCATTCGACAGAAAACATTTGCCAAAACCAAACATGCAAATCGAACATAATAACCAGATCATACCGGATTGGTCGAGGTCCAGGTTAACAACAAACGCCACTGGTACCAATGACCTACAGGGAACCAATGGAGCCTGGGCTACTGTAGGTCAAAGAAGGAGAGGAGAAAGGCGTGTTCGGAAGCAGAGAAACAAGAGGAAAGGCAAGAGTCTGGGAATAAGAGCAGGGACTTTGAATATTGGAACTATGACAGGAAAAGGTAGAGTTGGTCGACATGATGCAGAGAAGGAAAGTAGACATACTGTGTGTCCAGGAGACCAGGTGGAAAGGTAGTAAGGCTAGAAGCTTAGGAGCAGGCTTTAAGTTGTACTATTATGGTACTGACAAGAAGAGAAATGGAGTAGGAGTTATCTTGAAGGAGGAGTTTGTTAGGAACGTCCTAGAGGTGAAAAGAATGTCAGATAGACTTATGAGTCTGAAACTGGAAATTGAAGGTGTGATGCTCAATGTTGTTAGCGGCTATGCCCCACAGGTGGGATGTGAATCTGAAGAGAAGGAGAAGTTCTGGAATGAGTTAGATGAAGTGATGCAGAATATTCCCAGAAATGAGAGAGTGGTCATTGGTGCAGACTTCAATGGCCATGTTGGTGAAGGCAATAGAGGGGATGAAGAAGTGATGGGCAGATTTGGTATCCAGGATAGGAATGCAGGGATCAGCTCCTAGCCCCTTCTTGTTCGCAATGGTGATGGATAGGCTGACAGATGAGGTTAGACAGGAATCCCAATGGACCATGATGTTTGCGGATGACATTGTGATCTGTAGTGAGAGCAGAAAACAGGTAGAGGAAAATCTAGAGAGGTGGAGGTATGCTCTGGAAAGGAGAGGAATGAAAGTTAGTCGCAGCAAGACAGAATATATGTGTGTGAATGAGAGGAACTCGGGTGGAGCGGTGAGGCTGCAGGGTGTGGAGATCAAGAAGCTGGAGGATTTCAGGTACTTAGGGTCAACAGTCCAGAGCAACGGAGAGTGCGGAAAAGAGGTGAAGAGACGGGTCCAAGCAGGTTGGAATGGGTGGAGAAAAGTGTCAGGGGTACTATGTGATAGAAGACTTTCAGACAGAATAAAAGGAAAGGTGTACAAGACAGTGGTGAGACCAGCGATGATGTATGGACTAGAAACTGTTACAATGACCAAAAGACAGCAGGCAGAACTAGAGGTTGCAGAGATGAAAATGTTGAGGTTCTCTTTGGGAGTGACCAGGATGGATAGGATCAGGAATGAGTCTATCAGAGGGATGGCACATATTTGATGTTTTGGAAAGAAGGTCAGAGAAGCCAGACTGAGATGGTTCGGTCATGTACAGAGAAGAGATAGTGAATATATTGGTAGACGGATGCTGGAACTGGAGCTGCCAGGCAAGAGGTCTCGAGGAAGATCAAAGAGAATAGTGAGAGAGGATATGAAGGTAGTTGGTGTGAGAGGAAGATACAGAGAATAGGGTAAGATGGAGAAAGTTGACTCGCTGTGGCGACCCCTGATGGGAAAAGCCAAAAGAAGAAGAAGTTATCTTGAAGGAGGAGTTTGTTCAGAATGCTCTGGAGAGACTTATGAGTCTGAAACTGGAAACTGAAGGTGTGATACTCAATGCGGTTATTGGCTAGGTCTTGCAGGTGGGATGTGAGTTAGAGGAGAAAGAGAAGTTCTGGAATGAGCATGAAGAGATGCAGAATATCCCCAGGGATGAAAGAGCAGTAATTGGTGCAGACTTAAATGGGCATGTTGTGGTAGGCAATAGAGGGGATGAAGAAGTGATAGGCAGATTTGGTATATAGGATAGGAATGCAGAGGGACAGATGGTGGTAGATTTTGCAAAAAGGATGGAAATGGCTGTAGTGAACACTTTTTTCCAGAAAAGACAGGAACATAGGGTAACTTGTAAGAGTGCGGGTAGACTACATCTTGCATAGACAAGGTAACCTGAAAGAGATCAGTGACTGCAAAGTAGTTATAGGTGAGAGTGTAGCCAGACAGCATAGGATGGTGGTTTGTAGGATCAAGAAGACAAACGCAGAGCAGAGGACAAAGTGGTAGAAGTTGAAACGGGAGGAGTGTTGTATGGTTCTCAGGGAAGAGTTGAGAAAGGGGATGGGTGGTCAGGGAGAGCGTCCAGATGATCGGACAACTACAGCTAATGTTATCAGGGAGACAGGTAGGAGACTACTTGGTGTGTTATCTGGAAGGAAAGTAGCTAAGGAGATTTGGTGGTGGGATGAGGAAGTGCAGGAGTATATACAGAGAAAGCGATTAGCAAAGAACAAGTGGGACACTGAGGGGACTGATGAGAACAGACAGGAGTACAGGGAGATACAAAGTAAGGTAAAGATAGAGGTAGCAAAGGCAAATCAAAGGGCGTATACAGTGACTGTATCTGTATGCTCGGTTGGATAGTAAGGAGGCTCTTACTTAATGATCTATAAAGGTTGGCGAAAAGAGAGATAATGATGGAAAAGATGTAAAAAAGGTCCGGGTGATTAAGGATGGAAAGGGAAATGTATTGACAGAGGCTAGAAGAGTGATGGGAAGATGGAAAGAGTACTTTGAAGAGCTGATGAATGTGGAAAATGAGAGAGAGACAAGGGTAGAAGAGGTGACTATTATAGACCACAAAGTAACACAGATTATTACAAGTGAGGAAGGCATTGAAGAGGATGAAGAAGTGGAAGTGAGGATGAAGACTGGAAAGAGTAGAAAGGCATTTGGTCCTGATGATACAACTGTGAAGATCTAGGAGAGGCAACGGTAGATTTTCTGACTAGATTATTCAACAGGATCTTAGAGAGTGAGAAGATGCCTGAAGAATGGAGACGAAGCATGATGGTGCCCAATTTTAAGATATAGAGGTATGTGCAGAATTGCGGCAACTATAGAGGGATAAAGTTGATGAGCCATACAATGAAGTTATGGGAAAGAGTAGTGGAAACTAGACAGAGCAGAAGTCAGCATTTGTAAACAGCAGTATGGCTTCGTGCCTAAAAAGAGGACTACAGATGAAGTATTTGCTTTGAGAATGCTATAGAGAAGTACAGAGAATGTCAGAGGGAGCTGCATTGTGGTTTTGCAGACCTAGAAAAAGCATATGGCAGGGTGCCAAGAAAGGAGCTCGGGTATTGTATGAGGAAATCTGGAATGGTAGAGAAGTAGGTTACATTCGTATACTAGATGTATGCTAGAGACAGTGGCGCGGTGTGCTGCAGTGGCAGCATAGATGTTCAAGCTGGAGGTAGGACTCCATCGGGATCGGCTCTGAGCCCCTTCTTGTTTGCAATGGTGATGGACAGGCAGACAGATGAGGTTAGGCAGGAATTGCCAGACCATAATGTTTGCAGATGATATTGTGATCTGAAGTGAGAGCAGAGAACAGGTTAAGGACAGTATCGACAGGTGGAGGTATACGCTGGAAAGGAGAGGAATAAAAATTAGATGCAGCAAGACAGAGCATATGTGTGTGAATGAGAGGAACTCAGGCGGAGCTGGGAATTAGGATTAAGAAGTTGGAGGATTCCAGGTACTTGGGGTCAATAGTCCAGAGCAAAGGAGTGTGGAAAAGAGGTGAGGAGATGGGTTCAAGCAGGTTGGAATTGCTGGAGAAAAGTGTCAGGGGTACTATGCGATAGAAGACTCAGCCAGAATGAAAGGAAAAGTGTACAAGACAGTGATGAGACTGGCGATGATGTATGGCCTAGAAACTGTTACAATGACGAAAAGACAGGAGCCAGAGCTAGAGGTCGGAGGGATGGAGATGCTAAGGTTCTCTTTGGGAGTGACCAGGATGGATAGGATCAGGATGAGTCTATCAGAGGAACAGCACATGTTTAATGTTTTGGAGAATGTCAGAGAAGCCAGACTGAGATGGTTCGGTCATGTACAGAGGAGGGATAATGAATATATTGGTAGATGGATGCTGGAATTGGAGCTACCAGGCAGGAGGTCTCTGGGAAGACCAAAGAGAAGATATATGGACATAGTGAGAGAGGATATGAAGGAAGTCAGTGTGAGAGAGGAGGATATAGTAATGGGTTTAGATGGAGAAGGTTGATTCACTGTGGCGACCCTTGAAGGGAAAAGCCAAAAGGAGAAGAAGAAGTGAACAATGGCTGCTGATTAATATACGTTTGAAACATAAGGAAACTGAAAATTACAGGTGTATTTTTACAACTTTATGAATGTTGAAATACCATCTGTCACACTAGACCAAAAACTTTGTTCTAAACAACACTTAAATGAACCATTAAGAACACGGTAGTTAGCCCTCAGCTATCTGTAAACAACGTAGCCAATGTGTGACTACAGTGTTGTGGTTCACTTTTTCTTCCTACTAAAAATAACATTACTATTATTAATTACTATTGTCCTTGTTAAAGTTGACGCAGAAAACGTAGAAGAAGAGTAGAGTACTGTAAACAAAAAAGAATTAATGTATTGTTGCATTGCAAAAGATTCTAAATAGGACAGGTATTGATTGAGGATCTATAATACATGCCTGAGTTTGGATCTATGCCAAAAATACCTCTGAACATCCCTAAAGGCTACACTAACATGAGTGCCTCACCTCCTTAAGGCAGCCACATCAAAATAGATACCTTATCTCTCTGTAGTTTGAATGATACTGAAAATCCAAACATAATTGCTGTCCTTTAGCTAAGCCTTATTTATTTCCTGGTGGAAGTAGATCAATTAGATGAGTATCATATAAGATAACAATTACATACAATAATTCATTATTTGATTCAGTAAAATTGACCATTTTTTGTGACATGACCATCACTTAAGATCATGTCAAACAAATTTTTTTAACGGAATTAATACCCAAATCCTACTTTAGATGCAATATGACAGCAGCAGGTGAAAATTCTGTTACTGTCAAGAGTTGTCTAGCCCCTATTTATAAGGACGTGAGAAAGAATGAAAGAATGAAAAAAAGGAGAAAAAAAATGGTATCTGTGGCAACCTTGTAAAATGCTGGGGTGCCCTATTGGGAGACCTACTCATTGTGGCTAAAGCACCGATGGGTGGAGATGTTGGAGGGGTGGCAGCTTTACATGTTCAGTACGGCTTCCTGTCCTGGCACAACCTGCACTGCCCATTTCCTGCCAAGATTCTACTGAAAAGGGACGCTACGTTCCTCTTCCCTTCAGCTGAACATCCAGATGGCATTCAGTATTTTTCAAGTCTTTAAAGGAAAGCTGTGACCCAAACAAATAAAATAAAAACAGGTGTAGATTTGCTGGATTAAGGACCCCTTTCAGGTTTAGCTGGTTTGTTGAGCCTATGGCTTTAAGGGTCCATATTGTAAAAATGAAAAAACATTTTACTTTATGAGCCTATGTAAATACTACTTCCACATATACTATATCCAACTTTAGTTAATATAAAACAAGTAAAATACAAACTCATTATCATAGAAGGTTTTAAACCAAGTTAACATTGCCAAATTTAAAGGACAAAAACTCAAAATGATGCATCATTTTCAGCATAAAGAAATGTATGGTTCCCAATAAAAACTGGGCAACGTTCCAAGCTATTGATAATTACATCACAAATAGCCCCACTCTTTTGAAGATATTTTCAACAAGAATAGAGACAATTTAATTTACTGTTAAGATTTTCTTTACCAAACCTTTTCCATCAAAACACAAAATTAAAGCTTCCAGTTTTCCATTCTCATGCTGCACTGTAATCACAATTCAATAGTTTATGTTTCGCTTCACATGCAAATTGTTAACTTTCACTGCTCCAGAAAACATTCATAAAGCTGAAGAATACTGTGAACGGACATTGTGTTAGTCAATATGCACTGGATTCTAAAACACAAACTAAGGTTCTTAGAAATCAATATCATAATTGATTTTAAAGGTTAAATGTTATGTAATTATATTCAAAAGGTGATTTAAATAAAGATATTTCTTTAGCAGCTTGGCAAAGGATAAAGGTTGAACTACTAAATAGTCATGCTGCTCTCTTCAAAACAATCTAGTATTATTGTAAAGTAGACACACAGCCTCACTATTTGTAGAAGAATGCAATGGCACTCTAACAAGCAAATTCCAAAAAAATCTGTGTGTAATCAATGTACAAATGGTTGTCAGAATCACAACCTTGGCCGTTTAATAGCTCAAGACTTCTTGAGCTATTAAAAGTAACATAGTGGAGAGGTAAATATTAAATCCCGAATAACAGATTAGAAACTATTTAAATGCCTAAATGCTACTCCGCTAAGACCCCAGTTTAAGTCTGCAACTGTTAAGAAGTAAGCCCGGCATAAAGCATTGTCGATTTTTTGCACATGAATTGTAAGGCTGTTCATTAAATAGCATATGCATACGAAAAAAAACAATAATCTAACATTCATACAAGACTCATAAGCCCTTTGTGCCCCAGTGTGCAAATGAGGGTATTACCATAGACACCTTGTATGACCTCTTTGCAACATCTAATTTAAATTACATAATATTAACTAGTGCTGATGTACAGAGTTTTGTTTCCGCTACTGTGAGCTTATGACAAATGAAACCAATAAGTTATTATTTATCACCCTTTATGATAGTGGTTTGACAATAAAACCAGTAAAATTTTATGTGGGTTTGATTGAGAAAACCCAATGTCTGAATATACATTCATTGTCATTCTTAGCACCTTTGTGGATCCAAGGTTCAAGTCAACTTGAGCTTCTAGCAAAGATTTTGTTGATCCCATGGATTGGCTTTTCCCACATTTTTTAATGTATTTTCATTTTTGTATCTTTTTCTCTAAGAGCAGTAAGATCATCAGGAATTTGACAGTGTTTTAAGAGGACCTTTTTCTTCCTTCCAAAAACAAAAGAGAATGTTCCCCCTAAAGTGACAACAAATGAATGGAAAAATATTGTGAATACAGTCAACTTTTTCTTTAACAATAAATCAAGAACTCAGCAAGATATCAGTTCAAAATGAATCGAGGGTGTTGGTCAACATCATATACCCGCATTGGTTTAAGAAATAAAGTTCACAAAATATTTTCTTCAAAACAATAAGCTGTTGCTCACATGATATCTGCCATGTAAGAGTTACACTTCTTTCCCAAGGGGGAAGGTCATTAAGCAGTGCAGTAGTTCTTAAGTCTGACTCTTGTGCAAGAGACCAATTTGGCGGGCAGAAGTTAAGCTATCAAGAAGGCTACTGTACAAGGTTTTACTATGTTTTATTTAATATATTAATAAAAAGTAACTTCACCGTCACACACTTCATGTTAATAACGTTAACATCTCACTGCTGCAGATGAACATGATTGCCAAAATCCAAAACATAATTTGCATTTCAATCTAATATTTTTTTTTCTGACATCTCAGGAAAATAAATACATGTCCTCAAAAAATAAATCAACTCCAGACATCCAAGGACATAAAATTTAACAACACATTTTCCAACACTCAAAATCAATTGTTTCAGATTTCCTTTCAAGTCCCAAGTACTTAATTGATGATTCTGAGACATTTCATAATTTGTGCATAATCATTCTTTAATGTTTGCTGACTTTTGATCAGTGACTACTGCAATTCATTTCCCCCTTCTTTTTATAACAAGCGCGTTAATGCACTTTGGAAAGTTTTGATCCTCCATTCATTCCTCTTTTTGCTCAGTGTCATTTAAAGCCCCAGGGTGTGCTTTCATTGCCTCCCTCCCCCACACCTCAGGGCTGAGAGAGCAACCACCGAAAGGCCAGTCTTGTAGCCAGTATGCACCTGCTCTCGTCCTTTCTGAACGTTGTCTGTTTAAGCCCCTGCAGCATAGCTCACTGCAAAATTAAGTGTCTGCAAAACATGTGCCATACAGATTAGACATTGTTAAAATTAAAACGCTTGTAGGCAAGTGAATCTGTATTTTTGTCACAGAATATTTACACCAGTACATCCTAAAAGTGGTACATCAACAATAATTCATGGTATATATTACTTCATTTTTCTCATACTGTTCAACAAACCTGAGAATGAACAGTTGTCTGTTGAATTTCTGTAGAAAGGTTAAATGAAAAAGTACTTAAGTGTTAAGTCTTTCCCAGGCTGGGAGATGTGTATATTCATAAAAAACACATCATGTATATTCATAAAAAACTCATCAATATGGTAACTTTCTAAAGAAAATGCAAGTTATTCAATGTATTTCATCAAGAATGACCACACTACACCGTTTAAGTTGAACAGACATCATAATTTATTTCCTGTCTTGTTTGAAAAACCTTTACTAACTTTCTAATAAACCTGCTAACAGAATTTCTAAAATTCTGGGGTCTTTGTCATATGCTAACCAATGTCAATCATATAATCGATAGTATCAGTAAAGGCCTCGATAGGATATGTATCATGATCAATGGCTAATGAAGTTTAATTAAAACACATTGCAAAACTCAAATGGGTACTGGTGATTTCCAAGTAATAAAATAAATAAATAATACAGTAATAAGAAAAATACATTACTGAATTAGCCCTAGGTTACCCTGCAGTCCAAAATAAATTATCCAATTATCGAATTTTGATTACAAAATACCTCAGACAAAATCTATACTAAACCTTGTCCTTAAAGAACAATCAATGAGAACTCTTCAAGAAATTACCTAGAAAATGATTACAAAGAAAATCAATTCAGCATAGAATCACTCTCTTAAATCAGCTAGAGACTAGTAAAAACATTTTTTTTAATTTGAGGATCAGACTCTGAAAAATGTCAACCCTCGGACATCATCAAAACGATTGTGCATTTTATCAAATCACTGCTTTGGAATGCAAGAGAGATGCTTTAACATCCTCTGCCATGTTTACTTAAACAGTTCCAGTATCAGGAGGCCTGATAAGATTCGCTGTCACGAATTTCGCTACAAATGTATAGCATTTTGTTAATAAGTTATGTTACATATTACTGTATCAGTAATATCGCACGCTTGTAATTCTTTTTTTCCGATGATTTAAGAGGTCTGCTCGACCCTTTCACCATCGACATTCTGCGAGGAACCTCTTTTCAAATACGGCCAGAAAGCTGAACTTCCTACAGCCATGTTTGCCTGCAATGTGAACTCGTCGCTGCCTACAAAAAGAAATACTTCAATTGTACGTGTATGTTTGTGTGTAGCTGTGTGTGGGCACATAAATATGTATGTATAACGAGACTCGTTGTGCACCCCCTCCACAACATTTCTGTCTGAAAAAAGGCCAACAAATTTAGCGTCCGACACTCACGATTTTACTGAGATCCATGGTTGATAGTCCCCCACAGGGACGTCGTGGCTCCTCTCTGGCGTAAATCCGCTGATTGTATCCAAACACAACGAATAAAGCAACGAGTATATTGGACAAGAAAAGTGGGATGGGGGTGGAGCGGGCCGTTAGCTCAACATGTGTCCCAATTTGGTATTAAATGCTCTCTTATCCTTCTTTCTCTCCTTCCGTGTCTCCTGCGCTCTCTCCACGAGCTCTTTCCGGTTGAGACTTCCAACATCTGACTGGCAAGAATCCCCCAGTGGTTCTGGAGTTAAAAACGCCGAAGACAACCGCTGGAAGGAGTCAGCCGTGCGTCCCGAAGCCGCGTAGCATTACAAAAGACTTGCTTGTGTGCTCGTGTGCAAGCACTCGAACGCCCGCTCGCACACAGCAAGACAGGAGGCTACCTTTATTTTGCAACTGCATGCTCAAAGACAAAAACAGCATGGGGCTGAAGGGTGGGATTGTCCAAACCCTGGTGGTTCTCACGCTGGGGTCCAGAAACCGCTGAGGTGCATCAGAGAAGGGAGGGAGAAGCAGTCGGAGGGAGGTGTGTTTTGGGGGCTGTTGGTAGGATATGGGAAAAACTTTTTTTTCCCTCCTAATTTAAAAGGTAGGCTCTTCAACCTCATTGAAAACTGAAAAAAACGGTAATCCCTTCTCACCTTAAGTAGTTAATTCGGTGCAGGTAGCAACACAACACCTGAAAAAAGTGCAAATATTGACAAAACGACTTTTGTTTGAATGTTTTAAATTACACTTCACTTACATGAGTCACAAACCTCTGAATGAACTTGTATCGGTTTATTTTCATGAGTTCTGGAAACACTTCTGTGGTGTTGAACTATTTGAGGCGTGTTTCCAAAGGGTACGTGTTAAATTGATTCCCTGCAGTGGTTTAAGCTTTTAGGGCTGATGTAAATACATCAACACAATTTCCTCTTGTAATATGTGACCTTGTATACTGACTGTTTAAGTTTAATCAGATTAATAATCAACCAAATTGCTCATTTTTAGTTTTGAGGAGCTTCAATTATTTAAAAACAAAGACATATCTGCTATTTTTCTACTGCATAAAGCATTTTGTCACTTGGCTTTAAATAAATGTGTTGTGAAAATAAGGAATTTATGTGATGAAAATGCTTGAAGACAAAATAAAAAAAAATTGAGGATTTGATGCGTATGATCACTCAGAAACTCCTTTCTTTGTTTTAAGTGCTCGAATATTTATAGTCAAGTGAGCTTTGATAATGTTATGGCAGAAGATTCAAGTCAAGATTCAAATCATATGGTACTGTGGGGAAAAGAGCAAATATTATTCATGTCAAAATATTACACAGTGCTCAATATTAAAACTATTTTTTCTCATTTCTTTTTCTTTGCTAAAGGATAGTGTTTCCATATCTACATCCTTCATTTGTAGATAATTAGGAGCCAAAACAATGGCAATAATCAGTATGGCGTCCATTATACCATCAGATGGATCAGCACAAACAGTGTCCTCAGACAATTACCTCTTTTCTACTGAGTCTCATCATTTCCTGGTACGATCTGTGGCAAAGTCACACAAGACATCATTCTTTTTGTATAAGACCTGTGACACATATGTCTGACTTCGATCTTTTGAAATTCAGCTTAAATCATGAAAAATAACTATTGTATTCCAGACCAATGAATCACTGTGATCGCTGTTTATCTATTCATCCCCTTTTCAAAGTCAAACTACATGGAAGTTGCAGAGTATAATAGTGTTTTTTTATTACTTTAAAAAAATACAGACAATCCTTTTCCAAAATAATTATTTCCACCAACCAGGTGGCCCTCAGAGAATGCAGCCTCAAAGGAGCACTAGCCAGTGTCTTTTTGAGCTGGTCCCAAGGCCGGATAAATGCAGACGGTTGCATCTGGAAAGGCTTCCGGTGTAAAACCTATGCCAAAACCAAATATGCGAATTGATCCTTTGAGCCGATACTAGCTCGGTCAAGACCCAGGTTAACTTGGGGAAACCACCGCCATTGGTGCCAATGACGTACATGGTACCACTGGAACAGTGACGTGCAGTCAGGAGAGACCGGGGAGGCTCACCTGTCATCATAGAAAGAATAAAATGAAAAATGAAAAAATAAATGAAATAGTTATATTCATTTAATAATTTGTACTATAAAGTTATAGCTTCACCATTTTTAGTTTTTTCAAAATCGCTAAAAAAAATTCACATTACTGTTTAAATATGGAGAAGAGACCTGCGGCGATGCGGCAACCAGCTGAGCCCACTGTGGATTGCGCAATGATTCTGCAAACTGTGCTAGCATGCTATGCACTGAGGATGTCACTATTAAAAACACTTTTAATATATGAACTACATTTCCATAGTTTAGCTGGTGTGTCTAATGTTTTTCGTCAACAACTGCAATGTGTTACTCATGTTTCTCATAATCAAAACGACTGCTAAGAGACACTTAGTGTGGCACGTGTCTCATGGTATCCTTCTTACTACTCAGCTACAGAGTAATAGAATTAGCAATAGCAAGCAACAGTAAACAGTTATCAAGAAGAGCGCAGCCATCTAGCTATTTTTTGCCGATCTCATCAGGCTGTATAGCTCACAAACGGTGGGGGTTGAATGTAAATCTCCTGGGCAGCTTCTCAACTTTTTGGCCCAGAAGGACCTCATCCAAACAGTTGCTGAGGCGAAAGTGTTGCTCCGGCCGGTGGTCATCGTTCCGACTACGACAGCATCGGCGGAGCGCTCATTCTCGGCACCGAAAAGACTCAAAACATACATTCGGAACAGAACCGATCAAAGATGACTGTCTTCACTGGCAGTGATTTCCATTGAGACAGAGATACTTTTAAAACTGAAGAAAGAAAAAGAAGACTTCTACAAGCAAGTCATCGATACTTCAGAAGGAGCGGCGCATGGACTTCATTTATAAGTAAAAGTAAGCGATAATAACGTTTTATATGTGCTTTTTTCTATGCTACAGTTTGCATATGTAAAGAATTCTGATATGATATTTTAAACAAAACACATCAACTATCACCAATAAAATGGTGAATAAGTTACCGTAATTTCCGGACGATAAGCAGCGAGTTTTTTCACATACACAACGCTGCGGCTAATATATGGACTTTTAGTGCGGTTTTAGTGCGCAGGAGGAAGCCCGAGATAGCGATCGGCTAGCCGGCAGAACAGGTGGAAAGGTAGCAAAGCTAGAAGCTTAGGTGCAGATTTTAAGTTGTACTACCATGTTGTTGATTGGAAGAGATATGGAGTACGAGTTGACATGAAGGAGTTTGTTCAGAATGCTCTGGAGGTTAAAGGAGTATGAGATAGACTATTGAGTCCACAGGTTGGATGTGAGTTAGAGAAGAAGGAGAAATTCTGTACTATAAAAGAGAAATGTTGTATGGTTTTTGGGGAGGAGTTGAGAAAGGCTCTGGGGGGGTCAAGGAAATCTTCTAGTTCACCTATTGGACTGGATGTTGATATCCCTAATAATCAGTACTTCTTTGACTTAAGTGGGGAGAGGGGTAAGAATGTTATCAGGGTTACCAGGTGGGCACCCACTTTCAAGGGTGTTTTGTTGATAGGCACAATATACCTTTAGAGGGCCAAACAGCATCACCTGGCATCCCAGGTGCGCTCCCTTCCACTTTTACCCACTTTGCTGTTCTTCACAGCCCAATTTGGGTCTTTTCCTTGGTCCTCTTTGTCCAGATCTATCTGCAGCTTCACTATGCTGCCTCTGACAGAGATTTAATGGCTATCCTGAAGGCTTATCCCTGAACTTCCACCCCATTTAGGAGCCTGGTTATGGAGGTGGCCACAAAACCTCTGCACCAAACCTCTGCCAGGAGTATCTGTGCAAGCCAGTCTTGTTTTAGTGCCTCAAAAGCTATGTTGGTGTAATTCTGCTTTTTTTGTTCATATGCTTCTCCCACAGAATAGTTAGTTCCAGTATGAACAGGGATTTCTGTGAAATTTACCACAAAATAAGACCTGGAGTTGTTAATCTAGATAAACTTACATTTTCCAATCTTGCTGCTGTTTTAACAGGGCCCTGTTCCGCTCTAATGAATGTGGAATTGGATATAAGCCCAGATGCTGGATGTTGAGGAAGGGTTTTGATGAATGACTGCCTTTCCTCTAGAATGATTCTCAGTTGTCATAGGACTTGGTTATCCCTCCAGGTGTAACAGCCTTTGGACAGAATGTTTTTTCTGAATCCTCTCCAATCCACTGGTTGAGATTTTTGGGTATAGGATGAACATCATAGGTAGCCCTGATGATGAAGCTGATTTGTCTCCCTTCCATTTCCCATAGATCTCTCAAAGTAAGCTTACAGCACTCCAGGTTTTCCCAGGGAGTCCACTGGCCCTGCTTAGCTTGTGATACTGCCTGTCCACATCTCTCTCCTTCCGATTGGTGCCGATCTCATCAATTACCAGCTTCCTCCTCCACTGAGAGTGTTGCCTTGTTCCATGCGGGTTGACCTGTCCCAAATCAAAATTCACCTCTTCCTTTTTGCATCTGTCCTCCTATGTCTCCATGCCTGAGAGCAGCCCGTGACTGCTTGTACACCGACAGGGCCACTTCAGGCGCCCAAAACTGCAGACACCACAGCTTCAACTTGTCTGGGAGCGGAGTCATGTCAATACTGATCAAGACTTTGATGCTTTCTTCCCAAAAGTGGTCACACTGCTGTGTGTCCTTGAGGCTTGCATTGTACCACCATCAAAAGCTTTTGACAGGTAGCTATGATACCCAAGGAATAAATGTTTGACGTGGAACTGCTGGTTGGTAAGCTTTCCTTTCATGATGGATATGCCCCTTGACTTGCTGGGTTTCAACTTCATTCTTGCCTAATGTAATGTTGGAGTGAAACTTCTCCACTAGACGTTTGGTACACGCTATCGTGGAGGTCAAGGTGGTAATGTAGGCATGAATCTGAGGTAGCTCCTGTCCAGCCTTCCAACACTCCTCTCCAAATACCTATCTAGATCCCCAGATGATCACCTTCATTGCCAAGGTAAAGGCTAGAGGGGATATGGTGCACCCTGCTATTATGCCCACTTACAGTGATTCCCATGATGCTGTGTATTCTGTGGTTGTGATACAGAATACAACATCTTGGAAGTAGCTTCTGACCAGGTTTGTGATGGTCTCAGGCACGTGGAAGAGGTTGAAGGCTGTCCAGACGACAGAATGGGGGACAGATCCAAAAGCATTGGCAAGGTCAAGGAATAACATACAGGTCTGTTCTTTCCCTTTTTGCAGATTGTATTTAATGTCAATGATGCTTGTGTGTTCAAAGCATCCTGTCCAGAAGACTGGCAGCTACAGCTACTGAAATCAGGAGACAGGTAGGAGAGTACTTGGTGTATCATCTGGAAGGAGAGTAGATAAGGAGACTGAATGGTGGAACGAGGAAGTGCAGGACTAGATATATACAGACAAAGAGGCTAGCAAAGAAGTGAGACACTGAGGGGACTGAAGAGAGCAGGCAGGATTCCAAGGAGATGCAGCACAAGGTAAAGGTAGTTGGTAAAGGCCAAACAATGAGCATATGATGACTTGTATGATAGGTTGGAAAGTAAGGAGGGTGAGAAAGATTTATTGGCAAAACAGAAAGATAAAGATGGGAAAGATCTGCAGCAGATTTGATTCGATTAAGGATAGAGAGAGAAATATATTGACAGTTGACAGATGAGTGATGGAAAGAGTACTTTGAAGAGGTAATGAATGAGGAAAAGAGGAGGGCAAATAGTTAATTAAATATTTTACATTAAATAATTCCCCTTCTTCTAAAATTTTAAAAAGGAATCAGACCAGATTAAACAAATCAGAATAGTTAAAGAGGTCACCAGCCAGCAAAATGCTAAATTTATAGCATTCTCTCTCACTGTTAGTCAAAGCAAAGGTTTTTTTTTGGGGCTCAACCAATTTTGCAAGACTTAGAATTCCTGTTTAGCCAATATTAACATTTGCATTAACAACATGCTCTTTTTTATGTAACTCCCTTAATATATCCAAGACATCGATGCTGGAATCAATAAGAGGCCCAAAGGTGCATTACCTGTAAGTTATTACTGAGTATGTCTTTGTTAAAGATAGTTAAAATTCTGGCCTACAGCGTGTGGTGGATTTTTTGTTCATGTTTTCAACACATGGTCCGGACTTTGATTCCAATCAACAGTTTAATAGTGTTGCAACAGAAGAAGACATATCACAAAGTTTGTGATGGAGTTTTTTCCTGTATATTGTACATGAGTGGTTTAGCAAATGCAAGTGTTTCATATGATTGGTTAAAGCACTGTTGCTATGTCCATATCTCAATAGTCAGACTTTTAGAGCATGTAAGAGAAGGTAAGGTGTGACCTTCCACACACACACATAAGAGTTTTGGTTTCTCATGAGATATAGACAAGTTATATATGCCTCAAGAATCACAATATAGCAGCATGTTCCATAAACAAAAGATGGATACAAGGGTACTCAGGCTGTTTTCTGAGTGAGAGGTCACTCGTCTGGGGTCACAGTGTCTGCCGCACAAGTTACAACACAATGTGTTCCATAAGTACAAGAAATTTTATACATAGACATTCAACTTTTCTATTACAAAACATAACTGTAAAAATATCATTTTTGATGTACTGGCAATCTCATACTGTGAAAGGGCAATTCAAAAATCTGACTGATTTATCACAAAGAATGTTCATTCTATTCAGGATCTCTAAAGAACTTGCTTGACCAAACCAGCAACAATAAACAGTATCAAGAAGGTGGTCGTTAAACAATAAATAAAGTACAAAGTACAAAGAATTACGGTTAAAATCAGTGTCTATCAGCATGACAAATGACTGTATCACACATAAGCTGTCAAGAGACTTTACAATTATATTAGCCATAGAGAAAACAGACTGGAAATGGTGATAAGAGAACTTATGGTTTTGTTAATGATATCATTCTCATATAATAATCTTTTTCTTGATAAGCCATCCATCCATTATCTAACTTACCCTGCAGTGAGGGTTGTGGGAATGTCGGAGACGATCCCAGTAATCATTTGGCGAGAGGCAGGGTACAGCCTGGCCTGGTCACCAATTGATTGCAGGGCCACATATAGGGACTAACAGCCATTCACAATCTCAGCCACGCAATTGGGCTTTTTTTTTTTTATCTATAGATAGAGTTGTGATAGATAGGTAGGATCAGATAGCGATGTATATTGATGTTGAGAAAGAGGGGCTCCTGAATATATAGGTAATCCTTGAATTAAATAATGTGAATAAAAAATAGATAATGTAAAACTACATAAAAATAGCAGGATATTAATAACAATAATAATAATAATAATAATAATAATAATATGGTAATTACCCAAAGAGTTGCACAAATTTCCCTTAAAATCAGAAGATATTAAATTTTCATTACCAATAAATTTACTTAATCAGTGAAAAGTTTAACCAATCATTAATAGACAGAGTAGCCCAGCATGAGAGATCAAATTTTTGCAACATTTTGAAGATCCAATTTAATCCGACCATGATATATAGGCTCACACAAATATTAGAACACACACACTAGTGTATGAGGTAAACACTCTTCTTCTTCTTTCGGCTTTTCCCGTTAGGGGTCGCCACAGCGAGTCAACTTTCTCCATCTAACCCTATTCTCTGTATCTTCCTCTCTCACACCAGCTACCTTCATATCCTCTCTCACTACGTCCATAAATCTTCTCTTTGGTCTTCCTCGAGACCTCTTGCCTGGCAGCTCCAATTCCAGCATCCGTCTACCAATATAGTCACTATCTCTTCTCTGTACATGACCGAACCATCTCAGTCTGGCTTCTCTGACCTTCTCTCCAAAACATCGAACATGTGCCGTCCCTCTGATAGATTCATTCCTGATCCTATCCATCCTGGTCACTCCCAAAGAGAACCTCAACATCTTCATCTCTGCAACCTCTAGGGAAGGTTAAAATACCCCAGAGAGCAAAGTTAGGGGCAGCTAGCATTATGAGGCTACAACATGTTATCATGAGTGATGCAGTGTGGACTGCCTTCCCCTAGTCTTCATTTCCTTCTTCTATAATCTAGTTCTAGAGCATGAACCTCGACAGACTTATGCTCATAATTTGCAGTTTTTACAAACCCGTCATTCAAAACCATTCATCCATCCATCTTCTGGTGCTGATCCTGCACTCAGGGCCGCTGTCATCAGGCAAGAGGCGGGGTACACCCTGGACTGGTCGCCAGTCAATTGCAGGGCCACATATATAGACAAACAACCATTCACTCACTCATTCATTTTGGGCAATTTTCCCAATTTTTTCCAATTAACCTGTATGTTTTTGGACTGTGGGAGGAAATCGGAGAACCCGGACACAGACACAGGAACAGGGGAACACGCGTATTTTAGGGAATCTAACCAGGGTCTTTCGTGCTGTGAGGCCAAAGCGCTAACCACTGCACCACCATGCTGTCCTTCATTCAAAACCAAAAACTACTAATAGAAGAACAGGAAACATCTAAAGATATGTATATATACACATATGTGCTATGCTGTTGACAAGATTCATCTTTAAAATATTTTTCCTGTTATGTTCTTGAGTAAACAAAGCCTTTGTTTTTTTGGTGATTTCTAAATAGATGTGCTTTGGACAACCTATTTACTCTTGGCATTTTTTTTTTGTCATTTGGAAATTGATAAAGAATTGCTCAGGAGAGAAAAAACTACAATGAACCATGTATTTAATCAAACCTTGGTGTTCATTATTTAACATGAATTAAAGAATAGGTTCACAATAAATAATCAGAAACTCAATATTTTTGTAACTCTGTCAACTCCTGTATACTGCATATAAAGTAAGTTGCCTATCTTGTTACTGTAACTGACTAGAAGCCAATAAGTTCCATGAATTTTGATCTTTCTGTGCTGCCTTAAAAACTCCAATAACGCCCGAGGTCATTCTGGACAGAACTGGGTCCAACACCTGAACATTAACCCAGGCTCTCTTGTGTCTCAGTCTGTGAACATGTTGATTTATGATAATGGGCTCAAGATTCAACGCTCTACAGGGGTTTGATCTCAGGAAGCTGAAATAGATGAGTAACTTCGCAAAGCTATGCAGACCTCTGTTCTTGCCTCCACGTTGATCTTGGGAAAGAAGCGGTGCTGGCTACGTTCTACCATCTAAAAAACAATTATGCGCAATTAGACAACAATAAGTTTAGTGCGTGATTTAGAGTTACAGTGAATGGGAGGAGCATGTCGCTGCTCTGTCATGGTCTGTTGGGCTGCCTCGATTCCTGTGACCTACTTTCTTCCCCTCCTCTTAGAGAGGGGGATATGAAGCAAGGAAGGCAGCAGGCAGAAAGCACCAGGTTGCCTACCACAACAGCAGTGCCACTCACGCTGAGATTTAAAGCAACGCGATTCATATCGTGTTCCCAGATCAGCTCTGACCACTATGAAGTTCATCACGACTGAGCTCCCGGGTTTTTTGTTTTTATTTACCCCCACCCCACCCCACCCCACCCCCTTCAGTTAATCAGATAAACGACACAGAATGCATAAAACGGCAGCTGGCCTACATTTCAAAAAACCTTGTTGACTGGTGGTGTCTCGACTTATCATGGACAGAAGGTTAAAGCAAGCATTAGCATGATAACCCAGTTTGTTGATTAAAGAGGGACCCTGACTTACACGTATATCACGTGAACTGCCAAGACAGTGTCATCGTACAAGCTTTCAAGTATTTACGTAGAAATGTCGGGTACCCCACATTCTCCCATGGCTAAAGCACCACATCATGCTCCACACCTATCTCCCCGCTACTTACCTGTCCTTTTTCGAAGCTTTCCCTTTCCAGCTCCAAGCTGTTGGCCCCTCCCGTCCTCCGAATCACTTTAGGAATAGCGTTAGGTACTTGCTGCATGGAGCTTTTCACTCGATCCATTGACGCCGACTCACACGGGGAAACAGAACGACGAACAACTGGAATGAGAAATAAAGTTTTAAAAAAATCCGTCGAAAACTAAAATTAAAAAAAAGTGCAGTGACTATGGCGGGCAGCTGTTCAAGCTGGGTTGGACTCCCTTACTCTGCCATTTGCCCTTTCTATCAAACTCCAATCATTGACAGGAGGCTGAGCGGCACAAGCTCAAATCAGGCACAAACACGACATCCGCTTGCTCCCTTTCAAAATAACGCCACCACTGCGGTATAAATACATTCAAAGACGTTTAAATTTTGATAACTCAAATATTCACTTTCGGCACATTTACAAACGCTAATCGGTTAGTGATTACTGTAATAAACACTAGCATTAAGCGTATTTATATAGATTGGAAGCTCGTCATCGACAATTTATGCAAGCTTGCAGGGATAACACGAATCCAGCTTAAATGTAGCCTTTATGCGAATGTAATGACATTATTTTCATTTAGACATGCAAGCTTGCAGGGATAACACGAATCCAGCTTAAATGTAGCCTTTATGCGAATATACTGACATTATTTCATTTAGACAAAAGCAAATGGTAAATTCAGCTCACGCCCACGGGCTTTCACAGACATTGTCTTCAAAGCAACATCGGCTACCGGAAAAAAAGGGACTCACGGACCACCATTGTTACTTGGTTGTCGCAAATGTCACAATCCGAGCCATCTCGGCTGTAAGCATGGTCAAACATAATTAAACGAGAATATATTAAAATGGTAGCCTCTCATGAGTCCCAGACATAATAGGGCGAAAACATTTGACTTGTTCCCGAATTTCACTTTTGCGATTAACATGCAAGGTATGACATGTCATCAACACATTTCTAATATGAACGTGTAAGAAATTATGACATACAACATGTTAGTCTCGACCGTGGTGACCCCTTGGAAACATAGTAACCAAACTCGACTCAATTTGTCCCACATTGAACCACTAGGCACCGGGGTTGATAGCTGCATTGGAAATTTGTCATGAACAGTAAAAAAAACATGCACATTGGGAACGACCACAGCACTCCCATGAGTCTTTGCGGTAATGCTACCAATCAGAGCGAGTACACAATTGCTGCCGCTGCGACATATTACGGGAGCGAACTATCCCATTCCGCTCGATTTAGTGCATTTATACTTAAACAGCTTCTCATTTAATCTTATTTGGAGATTAGTATAGTTGTTCACGAGAAAAATCAAAAGAACATTCTTGTTGAGGTGCAGCTTTTTCACGGTAAACAGTTAATATGGATCCTCTCCTCTCGGCTTTTCCCTTCAGGGGGCGCCACAGTAAATCAACCATCTCCATCTGACTCTATTCTCTGTATCCACTCTCACACCAGCTACCTTCATATCCTCCCTCTCTAATTAATATGCATCTGACGACATCTAATTTATTATTAAGGATAAGAAAGATGATAGATGAAAGATGATAATCGATTAAATGATCTTGTCTAACTAAGGGTGATGTGATTTGCATTGAGCACACTGACAAAACAATTCAGAGAACTCTACTCATAGTTAACATTAACAAGAAAAAATCAATACAACAGAAACAATATAAGGAAGAAAGCAGAATGAAAGACAAAACAAGCTAATCGCAAAACCAATAAAATATAACTTAAAATTTCTGCTCTGTTACACACTCAAAGCAGGTATTTTACTAATCAGAAATACTATATTATTTTTTAAACGAACTAGTTAAGGACAGCACATTTTACACTGGTCCGAATACAATCAATGTTCTTCTTCTATGTGATTCTAGAGGAATTTATTTTAGACTATTTTGGTAATCGTTGTATTTTTCCACAATGCTTTTATTTGTCAAAATATGTTGTCTTAGCTTTTTTTCAATTTGTGCAAGTTGCCTCACAATAGAATAAATCAAAGACTCATCAAGAAATAGTCTGAAAATCAACAAGGATGTTGTATTTGGCAAGAAAATGCCTGAAATTAATTTGGGAAACTTGTTAAAAATTAGAAACAAAAATACCTCAAATATTACAAGAAATGACCCCGAATCGTATCAGTTCTATATGGGAGGAATTTACAAAATACAAAGCAAAAATTGCCTAAAATATAACATTCTTATCTAAGAATCATTTGAGATCTGTGAAATTTTATTTTAATAAAGTTTTCTTTTAGTATTTGTACAGTTCTTTCACATTGAATGTTGAATGTTGCTATTGTTATAACAGACAATCAAATCCTTTTCACCGTTGTCATGAGGGTTCATGAATTATGGATTCAGACTATCCAAAGAAGTAGCCCTCGCATGTATATGTTGCTACAGGATGCTCTTGGCATGATCACTTCAGACAATTATACATGAACAGTTTAATGAAGCCCACGCCTAAAAATTAAACAAAAAATAAATCTCAAATTGGAAATTAGAATGAATCCAATTTACAAAACTTGCAGATCAACAAGATCAGCACTTTAATAAATCATATGATCAAAACTTTTTGGGGGGGTATATTAGTGACTCTGAAACGACAATGTCTTGTTATAATCATATGTAATAATTTTAAAAAAGGCTCCAAAAAAATGAAAAAAAGACATCACTCTTATTATCCTGCCATATAGTAGTATACCATCAACTGATTGCTGACTGAGAGAATAATTTTCCAATTATTTAGCACATCTCTTTTTGTGCCGTCACACAATACTACATTTTGAAAGGAGACTTTCTCATGGACAATACCACTGTAAAACCCAGTGTCCATTCAGATGGATTAAAGACAGCTGACTCTGCTCTCTTTACTCAAGCAAGTTACACAAACAAAATGTTATTTCCTGTCAGCAATAATTGCTCTCCCTTAAATAATTCTGAGATAAAAACATAAAATATTAGGTTTATTTAAAGGGATGCATAACATTGATACCAATCAAACAATTCATAACAGAAAATCTTCATGATAGAAACAACAATGAAAAAGCGAAAAAAAATAAAATAAAATAAACAAAGTAAGAAATAATTTAGCTCAGAGAAACAAAATTAACTCTCCTTCCCCTACTTCAATTTATAACGACCCAGCACAATGGATCTTGAAACTTAAAGATGAAAAATGAACAGTAAAAATTGTCAGAAATCATTGACATGTGTTTTCATGAGATGAACAAGTTTCTCAATAATTTAACTGAATACAAGCAATACACAAATATGTCTCGTTTCCTTTCTGGTTAAACAGTGCTATCTGGTGGTCAAAGTGGGGACCAGAATTCTAAATCAGACATAATGTTACAATTTTTTTTGTTTAAAAACAGGCTTTCACAAATAGCAAAACCAGACATACCGGCAAAGCAAAGGCGTGTTCACGTTCGAGAGCCAACCCCCAAGATAAGACGTTTGGACTTAATTAGGGTAATAAATAAATAGGAAACAATGCTGACATTATTGTATTTAGAAGTATTTCACTGTGAAGTGCTGTAAGGGGCACGGCTGCTTGTTAAAAAAAAAAAAAAAAAAAACAAAAAAAAAAAAAAAACGGTACAAAGACATTCAGGTACACCACAGGAAAAAAATGCATTGAGAAGTCTCGCGAGATTACCACTGTAACGAAGAACTGGGGCTTGGTCTTGAAGTTTTCAGATGCATCTGTAGAAAGATCACAACTGCATCAAGATGTCGGGACGATCTGGACGCGCAGAGACTCGGAGTCGGGCAAAAGATGACATTAAAAAGGTCCTGGCGGCCATCGAGAAAGTACGCAAATGGTACGTAGGCTGTCTGAAGTACAATATGGAGGGAATTGTACCAGTAGACCGTGGGTTGATAGCTGCTGCGTCGCTCAACAAACTTCAGTCGGAAAAGTTAGGTGATTGACGGTGCTAGTAGCCAACCAATGTCTTTATTTGATAGTAAAGGCGGGGCTAGCTATTTTTGTGCTGAGAGCTGTCAATATGGCTTCAGTTTCTCATCGAGAGCGCATCTAAGAGACTGCTGTAGACGACTGATTGTCGTTATTTCACAAACGATCGTAGGCAACACCATTTTCCCCCATGCAATTGCAACTCGGGCTGTAAAATGTCGATAAGTATGCCGGCATTAGTGTCTGATTAGTAAGCAGTCTGAAATATGGGTACAAAGAAGACAAGATTCCTGACGGTATGTCATGTCACGGATTAATGTCGCCGTGTAAGCTGAGACTCAAAAAGCGTCCGGCCGAAATTAATCTATTACTTTCAACCCTAGGGAGAAGAAATGGGTGACTGTTGGAGACACATCTCTGCGTATATTCAAGTGGGTTCCAGTGACAGAAACAAAGCAGGTGAGGTCATTTGTGTGCTTGATGATTTTAACAACAAACATTATGTCTATGATGAAATTATGAGACTAACATCACGTTTGTGTTTCAGATATATCGCACCAAATCCACAGGTGGAGAGGTGAGGGGGCTAAAAGATGTAGTTCTTGAAAACACCAACTCTTTACTGGATTTCACTGGTGGGTTGCTTTTATTAATTTGTATTAAGACCGTCTTCATATCCTGTAACTTAGTGTGGGCATTACACCAATGACTGAAAAATATTCTCTAACTGTGACATCATATTGATTCCCTTAATATCACAAACAGTGATAAAATCTCACTTCATGTTATATTTTATTTGAACTATTCTTTGCTTATTTATTTATTTTATTACCATTTTTATTTCAAATGTCAGATGATGTTAATATATAAAAAAAAGTCTAGAATTACTCTGCTCATCTCTTTGTCATTAATATCATGATAATTACTGTCCTCTAAAATGTAAAAATGAATACACCGCTAGTTGGACTTGTAGTTCAACTGGATCACCAGTCAGTCAAAACTGTTTTGGTGGATATATACGGGATTCTGAAACGCTAATGTTTTTTTGACAGTCACACATGATAACTCAATAAAAAGAAAATAGATCATCCTTGTGATGCTGCCAGAGGGAGTGCCATTGACAATAGTTTACTATCAACTGATTGCTGACTGGGATCACTGACTCTGTACTCTGTGAGCCACAGCAATTACGAGTAATTTCCCCCTGGGAATCAATAAAGTGTTCTGATTCTGATTCTTCTGACCAAGGTATACAATGAAAAACAGCAAGAGAATACACAGTAATTTTAAAGTTAAGTACATACTTAGTAGAAGGTAATTTATTTTCCATCAACATTTTTGAATAAAACATTCTGTACTTGGTTTATTCTTTGATACTGGAAACACACCCTGTGAATGTATCTTTTTCTCAGCAAATTGTTTTGATTGTTCAAAGTATGTTTGATTGCTATAATTAGATAAATGTAAACTGTAATAGAAAACAATTACAATTTGCATTTATGCATATATTGTCCCAAAACATTATTGTTATTATGGTTGTTGGTGTTGGTTGTGGCGATGGTGGTGGTGGTAGTTGTATTTTAGAAATTACAAAATTCTGAATTCATTAATGTATTAAGTATCAGATTACCAACATTGCTTGTCAAAGATAACCACTGCACCCCACTACTACATTCAATTGAGTGTATCAAATTGGGCATCTTCCCAAACTTGGCACTTCCTCTATTTATTTCTTTTTAAATAACCAGTCAGTGTTCCCTGCATACACTTGTATATATTGGCAAATATACAATTGTATATAATTGTATAATTGTATATATTGGTAGATATTCCAATGGTTAATGATATCTAAAATGGGTTTTGGAATATGATTATTTTGTGATTGTTTTGTGATTATTCGTAGCAATATCTCCTAGCCATACTTCAAACCCATGTACACACAAAGCTAAGCCAAGAGTAACACTAGGGTACTCTTTTCTTCAGATGAAAACAGCAACCAGAGTTTCCTGTCTGATGTCTACCAGCCCAAGATGGATAACAGTAGCAGCACCTCCAGCTCCCAGCAGGTTAGCCCTCCACATACTGCTAGCCTTCGAACAGAAGACTCTCAGCCACCAATGCTTGGCCAGGAAAGTGTGGATGGTATGTGAATGGTTCCGTCAACCCTAGGATTACTCACATTTTTAACCTACATAATGTATTTTTGAAAAATGTGGTAATGCACATCACTTTATCTGACTTAGTTTTATTCACCTGACACAGGGAGCTCTACATATAATATGCTATGTTTGATTAGTGATAACAGTTAAATTATGACCACTAACAAAACTTTTTTATTGTTTTAACAAGTTCACTTGTCACATTAATGAGTATATATTGTTATGAAAATAGAACTAGTTCACTCTGGACAGGAGGGGGCAGATGAGCCACCTACACTCATCAAGGAGGATCTTCATTCTGCAGAAACTACCAGACGGAGCTCAGCAGACACACAGGTTCCTTCTCTGGCCTTGATTTAACCTTTTGCAACCCTGATTTATTGTCTTGCAGTCAAATATGAGGGCTCAACACCACAAGTTCTCTAAACATTGTACACTTCAATCTACTTTTATTTATTACCCTTTTTTAAAAGACCTTTTGTGCTTAAAATTGGTATCAAAACAATTTCTGACAGACACAAAAAAAATATCGAAAATGTACTAAAGTAAATGTAATTCTGTATACAGAAGGTAATTATTCAAAATAGTTTGGAATAAAATTAATGGATGGATTAAAAACTGTATAATAAATATCTTGGGTGTTTTTTAAGGTTACGGAGATACAAAAATACGTTTTAAAATAATTAAGTGGATCAGAAAAATTACATTAAAGATTCTTGTCTAAGATGTTAAAGATTGTTGTCGAAATCTTATTGTCTTGGCAACTGAACTTTCGACAAGAATTCACCATGACCTGGATGATTGAGAACCTCCACAGATATATTAAAGATGTCGATTTTTTTTGTTGTTTTTTTTTTCAACAGGAAGAGCTGGATGAATCAGGAGCACCTCCTTTAAAGAAGATTTGCACGGGAGAAAATGCTGTTCTCAGATAGCTTTTTAAAATATCTAACTACTGAAATGCACAAAAAAACTGCCCTAAGTTGTCAAATTAGCTAAGCTTTCAAATCTGAAGTTTTCTCAAAGAATTACTTCATACATATTATCTCATTGCATTATAATAATTATCTTTTTTGCATTTAAGCAAATGCCAAGATACATTTATTGCTAAACCTTGGCTTGCCCCCCCACTCTAATAACATAGGCAATCACTTTAACTTCATACACTGTATATATAACTCCATATATAACTACATTTCTGCAAATTAAGTGCTTTTCATCTTTTCTTTAAGAGTTGAGCTTTGCTTTCATGTTTTTTTTTTTTAACTTTACATGACGTTTTTGGGTTGCTTAATGCGGATAGTGTTTTACACATGCCATTTTCAAGTAATTTGAAGCTCGCAATTGAAGGCAGTATTTGGCTTACTCTATAGTTTTTAATTTATTTATGAGCCCCTATTATGAACAGAAAATGCTTTGTTTTAAAAACTGAATAAAAGCTTCTTTTGTGTCAGTTGATGCTGTCGAGCTGAAATGTTCATTCATAATGCATTATGTATGTAATGAAGACGCAGAGTTGTTCAATTGAGAAACAGAACGGACGAGGATCAATAGGATATGAAAGATGAACATAAACAGTCACAGAACAGTCACAATATTGTTGTCTGTTTACGGAGGTGCTGACTATTTTTAATGAATATATTTTTTTTATAATCTAAATGATGCGCATGTATGTGGTCTTATGATTACATTAAAACTGGTGTATATTTTAATGGGGACATGGATTAATAAATGGGCTTCCCTCACTCACAAAGAACATCCAATTTAAACCAATAGGAGGTTCCCTGTGGTTTTTCGGTAAGCGCGCCTTAATACAAGAGCCAATGAACGTTGTAGAGGGCGGGACGTTTAAGTGACGCGCGCCTGATACCAGGGAAACTGAGTTCGGGGGACGTACGAACTAGTGCCGGTGTGTGAAAAAAATCCCGCCATTTCAACCAGGAATGAATCTAGATTGATTGAGGGTAACGTATCATCAGTGCCTGTATATTATGAGAAGAAGACAGGAAAGTATGATACTTCAACAAAGTCTTATTTGCGCGTCACCTCTTATACTTTTCATAGACCTTTAAGGAATCCTTCAGTTCGGCAGCCCTTGCCGCGAGTTTGATTTCCCTGTCGCTTGTATCCTGGCATGTTCACCCAGAGGGGCTGAAAGTTTACCAACTATACCAGGAAGCGTGTCACGCAACTTGTTTTTTTCGTGAAGGCGCTGTGTAAATACCAACTTGCAACCGTCTGCTAAAGGAGGGAAGAAAGATGCGATGAGGCGACTAGAGAAAATGCGCACTGTTATTGTTTTGCAAAGGGATAGCGAGCCAGCTTACTAGCTTGCCAGCTAAGGGCTACACGTTGAGTGCTGGGCCTACCGGCAGTAACGTGCTACGCTTTTTCGTTCGGCACTGGAATAAACCCCAAGGAAGTATTGTTTCAGTTGTCTGTGTTAGTGGATCGCCCAAACATATTGTATACCGCTAGTAGTCGTGCCGTTCTTGGAGTTATAATGGCGCCGCTACTAGGCCGAAAACCATACCCATTAGCTAAACCGTTAGCCGTTCCTCTAGGCCCGGGAGAAGAGGTCTACATCATCGAGCACACCAAGGAGGCCTTCAGGAACAAAGAGTATCCTTTAACAAGAGCGATTGTCAGACTCGACTTGTGAAGCACCGCGTTAGTATGAATAATTTATTCCATGTGATCGAACTGAGCACACTAATCTAACATGTCACACAGCCCCGCACTACTTCGAAAAATTGACTTATGTATGTGACGTTATTTTGACGTTGGCCAACATTGTCCACCGATGTTATTTCACTGCATGTGTACACTTTCCAGTTGATGGGAATTTAGTTAGTATATATTTACTTAACGTTTTCCACAAGCTATAGTTGCTCTCCATACCATTGAGTCAGTGGCGCATCGTTTTGGATGGCATCGATGTCGTGCTTCGTGAAATGTGGATGGTATCAGAAAATCGTTCACTTCAATCTTCTGCGGTCCATCTGCTTTCCACTATCGCAAGCCGCTTGAGTTAGCACGATGCTACCGTCGGTGTTATGTCACAATAGCCTGTCGTGTGCTTGTAATGGCTCAATCTGACTGGCTGGTATCTACCTTCGCGCTTTAGTTTCGCTCTCTTCACCAAGTTAAAACTACCACTGCAGTTGTTTTATTTTGACCGGGGGACTTAAGATGGCGTTCATGCGAGACTTTCAAGAAAAGACTGCTAGGTTTGCCTTTGATGAAGTGTAATAGTTAATTGATACATCAACTGTCAGAACTACGATGCTGCCGAACGTTACTTCGTACTTATCGCGACCTTCCTGTAAAATGTCTGTAGTTACTGAAAACTCGTCCACTCTGTGAGTTCCACACAAGATCGCAGTCCCAGCTGTCACTGGGTTAGGTCGCCATTCGTTCACAGGGCCACAAAAGAACATCCTTTCACTCATCCACACCTGCAAATGAATTAATGCTATAATTTAATTAGTCATTAGATCAAACCAGGCATTTTTATACAGGGGCTGGAGTGCTACCCAAATCCCCTTGAATTTCAAAGCAGGGAAATTCGTTTCACCAGCAAGAGGAAAAGAGGTGGAAAAGCAAATGTTTTTGCCATAGGCTGTCTTACTTAAAAGTATTACATTAATTACAAACTCATTGTTGTTGTTCATAGGAGCATAGGAGGCAGATGGGCTTCAACTTAATTCAATCTTTATTCTCCTAGATGTGCTCATCATCATTTTTAAATATCCTGTTGACCATTTCTTTTTCAAGACATATGCTATAGTGTGACTTTTGGGCCAAAGTTATTGTCTCCTAGTTTTTAATTCACCTTTATGATTTTGGAGCTCAGAATTGCAGTGCAATTGTACTTGCATGCACAGTGGTCAACCCTGGTCTACTATTTTTTTACTACTACAATGAAGATGGCCATCATGTTTCTTATTTGGGTAAACATTTATTTTCATATGCTAACAAATAAATGCCCTGTTTTCTCATGAATGCATTTGAAAAGTCTTTGACAAGATGTCCACAGTGAGTTTGATGCACGCTTGAAAAGGTATGATGAGCGCATCTGGACATGCAAGAGTACTGGGAGCAACCAGTTGACACACAAAGAAGCATGGGAAGAAGAACAAGAAGTCACAGAACTGTTAGTATCAAATCCGAAGTCTGTTAAGGTCATAATTCAATTCTCATGATAAAATATACTGCTGGTGACTGTCCAGTGTATTTTTTACATCGACTGTAGATAAAATTGATTAAAATTGAATATCTAAAGCAATATTTTGTCATTGTTGATGAGTGTCTTTTAAAGAGGGCATCCTCTTAGTGAAGGCTTTCTGGTGTTGCTATGATTAGATAAATCTGGTGCTCTCCTTGTCTTACTATTTAGAGGCTATGCGTTATCCTTCAACCTGCAGTTGCATTGAAGGTTCAGATGTTCTAAGGAAATTAACATAATAAAGGAATGTCTAATTATCTTGCCTGATAGATTTTGCTCTCCCTGCTGGCGTCTCAAATTCTTGTTTAGTTTCACTTGTGAAATATTTATGTTCCCTCGGTCACAAAGTTGGCTAAGACCCCCAGCATCTAAGAATCACTGTAAACAATTAGTATTTACATTTCTCATGACAATAGTCTATGCAAGTCTTTTTGTTGGTTGTTCTGTATGTCTTTCATTGCTGTCTCACAGTTTCAATGATTTCATTTCCCACAGTATAAAGTTGTTGAGAGATACAAAGAAATGTCGTTGGAGGTTCTCAGTCATCCAGGTCATGGATAGTTCTTGTCAAAATCTTTTCACTTCTCATCCAAGAGGCTTTTTCAGTTCAGACCTGAAGAGGCCTTTCGAATGAGAGATGAAATGCCTTCAGGGGAAGAGATTTAAGTCTAGTTGCCATGAAAAGATTTTGATAAGGATGCAAAGAAATATGTTACATATCTATTTTGTCACCCAAAAGAAATTCCTGACCATTTTACAATGACCATTACAGGCTTCAGGAGGAATATCCCCAGTGGTTTGAGAAACCAGTCCTGGAGATGGTTCATCATAACACAGTGTCTTTAGACAAGCTTGTGGAAATGGCCTGGGTGGAAATCCTCACAAAGTATGCTGTTGGTGAAGAATGTGACTTTCTGGTCAGTTATATTTGAAATCTCTGTGTTTGTCCCATTTTTATGGATATGTGACTTTGCCGAACACTTGAGGACTAAGACGTTTCAGTTACTGTCATAATGAAATTTACAAATACATTTGATAGCTGTTCTAGAGATATTACATTTTGTATTTTTAAAAGTTGCAAGTAATTAACTTGTTTGAAGGTCTCAAAAAAGTACTCTCACCATGTTTTCTCCTTTCTTTTCAGGTGGGGAAAGATAAAAACTTAAGAGTGAGGGTGGTTAAGGTAAATCCCTTAGAAACCCAAGAGGGTGAAACAGGGGAGAAGAAACTTGAAGGTGCCTGTGACTCTCCATCCAGTGACAAGGAGAACACAAGTCAGGAAAACCAGAGAAAAGCACCCTCCAGAGAGGAAGAGAACAGGCGAGAGAGTCTCAGTGAGTTTCATGATTGGGTACTTCAATATTGAACCTATAGTATAACTGCTATTTTAAGATTATTGTTGAGTCAGTTTTTTAGTTTGCTCTATATTATGTTTGGAAAAACACCCAACATCAACAGCGTTCTTTTCAGGAAATGGAGTATTCTCTACCTGTTAAATTGATAAGCCTTTGCTAGTTGTGCCACCTCTAAAGATACTTTGAACATTATCTTGGAAAGAAAATTTAGTAATGTATGTGCTCTTGTATTTTGCCTTTTCCTTTTCAAATCTCTCTTTCAAAGGTTTTGGTTCAGTCTTTCACTTCTACTGAATTTGACATTATGTTTTTTCTTTTCAGGTGACAGAGCACGACGTTCACCACGGAAACTCCCTACTGCCACAAAGGAAGAGAGGAAAAAATGGGCAATGCCCAAGTTTCTTCCGCACAAATATGATGTGAAACTTATCAGCGAGGATAAGGTTAGTTGTTTTTTTTTTCCTCTGCACAAATCCTGACTGACTCCTGCTGGTGGCAGAAAACAGTTTCCTGCTTTGAAATCTGAATGCTGAATTGAACGTTGGGTCAGTATAGCAGATAGCACTTCCACTTCACAGCGAGAAGGCTCCTGGTTCAAGTCTGACTGGGGTCTTTCTGTATAGGCGTGCGTGCGTGCGTGCGTGCGTGCGTGCGTGCGTGCGTGCCTGCCTGCGTGCGTGCGTGCGTGCGTGCGTGTGTTCAGGTTTCCAACAACAGTTCAAACACATGCTAACTGAAGACCCTAAATTGTCCTTGGAGAGAAATTAGAGTTTAGGCTGTACAGTATGTCATTATATGTGGCATTGTGATTGATTGGTGACTAGTCCACGATGTACCCAAAATTTTGCCCAATGTCACCTGGAATTGGCTTGTGTGCAGGATAAGTGGTGGTACACTATGATAATGAAATATGGGGCTTATAATTGTAGTTAGCTATAACAGATAAAAAATCTTCAAAATATTCCTGTCACCCTTTATGCTAACCAGCGGTCATCTTTTTTGAACAAAATATCCAATATTATATATTATGGATATCCAATATCCATTTTACCTCTGTTGTAGGTGATCAGCAACGTTCCAGCTGACAGCCTTTTCAGAACAGAGCGGCCCCCGACTAAGGAGATTGTTCGATACTTCATCAGACACAATGCTCAGAGACTGGGCCTGGGTGAAAGTGCTCCCTGGGTTGTTGAAGACCAGCTAGTGAAAAAGTTTAATCTTCCGAGTAAATTCAGTGACTTTCTCCTTGATCCACACAAGGTAATTTCCTCAGGGCAATTTCCAGTGCTATGATTAAGAATGTGGCATTTATTTATTTTTCTGAGAGTATTAGGTTTGTCTGTAGTTTTTAGCTGAGAACCCTTCTGCAAAGCGCAAGAGCTTGACATCCCCTGAGAGTAAACCTAGCAAGAGGCTGAAGAACTCTGACGCTCAAGGAGAAGATTCAGGAAATACCAAGGGGGAGAAGAAAAAGAAGAAAAAAGATGCTGTGGGGTTGCCACTTAGTCCAACCATATGGGCCCATATGCAGGTTGGTTGCTCTTTGTTATTATTATGTTGTTGTTTGCTTGAAAACATTCAAGCTTTTTTTTTTGTTATCTTTTTATTTTTTATTCTTCCCCAAATTACAGGGATGTTTGTTTTTGTTCTTCTAGAAATTAAAAATGAATGGTTCTCCACTTAAGGTTAAGAACTCTGGGACTCCAAAGAAAGCAGAGGCCAAAGGTACAGGTCCCTCCATTCCAAAATCTGCCAAAAAGTCCAGTGACAAAAAAGAAGGAAATAAAACTGTAAAAAGTGGTGACAAGAAGCTCAACATCCTGAAAACTTCCAAAAAGGAAAGTAAAGCTGGTCCCAAGACACCGAAGATGAAACAGATGACTTTGCTGCATCTTGCTAAGAGCCGTCCTGCCGCTAGCCCAAAAAAACGTGTTCGTAGAAACAGTGTGGGCACTCCTAAACTGGGAAAACCTTTGCATCCTATGGCTCTGCATCTCCTGCGTTACTATAAGGAGAATAAAGGAAAAGAAGATAAAAAGAACTCTCTGTCTTCACTTATCTCTAAAGCTGCAAAGACCCTGTCCCAAGATGACCGGGGAAGACTACCTGAAGAACTTAAGGAATTGGTACAGAAACGTTGGGAGCTGCTAGAGCAAAAGAAACGATGGGCAGCCATGAGTGAAGAGGAAAGGCAAGAAGAGATGAAGAAGAAACGTGAGGAACTCAAAGAGAAATTGCGGGAAAAGGCCAAGGAAAGGCGAGAGAAAGAGATGCTGGTGCGCCGTGAACAATCACGGAGATATGAAGATCAGGAGATCACAGGTGGCAAAACCCTCCCAGCATTCAAGCTTGTAGACATGCCAGAGGGTTTGCCCAACACGTTGTTCGGCGATGTGGCAATGGTTGTAGACTTCCTCAACTGTTATTCTGGCCTCCTGATGCCAGATGATCAGTATCCCATCACTGCTATGACTCTGATGGATGCATTGGCTGGGGAGCGGTCAGGCTTTCACTATCTGAACCGGGTCTTGGTGATTCTACTGCAGACACTTCTGCAAGATGAGCTGGCTGAAGGCTACAGTGAATTGGATATGCCCCTATCTGAGATCCCCCTCACAATGCACTCTGTGTCTGAACTGGCCCGGTTGTGTCTGCGTCCCTGCGATGCTCATGGTGATGAGAGTGGCCAGGGCTCTGAGGACTCTGGAACTGTGGGAAGCTTTGATGATGTAGTAACCAGTGAGTTCTTAGAAAAGCTTGAAACAATAGAAGTGTTTGAGCTCAGCTCGGAGGAAAAAGTCAGCCTCCTGGTGGCGCTTTGCCACCGTATCCTCATGACATACTCCGTTGAAGACCATGTGGATGCAATGCAGCAACGGTCAGCTGAGCTTTGGAGGGAACGCCTGATAATGTTGAAAGAGGTGAATGACCGCAAGAAAGCTGAGAGAAAGCAGCGCAAAGAGATGGAGGGTAAAGGTAGGCAAAGCTAATGAAAAACAATTATAAAGTTGAAATAAAATAATTTTAAAATTGTATACATAATAGCCAGATTTATTGAATATATTTATCCGCATATGCCCTACAGCTGCTTATGTAATTTTTCTATTCTTTGTGCTCAAAGTTGAGAAGAAAAAAGAAGCTTGTATTAAGAAGGAAATAAAAAAGGAGGTAAAGGTGGAGCCAGAGGACATGATCAGCTCAGTGAAGAGCCGACGACTAATGGCCATGCAGGCAAAGAAGGAGAAAGAGGAGCTGGATAAGCAGAATAAAGGTAAGTATTGCAGACTGTGGGGTAGCTGAAAATATTTTCCCCTGTGTAATGTGTTAGTTGCCTTATTTTCAACACTTAGAGCGAATGGAAAAGGAGGCTGAAGAGGAACGAATGCGTAGACAGAGGGCTGCAACAGAGAGGGCCTTCCAGGATGGTATAAACAAAGCAAGGCTTGTTATGCGCAGGATCCCTCTTGGGACCGACAGAAATCACAACAGGTAAGTGAAATACATAAAACTAACACTCTGCCAATAAAGCGATGATTAATTGAATACAATTTTCTGTTTTAATAATCAATTTTAAGCATATTTGCTTGATGTTTTGTCTAGATACTGGATTTTCTCTGACGTAGTTCCTGGTCTGTACATTGAGAAAGGCTGGGTGCATGAAAGCATTGACTACAACTTCACTCCTCCTCCTGAGGAGAAATCAGCTGAGGGGGATGAGGATGAAGACAGTGAGCCAGTTGGCACTCAGGATTCACAAGGTTTTTAATGTTCTAAATTATCCATATTGAGAATGTTTTATATTTTTTAGGTCTTGGATAGCACTGGTCTTGGATGTATATTGCTGTTTCTTATTTCTCAAAATATGTCTATTACATTTTAGATGAATATTTGAATTACTAATTCAAGTAACCACCTTTTCTGCCCAGCAGCTGAAAAGGATGATGGCAGCATTGACGGTGCTAACAATGAGGGTGGCCAGCAAGAGACTACAGCAGACATTTGTATAGAAACTACAGTTCCCAAGCTAGGACAGAACCTTTGGTTAGAGATTTATTTTACCCGATACTCTGTTGAATTCAGAGTAGTACCTTTATTTCAATGTTTTTATTTTTTTTCTACTTCATAATCGTCCTGGATTTGCTTACAGGTTTATATGCGACAGCCAGGCTGAGCTGGAAGAGCTAGTGGAAAGTCTCCATCCCCAGGGATTGAGAGAGAGTGAGCTAAAGGCAAAGATACAAAACAGGTGAATGCATTTTTTTTCTACTGTCATGTCAAAATTCATTCTAGGAGAACTTTTGAAATGAAGTGTTTTCCTGTTGTCTTTATTTTAGAACTAATATTTAATTTCATATTGGAACTGACTATGGTAACTTTTATTTAATTGTTTTTGACTGTCTTACACCCTGTTCAAGGTACCAGGACATCATCCACTCCATCCACTTGACCCGAAAAGGCAAACTGGGCCTCAGAACCTGTGATGGCTACACAGAGTTACTCAAATTCCTGCGCAGTGATATCCTGGAGGTGGCCTCACGCCTTCAGAAGGGAGGCCTAGGATACCTTGACAACATCACAGATGTTGAAGATCAGGTTATGTCTTTGTTTTCATAAGCTATTTCTCGACACTGAGAACTAACTACTTACTGTTTTTGATAAATTTATGTTCATAACTTTCTGCCATAATCATATATCCAACCATGTCACATTCTGGCATGAAGTATAGAATTGTTGACAAGGAAATTGTGTTTTGATATGTTCATTAGTGTGTATGAATAACTGTGCGTGTGTGTGTGTGTGTGTGAGAAATATTCAAAGAATTTGTGTTCGACTCTACAATACATTTAACACATTTCTCTGTTTGGTTTCCTTCACATAGTTGAAAGACATGGACAGCTTGAAAGACTTTGGGGAGTGTATCATCACTATTCAGGCATGTATAATTAAAAAGTTTCTTCAGGGATTCATGGCCCCTAAGCAGAAAAAGAAGAAAAAACAAGGAGGGGAAGAAAGCAGCAAAACAGAAGAGGTGGATGAAGAAAAGAGACTGGCTGAAGAAGCAAAGGTTAGGGCCTGATTAGAATCTAGTTCTATGGAAAATACTGGGTGAAGGAAAAATTTGGATTTTTATTTTCCCTCATTCTCTGTGTTTGATGTTTCACACATGGTAAAACACACTCTAACCCTATTATGGTTCTAAGTTTTCTAAATATTTTCGGACGATGAAGTTTTATATCGCTGCAATCTTAAAATTGAGGTCCTCTGGCTGAATTGTTTTTAATTTTTTAAATCTTGTTTAAATGGTCCCACAGGTAGCAACTGCAGTAGAAAAGTGGAAAACAGCAATACGGGAAGCCCAGACACTGTCCCGAATGCATGTGTTGCTTGGAATGCTAGATGCTTGTATCAAGTGGGACATGTCTGCAGAGAATGCCCGCTGCAAAGTCTGCCGAAGAAAAGGTGAGGAAAAATTAGGGTATTCATGTGCTGTCTCACAAAGTAGTACCTTGACTTATGAGTTTAATTTGTTGTTTGCGCTTGTAACTCTATTTGCTTACATATCAATTTCCCCCATCAATATGAATTGAAATGCTATCAATCAGTTCCTTACCCCTGATTGCTGGTCCCCTTTTTAAGATCATCAAACCGTTCCTGGTTGGCTTTGCATGACTTCTGATGCTTCATCCATTGATATTCCTGCTGTCTGCTGCACGGAATCCCTGTAAATGTGTGTTGCATTCTCACAGATCATTCTCGCAGTCAGAGAATCTCACCAACAATAACTTCTCCAAATCTTCATGGACAGGTGGACAACATCCACTATTTGCTCACGTTTTTCCCCATGATTTTTGCTGGGCTACCTAGTGGCAGTTTGAGTGTCCAACTGTTTGTTTTTAAAATGCCACTTCATGGATGGCGGCACCCAATCGGTGTGAAACGCTCATTCCACTCACTTGTAACTCAGATCCCAGCTTTTATCACGAAGCAAAAAAATCAACTGAGTGATGACTTCTATCCCAGGAAAATTAGGAGTGTTGATGCACTTTTTAGTCAAGGTCCCGCTATAATTGAATAAATGTTTGGATAAAGGAATTCTCCTTAACATAATTTGTCAGATCAACATATCTTGATCGCTGTGGTTGCCCCTTGATTTTTCTTTGATGTTGAAAAAACCCAGTTTACAATTCAGTCTGGCTTTTGTTGTTTTCCAGTGTTGGTCTCACTATTTCCTTTTCTACTTAATTGACCAATTCCAACTTAAGTAATGCTAGAGGTGGAGGTTATAAGTTGGGGTTTTTAAAATGTCACCAAGCTGTATTCTAAAGATGAAGAATATTGTTAGACAATTTCCAGTGAGGAATTGTTTGGACCATCATGTAATAGCTTTAAATCCCATTTTGAAAGACTTTCATTTGTTTGAGTTTCATTGTACTTTAATGATAATTATAGAAAGTATTTAGCTCTAAGTATCATCAGAAGTTAATATCAATAATCTTTTTCTTTAGATAAAAGCATTAATTTATTTCCCTTTTTCTTTGTACCTATGATATATGCTTTGCTAATACATTAAATATGATCACTGCAAATCTTAATGTTTTCACACAGTTGTTATACTGTAATCTGGTTAGTAACCCCACACTTTTCTGCTGACCTGAAAGAATCCCTACCTAATTTATTTTAGCAGAATAATTTATTTATTGATCTAAAAAAAACATGGTTTCATATCCTCCAGGTGATGATGAAAAGTTGATTCTCTGCGATGACTGCAACAAAGCTTTCCATTTGTTCTGCTTGCGCCCGGCTCTGTACCGTATTCCTGCCGGCGAATGGCTGTGTCCAGCCTGTCAGCCAGCTGTTGCAAGACGGGGCTCTCGATCAAGGTAACAGTTCACAGGAAGACCATTTAGGGGCATAAACAGTAACATATTTCCAATGTCACTGGTATTTACCTCCATGGTATTGTAACATAAATTACAATGGAGAGGAAAAACCTTTAAGTTTAGAACGGGGGTGCTGAAGTTCTGCTTGACCACAGACTGATGTCTCCTTTAATATTTAATAAAATGTCAAATTTGCAAACAGGTGGAAGTGAGTTATAAATAGTTGAGGCTCCCTGTAGAGGATAAATCAGTTGCTGGGTTAAGATTCAATAAATTGAGAGGAATATGAATATCATTTTGCCAAGAGACACATGAAACACTAATGTGATGAAATTCTGGAGTTGACTTTTCAAAATCAGAATAATGGGATCCAAATAAATGTTTTTTCATAGATTGTTGCAAACCTCTGCAGTGAAAAAAGCATTTCAGTGATGGCTGCTTCTAGATTTTGGGGCAACAGCTGTATTTGAGGGGATACCTGTATTGCTCAAAATATTTAGTAAAATGAGATTAACCATAATTTGATAGATTATTCCTAACTGCGGAGGATACTGGAAGATAAGTTAAATCCTGTTGAAAATAATATATTAGCTATATAGGAAAGGAAAGAACCTTTGCAAGAAGTTACCCCCCCAAAAAATTGAAAATTTAAAATGTGGAAAAATTTGTTTATAGAAAAACAAGAAATCTATATATCAATAAATAATCCTTGATTTTCAAAAAGAAATTATATAAAGCATTGAAATTAATGTTAAAATACATTACATTTGAACAAATCACACTATACAAAGTGCCACTGGTTATGCTCATTGTAAGTTGTGCTAAATGGCACATGAGCTTTTCGGAAGGGGGATGAAAATTGGGACTCAACTTGTGGCTTTTTATTTTTTTTAGCACTAGTTATTCTATTTATTAATATGAATCTGATCTGTGCTATTAACTCATCCTTGCTGGTGTTTTACAGCACCCCATCTAGCTCTATGGTATATTAACATAAAATACAATTGAGCAGAAAAACCTTCAAGTTTTAAGATTAAAAGAAAAAGGGTGCTCAAGTTTTATCTGGCTACATTTTATAACAGGCTCCTGAAACATTCTTAGTAGCTTTATTATCAGCCCTTTAAAGTCTGAATAGTCTTGAATCTAAGCTAGTTAAAATTGAATTGCTGCAAACATTTATAATTAACTGTCTTGATTTCTTCATTCATTTTTGTTAATATAAAAATCTATATTAATTATGTTGAAAGGCTCGAAAGGTCATTCAAACTGAAAAAAAGACTATTGTCTGTCCCATCAAATATGGGTTGTCTTGTTTTAATTTAATATTTTCTTGATCCATTATTCCAACCTATCCTATTCTATAGGAACTACAACCAAGACACAGAGGAAGAAGACAGTGACGACGAGTCTGAGGATGATGATTCTGAGGAGGAGGAAGAGGATGAGGAAGAGAGTGAATACAAAGCCATGGGACATAGTTGTGAGTAGAGGATGGTTCTTGTCTCGCCATCTTCTGTTAGACTGGCATTGGCCGTAATGTGCTTCTATATGGCCAAACAAAATGGATTCATACAAACTAAACGAAAACCAGTGCATGTCTTTAAATATTAAAGATTTCAATAATCAGTGCTTATGTTTGTGTTTAACAGTTTTTCTTATCCTTAAGTTATGATTCTCCCTAGATCCGGTGGTGAAAAATTGCATGCAGTGTTTATCAAGTGGAGAATTATGGGCGAATTAATTAATAAGCATGTAATTCTCTTAATTATCAACAAATAAAATGCATTGACATCAATTTAATAATAACACTTATTATATGTGTTGATAATGCTTTTATAAAATACTGAGAAGTGACTGATAATTAATCAATTTATAGGTAAATCCTTTATCAGTTTTTTTTAATCTCTTAATTTCAAACAATTATTTCATTTTAGAATAGTTTAAGGCAGGGATTTTCAACTGTTTTTCAGCAATTACATAGTTATAATGAAAATATCCTGCCAAATATCACCACCAAACAAAAATGTTTGATAAGTCTAATATAGCTGCTAAGTGTAAGGGCATTTAAATTTCTGTCACGCCATGGCAGAAAGACACATAAACGTAACAAATTATTTGTAGTTCTTTGTAGTGTATTATTTGCTGTCTATCACAGCACAATGGCTGAGCATCAATGGTTTAAGGCATAATTAGGACAGATATTGCTCTTTGAAACTTTAAATAAAAGCATAAGATTAAAATGTAGCCAATGATGGTTTTTTTTCTCTATTCCTGTTAAGAAATATAAGGAGTCTTAGGAAATTAATAGTAGAAATAATAGAAATGTAAATGGGGATTTGAGGGGGGGAAAAAAGTCGCCCGCAACTTCTGTTGCCTGTCTGTCATGTACAGTATCTCAGCTCATGTCTAAAAAGGCTCTGAAGCCCCATCTCTCTGGATTCCCTCAGAATCTGTGGCAAATTGATCCCAATATGTCAAGCTTAAGCTGCTGGAGTGTCTGCTTGAGCCATTAGGAAGATTTATTTTTTATGTTTTACTTGCATCAATGCTTGATGGTTCAAGAGAGAATTGTAATGCCTTGAATAACTGTTTTCACATCCTTGCCATGTGTGGCTGTCTACTGTTCACTTCAAGCACCTGTGATTACTCCTACTGTGTTGTGACTTTCTCTGTCTTGCAAACCGAATAGATATTAACAGGGAAGCTATTCTTGAAAAATAAATGAATAAGAGGGAAATACCTTTATTGTCACATTCAGTTATACATACAGCACAACACTAGCAAAATTTGACCACTGTATTCAACCCATCATAGATGAATAATGAGCAGAAGGTTGCTAATGAGCAGTGCCAGGGAAGCAGGGATTCAGTGTCTTGGTCAAAAACACTCTGACTGAGCCAAGCCGCCCTAAATAAATAACCTTTTGTGAAGGTTCTCAGTTGTCTGGATCATTGTCAAATATTATTTGACATTAAGATTGCACAATGCCTGAGTCAATAAAAAGATGACTGGTAATGTGAAAAGCAGGAGTATGTATAGTTTTAGCAGCTGCTCTTTGGGTATTTTGATCTCTAAATGCATGATCATAGACAGGCTAGACCAGGGGTGGGCAAACTTTTTGGCTCAGGGACCGCATTGACTTTTAAAATTTGACAGACGGGCCGGGTCAGCACAAGAAGTCGATACATATTAAAAAAAATAAAAAACGCATTTGTTAAGAGTACATATGAGACTACTGACATTTGTCTGAACATTGTCAGACATTTGCTTTGAAAATAAAACCAGCTTGGTTTTGAAGGCTCTTACGTTTGCTTGCATTTCATGCCCAAACCGGTTCTTCCCTTGTGGCTTCACGTCCAGCTCATTCATGAGTGTCAGTATGTCCACAGTAAAGGCTAAATCACAAAGCCAATCTGTTTCATTCAGCTCAGGAAAATTCTCAAGTACCGGTAGCTCCAAAAATGAAAAAATCTCTTGTGAGCTCTCACACTCATTAAGCTCATTAAGATCAATGGGCCGGATGTGGCCCGCGGGCCGTAGTTTGCCCACCCCAAGGCTCGACACTCCTATGGCTATTCGATGTTCGTTCCTTTCACGGTATAATAATTATTACAGCAAAACACTATTATTTTTTTAAAATGTACTAATTGTGCACTAAATGGTTAATTACAAATTAAAATCACTTTGACACTAAGGTCACTAAGGTAAATTCACATTATTTGCATTCCCTTAATCCGAATTTTCTTTTCTACAGTGAGGCCTAGGAAGAAAAACAAGCAGCCTCCCTCTGAGCAGAAAGTTTCAAAAAGCAAATTTAAAAAACACTCTTCATCCAGAATTCAGAGTAGCAAGCAGAGGACTGGTCCCAACAGCCCTGCAGACATCACCGATCTGGTGAGAACCACAAACACACCATTGTGCTGTGTGACATTTTTGGTCTAAGTCATTAGTTTAATTATTTGATATTTTTCCTTTTGTGTATTTTTGCTTGTTTTTCTCCTATTAGGTGCGGCAGAATTCCCAATCAGGTTTTCGCAGACAGGCACAAGAACTAGAGAGGTGTGAGGTAATCCTCAAGAAACTGATCAAATTCCGCTACAGCTGGCCCTTCAGGTGACACTCAACTGCATTTATTCTGTCTCTCAATGAATGGTCGTGATCACTTGCCTCACATATTCATATACAGTTTTTAAACATATGTGTCTTCAGTGGATTTCAGAAAACAAAATTTTGTGCCATACTTTAAATCAGCTACATCAGCTGCATTTGGTTCTCCTTGTACTAAATCTGTACCTGCCTTAATCTGTTGCCTTACTTCTTCGTGTCATAGACTCAACAAGATGTTAGAAACATACCTCTGAGACTTTGGTCCATGTTGACATCATAGTATCATGCAATTGCTGTAAATTGACAGCTCTTCAGCCATGATTCAACGTTCCTATTTTGACATACCTCAAACGTCCTTTGCTCAATTGTGGAGGTCATTTAAGTACAGCGACCTCATTGTGATGTTCAAGCAACCTGTTTAGGATTTTTTGACCTTCTGTCACATCAATCATTATATTATGGTGAAAAAAACATGAGCAGTTAGGCACATTATAGACATGAAGGGTAGGACATGGTCAGCAACAATATTCATTTAATCTGTTGCGATTAAACAATGTTCTCTTTCTACCAAAATGCCTAAAGTGTACCAAAAATATTCCACACATCATTTATACAAGGCAGGATGTATCAATTTTGTCATCTTGTGTATGCCGCCCAAGTCTGACCCTACTGTTAAAACATTGCAGCTGAAATCAAGTCTCCGATGAGTATGTTTCTCCCATCTGTTGTCAAATTTTGGTGAGCTAATGAACTTTTAGTGTCATGTACTTTAGTAACCGGAGTAATACCCATTGTTTCCCCCTGCCATTGCAGTTTGTCTGGTTCGATGTGTTATGTGTGAAGAGGTTCTACATGCTTCGGTTTAACATGTGGACATTTGAGTTATTGCTTTTTCATCATATCCAATCAATTTCGTCCTTCTCTGACCAAAAATGTGATGCACATTGGATATTTACTCTTTTCATCCAACCATCACACCTTCAGGGGTACCAAATTTGCCTGATCTGATGCCTAATTAAACTAAGTCTACATGCCTAAATGCATTTAATTGCTGCCATATTATATTTGCCAGGTATTTGTGTCAATGTGCTGTTTGCACAGGTGTAACTTTCCATATAAAAGATGGAACTAATTCCCTTCCTCACTACTGAATGACAAGGCCCCCAAAGTTGTCATGCTGAGGACCTAACATATACACAAGGCAGAACACACACTAGTTATTTGTAGGGATTGGATAAAATCATTTGTAATATCCTACATCCTGTGCCACACAATTGACATTTCAAGAAGAGATTCATTAAACTCTTGGAACATACCAGTATTTTGTTTTTATTGTATGGCTTGCTCTGACATAATTTCTCTTAGGGAGCCTGTGTCCACAGAGGAGGCAGAGGACTATCTGGAGATCATATCCCAGCCCATGGACTTCCAGACAATGATGTGCAAGTTTAGCCAGAGCTCATACCGCCACGCCAATGATTTCATGGAAGACTTAAAGCTGGTCTTCTCCAACGCAGAGGAGTACAACCAGCAGGGCAGCACTGTGCTCTCCTGTATGGTAAAGACAGAGCAGGCCTTCACTGAGCTGCTCCAGAAAATGCTGCCTGGTCACAGCTACCTCCGACGGCGCTCACGCAAACGCATCAACATAATCCCTGCAACATCAGAAGAGGAGGAGGAAGAGGAAGAAGAACTGCTAATGCAAAATGGCCAATCAAAAAGAAAGAAAACGAGACAAGGAAAGGGACAGCGGGAGGAAGAAAGAGAGAGTGAGGATGAGGAAAAAGAGGGCAAAGGCAGGAGGAGGAGTAAACGAGCCATGGCCATTTCAGGCAGGAAGGACTATAGGGAGCAGGAAAGTGATGAGGAGCGGGAAATGCGGCAAACTCAGGAGGGGGCTAGCAGTGACGAGGACAGGCCCAGCAAACGACATTCCAAGAGACAGAAACGATCATGAAGTCCAAGGTGCTTTTTCGTTTCAAAATTTGTCTCCTTGCTTTAAAGTTAGTCCTGTTCTTAAAAAGACGATCAAGAACCCTCCGATTCCTCCCATGACCAGCAGGACTTAACCCTCAGAAGGAATTTTGTTATTGAATTTCACAATTTGATATTGACAAACCTGTTTATATTTCTACCGCATAGTACTGGTGTACTTTTTCACCACCCATGAAACACAAGACCTATAGGTCTTAGAAATATTGATTCACATTTTAGCTTTCTTTTTTCCCTGTTTGCCCCAAAACATAGCGCTTTCACATGGAGTTCAGCTATAAGTGAGCTTTGGATTTTTAAAGCCAGTTTTAAATTTACCCCACCTCCCTTTTTTCCCGACAAATATTTTTTTTCATAAACACATGAGATCTGATGAGATTTTTTTTTTTTTTTACTATTGTATTAAAAATTTGTTTCTGGCAATCACTTTTCATTATCTGGTCCCAAGGAATTATCTTGGGTCTCATGTGAGTTTATAGATGAACATACTATGTGACTCATTCTAGCTCCACCCCCTTTTTCTTTTTCTTCTTTGTCTTTTTAAGTAATTAGCCCAAGTTTAATGGGACCTCAAAAACCATTATGAAAAACCTCAACTATGGTAGCCACAAACACCTGCTCTAAATTATTCTATAATGCTGCACACTGCCCACCCTGCTTCTATTATAACTTCTGAACTTTCACCTCCATGTGTCCCTTCAGTTTTCACTCCAGTTGTGTAAAGTGTCTTTTCAATGTCAGCAGGCAATGGACCATGTTCAATTGAAATTATGTGCATAAACATTTGTAAACAATGATTTTTTTATTAACAAAATGGGCATTTTGAATATTTGACATTTTTTTGCACATTTTATTTGGTTTTGTAAATGATACTTTGTTAACTAATATTAATTACATGCAAATACATTTTTGATGTGTAACAGGCCTTCATATTGAGAACATGTCAAATATTTCTCATGCAAAACTCAAGAGTTGATTTATTTTCTTCTGCATTTTTGCAATAATAGATGCCACTCATTTATTGGTTAAAGTAATTTCAACTTCGGAAGCATCATCTTGAGGGTTGCCCCCAGCATATCTTTGCTGCATCACCAGGTGGTGCTCTATACCAGTTATTTAAATACATGCTTGATTCCAAGCTTGTGAAACACCGGACTCATTGCTTTGTCGTGAGGCGTTGTCTTCATCAGTTAAAAGCAGGTCTGAGGGATGTCTGCCTGTAATGACGGCTCTGTAGTGGATTTAATTTTTTTACCATACTGAAAACTCCTGCTGCGGGTTTTGATGCAAACACTTACTGAACCAAAACTACAGAAACATTTGATAATGTAGGGGTTTATGTGTTTTTGTTAGAAATGTATATTTTACAATAACTGTAAAAGCAGTAAAAAATCCCATATTTTTAGATTAATTACAACTTATTGATACAGGAGAGTTGGAGAGCACCCCTGTGCTTTGTTCTGATTTGTTTGCTTCATAGACAGCCCCCATCACACACACACACACACACACACACACACACACAACTCTGGCTTGACACATGTAATTGCTTTACTTTTCAGCGCACAAACATTGATTGCTCTCCTCTGGATGAGACCAGACTGTAATTTTTTTCTGTAACCTTGGAGGAACTGCAAGTCTCTTACACATTGACATTGTTTTTTATATATGTATCTGTACACTCACAAAAATACACACACACACACACACACACACACATATATATATATATATATGAAGCTGGATTTTGGGCTGGTTTCAGAGGGTTTACAAGTCATTAATTTCCAATAAAGGTGTCTGCCCTAAAATGATTATGTATTTGTTTAATTTGTTGACCTCTGATGTAAACTAGCGTTGGCCACAGACTGATGTCTCCTTTAATTTTTAATAAAATGTCAAATTTACAAACAGGTGAAAGTGAGTTGTAAATAATTATTTGAGGCTCCCTATAGAGGAGAAATCAGTTGCTGGGTTAAGAGTCACTAAATTGTGAGAGGGGATATGAATATAATGGTAAAGAGACACATGAAACATGAAAAATTGTACTGAGGAAATTTTATGAAAATTTATGATAATTTATGATACATATATCCAGGATTATGAATCATCAAGCCGTAAACAGCATACAGAAGTGAGTCTCACAAGCATAGGATATCATTCTGAAGTTGGAAGTTTTGGCCAATTTTTGATGCATGTTTCCAAACATGGGCACTGGGATGGCCATCCCTCCTCGAGTCCACCCCTGGCTGGCAATGCATTGAGCAGGGAGGAGTGTAAGGAGGATATCTAGCAAGGTGCTGACAGCCAGTGAGCCATCTGTAATTTGGCAACAGGTGTCAGGGCTAAGATGGATCAGAGAAAAGGTCAAAGGCCTTAAAAGTCAGTTGAAACATTGCACTTGATTAGTGGCACACCAAGTGTTCTGGCAGCTGCATGCAACATAGACAGCAAAATAAAAAAAAAAAAGCTATCTCTCACAACAATGTGAATTATGCATTTAAAACCAACCAATCACTGCAAGAACTCACTTGCCTGACCTTGTGATGAACTTTGAGAAGTGGATCATTTTTCTCATGGGTCTTTTCAACATCAAGAGAGTTGATGTTAACCCCAATGAAATAAAATGCATAATATAAATAACACATTCATCTTGTAAAAGGCCAGAACATATGGAGGATTGTTCACTACCTTCAAAATCTTACTTTGCACTTGGTTGATGCACACACACATGCGCAGCCAGCTCTCACTGTCAAAGTCAATTTTGTCAGTGAATGATAAAGCATGAAGACCTGGATCTTCACAGGTAGAATAGATGAAGTTTTTAAAGAGAAAGGAAGTGTAATATAAAACCTGACCACCACCACCAATTGTCCCTCCTTTTTTTCTTGACTTGAAAGCTGCAAGTGAAATCCCTCTCTTTGTAGTATTTCATTTGACTGTATCTTGCTGTCATATATTTTATCATACTGGGTTTAACTACTATATCCGACATGTTCAGATTCCAATAGAATAAGTATGCCTTTTGAGCTTGATGTACACTAAAAATTGATAATCTTTCCTGCTATCCCATCACTCATTTCATTGTTATTTTAGTATGTTTCTGTATTTTACTAGTATTATAATTATGTTTGTAATATATTCTGCAACCGCTTGCATTTTTGGCTGGTGCTCTGCACAAAAAAATCCTATACTGGTTGACTATAAACATTGTCTGAAGCAGCCTATGTGTCACATGTTCTCATTGAGCATAACATAATGGACAAAAATAAGCAAAACATTGCTAAGTTGTTATAAAAAATTAGTTGAACCTAATGAATGATATAAAAGAAATGTTTAAAATTCAAATAGTTAAAAGATATAGGTTTATTAAATGAACAAACACTGTATTTCTAGATTTAAAACAATTTTGATTTTCAGAACTTTTTTTAAATCTAAATATTCCCTCAAAAATATGTTTAAAGACACAAAAAAGAGACAGTTTGATAAGTGAAAAAAAACTGCTATGACACAAAAATTACATTTTGACAAACTTTCAATTAACTTAAATACTAGACTGTGTGTGTGTGTGTATAAAATTATAAATTAAGTAAATATATATATATATATATATATATATATATAAAACAGAATTTGAAACAGGTAAGATATTTATGTGTTTGTGTACACTCACATATTTATATCACATTTCATTATTAGCCCGCTATTAGTTGTGTGTGTGTATATATACATATATATATATACACTGCTAAAAAAAATAAAGGGAACACTTAAAAAACACATCCTAGATCTAAATGAATGAAATGTTCTTATGAAATACTTTGCTCTTTACACAATTGAATGTGCTGACAACAAAATCACACAAAAATGATCAATGGAAATCAAATGCCCTGCAGGTGGGATGTGAATCTAAAGAGAAGGAGAAGTTCTGGAATGAGTTAGAAGAAGTGAGGCAGAATTTTCCCAGAAATGAGAGTGGTAATTGGTGCAGACTTCAATGGACATGTTGATGAAGGCAATAGAGGGGATGAAGAAGTGATGGGCAGATTTGGTATCCAGGATAGGAATGCAGAGGGACAGATGGTGGTAGATTTTGCAAAAAGGATGGAAATGGCTGTAGTGAACACCTTTTTCTAGAAAAAACAGGAACATAGGGTAACTTATAAGAGCGGAGGTAGGAGCACGCAGGTAGACTACATCTTGTATAGACAAGGTAACCTGAAAGAGATCAGTGACTGCAAAGTAGTTGTAGGTGAGAGTGTAGCCAGACAGCATAGGATGGTGGTGTGTAGGATGACTCTGGTGACAAGGAAGATGAAGAGGACAAAGGCAGAGCAGAGGACAAAGTGGTGGAAGCTGAAAAGGGAGGAGTGTTGCATGGTTTTCAGGGAGTAACAGCTAGTGTTATCAGGGAGACAGGTAGAAGAGTACTTGGTGTGTCATCTGGAAGGAAAAGTCTTAGAGACTTAGTGGTGAAATCAGGAAGTGCAGGAGTATATACAGAGAAAGCGGTTAGCAAAGAAGAAGTGGGATACTGAGAGGACTGAAGAGAACAGACAGGAGTTCAGGGAGGCCAGAGGGAGCTGCATTGTGTTTTTGTTGACCTAGAAAAGGCATATGACAGGGTGCCAAGAGAGGAGCTCTGATATTGTATGAAGAAGTCTGGAGTGGCAGAGAAGTATGTTAGACTGGTGCAGGACATGTATTTTAGCTGTGAGACACTGGTACGGTGTGCTGTAGGGGTAACACAGAAGGTCAAGGTGGAGGTGGGACTCCATCAGGGATCAGCTCTGAGCCCCTTATTGTTCGCAATGGTGATGGACAGGCTGACAGATGAAGTCACACAGGAAGCCCCAAGGACCATGATGTTTGCGGATGACATTGTGATCTGTAGTGAGAGCAGAAAACAGGTAGAGGAAAATTTAGAGAGGTGGAGGTATGCTCTGGAAAGGAGAGGAATGAAAGTTAGTCGCAGCAAGACAGAATATATGTGTGTGAATGAGGGGAACTCGGGTGGAACAGTGAGGCTACAGGGAGTGGAGATCAAGAAGCTGGAGGATTTCAGGTACTTAGGGTCAACAGTCGAGAGCAACGGAGAGTGTGGAAAAGAGGTGAAGAGATGGGTCCAAGCAGGTTGGAATGGGTGGAGAAAAGTGTCAGGGGTACTATGTGATAGAAGACTATCGGCCAGAATAAAGGAAAGGTGTACAGGACAGTGGTGAGACCAGCGATGATGTATAGACTAGAAACTGTTACAATGACCAAAAGACAGCAGGCAGAACTAGAGGTTGCAGAGATGAAGATGTTGAGGTTCTCTTTGGGAGTGACCAGGATGGATAGGATCAGGAATGAGTTTATCAGAGGAACAGCACATGTTAGACGTTTTGGAGAGAAGGTCAGAGAAGCCAGACTGAGATGGTTCGGTCATGTACAGAGGAGGGATAGAGAATATATTGGTAGACGGATGCTGGAATTGGAGCTGCCAGGCAAGAGGTCTTGAAGAAGACCAAAGAGAAGATTTATGGACGTAGTGAGAGAGGATATGAAGGTAGTTGGTGTGAGAGAGGAGGACACAGAGAATAGGGTTAGATGGAGAAAGTTGACTCGCTGTGGCGACCCCTGATGGGAAAAGCCGATATATATATATATATATATATATATATATATTATATACTATATATACTGTGTATATATATATATATAAATATACATCACAGCTATACATATACACACACACACACACACACACATATATATGTATACATGTATATATGTATATATGTACATGTATGCTGGATGTATAACTGAATGTGAAAATAAAGGTCTTCCTTCTTCCGACAGCATGAGTCATTTTCTTTTGTGCTATGCATCAAGGGACGTTTGAACTATCAGTTAACTTAATTTCTGCCACATCATAGCAAACTTCATCATGAGGCTGCTGGGTCTTACAAAGAAAATGAGGACAAGAAGGAAAAGAGACTGAGGAATCATAACAATCTGACAAAACACAAAAAGAGCAAAAATGAATCACAGGGCATGAAGGTGACCTGGAAAATCAAGTGTATGACTGCAGAGGCAGCATGCCCTGAATTTCTCCCTCTTGCTAAGTGCACGTACAGATTATTATTAATGTATTATTCACCAAACAGAGCCTTCTTGCCCAATTTTCTCCACTGATGTGTGTCTTCTTCCTTTGATGATATAACCAAAGAAAGAAGGGCGGAAAGTGCAGAAATGGATGAGATCAGAGGGTGGGTTTTCTCTGGGGAATCTCATCTCTCTTCCCAAAGGGAATCTTGCAGTCCTCTGAAACAGTCTGAGGTTTTGCTGTAGACCAAGCAGCAAATAGTAGGATTTACACATCAGTCATATATTTTTCCCTGCTGCGACTGCAAGGAATCATGTCCATGCTAGGAAACACTCCTCAGTTTTGCCACTAGTGATCATACTCTTCACTTGGCATTTAATTAATTCATCATTATGTCCAAGTATTTGCAAATAACTTTTTATCAGTAAATTTGCAATTCAAAACTGGTATTGGTGAACAGATGTGAAAAATATTGAAGAAGACTTAAAAAAAACCCATGTGAGGGAGCGTAACCTCAAATAGTATGAAATTATTTCTATTATATTCAAACAAAAGTAATCATCAAACGTAAGATTTTTTTCTTCACAGTTTTTGCAAATTTTCTTGTTGATCTCAAGATAAATGTTAAAGTTTGGGAGATGAAAAATTCTTGAATAGTCTGGTTAATTGCATTACTGATATTGAAATTAATTAATTCTATTTGTATAGTCAATTCTTTGTGATGGGTGGTTAAATTACTTGCAAATGTTAAAAAATAAAGTTTCTATTTGAGCCAATTCATTTCATATTTCTACCAGTATTTACCTTTGTTTATTTCATGAGCTCTAAAAGATAATTTACAAGTTAAGGAGATATAAACATTAATAGAGCATAAAAAGTACAGGGATAAATCATTTAAACAGTACTCAAATCTACTTCAAGAATTTTCACATTGTTCCTTTAATTGCTTTTTTTTAATTTATAATATTTTTGTTAGTTTTGGAAATATATTTGGGCTATCAGTGTCAGGAAGCTTAATAATGCTTTTGTCACGACTCATCGGATCCCCAGGCAGGTGGCACAGCAATCAAGGCAGTTATCCCCTGCACCTGGTGAACACGCCTCACCAGGAAACAGTCCCACTAATTAGGCAAGAGTATATAAGGTGGACCCAAAGTTGCAGACATTGTCTGATCTCGTTGCTATGAGAAGTCTGCGTAGTCTTCTCCCTGATGTGTGTATGACCTCCGGGTCTATCAACTTATTAAACCACCTGCGATTCTACGAACCTGTATCTGTCCTCTTGGGAACCAACCGTAACAGCTTTGCATATGCTTACTTGATTTAAATATTTGAAGCAAGCTTTTCCTTGTGTATTAATGTACTCTGTGACTTACATTGATTCACACACTTTTGACAACATGAACATGTGAGACATTTATAAACAGTACTTTGTAATTATATATATAATGAATGATATATTATATTTCCTTAGAAAACATATTATTTTTCAACTTTTTTTAACAAATAAATGCCTGGTGGCTTTATGGTGCAGTAGTTAGAGCTTCTGCCAACAGAGCGGTCCCTGTTTCAATCCCAACAGGAGCCTTTCTTTTGATGACTTTTCATGTACTCTCTGCATCTGCATGGGTTTCCTTTGCATTCTCCAGTTTGCTCCAACAATCCAAAAACATGCAGTGGGTTAATTGGAGATCTGAAATTGTCCAGACATGTGAATGTTTGTATGTGTCTATATGTGGCCCTGTGACCACTCCAGGAGGAACCCTACCTGTTGCATTATGCCCGCTGGGATGGGCTCCAGCCCCCTGTAACCCTGACCTCAGGATAAGGTGTGAGTAATAAATGAATTAATTAAATATCTAACTTTAGTTGAAGAAAAAGTGCTTCAGAAATCTGTTATATAATAATTATTCTATTTTATTGCTATAGTCAAATTCACATTAGTCACAGCAGTTTATATGCAACAATTGCTGTTGGTGAAGTTTAATACAAGTTCCCATCTAGTAAATTGCATCACTGCCTCATTCTGTCTTAGTCATACAATTCTGCTCATATGTGGATCGAAAAGAATTCACATTAATCATTGGTCTACTTGTGAGGGAGGGAAAAAACATTGTGATCACTTACTCAAACAACCTCTACTGTACAGTAATTGGCACTGCTGAGTGCCCCCTGAGAAGTATTGTACAAGTGCTGTAACTGATACAATAAAATTCAACCTCCCCCCCACAGAATTTTACAGAAACATCTGGACCTTGCTTGGATTTGATACTGATTTATGTCCTATAAGCGAAGTAGACAAAAAGCTCAGTAATCAAAACTGGACCATATACTTTTTCTTTAAAAGAGGGGGTTGCAGGTTGGAGGTATTGGGTCCAACTGAAGTCAAGCAAGAGTGGAAGTGAATGCCCACTTGTGTGTGTCTAGGTGCACTTATGTCTTGACTGATGGCAGTCACATGGTTGCTGGTGGCCCAATGAAAAAAGGCTTTGAATGGCTAGTAAATTTGTGCCAGATGTGAGGGAAAGACTATCCACCCAGGTTGAGTGCTGAGAAGGCAACAGTAGTCCAGTCTGGGGCAGCAGACGGATGGCAGATTGGGCCTAGGAGACACACACACACACAGTCAGAAGGAAAGTCTATACCATATAGCCACTAAACAACATTTTACTTAAGCTTCTCTGGCTTTAATACAAGAAAAATGACTCTTTATTCCAAGTTGTTCTGATTGTCCTGTTTTCCATTCAAGGGAGGAAGTTGTAGCAAGATGCTGCAGATATGGCCTCCACACTTTGGATAGCTCCTCCTGCCTCCCTGGAGACTCAGGGAGCCTGGAGTTCTCTATGACTAGGCTTTATGCCACCTTTTCTGGCTGACACTGATGCCAGGAGTGTTGGTGTGGTTAGTGGGTCGGGTGGTGCCTCAACTCCAATTAACTCCCACACTAAGAGTGTGCCCAGGTAATCACATGATCCTCAGAGGAATTTAGTAACTCAGGAGACGGTCAGATGGGGAGAGATTAACATCGGCAGAGAGCAATGATAGAACCAGTGTTGAAAAGAAAAAAAGTACAAGTAAAGGAATATTACCATGTGATACAAAGCTATGCCTAAATTTTTCAAAGCTTCAGAAAAAAAAGCATACTTTCAAGTCAAGCTTTAACGAAGCCAATGGCCTGCCTGACTGGCTGATGCTTCTTGCTGAGTCAGATCCCTGAGCAATGGTATCTGCTATCACCTTTGGCACCTGATTGCGATGTCACCCATAGCGCCCCTCCCCCAGGGCTCCCAGAAAACGGCTTAGCATGTGCTCCACTGATCATCTCCTCTGGCACAGAGGACAAGCACGTGTTTCTACCAGACCCCATCAGAATAGGTTGGATTGGTTGGGGAGGACATTGTAGACAGACTGGATCAAGAACTTTATCTGGAGTAGCTTGCCTTCAAAGCTCAGGCAAAGATCTCTTCTTATCCAGTGCCTGTTCTTTTCTAGTCCATGCTCCCTGTTGTCTAAACCCGACCATCCTGTTTGAGCAGGTCTCTTCCACTCGGCTTGAATCTCTTCCTGTACAAGCTGAAGCCTCTGCTTCCCCTGGGCCTTCTTGAACTGAGATCTTGGGTTGCTCACCAATTGCTCCCACCAGGAAAATTTGGTGTCCACCTGTGTTGCACGGGTAACCATGAAGTCCTCCAACAGACCACTGGGGGGAAGTCGTAGCTTGTTCTTTTTCCCATACCGATGAGGCTTCAAGGTAGTCCCAACCACCTGCGCAGGTAGCAACTTACCTTTCTCTCAAAGCCCTAAACAGTGGTCAGTGGGACATTGTAGATCCACAGTAGCCAGAGGAGGCATGGTAGACGGCTATGTTGGTATATCCAGGATTTGAACTTATCTGGAAGGCCTGACTTGTTACCACCACTGGCCAGGTTCCCAGTTCTCTGCTGGTCACTTTGAGCGCTGCGGTGTCCCTCAGGATGCTATCAAAGATCTTTCCCACACTCTTCACTGGGTTCTCTTAGATCAATTGAATCTGGACACATCACAGTGAGAAACAGAAATTTTCTGTGAGCCTCCCCTTCTTCACCACTAGGGAATGGGACTTAGTAGGCTTGAACCTCATATGCGGCCAATTGATGAGCTGCTCAAGGCCTTGAAGAATCCTCCTGCGGCCTAGTACTAATGTTGTGGTAACAGTCAGGTCATCCATAAATGCTGTGATTGGAGGCTTCTGTACACCTGAGTTGGTTAGGGGCCCTGCACACTCCACCTCATGAGACTTTACGAGCATCTTCATTGCTAAGGCAAACATGATCACTTAAATGGTGCATCCAGTGATTATACCCTTCTCCAGCCAATGTAATGCTAATGTTGCTGTTCCAGAGGTGACTCTCAAACTGAAGCAGCTATTAAACAGGTTGAGCGACAGAATCACCAGATCCCTCCCCGGCCCTCCTGGGCCTCTTGGATGAGCTACGTGACAACTCCCATGTGCTTGATGCATCCTGGTAAGAGCATTTTATTTAGCCAACCTGTCTAAAATCCACTTTGAATCAATCAACGCCAACTTTTAGTTGCTCTTATTTGTATTAAAATTATAAGAATATGCTTTCTCTCAATTATCTTCTGTGAAAAAGGGAAGGCTTTCATAAATCACACGTTTTTAACACAATCATATATTTATATTGCTTTTCTACACAAAAAAGAAAAACAAACAAACAAAAAAAATGAAACACCCAAAAAATTTGACATGTTTTATAATTATGAAAATCATGTATGACACCCTCTTCTATGATATGTTTTTTGTTTTGTTAACTTATGATTGTCACGACTCATCAGGTCCCCGGGCAAGCGGCACAGCAATTATCCTCCGCACCTGGTGACCACGCCGCACCTGGGAACAATCCCGATAATCAGACTGGAGTATAAAGGCAGACCCAAAGTTTCAGTCATTGTCTGATCTCATTAGTATGAGAACTTTGTGTTGTCTTCAACGCTACTTGTGAAGAACATCCTGGACTGAAAGCCCATTAAACTACCTGCAATCCTACGTCCCTGTGTCTGTCCTCCTTGGGGAAACTGTAACAGAAGATCAGACCTGGTATGGAGCCCACAAGCACTCCAACACCTCAGCCTCCACAAGTCATCCATGCTGCACCGCCGACCAGCCTGGCTACGTACTCCGGCTCCCCGGAGAGCTGTAGAGGATTCCTCCTCCAATGCTCTCTGAGGTTTGAGATGCAGCCCACTCTGTTCCCCACGGAGAAGTCGAAAATTGCCTACATCATCTCCCTCCTGTCGGGCAAGGCCCTCCAGTGGGCTGAGGCTATCTGGAATTCCCCAGCCACGGTGCAGAACTTTGTGGACCATTTCAAAGAGGTCTTCAGCCTTCCCGATGGGATTCTTCACTTCAGGCCCGACTTTCCCACCTCCGCCAGGGAAAGCAGCCCGTCATGGAGTATGCCTTGCAGTTCCGGCCGCCAGTGGATGGAACGAGCCAGCCCTTCTGACAGTGTTTCGGCAAGGCTTGAACCCCTCCTTGCGACTCCACTTGGCAGCTTATGATGACACTATGGGGCTGGAAAAGTTCATCCAACTGGCAATCAGGGTATCGCATCAGAGAGAGAGGCCTGTTTCTCTGACCCATGAAGATCTACTACTGCCACAGGGCCATCCCTCAACCCTCCAGAGCAGGCAGAAGAGACCAGGGAAGTGGATGCCCCCCCGATTATCCGCCACCGAGAGACGCAGACCTTAAAGACCCCTGGTGGATGCAGTGACTTCCCCCAAAGTCCATTTTAGGCTGTTGACCATCTCAGCCCAGCTTTGCGGGATTGAAACACCCCTGCAAAAAACTCACCAGGTACAAGCTCTCCTCGACTCCGGCTCAGTAGGGAACTTCATCTCCGGCGCACTCTGCCGACAGCTGCAAATTCCTCGGATCCCATGTTCCCCCACCTTCATCGTACGATCGGTGATGGGAAAACCTCTCTCTCCCAGGCAAGTCAACTCACGGACCTCTTCCCTGCAGCTTAGAATAGGGGTCCTGCATGTTGAGGACCTTTCGTTTCATGTCCTGGAGGAATCCCAGATAGATCTGGTGTTAGGCAGACCTTGGTTGATAGCGCATGAGCCTGCGGTTTCCTGGGTCACTGGGGAAATCCTGTGCTGGGGTGAGATCTGCAAGGAGAGATGTTTTTCCCAAACTCCCTCTGATGAGAGTAGTACCCCTCAATGCCACATCAGTGGAAAGCCCCAAATAAGACCACGGGGCCCAGATCCCCCCTCAGTATGCCGACTATCAGGATGTATTCAGCCCCCAACGAGCCACTGCACTGCCTCCGCATCGTCCCTGGGACTGTGCGATAGATCTTCTTCCAGGCCATCCCCTACCAAACGGAAAGATCTACACTCTCTCTCTCTCCCAGAACGCGCTGCCATGGAGACCTATGTAGAGGAATCCCTGCGCCAGGGCTATAGCCGACCATCAAAGTACCCTGCTGCCTCGCCATCTTTCTTCTTCACAAAGAAGGATGGAGGATTAAGGCGCTATGTGGACTACCGGATCCTGAACCAAGCCAACGTCAAGTTCCGATATCCTCTACCTTTGATGCCGGCAGCTTTGGAATCCCTCCGGGGGTCCAAAATATTCACCAAACTGGGCCTCCGTAGCGCCTACAACCTGGTGCACATCAGAAGAGGGGATGAGTGGAAGATGGCTTTCGTAACCCCCTCTAGTCACTGGGAATACCAGGTCATGCCATATGGCCTAGCCAATGCCCCTTCCGTGTTCCAAGGCTTCATGAACGACATATTCCGGGATCTCCTCCAGAAATTTGTGGTAGTTTACATCTGACATCCTGTCACCCAGGTCCTCACCAGGCTTCGTAAACACCAGCTGTTTCTCAAGGCAGAGAAATGCCTTTCATCAGACCACAGTCCAGTTCCTCGGCTACAACCTCCATCCTCAAGGAGTGAGTATGGACATAGACAAGGTCAGTGCCGTCCATTCATGGCCGCAACTCCAGAGGTTCCTGGGGTTTGCCAACTTTTACCGACGGTTCATTGATAATGTCAGCAGACTGGCTATGCCACTCACCTCCCTGTTGCGCAGCCAACCTAAACACCTTCTATGGAACCCAGCCGCTGCACAAGCCTTCACGGACGTCAAGAAGGCCTTCACGACCGCCCCTCTGCTGTGCCATCCTGACCCCGATCTGCCCTTCACAGTAGAAGTCGACTCTTCGACCACCGGGGTGGGAGCAGTCCTGTCCCAACCCCATGGTAAGCTAGCACGCCTTCAACCCTGTGCCTTCTTTTCAAAAAGGATGAGTTCAGCAGAGAGAAATTACGATATCGGCAATAGAGAGCTTCTGGCCATCAAGCTGGCTTTGGAAGAGTGGCGCCACTGGCTTGAGGGAGCGAAATACCCGTTCACGGTGCTAACTGACCACAAGAACTTGCAGTACCTGCGCCAAGCCAAGAGGTTAAACCCCCGCCAAGCTAGATGGGCCCTCTTCTTCACTCGATTTCAATTCCACATCCGATATTGCCCAGGCACTCTCAATGGGCGGGCCGACGCTCTTTCGCGAGCTCACTTCCCTGAAAACGCCCCGGAGGAACCAGAGAAAATTCTGCCAGACAGTGTGCTCATGAACCCCATGGAGTCCGGATGAGGAAATCCGGGAAGCAGCAGTGTCCGACCCCGCACAACCCAACACTCTCACCAACCGCACCTACGTACCACAAACCATCCGGGAATCTCTCCTCACCTCTGCGCACTCAACGCCAGGTACTGGGCATCCAGGAATGAGTGCGACACAGAACATACTTCAAGACAAATATTGGTGGCCAGGAATGTCGAGACTTCAGAAGATTTGTCAGACAATGCCCCGATTGTGCCATGGTGAAAACCCCGCATCACCTACCAGATTCCCTACCAATGCCAAATAGACCCTGGTCCCATCTCGGTGTTGATTATGCATCTGACCTCCCCCCCCCCCGAGAGGACATAGTCTCGGACCGAGGGCCGCAGTTCGTATCCAGGTTTTGGCAAGCGTTCCTTCGCCTACTGGGGGTGAGCGTGAGCTTGTCGTCTGGGTACCATCCCCAAACCAATGGGCAAACGGAATGCAAAATACAAGAGGTTAGCCGCTACCTCAGGAATTACTGCCAGCGCCACCCGGCGAACTGGAGTCAATTCCTTCCCTGGGCAGAGTATGCCCAGAATTCCCTTCAGCAGCCAACCACCGGATTAACCCCTTTCCAGTGCATGCTCGGCTACCAACCACCCGTTTCCTTGGACAGGAGAATCCTCGGAAGTCCCGGTTGTCGATCAGTGATTCAGGGAGAGCGAGAGAGTGTGGACCAGAGCTCACCGGCACTTGCGAGAAGCTCGAGGCCGCCGCTTTGCAGATGCCCACCGGTCACAGGCACCCACTTATGCCGTGGGGCAGAAGGTGTGGCTCAACGCGGGACCTTCGAATGAAACACCCCTGCAAAAAACTCAGGCCGAAATACATCGGCCCCTTCAGAATCTCCCACAAGATCAATCCGGTTACCTTTCGCCTACAGCTCCCACGAGAATATAAAATTCACAAAGTATTTCATGTGTCTCTGTTAAAACCGTGCCATTCATCTGACTCTTCTTCTGCTTCAGACCCTGGGGTTGCTGTGCCTCCTCAACCGCCCCCCCTCCTGGACGAGGGTTCCATCTACACAGTCCGCCAGATACTCCAATCTCGACGCCACCGGGGTCAACTGAAGTACCTGGTCGACTGGGAGGGGTACGGGCCAGAGGAGCGCTCCAGGGTCTGCTGCAAGGACATCCTGGACCCAGGGCTATTGGAGGAGTTTCATAGCACCCATCCAGGGCAACCGGCTCTGCGTCCCCGCGGTCGTCCCCACCACCATGCACCCTTGTCCAAGGAGGAGGAAACTGGGGGGGGGGTTACTGTCACTACTCATCAGGTCCCCGGGCAAGCGGTAGAGCAATTGTCCTCCACACCTGGTGACCACGCCGTACCAGGGAACAATCCCGATAATCAGGCCGGAGTATAAAGGCGGACCCAAAGTTTCAGTCATTGTCTGATCTCGTTAGTATGAGGAGTTTGTATTGTCTTCAATGCTACTTGTGTAGAACATCCTGGACTGAAAGCCCATTAAACTACCTGCAATCCTACGTACCTGTGTCTGTCCTCCTGGGGGAAACCGTAACAATGATTATTTCATTTTTGTAACAGGATATTTGTGGGGACCAAAAAATGGGTGGATAAGTTGACCTGAATTCACCTGAACATTTATTCATACATTAGAAAGATTTTAACTTTGCACCAAAAGGAGTCATTCTGTAATTTAAGGACATTTTAGAGGAATCTAAATTAAAAATGCTATTAAATTTTATCTCTCAGATACATGGTAACTTTTTGGATGGTGGCAAAAATGATAATGAATCAAGATTTCATTCATAAGAATCTGGTTTGTTTTAATTCCAATATTTAGATGTCGTGGGTGTGGGTTGTTATCATTTGTTCGATATTATGTTTTTGCATGACACTGAAGATGTGTTTTAAAATTCAAATGACTAAAAAACATCCTTTCAGATATCCACAGCATCAATCTTTTGAAATGTTGATTTTAGTAACCTCAACTTTGAATAACCATTTAAAGATTAGAATATTTTGATGGGTTATACTGAAACAAAGCCTTGCTGTGTGTATTTTGATCATAGCAAAAAAACAAAGAAATTCTGAATTTATACTTAATAATTCATGCTGTAATTTATGCCAGGAAATAATGAATTGTGGTGCCGATATTGGTATTGATAACCTACAGGGTACCTGTGGAAACTGGGCTACTGTGGGTTGCAGAAGGAATGTGTGTTTGGAAGCAGAGAGAGAAGAGGAAAGGGAAGAGTCTGGGACTGAGAGTAGGAACTTTAAATATTGGAACGATGGTCCCAATATTGGGACAGGAAAAGGTAAAGAGTTGGTTGACATGATGCGTGGAAGGAAGGTGGATACACTTTTCTGGTAGAAAAGTAATAAGGCTAGAAGCTTAGGAGCAGGTTTGAAGTTGGACTATCGTCGAACTGATTACAAGAGAAATGGAGTAGGAGTTATCTTGAAGGAGTTTGTGAGGAATGTTCTGGAGGTGAAAAGAATGTCAGATAGACTTATGAGTCTGAAAAATGGAAATTGAAGTTGCAATGCTCAATGTTGTTAGTGGCTATGTCCCACAGGTGGGATATGAGTCAGAGGAGAAGTAGTTCTAGAACAAGTTGGATAAAGTAATGCAGAATATACCCAGAAATGAGAGAGTGATCATTGATTCAGACTTCAATTGACATATTGGTGCAGGCCATAGAAGTGATGAAGAAGTGATGGGCAGGTTTGGTATCCAGGATAGGGATGCAGAGGGACAGATGGTGGTAGACCTTTGCAAAAAGGTTGGATATGACTGTAATGAATACTTTTTTCAGAAAAGACAGGAATATAGGGTAACTTATAAGAGTAGAGGTGGGAGCGAACAGGTAGAGATCAGTGACTGCAAAGTAGTGGTAGGTGAGAGTGTAGCCAGACGGCATAGGATGGTGGTTTGTAGGATAACCTTGGTGACAGGGAAGATCGAGACAAGAAAGGCAGAACAGAAGACAAGAAGAATGAGGGTCTGCTGTTTAAGAGTCAGATGGCAGTCCGGTAGAACGAGTTCTGTAATTGTGTAATTCTACATTTCACACTCCTGTACCTCCAGCCAGAGGGTAGGGGTGTGGGCGTGGTCCTTGGGAATGGAGGCAGCCCTCCTGTGGACTCTACGGTGGTAGGTGCTCTGCAGAGAAGGCAGTGGTGTTATGGTGATCTTCTCTGCAGTCTTTGCCACTTGCTACAGGTGTCTGCGGTCCAGAGCAGTGTTGCTGCCGTACCACACAGTGATGCAGCTGTAGAAGTTGCTGAGGCTATTAATTGACATGCCAAAACTCCTCAGCCCCCTCACAAAGTACAGCTGCCGTTGAGTCCTCCTGGCTGTCTGCGTGGTGTTGAGGGTAAAGGTGAGATTCTTGCTTATGTGGACAACCAGGTATTTGAAGCTGCTCGACCTCTCAACTTCAAGACCTTGGAGGAACAGTGGCTGATGAGGTCTCTTCTCCTTTCTTATGTCCTCTACCATCTCCTTGGTCTTGTCCGTGTTGAGGGTAGGGTTGTTGTCCTCACACAACTTCACCAGACCTGCCACCTCCATCCTGTAAGCCGATTTGTCTCTGCTGGTGAGGCGTCCCATCACTGCAATGTTGTTTGTGAACTTCAGGATGATATTCTCATGGGAGGCAACACAATGCCCGTGCCCATGTTCATGACAATGCTATCTGAGGTCCTGTTACCTATCCTGACAGACTGGGGTCTGCCAGTCAGGAAATCCAGGAGCCAGTCACAGAGGGTGGGGTGAATGCAGCCTCAGGGCGGCACTGGCCTGTGTCTCTCCAAGCCTGCCTTGGGGGGGCACGGAGCAGTGTCTCCCTGTGCCGGTCCCAAGCCCGGATAAATGCAGAGGGTTGCGTCAGGAAGGGCATCCGGCGTAAAACTTTTGCCAAAACCAAATATGCGAGTCAACCAAAACTATACCATACCGGATCGGTCGCGGACCGGGTTAACAACGACCGCCATTGGCACTGATGACCTACAGGGTACTAATGGAAATTGGGCCACTGTGGGTCAAAGAACAAGAACAAGAAGAAGAGGAGGAGTGCGTGTTCGGAAGCAGAGAGAGAGGAAGAAAGGAAAGAGTCTGGGACTGAGAGTAGGGACTTTGAATATTGGGACTATGACAGGAAAAGGTAGAGAGTTGGTCGACATGATGCAGAGAAGAAAGGTGGATATACTGTGTGTCCAGGAGACCAGGTGGAAAGGTAGTAAGGCTAGAAGCTTAGGAGCAGGCTTTAAGTTGTACTATTATGGTACTGACAAGAAGAGAAATGGAGTAGGAGTTATCTTGAAGGAGGAGTTTGTTAGGAATGTCCGAGAGGTGAAAAGAATGTCAGAGACTTATGAGTCTGAAACTGGAAATTGAAGGTGTGATGCTCAATGTTGTTAGTGGCTATGCCCCACAGGTGGGATGTGAATCTGAAGAGAAGGAGAAGTTTTGGAATGAGTTGGATGAAGTGATGCAGAATATTCCCAGAAATGAGAGAGTGGTCATTGGTGCAGACTTCAATGGACATGTTGGTGAAGGCAATAGAGGGGATGAAGAAGTGATGGGCAGATTTGGTATACAGGATAGGAATGCAGAGGGACAAATGGTGGTAGATTTTGCAAAAAGGATGGAAATGGCTGTAGTGAACACCTTTTTCCAGAAAAAACAGGAACATAGGGTAACTTATAAGAGCGGAGGTAGGAGCACGAGGGTAGACTACATCTTGTTTCGACAAGGTAACCTGAAAGAGATCAGTGACTGCAAAGTAGTTGTAGGTGAGAGTGTAGCCAGACAGCATAGGATGGTGGTTTGTAGGAGGACTCTGGTGACAAGGAAGATGAAGAGGACAAAGGCAGAGCAGAGGACAAAATGGTGGAAGCTGAAAAGGGAGGAGTGTTGCATGGTTTTCAGGGAGGAGTTGAGAAAGGGTCTGGGTGGTCAGGGTGAGCTTCCAGATGAGTGGACAACTACAGCTAGTGTCATCAGGGAGACAGGTAGAAGAGTACTTGGTGTGTCATCTGGAAGGAAAGTAGATAAGGAGACTTGGTGGTGGAATCAGGAAGTGAAGGAGTATATACAGAGAAAGCGGTTAGCAAAGAAGAAGTGGGATACTGAGAGGACTGAAGAGAACAGACAGGAGTTCAGGGAGATGCGGCGAAAGTTAAAGATAGAGGTGGCAAAGGCAAAACAAAGGGCTTATGATGACCTGTATGCTCAGTTGGATAGTAAGGAGGGTGAAAATGATCTATACAGGTTGGCGAAACAGAGAGATAAAGATGGAAAGGATGTACAACAGGTCCGGGTGATTAAGGACAGAGGGGGGAATGTATTGACAGATACTAGAAGAGTGATGGGAAGATGGAAAGAGTACTTTGAAGAGCTGATGAATGTGGAAAATGAAAGAGAGGCAAGGGTAGAAGAGGTGACTATTGTAGACCATAAAGTAGCACAAATTAGCAAAAGTGAAGTGAGGAAGGCATTGAAGAGGATAAAGAGTGGAAAAGCAGTTGGTCCTGATGATATACCTGTGGAGGTGTTGAAGTGTCTGGGAGAGGCAGCATAGATTTTCTGACTAGATTATTCAGCAGGATCTTAGAGAGTGAGAAGATGCCTGAAGAATGGAGACAAAGTGTGATGGTGCCTATTTTTAAGAATAAAGGGGATGTGCAGAATTGTGGCAACTATAGAGGGATAAAGTTGATGAGGCATACAATGAAGTTATGGGAAGGAGTAGTGGAAACTAGACTGAGAGCAGAAGTCAGCATTTGTGAACAGCAGTATGGCTTCATGCCTAGGAAGAGTACTACAGATGCAGTATTTGCGTTGAGAATGCTAATAGAAAAGTACAGAGAAGGCCAGAGGGAGCTGCATTGTGTTTTTGTTGACCTAGAAAAGGCATATGACAGGGTGCCAAGAGAGGAGCTCTGATATTGTATGAAGAAGTCTGGAGTGGCAGAGAAGTATGTTAGACTGGTGCAGGACATGTATTTTAGCTGTGAGACACTGGTACGGTGTGCTGTAGGGGTAACACAGAAGGTCAAGGTGGAGGTGGGACTCCATCAGGGATCAGCTCTGAGCCCCTTATTGTTCGCAATGGTGATGGACAGGCTGACAGATGAAGTCACACAGGAAGCCCCAAGGACCATGATGTTTGCGGATGACATTGTGATCTGTAGTGAGAGCAGAAAACAGGTAGAGGAAAATCTAGAGAGGTGGAGGTATGCTCTGGAAAGGAGAGGAATGAAAGTTAGTCGCAGCAAGACAGAATATATGTGTGTGAATGAGAGGAACTCGGGTGGAGCGGTGAGGCTACAGGAAGTGGAGATCAAGAGGCTGGAGGATTTCAGGTATTTAGGGTCAACAGTCCAGAGCAACGGCGAGTGCGGAAAAGAGGTGAAGAGACGGGTCCAAGCAGGCTGGAATGGGTGGAGAAAAGTGTCAGGGGTACTATGTGATAGAAGACTCTCAGCCAGAATAAAAGGGAAGGTGTACAAGACAGTGGTGAGACCAGCGATGATGTATGGACTAGAAACTGTTACAATGACCAAAAGACATCAGGCAGAACAGGAGGTTGCAGAGATGAAGATGTTGAGGTTCTCTTTGGGAGTGACCAGGATGGATAGGATCAGGAATGAGTCTATCAGAGGGATGGCACATGTTCGATGTTTTGGAGAGAAGGTCAGAGAAGCCAGACTGAGATGGTTCGGTCATGTACAGAGAAGAGATAGTGAATATATTGGTAGACGGATGCTGGAATTGGAGCTGCCAGGCAGGAGGTCTCGAGGAAGACCAAAGAGAAGATTTATGGACGTAGTGAGAGAAGATATGAAGGTAGTTGGAGTGAGAGAGTAAGATACAGTGAATAGGGTTAGATGGAGAAAGTTGACTCGCTGTGGCGACCCCTGACGGGAAAAGCCGAAAGAAGAAGAAGAAGAAGAAGAAGAGTCACAGAGGGTGGGGTGCAGGCCAAGGGTGGACATTTTCTTTGCTAGTTTGTGGGGTATGACGGTGTTGAATGCGGAGCTGTAGTCGACAAAGAGCATCCTGATGTAGGAGTCTGATGATATCTGGTATATCTCAGGTATATGTGATGATATACCTGTGGAGGTATGGAAATGTCTAGGAGAGGCAGTGGAAGAGTTTCCGGCTAGATTATTCAACAGGATCTTAACGAGTGAGAGAATGCCTGAGGAAAGGAGAAGAAGTGTGATGGTGCCCATTTTTAAGAAGATGGGGAAGTGCAGAATTGTGGTAACGATAGAGGGATAAAGTTGATGAGCCATACAGTGAAGTTATGGTAAAGAGTAGTGGAAACTGGACTGAGAGCAGAAGTCAGCATTTGTGAGCAGCACTATGGCTTCATGCCTAGGAAGAGTATTACAGATGCAGTATTTGCTTTGAGAATGCTAATAGAGAAATACAGAGAAGGTCAGAGGGAGCTGCATTGCACTTTTGTAAACCTAGAAAAAGCATATGACAGGGTGCCAAGAGAAGAACTCTGGTATTGTATGAGGAAGTCTCGAGTGGAAGAAAAGTATGTTTTACTGATGCAGGACATGTATGCTAGCTGTGAGACATTGGTAAGGTGTGCTGTAGGTGTAACAGAAAGTATGAGGTGGAGGTGGGACTCCATCAGGGACCAGCTCTGAGCCCCTTCTTGTTTGCAGTGGTAATGGACAGGCTGATGGGGTTAGACAGGAGTCCCAATGGACCATGATGCTTCCACACAAAATTGTGATCTGTAGTAAGATCACGGGAACAGGTTGAGGAAAATCTAGAGTGGTGGCAGTATGCTCTGGAAAAGAGAGGAATGAACGTTAGTTGCAGCAAGACAGAATGTGTGTGTGTGTGTGTGTGTGTGTGAATGAGGTGGAATGGTGAGGCTACAGCAGTGGCGACCGTGCATTTTACACCACGGCCTTCAGTGGTGCTCCGAATCAATCCACCCCCCAATAATTAGTTTATGGCTATAAAAAACATTTTATTATGCAGAAGTGCAGTATAAAGGAGGGGTGCATCGTAGATAGATAACACGAGCAGTGTTAAAATTTGCTTACAGGAGCGCATCACGTGACGACAAAGGGATGCCCAACTCTGTACTCTTCCATTGACACCCCCACGCGTAATCGATCGCTTACCCCGCGGCTTTGTCCTGGACGCGGCCCGGTTCCTCAAGTGCCCAAATTCCAAGAGTGTGTGAAACAAGTCCTTATTAGGAAATAAACCCGACCATTGAGGCGATGGTATAAAATGACCGCGCCTCCTTGGCTCGGGGCCAGAACCTCCTCACCCGCACATTCGCTTGACGCATCTCAGCGGGTGTGCAGAAAGGGTGAATGGTCCTCTTGGGGTGACATTCATTGTAGCCCGGGATATCTCTGGCCCGGGATATCTCGTAAGTGTATTTACTGACTTTGAATAAACCATTCTTGCTTGATCAGTCCCTTACCATTATGACGTTTTTCCCTGAATGAGATCTGAGCACACCGAGACAAAGTCCGGTCCGGTGGCGGGAGCTACAAAAACGGACAGAAGCCACAATAAATGCCTTTACAGCAAACAGCTGCGACACATAAAAAACACCAATAATAACATTATAAATTTTCAGTATTATTAACAAAAATAGCAGCATTTTACTCACCAAAATTCTGATTATTTGTAGACAAAATCCATTCTCCTTCCTTTCCTCATATAGAGTTCTATTATTCTGTTGTACAAAGTATCCGTGCGCTTCGGCACCAAGCACTCCCAGTAATACAATTTGCAGTGTACCTCGGAGCCTGTGAGCCAGGGGTACCGGTCATAGTTCGTGGCTTGAAAATGTAGGACAAATCTTTTTCCTGGTTGTGACAGGGTCGCTAGCTTAGGAGTTACCCGACCTTTCTTTACTAAGTCCAGCTTTTCTTTAAAACTCCATCTAGAAACAGCTTTAACAATATATTAGCAACTGAATCCGTTTCTTCTCTTCCTTCAGCCATTGTGGGTTGACAAAACTGATACTAAAGAAACACAACAATATTTCTGTCCGCAACTCGCTAGTATGCTTCTCCCCACTAATACACTCGTCCACTCTCTGACTAAGTAATCGGAGGGTGTGAATATGCTGATGTTGCTGTAGCCTGCTAGAAGGCTTTGATATCGCCAACTCAAAATCTGATTGGTTGAAGCAACAGCGTCATCAACACTTATTATTTGCGTAAAGGGCTTGCAGATTTGATTGTGCAGCCCCCCCCCAGGCAGATTCCTTTGACTTTGACCCTGCCTGACAAGAGATTATGGCTGGAATGTGATTGGTTAATATGAAAATGTATGTCTGTAGGGGCAACAACCAGGAGAAAAGCTATGAAAGGAAGTGAACAGACCATTTGGAATTATTTAATATGTATTCATGGACAGGTTATGAGATACATCTTGTGATGCAGTTTCTTGGACACATCATCAGTGATAGTACCTGTGGTCACAGGGGGGTTTCAACAACTTTCAACTTCAGACCCCCTCACCCAGGCGACCAGGCCGGGAGTGATCAGTTCCCGACCTGTGTCCAAGAAGCGCTCATCCATACTTTGTCCCTCTGAATCCAGAGCCATCTAGATGCCTTCTCAGCGGCCTCTGATGCTGAACAGATGGCTCTCCTTTTCCGTGCCCCTGTGATGCCCAGGAGAGTGTAGGCCCTGCAGAGAGACCTCCCTGCAAAGCCCTTCCCCCGACCTCAATGGGCAAGCATTGTGCATGCCACCCCCTGTTGCGGCAGTCTTCTACCAGCTCAGCATACTTCTCCTTCTGTCTTCTGCTGGCTTCCTCCATTCTCTCCTCCCAGGGCCCAGTCAGCTCTAGCATGATGACTTGCATGGAGGACTCTGAGTGTAGGACGATGTCTGGTCTTAGGCGGGTTTCTATGATGTTCTCAGGGAACCTCAGCTGTTTGCAGAGGTCCACCCTTAGCTGCCAGTCCTTCGCAGTTCCCAGTAGTCCTGTTTGGGTCTTTGGTTGAGGAGGAGGTTGTTCCCCGGCTCTGATGAATGTCACGCCATGCCTGTGTGGCTGGAAGCGCTTGCTGTGGTCAATGGCAGAGTGGATGGACTCAGCAATTGTCTAAGCACCTGGTCATGGCGCCAACGATAGCGATCTTCTCAAAGTGCTTTTGGACAGCTGCTAAGGATGTGCTCCAGAGTTCCCCTTCCCTGGCACAATGTGCATGATGGTGTATCACTCTTGCCCCAAAGAAAGAAGTTTGACGGGCTGGGCAAGACGTCATAGACCGACTGGATGAGGAATTTTATGCGGAGTGGTTCAGCCCTCCACAACTCCGTCCAGAGATCTTCCTGTCCATGGCTTCCTCCCATTCAGTCCATGCACCTTGCTGCCTTAGCCCGACCCACTGGCTCGCACACTGCTCTTCGACACCAGCCCACACCTCGGGTTGGACCTGGTCCCGCCTTTCCTTGCCCTTGCGCGTACTGGGGTGCGTTGTCGGAATAGTTCCCAGGCCTGCCCGACCGGTTGCCACGGACCCCACAAGCTTCTTGTGGAACAACCAAACTTCTGCCTGGTCCACCGCCTCTTGCCCCTTCCTCCCTCTGCCCGTCCTCACCACGATACCGGCTTGAGCAACCTTTGGGTCCTTCAATTCCCTGTACTGGAGAACCTCCCGTGCCCTGGTGACCATGAACACCTCAGTAAGGCTTTTGATTGGTAGGGTCAGCTTGCTTTTATTGCCATAGAGGGCAATGCTGCTGAGACTCTGGGGAAGCCCCAACCAGCGTCGGAGGTGGCTGCTGACCCTCCGCTCAAACCCTTCCACGGTGGATATAGGAAATTCATAGACAAGCAAGGGCCACAATATCCTGGGCAGAATACCATGCTGGTACATCCATGCCTTAAACTTCCCCGGGAGACCTGATTTGTCCACTGATGTTAGTCAGCCTTCCAGCTGCTTGTTGGTTGCCCTGATAGAGGCTGTATCCTTCAGGGAGCAGTCAAATATCTTGCCAAGGCTTTTCACAGGTTTCTCTGTGACTGATGGGATCTGGGAGCCTCCTAGGGAGAAGCGGAAACGGTCGGTCACCCTTCCACCCTTCAGGACTAGAGACCTGGATTTCTCTGGTTTGAAGTGCATGCATGCCCAGGTGGTGAGCTTCTCCAAGCCCTGGAGGATCCATCTGCATCCTGGGACTGACGCAGTTGTTACCGTCAGGTGCGTCCATAAATGCTCTGATGGGGAGCTGACGGTTCCTGGACTTGGTTGTGAGCCCTCTGCACTCTGGCTCAGCGGACTTGACTAACATGTTCATAGCCAAGGCAAAGAGTATCACTGAAATGTTACATCCAGTGATTATCCCTTTCTCTAGCCGGTGCCATTCTGATGTGACTGTTCCAGAGGAAAATCTCAGGTGAAAGCTGTTATACTAGTCCATGATTAAGGCCTTGATGTTACATGGGACATGGTGCCGTTCCAATGCCACTTCCACCAGCTTGTGGGGTATGGAGCCATATGCATTAGCTAGATCAAGCCAAAGCACAGATAGGTTCTTTCCCCCCTTTCCCCTCTCGAGCCTCCCTTATCAGCTCTGTCACTACTCCACTGTGTTCCAGGCATCCTGGTAGTCCTGGGATCCCACCCTTTTGCACAGAAGGGTCGATGTATTGGTTCTGGAGATAGTCAGACAGTCGACGGGAAAGAATAATATAATTAACGTTTGTGATTCAGATATTTTTTTAGGCCAGCAGAGAACGCCTTGCAGGCACTGACGGCCCACCACTGGGCTACAGGCAGTGGAGATCAAGAAGTTGGGGTATTTCAAGTACTGAGTGACAACAGTCCAGAGCAGGGGTGGGCAATTATTTTGGCTGGTGGGCCGCATGTCTTATTTCATTTTTATGCGCAGGCCAACTCGGTACCATGTAAATCGAACTAAATGAAAATTTCATTTCAATTATTTACATTTTTTGGCATTTTATTTCTTTTTCTACTTTAGAATCATGAATGATCATATAAATGTACCGACATTATTTTACATGTAATCATCCATACAAAATTAAACAAAGGGGAAAAACTAAGGAGTTTCTAAATTCAATATTGATTGAAAATACTTCTTAAAATACCATATTTTCACGACCATAAGGCGCACATAAAAGTCAAAGATTTTCTTCAAAACGTGCGGTGCGCCCTATCGTTCAGTGCGCCTTGTGTGTGTGTGTGTGTGTGTGTGTGTGTGTGTGTGTGTGTGTGTGTGTGTGTGTTGTTGTAAGGCGGACGTAGTAGAGAACACAATGAGAACGTTAAAGGGGGAAGTGTGGGCGTGGATTGTACGGTATATAAAAACGCGGGTAAGGAGACCAGGTGTTTTTTTCCACGCATCACCATCGCTGTTGATCTGTGACGATGCGTGCCCATCTCACAGCCAATGTGAAAAAACAAGTGAAGCAAACGAACTCTGATCTTGCTATCAAATGCTTCATTGATCATTTATAACACACAGCTTACCCCTATCCATCCTTACCTCAAGCTTTTTTCTTTTTCCAATCAAGACCTTAACTGGTCATATCAATGTCTGTCAAACATTTTGCTTTGGGCACCAAAATTGAGCAAAAGAGCCAATGGGTCGCAGAAAGTCGAAAGCACTTAAAAAGTAGGCATGATGGATTTGAAGCAGCAGAGAAATCTATTTTTCTGTGACAGCCTAAAATATAGATATAGAAGTATAAATCTGAGTAGTACTGCTAACAAGCAGCTTCATAAACCAAGCAGGACTTTTAGGCAAACAATAGAAATTACAGAGTTTGCTGTGGACCTTTTAGCAGGGGTAATTTTACATGCAAACAACAAAAAAACTCAAAAAACAAAAACACTTGAGGGACGGTAAGGAGATTCATTTATAGTTAGTACAATCTTCTGTGTGCTGTGTGTGGGTGTGTGTCTGTGCCCATTAGTTGTTGGAGGAAACAGGCGATTTGTATCGGAAAGCAAATGGGGAAAGGGAAATCTCACACCAGGAGTATCTCCGGAGCAGAATAAATAGTTTTGGTCTTCTGTCTGTGTCATATCTCTATACAGTATATGTTTGCCTGCTTACTTTGTGTTCTATTTTCTATGAGTTTGTTCCCTCAGTCAATGATCAGATGAAGCTGAGGAGACAGAAAAAGCTGGAAGATGTAGGCTGCTAATTTTCTTTTAATTAAAATTTCACACCCAAATAAATGCCGCCACCCATCACTCCAACTACATCACGAAAAGAGCCTGTCGGGGCCAGATGTTTGCCTTAGCGAGGATAAATATCTAAGTGGCAGTTTTTTCTGTAAGATAATCTGCTCCTTCTGTCATTTTGTCGGATTAGCCGGGGCAAAGGAAAACATGGGGATCATGTTCCGTGAGTATTCTGCTCTGGCTGTTCAGCGTAAACACCCTGAGTTCTTGGCCTACCTTATATCCTCTTCATCAGCTCCTCCTTCATACTCCTCAGCCCCCAGGGTTCTGGAGCTGAGGTTTATTTTAGTAGCATAGCCCCAGAAGAGTGTTTGGTTGTGTTGCGTGTCATATTTGGTGATTGTTTGATTATATTGAATGTTATGCAGTGTGGGTGTATGAGGGGAGAAAGGCGGAGGTCACTAATCCCTCTTTGTTTTATCCTCTGCAGCCCAAGTTTTGCTTTCAGGGAACATTTCTCACTTTGGAGGAACTCATGTAGCTTGGTGACAAACTACAATGAACCCTGGTAACATGCTCCTTCATTTACATGAAAAGCAGCCTCTTGAAAAATTTGAAAATACTCACTACAGCACTAAAAGTGTAAATCTGCTGCTAAAAATAGTCCCACAAAAATACACCACTCTGTTAGAAATGTGTGAAACCATAGAACATCAGCCCCACAAAGTTGTCCAGTGTAGCATATTTAAATCTTCCTTGCTTTAAGATGTGACATATAGGGGAAAAAAATCATTCAAATACCTAGAAAAGCCCTCTGTTTTAAGATGTATTGACTGATAGGAAAACTAGAATAAGTAGGGTTTATGAAGGTTCTCAGTCATCCAGGTCATGGTAGATCGTTGTAGAATCTTACTTTGGGCTTAAATTTTCTGCTTGCAGATGTTCCAATTCTCATCCAAGAGGCTTCTTCAGTTCATTTTTGGGCGACAGAATAAGTAGGCTGTGCCGTCAGACAAATTCTCAGTGAAATGCAATGTTGCTGGGTGATCTTGTGTAGAGAGTAATGAAGCATATTTTAGTAATAAGTGCCAGTAATTCCCTCTTGGCTGTGTTGTGAAAACTAGCCAGTAGTTTACAGCACCTGGCCCAGAAGGTCTTTGTTTTGGGGCTACAGGCTCCTCTAATAGGCACTTGAGCCCCCCTACATCCGCCCAGGACCATATTTCACTTAATGAGGCTGTACCAGGGCAGTAAACAAGCCCAGATGCAATCCAAAAAACACACAGAGGAAATGTCTCCTGATCGTAAACACACATGGATCCTGCCAGCTCATGCATGATGGGGTGTGAACCGGACAGCTGATCCTTGCTGGTTTTCTCTCCCTCTGCTTCACAAGCAGTTATTATCCTGAAGGAAAATGGCTGCATGTGGTGCTGCTGCTCCAGCTCTCACTCCTGATGCCAAATCCTCACTGCCCGCCAAGATCATCACAGACAGACCGCTGCCTTGCTCCTTTTCCACAGCCTACAGTTACAGTATGTACACAAACCACAGTTTGTTCAGCAATGCGTTGGACCTTGCGTGTCAGCTTTGACATGCCACAATATGAACAATGTCTGCCTCCACACAAAGAGTATCTGTCATGCAACAAAGTTTATATTTTACTTGTTAGAGGGGTTTGTTCATGACAAAAGGTCCAGTGTTACAGTAAATGTGGCCTCAGCTGGTTCTCTTTGCTACACACATTGGTTAATGCATAGTATTCAGTTGGATTTGACAGTTCTGGCTGGATAATTGATGGTGTGAAATTTAGGGGGCAAATGTGTTTGAAGTGTTCCATTAAATTTTCTATCTCATTTGGTCTTTAAAAGTACCAAAAAAATCCTGAACAACCTCACTGGTTACTTACAACATGTTCAAATATAAGTTAATTTATTGGTTTTCCACTGACCTCCCTTTCCCTTTGCAGCCCCTACACACACACATACTTAACTAACTAAAACAAGCAACAGGCACAACATCATCTTAATTAGCTCATTACATACTTCAGTTCAGACCTTTGAGTTACTTCACAAAGGACTTTTATACCCTCAGTGTTGTGATCCAGGGTTATGTGCCTGTGTGCAGCTCCTTTCACCTCAGTTCTTCACCAGTGAGCCTGATTGAACAGCAGCCCCGCAGGAGAATTGATTTCAGCTGGAATGTAAGGCACACCTGCAGATCATCAGGTCACGACAGGCTGCTTGCTGCCAGCCTTTTGGGGCCAAACTGTTGTCTTGAGTGGGGACTGCCACATGGACCACTCCCTCGGATTCCATTCATCCCTTCCTGACGGGTCTTCGTCTCCACAATTCCATTCGTCCCATCCTGACGGATCTTTATTTCCAAAGTAAGATCTTTTATCTCTGTTTCATTCCTGAATCCAGAATTTGACATCCCGACTGGGCTTCTTCCCATGTCGGTGTGTGCTCACCGCCTGTCCCCAACTGGGCTTCCTCCATGTCAAGAATTCTCTGTCTGGCCTTCCCTTGCAAGTTCCTTGTTCCAGACTTCAACGTCTTGCTTGCCCTCACAAGTTCCTTATTCCAGACTTCAACGGCTTGCCTTTCCTTGCAAGTTCCTCGTTTCAAAAGTTGACGCCTCGCCTTTCCTCACAAGTTCCTAGTTCCTGAGACTCGTATGATGGGACCCTAGAAACAACCCGGCCCCAGCAAAGCCCTCCATTCATCTCCTTTGTCAATAAAATCCCTTAAAAATGCCTTACCTCCTCGGAGTGTCTTTGCATTAGGGTCAGGTACACCTGCTGGAAAAACATGACACTCGGTCTGCTGGAGGAAAATAACAGTTTGAAACTGTCTCCCTCCCTCCCTCACTCACTCTCTCATTCACATACAGTATCTAATATATAACTGTTTCAGAGAGGCAATATATTACACCTAATTCTTTTATTTTGTCTAGTTAAATAAGTAAATTACTTGATAAGTCAGAAACCCCTTGAACTGAAAATTTGTTAATTTTGCCCTGTCTAAAGAGATACATTTTCACTTTTTAACATCTCAAGATTTAAAAATTTGCCACAGATTTTATTTGCAGCTCTACCTGACGCATTTTATTTTTCGAATGAAGAGGCCTAATACCTACAGTACTTATATGTTAAGAAGACATTCAAGACCTTGTTTTGTGTGGAGTTAAAAGCAATTACATCCCATCCCTGTTCTCTCCTCCCAATCTCTGTCTCTCTCTTTCTACCCCAACCAGTTAAGAGAGAAGGCTGCCTACATTGGCTCTGTTCAAGGTTTCTGTTTTGCAACTGTCACTGTCACTAACTGCTTACTCTGCTCTACATGGAAAAGTGTCATGAGACAATCTGATTTGGAGTTATATAAATAAAATTTGACTTGTCTCGTTCAGCTCAAGGTAACCACCTTCATTTATTTAATGCTTTGATAGTTGTTCCTATTCCTCAGTATTGAGCTACAGCTATTGCTAATGTGCATATGAAACCAGGATGACCGCAAACAACAGGCCAGGTATGTATTAAACAAAATTTAGTATTAAATATTCATCACTCAATTCTTCATACTGACCAGCATATTGCTGTTGCTCTTATACTGTATATGTGGATGGTTGATCTAGCAGATGTAACAATATACACTAATACATTTGACTTGTAGTTGGCAGTGCTGTTAAGAAGAAAACTTCAAAAATTCCTGGGAAGTTTTTCAAGTATACCCCTATCGTACAGAAGAATTTATGGTGGAACTGTATGAATTCTATTTTATGAAATTCATTTCAGAAAAATCAAGATGTTTGCGTTGAACATAAATCGTAAGCCAATCAGCTGCCAGACTTAGTGGGGCAAAAAAGTATTTATTCAGCCACCAAGTGTGCAAGTTATCCCTCTTAAAAAGTTGAGAGAGGCCTTGAACTTTCATCATAGGTACACCTCAACGATGAGAGACAGAATTGGGGGAAAGAATACAGGAAATCACATTTTTAAAGAATGCATTTGCAAATTATGGTGGAAAATAAGTATTTTGTCAATAACTCATTAGAAGCTGATATTTTGCTAGAAATTAAAGGCAGCATCACAACCAACAGTGCTAATGAGAACCATTGAACAGCAGATTGCAAATTTTATAGAAACCCTACAAATCAACAAAGTCCAGATGAGCCACAACCATGTAAAAATTGTGTTCTTTTGGCCAGTGGTGTTGGGGTGCAGTGACAGACAAGAATGAAGTTCTGAACTCCAAATTAAGATTGTGCGGGGGAGAATTGCATGTCTTTACCGAGTACAGGGTCAGATGGGGTTGTGTGTGAGGCCAGGGAAGATCAATTCATGGGGCGGACAGGGAGGAGGGCTGTGGCTCCTCTCTCAGAAAATAGAGCTAAGGGGTTAGCCTTTGATGGTGAAGCATGACATAAGAACATTTAAGATTGGGAGCAACAGCAGTATGACAGAAGACACACTTGCCATCCAACTGATCCCCCAGGTCAGTGAATTTCTTATCCATTTTGTTACTTAAAAACAAAACACTCACACTCACTATCCTGCTGGACCGTCTCCATGTTTTTATGCTACATGTCAAAGGAAAGGGATTTTAACATCATGCTCCAGAGTTTGTATATGGAACCCAAGACTATGGGTTTGAATACTAAGTGAATATTTGATGCATTGTGTTCTTGTGGATATGCCGTTGGTCAATCCTTTGGTTACTCGGATGATAGTACAAATAAGACAGCATGGGTTTAAAGATGCTCAGGAGTGTCATAGAGGGTTCCGGGCACAGGCTCTCATTCTTTCCTTGCCAATTCTCAACCTTTGGATACTTTGCAACGCAGTCCCTGAACAGGTTTCCGTTCTTTCTTGATGCTGTTTTCACACCTTTTTTTGTCCTTTGTAAATCCTTCATCCTCTCTTTTTTTCCAGAGATACTCTTTGGTACAATAGATTAGTGGGTGCTGCCTAGCAACCAAATAAAAATGGCAGCAACAAAAGGGTTGCTCTCACTCTCCAACATCTGACCTACATAATCCCAAACCTCTGATCATGCAACACAACAACATGATGAAAGGCCTGCTGTGATTTAACCCTCAAACAAATACTTGCCATCACTGACCTCTTCACTCAAATAGGCATCCTGCCTGCGACTGAACACAAAGTGTTGACTTCTGAAATCTCTACAGTGCCTAATTAGAAAGGAAGGGAATGTGATTGGAAATGCTATGAATGTATTTGAGGAAATGGCAGCAGAGTGGCAATGGAGATTAAGAGTGATCACAGTAATGCTGTTGGCTTAAGAGAGCAAGAGCAAGCAGCGGAACCTCCCTCAGTTCATGGATTCATCTTTCTCTCAGCCACGGGCAGACAGCAAAGGAATGAGCACTGAAGGATGAGAGAGATTTGCTTTCCTGTCTCCTGCTAATTGATCAAAGGACATGAAAAACACAGAAAAAAATGACGGAGCATAATGATTTTCTTTTCTTGAAACTTTGTCCTTCTGCACTGCATTCTTCATGTTATCTTTTCATTTTCTATGTTTATGCCTTTTTAGCAATTTGCACTCTGATGAAGCTCCATCCTTGGCCAAGTAGCAGTATAACCCTATCTTCATGCTCAAATGTATCACCTGTATCAGATTTTCTTTTGCCTCTTTACTTGAAAAATGACCCATGGCAAATACCTGCATATACATTTTCATAACCCCTGGGCTGAGGATTTTAACTTCAAAAATGGAAAGGAATAAGGCCTTACACAAAAGAATACTCTATATCAGTGGTCCCGAAACTACAGCCCAGGGGCTGGATACGGCCTGCCTTCACATTTTTCCAGGCCCTGAACAATACCACATTATGATTTTTTTTTCTTTCTGGACACGTTATCATGACTTGTACATGCATAGAATGTAACATTCTACTCCACCCTTCTGCAGTCTCTGCCTTATCTGAAACCCCCCCCCCCCCCCCCAAAAAAAATCCTGGGCACACCCCTGTCAAATAACACGGAATAATGGCGAAAAGATCAGGTAAGAGAAAAATAGATTCAGAATGTAGGGTATTTAACCTGCAATGGATAAATGTTTATTTTTTTGTTTAATTCAAAGAAAAAGCTGTTTGTCTCATCTGTCAAGAGACAGTGGCTGTATTCAAAGAATACAATCTGCGCCGTCACTATGAATCCTGTCACAAAGACAAGTATAATAGCTTGCAAGGCCAAATGCGAGCAGACAAACTCTCAAAACTAAAAAGTGGACTGTAAGTTCAGCGGAGTACCTTTGTATACCAAGCTCAGCTGAACCAGTCCTCTGTTCGAGCGAGCTTTTGGGTTGCTCAACTGATAGCAAGCAGCGGTAAATGAGAATTTAAATAATATACACTCAATCTCTCATCAAAGTCTTCTCATAGGAACTGGGCTTGATTTTTTTCCCTTGAAGATGTTAGATTTCTCATCCGAGAGGCTTCTTCAGTTCATAAGGACTGTAGTGGAGTTTCCAAATCTCAGTTACCATCTTCAGGGGAAAAATCAAATCCAGTTTCTACGAGAAGAAAGTTTTGACAAAACTTGACCATGACCGGGATGACTGAGAACCTCCACTGACAACTCGACCTCTCAAAGTGCACAGGAGATGCAGGTATTTGATTCAGACAGAAGCTTCTGTTTATTAAGACTTGCTTTATAACAATATAAAAAACCTTCCTATTCTTATTCTCCTATGGTTTTAAAAATGAAGACACACAAATATTCATAACAGAATTTAAATTTGACCATCTAAACACTTAAATTTCATTGACATGACTAACACTGCACATTGATAAGTAGGTTGCTGCAAGACTTCACACACTTGACACTAGCTTAATTTCCACAAAAAAATAAGGCCAAATTCTCACGCTTGCTCTTGTGAGTTCCTACTGATGATTCATCTCAGAGGTCAGTGTGTAAATGTTTATGTCTACATGATGATATGAGTCAGCATGTGCCTGTGTGTGTTTGCTCTAATGGGCAACACAGCAGTGTTGAGCCGGAGTCTGTCGGCAAGGAGTGGTGAGCTGTGTGAACTTTGGTGCTCTCTGACTGCCGCATTTTCATGGACAGCATCTCATTGGGGGCCTGCAGGTTTTCAATGCACTCATTTACACATCAAAACAGCACAGGAAAGGGATAGTGCTCAAGGGGGGGTGAGGTACTGGAGAGGGAAGGGTAATGAAAGATGCTTTATTTTCTCTCTCTCTCTCTGTTTGTGAGTGTGTGTGTGTGTGTGTGTGTGTGTGTGTGTGTGTGTGTGTGGATGAGGGAGGTGAAGGGCTATAGAAGGGGCCACTGGTGCCATAATAGTAGCTTTTAATCAGATCCATTACCGAATGGACACATTTCTTTTCTGCAGACAAAACCATAGTCTGAGGAGCTAAAGCAGCATAGCTGCAGTGTTTTGTCTGACTTATCAAAGAACAAAAAAAAAAAATCCAAAGAAAATATTCTGCAATAATGTAGAATCAATATTTTTCTGAGCTCAAAGTGGCCACAGTGAAATATTTCTGATCAAGCTATGAAGAAAAATGTTGCCCTTCCTCTGAGTAGAGTTCACTATAGGCTCAAGCGAAGCAACTGCTCGGAGCAACCAATGCTGACACTATTTATCCTCCTGAGACAGACGTGAAGAAAAACAGAAGGAAGCAACAACCGAACAAAAATTTTCAAGAGGGACCAAGCCTTACTTACACCTGAAATTGGACATTACTGGAATATGGGACTTCAGAATAGGCTCTGTGCTGATTGACTGGGGCTTCTCCAGTATTGTAGAACTCAAGTGTGTGTCTGTGTGTGTGTGTGTGTGTGTGTGTGTGTGTGTGTGTGTGTGTGTGTGTGTGTGCGTGCGTGCGTGTGATATTCCCAGCAGTGGATCACTGGTGCCAAAGGCACCATAACTCTATCGAATTCTGTTTTTTGTCAATCTCATGAAAAAATAGTGATAAAATTCATACTTGTAGAAAAAGTAACAGCAAACACTTCTCATATTGTAATAATGATATTAATTATCATTATTCTCTTTCATTAATATTAACCCTGCGATTGACTGGCGACTAGTCCAGTATGTACCCCGCCTCTTGCCATATGACAGCTGGGAATCCGCTTAACCTGCACCCTGAGTGCAGGATAAGTAGCAGAAGATGGACGGATGGATGAATGATAATATTCACTCAAATAACTTCAGTTGCAGAAGTTATAGTTGAATCATAGACCATTCATTTACTGGAGACAGTGAAAAACAGCTGATTTACATTTGAGTCATCACTTCAAGCAATGTTGAGATTGATCTGATTCCTTAGTGAAAATTCTCCTCACTGATCCCCAATCTATCATTTATATTGAAAAAAACATGCAGATTTCAGACAGAGCTTATTAGCAATGACCCATCCAAATAATCGGAATCAGGTGTTCCAGTAACTTCCATGGCCACAGGTTTATAAAATCAAGCACCTAGGCATGCAGACTATTTTTACAAACATTTGTGAAAGATTGTGTTACTCTCAGGAACTCAGTGAATTCCAGTGTGGAACTGTGATAGGAGTGGGAGTAGGAGTGGCTTGCGCAGGAGGGGGCGCAATTGTCTTTGGAACCGAACGTTCGTGGTTCAATTCCCAGCAACTCCTGGTGTGCCAAAGTGTTGTTGAGCAAAACACTGAGCCCCTAACTTCTAACCTGGCGCTTGGATGGCAGTCTACTGCTCATGGTTCATCCATGGTGGGTTAATTGCAAGAAACGAATTTCCCCACGAGGATTTAAAAAAAGGACAAATCGTTATTATATGCCACCTGTGCAACAAATACAGTCATGAAATTTTCTCGCTCCTACATTTTCCACAGTCAACAGGCAGCTGTATTATAAGAACATGGAAGTGTTTGGGAACGACGGCAACTCAGCCACAAAGTGGTAGGCCACACAAACTAATGGAACAGGGTCAGCAGATGCTGAGGCGCATAGTGCAAATATGTTGCCAACTTTCTGCAGTCAATCGCTACAGACATTCAAACTTCATGTGGCTCTTAGATTAGCTCGAGAATAATGCGCAGAGAGCTTCATAGAATGGGTTGCTATGGCTGAGCAGCTGCATCCAAGCCACACACCACCAAGTGTAATGCAAAGCACCAGATGCAGTGGTGTAAAACATGCTGCAACTAGACTTTAGAGCGTGGAGATGTGTTCCCTGCGGTGACAAAATTGTGCTTCATCTGGCAATCTGATGAATGAGTCTGGGTTCGGTGGTTGCCATGAGAACTGTACTAGTCTGACTGCATTGTGCCAAGTGTGAAGTTTGGTGGAGGGGATATTATTTGTGTGGGGTTGCGTTTCAGGAACTGCGCTTGGGCCCTTAGTTCCAGTGAAAGGAACTTTGAAAGCTTCAGTATACCAAGACATTTTGGACACTTCCATGCTCCCAACTTTGTGGGAACAGTTTGGAGCTGGCCCCTTCCTTTTCCAACTTGACTGTACACCAGTGCACAAAGCAAGGTCTGTAAAGACATGGATGACGCAGTCTGGTGTGGATGAACTTGACTGGCCTGCATAGAGTCCTGACCTCAACCCCTCAACCCGAATTAGAGTGGAGACTGAGAGCCAGGTCTTCTCGTCCAACATCAGTGTGACCTCACAAATTTGCTTCAGGATGAATAGTCAAAGGTTCTCATAAACATACTCCTGAACCTTGTGGACAGCCTTCCCAGAAGAGTTGAAGATGTTACACCTGCCAAGGGTGAACCAACACATTGAACCCTATGGATTAGGAATGGGATGTCACTTAAGTTCATATGTGAGTCAAGGCAGGTGAGCGCATACTTGTGGCCAAACAGTGTGTCAAACAAAGTCAATTTGGTGGCTTATGTGGAGTTATTTTATATTCTTAACAATTGGAAAGTAGAAAACATGCAAAATGTTGTCCTGAGCTTTGAACTTAAGAGGTGTTTCAATTGTTGGTAAAAGAAATTAATTTACTTACACTCAACATACAAACATGGGATTTGTTTATGTATTGAAATGATAACTTTTACTACAGGCTGGTAAAAGTTATTTGATAATGAGGGGTTGGTGATATGAAGCAATGTGTGAGAAAATGGGGGAAAACTAATATGGAATGGCGTAAGTGCAGTGAAGGAAACATTCAAATAACCCTCTGACACTTTAACCCCCCACCCCCACCCCCACCCAAATTCCTTCCTATCTAATCTGTGGCATAGCACAGGTGGGACAAGCTGGTTTGGATCTCACACAGCATGTGTTTGGCCTCTCTGGATCCCGTCACTGGGGTGTAAGCTAGGGAGAAAGCACACGCCCCAGTTAGATACCCATGAATTGGAACGTGTTGTTGTAACACCACTTGCTCACTTTCCGGCTGTGAATGATGTTAAAGCAAAACTCACCCTTTTTATGGTTAAATCTGATCTGCACAGTGTCAGAGAGTCTAGTACTTGCTTGCAAAGCTGTGGACAATGTCTACAATGGCTGAGTAATGAAAATAGAACAAGGACAGGATGTTGGCTGTTAATCCACATCTGATTCTGGAGGAGGAAGGAAATCATTTTGAGTTAATTCAGACATTGCACTGATCCATATTATTAAAATAAGTTGATGCAGCAGAAGTGAATTTTACTGTGCTGTATTCCAAGAGGTGGAAAACTGAAATCAAGACAACTTTAGCAAGAACAGGTCAACTTAAGATATGCAGGTTCCTTTCATATTGATGAGGCAAAAGTAATCCCCTGGTCTTCATAACTTCCAAGCTGTCAATACAATGTTGTGAAGCTGATGACATGGAGTTCAGGTACGCACATGGAACACCATCTTTTAACGGAAAGAATTTCTTTTGAAAACAACTCATTGAATTTTGAAATTGTGGTTTCTTACTCGAAGCTACCTTTCACTGCATGACAGTGGTGCTTGAAAAAATAATTTGAGCAATAATTACATTGATTTCTTGCAAGTCTCATTTATTATCATAAGATAGTATGATAAAACATATGCCTTTATTTCTAATTTAATAGGCAACTACATTAAATAACTACATTTGTTATAATGTCCCATCCTACTTTAAATGTGCTATAACTTACTTTATATAAGTTACAAATAAATCATGTAATTGAAAATGAAAATATATCAACTGATATGACCTTAACAAAGATATGATTTCAGGTATTTCTCATGTTTTATGATGTGAGGCACATATCAGCTCAGTAGCCGATATGTACCAGTAGCAAATACAAATGTTATATGTAATTTAGTCCTGTAAAATAGGGATGTGACCATCCTCTGAGTATTTTTAAAGGAATTAAATGACATGGCAAGAGGGCAACAGCAGTGATTCTAAGGAAGGATTAAAATAACCATTACTTAAAACATATTCTTCACACTGCTTCACCATTTTAAAAATAATGATGCAAGCATTACTGTTGCTTGGTCTGTCCCTCTTTTCATCATTAATTCTCTTTGAGGATTATTGTTGGGAATGCCTCTGGGATATGGCATCTGTATGGAAGACAACACAGTTCCATGGGAGATCTACTGTGAATGTGTATATCCCATAAGACATAGGACATGAAAAAACCTGTGATTACACACCACAATTATAACAATGAAATCTTAAAACTGAGTTTAACCTTAAATATTCATTTGCAGATATTTGACAAGAATAAGAGCAAGCTGTAAGAGGTGAAAATTAACTCTACATTTATTATCCTCCATAAAGGCTGAAGCCAGTGTTCTTATAAAAGGCACTTCATTTCTCTTGACCTTTAATAAATGTATCTAAACACAAAATCTGGTAACAGACAACTTAAATAAAATATATATACAATAAATAAAACATTTACACAGCTAATTGTGCCACTTTCAAGAAGGGTAACAGATTAATATTTCCAAAGAAACCTCCCATTTCAGTCTCTTTGCTTGACAATACTGAAAGAGTCTACAGCACAAAAATGTATGAAAAAGGAAAAACCTAAGGAGCAGTATTTGAATTTTCCCTTTATTTTCCGAATACTGCTTGTGGATTATAGTGACACTCATATATCCCTTGGCAGCAGCAGAAGGAGTGACAACAGAAGTCAACCTTCTCAGGTCTTTTAGCAGCTCCTTACACAGGAAAAGTATTTGTGTGTGTTAGAAAGAAAGAAAGAAAGAAAGAACACCTTAACTGTCACATTCAGTTAAATATACAACAAAACATCACCAAAATTTGACAGATGCGTTAAACCCATCATAGATAAACCACGAGCAGACGGTAGGTCCTGAGCAGCGCCTGGGGACCAGTTAGGGGTTCAGTGTCTTACTCAACAACACGACAGATTAGGAGAAGCATGGGAATCAAATGTTCAGTTCCAAAGATGACTGCTCTAACCCCCTGAGCCACAGTGCCCCCAATGAGAGTGAGAGAGTGAGAGAGAGAGAGAGAGAGAGAGAGTGAGAGAGAGACTATGCAGCTGTGTGCTAGACATGCGTTGGGTTGTCTAATTCAGCCTTGGCCATATGCAGAACCACAGTAGGAGATTTGTAGTGGCAGTGTGTGCTGCTGCAGCTGACTCCATTGCAGGTTTTTCTATTACTAGTCCTGTCTGCCAGTTTCCTGCTGCACAGACCCTGCCAGGTCTGCAAAGTTTTAGAGCTCCACACCCACACCCCACTGGTGATGCCCACCACCAGCGACATAAAGATCTTCAACATAAACACGGCCACAGTGGGCACAGACACCTGCAGTGAACAGTCACTGCTGTGACCGCTAAATGAGCCACATTTCATCTGTAGCCCCCTAAGCTTCCAGTAGTCCATGTTCAGCCTTTCATAAAAGTAGCAAACTATAACACAGGTGGCTGGAACTGTATAGAGGATGGAGTAGATGCTGATCTTCACCATGAGCTTCTCCAGCTTCTCTGTGTTGGTGCCCTCCGTCTTCATCACTTTGCGGATGTGGAAGAGTGCAACAAAACCCGTAAGGATGAAAGATGTGCCGATGATTAGGTAACAGGAGAGTGGAATGAGGACAAACCCGGTAAGTGCCCCTGAATCCATACTTCCAACGTAGCACAGTCCTGTTAGCTCATCACCTGCCACCTTCCTCATTGTGAGAATGATGATTGTCTTTAAGGCAGGGATGCCCCAGGCAGCCATGTGGAAATAGTTACTGTGGGCCTCTATGGCCTCATGGCCCCACTTCTTCCCCGCTGCCAAAAACCAGGTCAGAGTAAGTATGACCCACCAGATTGAAGACGCCATCCCAAAGTAGTATAGTATGAGGAAGACGATGGTACAGCCAGTGGACTCTAGGCCTTCTTGGATAATGTACACCTCACCATGCTCCCTGTCACAGGCAATGTTCTCAGCACCAGCCACTGAACGGATGATGAAAGCCACAGAGTAGACATTGTAACACATAGAGAGAAAAATGATGGGACGCTCTGGGTACTGGAAGCGGTGTGGTTCCAGGAGAAAAGTGAGAACGGTGAAAGCGGTTGAGACAAAGCACAGGATGGACCATACGGTCATCCAGATAAAAGCAAAGTCTTTATCCTGCCTGGACCAGAAAACGTCGATGGCAGGGGAGCAGCGTGGCGCACAAGACTGGCTCTTCTCTACAAACTGGAACTTATCTGGGTTCTCGCAGGACCCCATGCTGCCAGGCATACGCCCACTGCTGGTACCTGGCTGCCTAGGTCGGGCTGGAACTGGAAGCATCCCCTCGCCTTTCTTGCCCTCTGTTCTGGTTTCATTCTCAGGGGCCTCCATACACAGGGCATTTGGGTCGTTTCTGGTTGGTAGCTTGGAGCAATCCAGCGAGTCTGGCCATGTGTAGCTGAACTTTTTCATGATAGGAGCACACCTCTCCCTGGCCTGCTCGCACATGGGTCTACAGGCAGGGATGGAGGTGGACACTTTATCAGTACACATGGGGGCATAGAGGGAGCAGAGGAAGAAGCGAAGATGCATGTCACAACCATAGGCCACCAATGGGGCAAACTCATTCAGCTTGATGGCGGCCTCCTTTTGGTTGTCATGATCCATAAAGTTTGGCATCCGGGTCAGGTTGTAGCCAATCCCCTCGCACATGGGGATCACGATGGGCTCACACTTTGCTGGTCTTCCTCGCTCGAGGTCATAGGATCCAATCTCAAAGCTGGAGCCAGAAATCACCAGCAGACACCACAAAAAAATCACTACCTTCAACGGACAACCATCCATGCTCAGCATTGTAGTCAAAAACGGAGCTCCGTGTTCTCAAAAAAGTCTCCGGAGAGTCAAAAGAAAAACAAGGCTCCGGCGATGTTCACTATTTCCCCATCATCCAGTTTTGGAATATTCTGCCCGTTTAAAAATCGCACGCGAAGTCGCGCGGTCTTTTAACAGCTTCAACTGGATCGAATCAATCCCACTGACGGTCGAGGTTAACGTCCATAACGAGAACGTCACAATCGGAAACTTTGACAAACAGCGGAGGGAAGGCGAACATCAAAAACTCTTGAAAAAACGGGGTGTTAAATCCTTCAGCCAACCGTTACCGTCCGCCAGCGGATTGAAGGTACTGCTGCTGAGAGTTGAGCCGCTTCTTGCTGTTCAAGGAAAGCTATTTTAGCGGCGACCGTCCCTATTTGTTCGGCCGTCTATTTAGCTGCCGCTCCGTTCTCCGATTCCTGGCTCGGCAATGAAGTTAAGAGAGCATTTCAGCAGGACTTGAGTCAGGGGGAGGGGGGTCGGGGGTCGATGACGCTGCGTGACGCTCACATTACACGCGACGCATCGTGCAGGCGCTGAACAGACAGATGCTGGCTGGAGGTCAAATTCCTCTATTAAAGACACCATATTCAAACGGTGCAATTTCTGCTTCGATAAAACCAAATACTACCACAAATGATCTGTGCACTGTTACACTGTGACAGAAAAGTGCTCTTCTTCATGAAGGGTTTTCACAATGTTTCTGAAAGCCTCTGGAGAAAACTTCCAAGGACAGAAGAATCGTCCCCAAATAAGTAAAAACAAAAATATATGCTTTAAAAAAGAACATGCTTTTCCTCCTTTATCAACATTTCACTACCTTACCCCATTCACTTACCCCATTCATCCAGTCACATGTCATGCCCTAACTCGGCTGTCTTGGTTATCCATGTTGCTCCCAGCCCGCACACATCCTGCCTATTTTTTTCTATTTATTTTATTCTTGCCATTGCTATTGTTTAGTTCTGGTTGTGTATTTTTCACCCTTACCATCCCTTTATGTTGTCAATTATTATCCCTGATACTGTTGCTTTTGTTGCTGTTGTTGTTGCTGCTATTTATTTGTGGATGTCTTGGTATCTTCTGACTTCTTTCTATTTATATTTATATTCATATTTATTTCCCTTTTTTGGTTTTTGAAATTATAACTGTTGCGCTGCTGTGACAAAGGATATTCCCCGATGGGAATCAATAAAGTTTATCTTATCTTATATTTCAGCTGCTCCCCTCAGGGGTCACCACAGCAAATTAACTTATATAATTAACTGATCCTATGTCCTGGATCTCACAACAACTAGCTTCATATCCTTTTTTCAGTTTATATCTCCTCCTCATTCTTCCTCTAGACCTCCTGCCTGGCAGTTTAAACCTCATACATATGGTAAATGGTCCCCACTTACAAGGCTTTAATCACCTAGTTGTCTTGAAGTGCTTTACACTAGAAAATTTAATATAACACCTGACCAATTAATACAGAAAATTTTAAACAGAAATGTCAGGCTCTCCGAAAAGATAGATTCTCTATGGGGTTCAGATCAGTCAAGTTTGCTGGCCAATCAAGCACAGGAGCACCATGGTCACTGAAACATCTTTTGGTACCTTTAGCAGTATGGGTGAAAAGTCCTGCTGGGAAAGGAAATCAGCATCTTCATAAAGCTTGTCATCAGAAGGAAGTATGTAGTGCTCTAAAATTTCCTGGTAGATGGCTCTGTTGACTGTGGACTCCAGAAAACACAGTGGATGAACTCCATCACATGATATGGCAGCCCAAATCATCACTGAATGGGAACCTCACACTAGACTTCAAGCAATGTGGATTCTGTGCATCTCCACTCTTCTCCCTCTCAGGCACCTTCATTTCCAAATGACATGCAAAAAAGACTTTCATATGAAAAGAGAACTTTGGACCATTGTGAAGTTCCTGGAAGGGATTTGGCTCGACAATCTGCGTAAGGCTGCGGTTATCCCTTTTGCTGGTGCCCCTTTTCCTGCCACACTTTTTCCTTCCTCTACCCAGCGGTCCCCAGCCTTTATTGTACCAGGGACCAGTTTTATGCATGAAAATGTTTCCGTGGACTGGTTAGAGAAACAGGGGCTCAAAACTTTTGTCAATTCACAGTATTTAATCTGAATGCAACAATTACACTTTAAATGCAGCCTCAGGGCGGCACTGGCCTGTGTCTCTCCAAGCCTGCCTTGGGGAGGCACGGAGCAGTGTCTCCCTGTGCCGGTCCCAAGCCCGGATAAATGCAGAGGGTTGCGTCAAAAAGGACATCCGCTGTAAAACTTTTGCCAAAACCAAACATGCGAGTCAACCATATCATACCGGAACGGGCATGGACCGGGTTAACGACCGCCATTGATACTGATGACCTACTGGTGTAACGGGTGTAGGATGAACCCAATTGCAGCACAAATGAATCAGGTCTGCAGTGACGCAGTTTTATTTCAGCAGGCACACAGATGCATCAGTGGGTATGGCTGGGTATGGCTGGATCTGAACCCAGGTCTCCCATGTGGCAGGTAGGAACGGTACCACAAGACTGCAGTTGGAACGGGTCGGCTGACGGTACCAGCGGTGAGGAGCTGACGGGGTGAAGCTGACGCAGTAGGTCGGGGATGAGACGAGAAGCGGAGGTTGGAGGCAAGTTGGGTCGATACCAGGGAAACAATCCGGAAATAAACGCTGGAGAGTCAGGCATGAGAGCGAAGACAATCTGGCAAAGAGTGAGTGGAGTGAGGCTGCATATAAGCTGGCTTGATTGGAGATGGTAAGCAGGTGACAACAGGAGGTGAAAGCAGTGAAGCTGATGAGGGGTATGGCTGAGCAACAGAGCAGGGGAGAGGGAGAGCAGACTGTGACAACAGGGTACTGATGGAAATTGGGCTACTGTGGGTCGAAGAACAAGAAGGAGAGGAGGAGTGCGTGTTCGGAAGCAGAGAGAGAGAAGGAAAGGAAAGAGCCTGGGACTGAGAGTAGGGACTTTGAATATTGGGACTATGACAGGAAAGAGAGAGAAGGGGGGAGGAGAGAGTTGGTCGACATGATGCAGAGAAGGAAGGTGGATATACTGTGTGTCCAGGAGACCAGGTGGAAAGTTAGTAAGGCTAGAAGCTTAGGAGCAGGCTATAAGTTGTACTATCATGGTACTGACAAGAAGAGAAATGGAGAAGGAGTTATTTTGAGGAGGAGTTTGTTAGGAATGTCCTAGAGGTGAAAATAATGTCAGATAGACTTATGAGTCTGAAACTGGAAATTGAAGGAGTGATGTTTAATGCTGTTTGTGGCTATGCCCCGCAGGTGGGATGTGAATTTGAAGAGAAGGAGAAGTTCTGAAATGAGTTAGATGAAGTGATGCAGAATATTCCCAGAAATGAGAGAGTGGTAATTGGAGCAGACTTCAATGAAGATGTTGGTGAAGGCAATAGAGGGGATGAAGAAGTGATGGTCAGATTTGGTATACAGGATAGGAATGCAGAGGGACAGATGGTGGTTGATTTTGCAAAAAAGATGGAAATGGCTGTAGTGAACACCTTTTTCCAGAAAAAACAGGAACATAGGGTAACTTATAAGAGCGGAGGTAGATGCACGCAGGTAGACTACATCTCGTATAGACGAGGTAACCTGAAAGAGATTAGTGACTGCAAATAGTTGTTGGTGAGATCATAGGATGGTGGTTTGTAGGATGACTGGTGACAGGGAAGATGACAAAGGCAGAGCAGAGGACAAAGTGGTGGAAGCTGAAAAGGGAGGAGTGTTGCATGGCTTTCAGGGAGGAGTTGAGAAAGGGTCTGGGTGGTCAGGGTGAGCTTCCAGATGATTGGACAACAACAGCTAGTGTTATCAGGGAGACAGGTAGAAGAGTACTTGGTGTGTCATCTGGAAGGAAAGTAGATTAGGAGACTTGGTGGTGGAATGAGGAAGTGCAGGAGTATATACAGAGAAAACAGTTAGCAAAGAAGAAGTGGGATACTGAGAGGACTGAAGAGAACAGACAGAAGTTCAGGGAGATGCTGCGAAAGGTAAAGATAGAGGTAGCAAAGGCAAAACAAAGGGAGTACGATGACTTGTATGCTCTGTTGGATAGTGAGGAGGGTTAGAATGAGCTATACAGGTTGGCGAAACAGAGCTCTGGTATTGTACGAGGAAGTCTGGAGTGGCAGAGAAGTATGTTTAACTGGTGCAGGACATGTATGCCAGCTGTGAGACATTGGTACGGTGTGCTGTAGGGGTAACACAGAAGTTCAAGGTGGCAGTGGGACTCCATCAGGGATCAGCTCTGAGCCCCTTCTTGTTCACAATGGTGATGGACAAGCTGACAGATGAGGTTAGACAGGAAGCCCCATGGACCATGATGTTTGCGGATGACATTGTGATCTGTAGTGAGAGCAGAAAACAGGTAGAGGAAAATCTAGAAAGTGGAGGTATGCTCTGGAAAGGAGAGGAATGAAAGTTAGTCGCAGTAAGACAGAATATATGTGTGTGAATGAGAGGAACTCTGGTGGAACGGTGAGGGTACAAGGAGTGGAGATCAAGAAGTTGGAGGATTTCAAGTACTTGAGATCAACAGTCGAGAGTGTGGAAAAGAGGTAAAGAGACGGGTCCAAGCAGGCTGGAATGGGTGAAGAAAAGTGTCAGGGATACTATGTGATAGAAGACCATCTGCCAGAATGAAAGGAAAGGGGTACAAGACAGTGGTGAGACCAGCGATGCTGTATGGACTAGAAACTGTTTCAATGACCAAAAGACAGCAGGCAGAACTAGAGGTAGCAGAGATGGAGATGTTGAGGTTTTCTTTGGGAGTGACCAGGATGAATAGGATCAGGAATGAGTCTATCAGAGGGCCGGCACATGTTAGATGTTTTGAAGAGAATGTCAGAGAAGCCTGAATGAGATGGTTCGGTCACTTACAGAGGAGAGATAGTGAATATATTGGTAGACGGATTCTGGAATTGGAGCTGCCAGGCAAGAGGTCTCGAGGAAGACCAAAGAGAAGATTTATGGACGTAGCGAGGGAGGATGTGAAGGTAGTTGGTGTGAAAGAGGAGGTTACGGAGAATAGGGTTAGATGGAGAAAGTTGATTCCCTGTGGCGACCCCTGAAGGGAAAAGCCGAGAGAAGAAGAAGAAGAAGGAGAAGACAACAATTACACTTTATATTAGGCAGTTATAATATCATGGGCAGCAGTAAGGTGAAGGTGGAAACCAGTAACGTGCGGTGAGGTTCATGGCTGGTGAGGCACTGACGTCATCAGTCAGATTTACAAACAAATGAACCCTACGGAGTAGCTTCTTCTTCTTCTTTCTGCTTTTCCCTTCAGGGGTTGCCAAAGCGAATCAACTTTCTCCATCTAACCCTATTCTCCATATCCTCCTCTCTCACATACAAAGTAGCTTATTCACCATTTTATTGGTAGCAGTTGACGTGTTTTGTTTAAAATATCATATCAGCATTCTTTACATACACAAACTGTAGCATAAAAAAAAGCACATTAAAAAAAACATTATTATCTCTTACCTTTACTTATAAATGAAGTCCATGCGCTGCTGGGCGACGCTGAGTGGTTTTCCTTTACCTCAGCATTGTGGATGCTGATGTTGAGTCTTTGCTGTTCATTCAAATCTATTCTGGACATCCCGAATGTTTTTAGCGCGATTTGACTTTGAATGTAAGTGATAGGCCGCTCATGTTTGATTGTCAGAAGTTGAGAAGAGAATGCAGGAGAAGCAGAAAAGGCGCTTTCTTACTGGACATCCACACAGCCAGCCTTTTGGTGTGTACTACTCCATTTGAATAGACCGAGTCTTCTGTCTCCTAGACTGAAGCAAATTCGTTAGCGCCGGCGTTGGTCTTTCCTGACTTATCATCTCCTGCTTCGACTGAAAGTTCAGTTTAGAAATTCTTTCAGTTTAGCTATGTAATCCGGCATTTTGGAAATAAAGCCAAATAAAGCCAAGAGGAAAAAATGACTGGATGGCTGCATTTGACTTGCTAACTGTTTACAGTAGCTTGCCATTGCAAATTCTATTATTCTTTAGCCGAGTAGTAAAAAAGGATCCCTGGGATCAGCAGTGCTCCCCACCATGAGGCCCTGTCACTGCGTGGCTCACTTAGTGTGTATTCGCTGCCGTATTCGCTGCCGCCTTACGATCGAAAAATTATACACATCAGCTAAAGTATGGAAATTTAGTTCATATATTAGTGTTTGAAAATTTTAACAGTGACATCCACAGAGACAGCAATACGGTCTCAGCCGCATAGCATGGCAGCGCAGTTATTGCGCAATCCATAGTGGGCTCCGCTGGCTGCCGCGTCACCGCACGGCTCTTCTTCATATCTAAACGCTAAATGTGATCAGTGATTTTGAAAAAAACAACTAAAATGGTGAAGTTAGGTTGAAAATAACTTTATAGTACAAGTCACTGAATAAATAGAGCCATTCAAATCATTTTTTCATTTTGCTTTTTTTTCTTTTCATGATGCCAGGTGAGGCCTGGCCTCACCTGCCTCTACTGACTGCACGTCACTGGTGGAAACAGTTTTTTTTTTCGAATAGGATCCAGAGGGTCTAATGACTTTATGGATCGGTACCAAATGATCCATGGAACAGTACCGGTCTGCGAACAAGGGGTTGGGGATCACTACTGTAAACTCTACGAAAATTCTTGGATAAAGCATTCTGAATGACAGCTTCTCCAGCAATGACCTTTTGTGGCTTACCCTCCTTGTGGATGATGTCAATGACAGTTGTCAAGTCAGGAATCCTCCCCATGATTTTGCATCCTCCTACCCAGACTGAAAGGCCATTTAAAGGCTCAGGAAACCTTTGCAGGTGCCTTGAGTTTATTAGTTTCTCACTGTGTGGCACCATGGCTTTACTTTTTCACAATATTCTAATATTTCACAACACTATCATTTTCTGAGACACTGAATATTGCATTTCATTATCTGTAAGCCATAATTATCAACATTTCAAGAAAAAAAAAGAGTTGACATATTTAACTCTAGACGTAATCAGAATAACTTTATTTATTCCCATGGGGAAAATTAATCAACGAATCTCTATGATATGTGGGTTTCTTTTTCTGAAATAAGAGACAAAATAATTTTGAACTTTTTCATGATATTCTGAGAGGCAGGGTATACTTTGGACTGGTAGCCTGTGAATGTGCTCCAGTTAACCTCGTACCTGTTTTCTGACCGTAGGGGGGAAAGCCACGCAGAAATGGGGAAAACATGCAAACACCAGTTAGAAAGGCCCCCTGTGGGAATTGAACCAGGGTCCTTCATGCTGTGCTGTGAGCCAAATTTTTCTTAAAAAATTGGATTTCTTTAAAATGTAAAGAAAAAAAAAAGATTTCTTTAAAATGCATAGAAACATCTGAATTTAAATGGAAAACAATTACACAGTGTTACCAATGCATGTGGAGATATTTGAACAAGAAATCATTTGTAATTTGAATTAAGTACCGTAACAGAAACAGAACAGAAGAGTAGTGGAAACTAAACTGAGAGCAGAAGTCCGCATATGTGAGCTGCAGTATGGCTTCATGCCTAGAAAGAGCACTACAGATGCAATAATTGCTGAGAGAATGATAACAGAGAAGTACAGAGAAGGTCAGAGGTAGCTGCACTGCATTTTGTAGACCCAGAAAAAGCATACGGCAGGGTGCCAAAAGAGGAACTCTGGAATTGTATGAGGAAGTCTCAAGTGGCAGAGAAGTATGTTAGACTGATGCAGAACATGTATGCTAGCTGTGAGACAGTGGTGAGGTGTGACAGAGAATTTCAAGGTGGAGGGGGGACTTCATCAGGGATCAGCTCTGACCCCCTTTTTTGATTGCATTGGTGATTGACAGGCTGACAGATGAGGATAGAAAGGAATTTCCATGGACCATGATGTTTGCAGATGACATTTTGATCCATAGTGAGAGTAGGGAACAGGTTGAGGAAAATTTAGAGAGGTGGAGGTATGCTCTGGAAAGGATAGGAATGTTGGTTAGTCGCAGCAAGACAGAATATATGTGTGTTAATTAGAGGAACCCAGGTAGGATGATGGGGCGACAGGGAGTTGGAGGATTTTAATTACTCAGGGTCGACAGTCCAGAGCAACGGAGAGTGTGGAAAAGAGGAAAAGGAACGGATTCAAGCAGGTTGGAATGGGTGGAGAAAAGTGTCGGGGGTACTGTGCCTTAGAATACTATCAGCTGGAATGAACAGAAAGATATACAAGACAGTGGTGAGACCAGTGATGCTGCATGGTCTAGAAACAATGACGAGAAGACAGGAGGCATAACTGGCGGTCGCAAAGATGGAGATGTTGCGGTTCTCTTTGGGAGTGACCAGGATGGATAGAATAAGGAATTAGTCCATCAGAGGACAGCACATGTTTTGGAAAGAAGATCAGAGAAGCCAGACTGCGATGGTTTGGTCATGTACAGAGAAGGGATAGTGAATATATTGGTATTTCCATTCTTCTTCTTCTCCTTTCGGCTTTTCCCTTCAGGGGTTGCCACAGCGAATCAACTTTCTCCTTCTAACCCTATTCTCTGTATCCTCCTCTCTCACACTGACTACCTTCAGATCCTCTCTCACTACGTTCATAAATCTTCTCTTTGGTCTTCCTGGAGACCACTTGCCTGGCAGTTCCAATTCCAGAATCTGTCTACCAATATATTCTCTATTCCTCCTTTGTATATGACCGAACCCTCTCAGTCTATCCCTGACAATTTTTTTCCAACCATCCATCCCCTGCTTGGACCCGTCTCTTCACCTCTTTTCCACACTCTCCTTTAGTCTGGACTGTTGACTGCAAGTACCTGAAGTCCTCCAGCTTCTTGATCTCCTCTCCCTGTAGCCTCACCGTTCCCCTCGAGTTCCTCTCATTCACACACATATATTCTGTCGTGCTGGGACCAACGATCATTCCTCTCCTTTCCAGAGCATACCTCCACCTCTCGAGATTTTCCTCTACCTGTTGTCTGCTCTCACTACACATCACAATGTCATCCGGAAACATCATGGTCCATGGAGATTCCAGTCTAACCTCATCTGTCAGCTTGTCCATCACCACTGTGAACAAGAGGGGGCTCAGAGCAGATCCCTGATGGAGTCCCACCTCTATTCTTGGCACCCCGTCATATGCTTTTTCTAGGTCTACAAAAACACAATGCAGCTCCTTCTGGCCTTCTCTGTACTACTCTAATAGCATTCTCAACGCAAATACTGCATCTGTAGTACTCTTTCTAGGCATGAAGCTATACTGCTGTTCACAAATGCTCACCTCTGATCTCAGTGTAGTTTCCACTAGTCTCTCCCATAACTTCATCAACATTATCACTCTACAGTTGCAGCAATTATACACATCCCCTTTATTCTTAAAAATAGACACCATCACACTTCGTCTCCATTCTTCAGGCATCGTCTCACTCTCAAAGATCCTGTTGAATAATCGAGTCAGAAAATCTACTGCTGCCTCTCCTAGACAGTTCCACACCTCCACGGGCATATCATCAGGACCAACTGCTTTTCCACTCTTCATCCTCTTTTATGCCTTCCTCACTTCACTTTTACTAATTTGTGCTACTTTGTGGTCTACAATAGTCACCTCTTCTACCATTGCCTCTCTTTCATTTTCCACATTCGTCAGCTCTTCAAAGTACTCTTTCCATCTTCCCATCACTCTTCTAGCATCTGTCAATACATTTCCCTTTCTGTCCTTAATCACCCGGACCTGTTGTACATCCTTTCCATCTTTATCTCTCTGTTTCGCCAACCTGTATAGATCATTCTCACCCTCCTTACTATCCAACCGAGCATACAGGTCATCATAAGCCCTTTGTTTTGCCTTTGCTACTTCTATCTTTACCTTTCGCCGCATCTCCCTGAACTCCTGTCTGTTCTCTTCAGTCCTCTCAGTATCCACTTCTTCTTTGCTAACCGCTTTCTCTGTATATACTCCTGCACTTCCTCATTCCACCACCAAGTCTCCTTATCTACTTTCCTCCACACACCAAGTAGTCTTCTACCTGTCTCCCTGATAACACTAGCTGTTGTTGTCCAATCATCTGGAAGCTCACCCTGACCACCCAGACCCTTTCTCAAGCCCTCCCTGAAAACCATACAACACTCCTCCCTTTTCAGCTTCCACCACTTTGTCCGCTGCTTTGTCTTTGTCCTCATGATCTTCCTTGTCACCAGTCATCCTACAAACCACCATCCTATATTGTCTGGCTACACTCTCACCTACAACTACTTTGCAGTCACTGATCTCTTTCGGGTTACCTTGTCTATACAAGATGTAGTCTACCTGTGTGCTCCTACCTCCGCTCTTATAAGTTACCCTATGTTCCTGTTTTTTTCTGGAAAAAGGTGTTCACTACAGCCATTTCCATCCTTTTTGCAAAATCAACCACCATTTGTCCCTCTGCATTCCTATCCTGTATACCAAATCTGCCCATCACTTCTTCATCCCCTCTATTGCCTTCACCAACATGTCCATTGAAGTCTGCTCCAAAGGCTGCTTTCTCATCTCTGGGGATATTCTCCATCACTTCATCTAACTCAATCCAGAACTCCTCCTTCTCAAACTCACATCCCACCTGCGGGACATATCCACTAACAACATAGAACATCACATCTTAAATTTCCAGTTTCAGACTCATAGGTCTACCTGACTTCTTTTCACTTCCAGAACATTCCTCACAAACCCCTGCTTCAAGATAACTCCTACTCCATTTCTCTTCTTGTCAGTACCATAAGGGTACAACTTAAAGCCTGCTCCAAAGCTTCAAGCCTTACTACAATTCCACCTGGTCTCCTGGACACACAGTATATCCACCCTCCTTCTCTGCATCATGTTGACCAACTCTCTACCTTTTCCTGTCATAGTCCTGATATTCAAAGTCCCTACTCTCGGTCCCAGGCTCTTTCCTTTCCTCCTCTCTCTTCTTCCGAACACGCACCCCTCCTCTTCTTCTTGCAGAATAATACAGACAAATTGTTTTTACAACCATTACATCAAAATTTACTAAATATCTTTTGATATGATAGAAGTTCTGTTCATTATATAGTATTCGGTTACTAATGCTATGTATGCTCATGGCTCTGCAACTCCATGTGGTTGTTTGATAGTGGTATGCTTTTTAGTCTCAAAAATCCAAAGTACAATAAATTCACAAGTGGGACAGCAAATATTTATTGTCAAATTCATGTTGAATGTTTTTCAAATGACTCTGACAGTGACTGGGCTTAGCAGAGGGGACTATTGTTTCCTTTTAGTGGTTGAATATGCAGAGCCTGCAGAGGTACAGCTGTTGCACACAGCATTTGATCTTTTCTCAAACGGGTGGAACTCCTGGATTTTGCCCTGTTGCCCTGCAGTATTGAATTGGCTGTCAACATAATAATGTCTTTATTATGGACAGCAGTACACACAGACTGCTGAATAAAGTATTGCCCTGGTATGCTCAGAAAATTTCAAAAAGGTAAATTTCCCAAAATATGATGTGGTATCCAAACTTAGACTTTAAACAGTTACCGTCAAGCTGACTTCCTAATATGTTCATCTGTTCCTTTAATGTAACTCAATTTACGGTATTTCTGATATCTGTCTTGTAGAATTTGGTGTGAAAATACTTCTACTTAAAGTAAAGTACCGTTCTTTATTTGACCATGAATCTACCTCTTCCAGTGCTTTGGTGATTACAAATTGAGGCAGTTCAATGCTTTGCACTGTGATATCAGATCTGGCATCAGGTAGTCAAAAAGTCCCCAACTTCAAATTAGGCCCCATCAAGTAGGATAGGGAATTCTTTCCTGACTCTATGATGGTATCTCCTAACTATGTCAGTGCTGATGCATTCCATGAAGAAAGTAAAAGCAGCTTTGTCTGTTTTTCTAACTCACCAGTCAAATAAGAAAGGTTACTAGAGAGGATTGGGAGATGCCTGACAGTGCCCTTTAAAGACATCAGACTATGCCAGAGCGAGATACCTCTTCATGCCAAATTGCACAAATCAGAAGGTAATATTGTCCTTTTTAAATGTGAGAACCTGATTGAGCTGCAAGTTTTGCAGCTCAATTACAGATATAAAGGAGATATAGGATGGCCCATGCCCAACTATTCAGATGTTTATATTGATTTTTGGTTGAGTGATGCAAATATGCAGGTAAGTCCTTGTCGACCTTTAAGGAGATATGTTACATTATTATGAAAGTTTATCAATGATTTCTTCTATCTTATGAGTTTACCATCTTCCAGGAGAAATTTATTCAAGGATTCCTACTATTTCAAATTAATTCCTTTCAGCATTGTTATGGAGGTGCTTGTTGCTCAAAAGTTTGTTATCATCCCACACATTTTATATCAGATCATTTTGATGGTAGATTGTGATGGTCCAAAAATATTCACTATTTGTTCTTTAAGTGGGTCTATGGTGAAAATATTTTTTATGCATGTACTCCAAAACTTGAATGTACGACTGAACCGCCAAACAATTTTCTCCAGTGCCTGGCTTTTAGCATATCCAGGGCTCTCAATATGTTCAATGCCTCCAGTGTGCTGAGCAAAGAAAAGCACACCTTATTTTCTCTCTAAATCAATGACAGCGAAAATTCCAATCTTTTCCAATCAATCAATTTCATGTCACTTCATCCAAAGCAAAAGACTTCTCAAAATCCTTAAAATTCCACATGTTGTATTCATTTTCAAACATGTAACTACAATCTTGCATCAGAGATGTTGCCCTGCTGATTGTATGAGGAGACACAAGGTCTGACCGTTACATTTTGCTTTTCTTTGTTTGTGTGTGTTTGAGGTCTATCCAGCTGAAATATCACTAATTGGTGTTACTAGAAAGTAGAACACAAGGAAATGTACAACTAAATACTAGTTGTTTCTGTCTTCTCAATTTCTTTAAGATTGTAAAAGGTGATTTATTTGCCATTGCCATAGGGCAATATACAGTTAATATTTCAGCCTCTAACTTTTTTTTCTCAAAGCTTCATGATTCTGCACACATTCAGTCTTTGTATATCTTTGTAATAGCTGCCTCCAACAAAGAGCCCCTTTCTTTTATTTAATACATCCATTAGGCAATCTTGTGGAGTGTGGGTCTTGTAATTGCTACCTTTTACTTATTAGTTATGATATATCAGGCACAAAGCTATAAAAAACTCATGGAGAACAATGAAAGAGCCTTGCAATGGCCTGGCATAACATCGCTTTCTCAGAGACATGGGTTGTTTAACATTATTTTCTATAAGTGTAGTGAGAGACACCTCTCACTTTTGACGAAATACACCTGGACTAGTACACTGACTTTGACAGGAGTAAAATGGTGAATTACTCAAGATTGGATTATTAAATTCCATCTGTTTTAATGTTGAGCAGTCATGATGTGTAATTTATGATGTGGGACAAGAAGGAAAATGACTGCTCAGATGGATGTTGTTTTCTATTCATGGGTTACAATTTCTGTTTAGGTAAAATTGTTTGATTCTTTCCAATTCTGCAATTTGAAATTATAATTTGCAGTAATGATAGCACAGTGTGTCTCAGTTTTCACTGTCATGTCATTTTTAAACATTTTTTATTGAGCTATTAACTCATTGAATCCATCTGTAATCCTCATTCTTCAGTGTTCAAAATTTGACTATATCCTTCACAGTGTGTGGCAGGTAGATCTGAAGATCTTTGGTTAATTTTCTACATCTTTCGTAGCTTTCAGCTCACATAAATCACATGTGGAAACAAAGTAACAAGTGGTTATAGGAACAAGTTATCATTTCTGAATATCAACCAGATGTGAGCAGCATTTCAATAGTGTTGTTACCGTAGGTCTGCAGCTATTTATTGCTGTTACATGTTTCCTTGTCCTTGGGGCATGAATAAATTTAGAAAAGAAATCAATTGCTCACAATACCTCAATAGATCTCCAGAGGTCTGCTTACAACTCACTCTGCAATATAAACTGCAAATCAATATCTATTAAGCATTATTAGGGGTGGATTTGGTCTGAAATTTTGGCTCATGTCTTGCTGATATATTGGTAAATGCTTATTGAGTGTATGGTAATTACTTGCTAATTCTAAAGATATTTCTTACAAGTCTGAGGTGGGATTTCTTCCTACATTATTAGACTTTAATCTTTTTTTTGCTATATTTTTCTCGTAGCTAAGGAAATATTGTCTTTTATTTTTGCCTTTTGAATAAATTGCTTTTCAATTTATCTTGCAGATTTTCATACACTATTTAAGCTCCCCCCTTTTGATGTTACATAAAGAATGTTTTGTTGATTTATGGATATTGTTTTGTTTGTTTTTAAAAGTCAGTTTGCTGTTGATACAATATCCAATCCTACTTTTCCTCAGTATGTGCTAAGTGGTATTCAAAGTAAAACTGACGTATCAGATTTACCCAAATGTATCACTAAAATTCCTCTGTCTACACAGCAATGTAAAATCTGGGAATACAGTATGACCATGTCTTTGGGTACAAACTCTGATATTCAATGACAAGAAAGAACAAAATCTTTATTTAGGATGTGGGTTTCGGATTTTGAAAAGTTAGAGATGAAAAACCCTCAAATTCTGCCTCAGGGCGGCACTGGCCGGTGTCTCCCTGACCCAGCCTCTTGGGGCACGGGGCAGTGTCTCCTGAGCCGGCCCCAAGTCTGAATAGATGCAGAGGGTTGCGTCAGGAAGGGCATCTGGCGTAAAACTTTTGCCAAAACAAAAAATGCGAATCAACCCCAATAACCAAATCATACTGGATCGATCGAGGCCTGGGGTTAACAATGACCCCCATTGGTAGGGATGACCTACAGGGAAACAATGGAAACTGGGCTACTGTAGGTAAAAGAAGGAGTGGAAGGTGTGTTCGGAAGCAGAGAAAGAAGAGGAGAGGCAAGAGTCTGGGACTGAGAGTAGGGACTTTGAATTATGGGACTATGACAGGAAAAGGTAGAGAGTTGGTCAACATGATGCAGAGAAGGAGGGTGGATATACTGTGTGTCCAGGAGACCAGGTGGAATTGTAGTAAGACTTGAAGCTTTGGAGCAGGCTTTAAGTTGTACCCTTATGGTACTGACAAGAAGAGAAATGGAGTAGGAGTGCGCTGATACAGCCATTTCCTTCGGGATTAATAAAGTTGTTCTTATTCTTATTCTTATTCTTATCTTGAAGCAGGAGTTTGTGAGGAATGTTCTGGAAGTAAAAAGAATGCCAGGTAGACTTATGAGTCTGAAACTGGAAATTTAAGATGTGATGTTCTATGTTGTTCGTGGATATGTCCTGCAGGTGGGATGTGAGTTTGAGAAGGAGGAGTTCTGGATTGAGTTAGATGAAGTGATGGAGAATATCCCCAGAGATGAGAAAGCAGCCTTTGAAGCAGACTTCAATGGACATGTTGGTGAAGGCAATAGAGGGGATGAAGAAGTGATGGGCAGATTTGGTATACAGGATAGGAATGCAGAGGGAGGAACATAGGGTAACTTATAAGAGCGGAGGTAGGAGCACGAAGGTAGACTACATCTTGTATAGACAAGGTAACCCGAAAGAGATCAGTGACTGCAAAGTAGTTGTAGGTGAGAGTGTAGCCAGACAATATAGGATGGTGGTTTGTAGGATGACTGGTGACAAGGAAGATCATGAGGACAAAGACAAAGCAGCGGACAAAGTGGTGGAAGCTGAAAAGGGAGGAGTGTTGCATGGTTTTCAGGGAGGAGTTGAGAAAGGGTCTGGATGGTCAGGGTGAGCTTCCAGATGATTGGACAACAACAGCTAGTGTTATCAGGGAGACAGGTAGAAGACTACTTGGTGTGTGGAGGAAAGTAGATAAGGAGACTTGGTGGTGGAATGAGGAAGTGCAGGAGTATATACAGAGAAAGCGGTTAGCAAAGAATAAGTGGGATACTGAGACGACTGAAGAGAACAGACAGGAGTACAGGGAGATACAACCTAAGGTAAAGATAGAGGTATCAAAGGCAAAATAAAGGGCGTATGATGATTTGTTTGCTCGGTCGGATACTAAGGAGGGTGAGAATGATCTATACAGGTTGGCGAAACAGAGAGATAAAGATGGAAAGGATGTAAAACAGGTCCGGGTGATTAAGGACAGAGAGGGAAATGTATTGACAGATGCTAGAAGAGTGATGGGAAGATGGAGAGAGTACTTTGACAACAACAGCTAATATTATCAGGGAGACGGGTAGGAGAGTACTTGGTGTGTCATCTGGAAGGAAAGTAGATAAGAAGACTTAGTGGAGGAATGAGGTATGCGCTGGAAAGGAGAGGAATGAAAGTGAGTCAAAGCAGGACAGAGTATGTGTGTGTGAATGAGAGGAACTCAGGTGCAACGGTGAGGCTGAAAAGAGGTGAAGAGACGGGTTCAAGCAGAAAAGTGCGATAGAATACTATCAGCTAGAATGAAAGGAAAGGTATACAAGACAGTGGTGAGACCAGCGATGCTGTATGATCTGTTGTGTAGGACTAGGTGTTGGTATCCCTTGATGAAATCATGCCTAAGGCACCGAAGAAGAAACTCTGTGGGGTTTCAAGTGAGCGATGGCCTCCTTCAGGTTGTCAAGTGAGCGCCCTCCTTCATTGATGTTTCGCTGATTGGCCCACGACATCTCCAGAGGGTTCAGCAGTGAATCCCAGCGTCCCAGGTTCACTCCCTAGATGCCATCAGCTCACCTGAAAGCCCACGTTGGATCTCTTGTCTTCAGCCACAGCCACTGGCTCCCATTTTCAGCGGCCCCGGAGAGGTCCTTGACTGCCCGTCTGTGGGCACGTCCTTTAACTCCAATCTCCCTGAGTAGCCTCGATGTGGCTATGAAGCCTCTGCAGCCTACTTCCACTGGACGAACCTTCGCTTTCCAGCCTTGTCGCTGAGCATCTGTGACCAGTTCAGCATATCTCAGCTTCTTTCGTTCATAGGCCTCCTCCACTGCACCCTCCCAGGGCACCGTGAGCTCTATGATGTAGACGAGCCTGAGAGAGGATGACCACAGAACAAGGTCTGGTCGCAGGTTGGTGGATGCGATCTCAGCTGGGAAGCAAAGTCTCTTGTCCAGGTCCGCTTGCAGCTTCCAGTCCCGTGCACTGGCCAGTGGCCCAAGGTCAGTTCTCGTGGGGGGGAGGTTGGCTTGCCCCTCCCGCACGAATGGAGTTGTGTGCCAACGGGATGACGGAGGAGGAAGGGCGTTTACGCTTGTCCGGCGAGTTTCCAGCACCGCTGCAAGACATCTTAATACCTGGTTGTGTCGCCAGGTATAACGGCCTTGGGAGAGGCTGGTCTTGCATCCCACTAAGATGTGCTTCAGTGTCGCTGGGCTAGAGCATAGAGGGCATGTAGGGTCTTCGCCATACCACTGGTTTAGATTAGCAGGAGAAGGCAGGACATCATAGGCTGCCCTGATGGTAAAGCTCGCCCTGAAGGCCTCCATCTTTCCAGGAGATCTTCCGCTTCTCGACTCCCTCCCATGTCATCCACTGCCCCTGCTTCGCCTGTGACACAGCATGTGCACGCCTTCCTGCTTCCTCCTCCCGGCGAACTTCCTGGACCACCAGCTTGCGTCTCTGGGCTGGATTGGCCTTGCTCCAGGCTAGTGTACTGGCCCCAAGCCCAAGTCCACTCCTCCCCTCCTGAACCCGGCCCACAATGTCCCTGTGTCTGAGGGCTGCCTTTGCCTGTTCAGTTGCAGCCAGCGGGGTCCACTTCCTCCCAGTTGCCAGGATGGGGGGTGCTTGGGCTATGAATGGGTCGCTTGAACCCAATAGCATCATCTCCAATCTGACTTTGGCACACTTGTACTCCTCTGCCAGACTGGAGATGGGCAGGTGTAGCATCCCTTTGCTGTAGAGCCCAATCCTGCTGAAGCACCTCGGAAGGCCAAGCTACTTCCTTGCATATGAGCTGACCATTCTCTCCAGCTTTTCCACCTTTGAGAGTGGAACCTCATAGAGGGTTAGTGGCCACAGGAGCCGTGGAAGTAGGCCATACTGCAAGCACCAGAGCTTTAGCTTGCCCGGAAGCAGGGTTCTGTCAATGTTCTCCAGGCCGCTGGCAACCTCCCTCCTGAGCTGCTCTATTTGCTCTTTGTCCTTGAGGGAGGCGTCATACCAGCGACCTAGACACAGGCTTCTCCGAAACCATTGGAATTGGTTCCTCGCCAATGTAGAAGCGGTGGTCTAACAGTTTCCCCTTCACAATGGAAATGCTTCTGGACTTGCTCGGCTTGATCTTCATGCGAGCCAGCTTGATGTTGTCTTGGAGCTTGCTTATAGGCCGTACCGTGCAGGCCTTGGTTGAGGTGAGTGTTGTGAAGTCATCCATGTAGGCTCTGACTGGTGGCAGCCTTAGTCCGGGTCTTATTCGCTGACCGCCAACCACCCATCGTGAAGCCCGTATGATGACCTCCATGGCCAAGGTGAAGGCCAAGGGGGAGATGGTGCAGCCGGCCATGATCCCCACCTCTAGCTGCTGCCATGCGGTGGTGTACTCTGCGGTTGTCATGCAGAGCTGAATGTCTTGGAAGTAAGCCTTGATAAGGCTTGTGAGAGCTGGTGGGACGCTGAAGTAATCGAAGGCTGTCCACAGGAGGTTGTGAGGGACTGAGCCAAAGGCGTTTGCAAGATCCAGGAACACCACATGAAGATCTGTTCCTTCTTTCTTGGCAGCCTGGATCTGATGCCAGATGACGCTAGCATGTTACACACAGCCGGAGAAGCCGGAGATGCCTGCTTTCTGAATTGATGTATCAATCAGGTTGTTTTCTTTCAGGAATCCTGCCAGTCTTTGAGCGACCACGCTGAAGAAGATTTTCCCCTCCACATTTAGAAGGCTGATCTGGCGAAACTGGCTGATTTTTGATGAATCCTTCTCCTTGGGGATAAGGATCCCTCCAGCCCTCCGCCAGGATGTCGGTATTTCCTTCTTTTGCCACACCACTCTCATCAGCCTCTAGAGAAATCGCAGGACATCTGGTGCGTTTTTATAGAGCCTGTATGGTATTCCGTTGGGGCCTGGGGCCGACGCGGCTCTTGCTCTACGCACAATTTTGTCCACCTCACTCCATCTGGGTGGGCTAATGTCTAGCTCGTACTGTGGTGGGTTAACTGGTGGCATGTCAGTTGGAAGGGGAACCTCTTCATGGCGACGGTCATCTGTGCAGGTCTTTTCCAGATGTTTTTCCAGGTCAGCCTTTGACACTGAGAGACTTCCACTCTTCTCCTTTGTGAAGAGAGTCTTCACAAAGTGGAAGGGGTCTTTGTAGAAGCGTGATCTTGTTTGCTCCTTCCTCCTGCGCTTTTTGCGGAGGTTTTCAGCTCTCCTCAGTGTTGTAAGCCTACTCTGGATTTCCTCCTGCAGCAGGTTTATTCCCTCCTTCTCCTCCTCTGTGGCTTTCCGCCATTGCTTCTTCAGCTGCCTCCTCTCCTTGACCAGGCGGTCTATTTCTGTTTGCCTTCTGGACTTGGTGGGAACTGCTGTGCTCGATCGCTTGCTTTCGACCACACCAAACCGTTCTGCTCCATAGGCATAGATCAGCCCGCCCATTCTCTCCAACTTCTTCATGGTGGTGCTTTTGATCCCCTCTAGGATGTTGCAGAGATCAGTGTTGATTTCCATCCACAGCAACTTGTCGCAGGACTTTGGCCACTTGACTAATGGCCTTCGCCCCGGGAGTTTCTTCTCTGCTGATGGACGTGCTGTGTTGGATTCCGGTTCCTCTCTTATGCCTAGCTCTTCCTCCTCTGGGACAGGGGCATTGATGTCCTGCAGACTGTGGTGTGTGTCCTGCTGCTGGACTTCAGTCGACTGACTCGGCCTGCTTCTCAAAAAGTAGCTGTCAATGCGACATCCCTGTTGACCCTTTTTTAGGCACCCTTTCTTGCCCTGGTGTATCTTCAGGCCGAGGGTGGAGGTAACCTTTGTCCAACCACATATGCAGCCTGTGTCCTGCTGTAGCTGGCGGAGCCTCTGGCATGCTGACCATCAAACTCATAGTCTGTTCCATTCCTGTGTCCGTTACCGTGTTATCTGCCGATGAGCCATCTTCCGCCCCCGCTCTCGCAGGCTCATGGGGTATTTTCTTCGTATTACTTTTCATAGCCAGTTATGGGTGGGACCCATACACCAGTTGTGCTGGGTCCCGCCAACCACGGGTAGCTAGCCCATGATGGCCCCGTTGGGGTCTGTTCCCTCCTGTCAGCTGTCTTTCCATGCTGTCGCAAGGTCTTTCCCTTGCTGTCAGCTGCACTTTCACAGCAGTCACTGGTTAACCAGATGATCAGATCTGTTGTGTAGGACTCGGTGTTGGTATCCCTTGATGAAATCATGCCTAAGGCACCGAAGAAGAAACTCTGTGGGGTTTCAAGTGAGCGATGGCCTCCTTCAGGTTGTCAAGTGAGCGCCCTCCTTCATTGATGTTTCGCTGATGGACTAGAAACAGCTACAATGATGAAAAGACAGAAGGCAGAGCTAGAAGTCGCAGAGATGAAGACATTGAGGTTCTCTTTGGGAGTGACCAGGATGTCTAGGATCTGAGTCTATCAGAGGAAAGGCACATGTTAGATGTTTTGGAGAGAAGGTCAGAGAAGCCAGACTGAGATAGTTTGGTTATGTACAAAGGAGGGATAGTGAATATATTGGGAGATGGATGATGGAATTGGAGCTGTCAGACAGGAGGTCTCGAGAAAGACCAAAGAGAACATTTATGGATGTAGTGAGGGAAGATATGAAGGTTATTTGTGCGAGAGAGGAGAATACAGAAAATAGGTTTAGATGGAGAAAGCTGATTCGCTGTGGCGTCCCCTGAAGGGAAAAGCCGAAAGAAGAAGAAGAAGAAGAAGAGAAGAAGAAGAAGAAGAGAAATGAAAAACCCTCTAACAAGATTCCCTAATTGTTATATTTTCAGAAATCAATGTATATGGAATATAATTCGCTGTCATAAACATTTGAGTCAATAACTTTCTTACATTCTGTTGAACACTCATCTAATCCATTAATCTGGAGTCCATACAAAGTCCAGATCACAATACACAACAGCTGCTTGCTACCACCTGCTGAAAAGCCCATCCTTCTGTAACACAAGTTTTTCACTATTCTATACTCTATACATTACATTACAGTCATCTGGCAGGCACCTTATCCAAAGCGACTTACAAAAAGTGCAAAACAGTCACCGACGATCCAAATTACCAGTAGTCGGTAGTCAGAAGTCACCACTCTACCAAATAGCCATCTCAAAACCATATACATACATACATACATACATTAATTTCCTTTTTATTTTTTTTTCGGGGGGTGGGTGGGTCTAAGTGCGATTAGTAGGGTAGTGCTTGATCGCCAGCCAGGGGCTCTGAGTGACGGGGGGGACAGTCGCCGAGAGGTGTCTGATAGGAGGGGACGGGTAGGGACATGTGACTTGACCATATCCTGGAGATAAGATGGGGCTGTCCCATTCACTGCCTGGTAGGCGAGCACGAGGATCTTAAACTTGATGCGGGCGGCTACCGGGAGCCAGTAAAGGGACAATATCTATATCTATATCTATATCTATATTCGCATACATATCCATATCCATATATATATGGATATGGATATTCATGTGGCTTTTAGATTAGCTCGAGATCAGTGCACAGAGAGCTTCATAGTATGGGTTTCCATGGCTGAGCAGCTGCATCCAAGCCACACATCACCAAGTGCAATGCAAAGTGTTTGATGCAGTGGTGTAAAGCATGCTGCCACTAGACTCTAGAACAGTGGAGATGCATTCTCTTGAGTAATGAATTACTCTTCTCCATCTGGCAATCTGATGGACGAGTCTGGGTTTGGCGGTTGCCATGAGAATGGTACTGGTCAGACTGCATTGTGCCATGTGTGAAGTTTGGGGGAGGGGGGATTATTTGTGTGGGGTTGTTTTTCAGGAGCTGGGCTTGGCCCCTTAGTTCCAAGACATTTTGGACACTTCCATGCTCCCAACTTTGTGGAAACAGTTTGGAGCTGGGCCCCTCTTTTTCCAATATGACTGTGCACCAGTGCAAAAAGCAAGGTCACTAAAGACATGGATGACAGAGTCTGGTGTGGATGAATTTGACTGACCTACACAGAGTCCTGACCTCAACCTGATAGAACACCTTTGGGATGAATTAGAGCAGAGACTGAGAGCCAGGCCTTCTTGTCCAACATCAGTGTGACATCAGAAATGCGCTTCTGGTACAATGGTCAAACATTTCCATAAACACACTGCGGAACCTTGTGGACAGCCTTCCCAGAAGAGTTGAAGCCGCTGTACCTGCTGAGGCAGGACCAACGTCATCTTGAACCCTATGGATTAGGAATGGGATGTCACTTAAGTTCATATGCGTGTCAAGGCAGGTGAGCAAATACTTTTGGCCATATAGTGTATGTATATATATATGTGTATATATATATATGTATGTGTGTGCGCTTGTGTGTGTGTGCACGCGCATGTACATGGGGTAGCAAGAAGAGCTGTCTGAATAGCCAGGCTTCTTGGAGTGAGTGGAGGGTGTCCTGGATCGAAGACCACCTGATGACTCCATAAATCTTCCGGGTGTGGACAATGACAGAGAAGCCTTACTTGAAGTTATAGTCTCTCTGATGTAAACTAAGCGATGTTTTGTTATTGGACATCTATGCAAGGCTTGGATCTACCCTAACAACCACCATGTTTGATCATAAAATCTTACTGAACATATTGGGCCAAAAATCACTGATTGACTTTGTTACACATTGAGATGATGAATACACCCTGAAGCTGTCACCACTCGAGCACAGGTTCACATATCGAGACAAGCAATCGTTCACGCTTTCATTCACATGTCGCAGGTAATTTAGTGTCTCATTTGAACTTAGTATATATTTATGGATTGGGGTGGAAACTGGAGAACCCAGAGGAAAACCCATAAAAACACGGAGAGAGCATGCAAACTCCACCAAGAAAAGGCCCCCTTTTGTAATCTACCTAGGGACCCTTAGTTCTGTAAACTGGGAACAATTAATTTAGGAACCAGTTTGCCAGGTCTTTAACTCCAACTTCCGAAGGACTTTCTTCTATATCCCAGGGGAGGTCTGGGACATGAAGCTAAGTGGTCCATGTTAAGGCCTCCATTGTGGAAGCAGATTTGCTGAGCTGTGTCCAGGCAGTCATCGATGCTTGTCTTTGTGACAACCTGAAAACCTGTTGGTGGACACCAGCAATAAAAGAGACTCTCCTACAGAAGAAGGAAGCCTTTCAGGCATTGCTGGTCCACGGGTCTCTTGTGGCAGCTGACGTGCAAGAGAGCCAGACGGGCTGCAGCCTCTATGGTCAAAGAAGCAAAATCCTGGGAGTGGGAGTTTGGGGATACCAGTACATAACAATATATTTACTATTATTAATCTTATTATTATTAACAATGTCAATGTATTGTCTCAATTCCTGAAATAGATTTCAAGACCCTAAGAATTTGGCGGGAGAAAAATACATTTTTAGATTTGATAGATTCAGCTAGTGAAAAACTTTAAAATGACAGCAAGGATTAAAATTGGCAGGGGGTGGGAGGGTAGAGGGACAGTGAACAAGGCTAAAGGAACAAATATAATGTCTGACATGAAATAGCACCTATAGTGGCCATTTATTTTGTCAAGGCTTGTCAATCCCAACAAGATATTGTCTTGTTAAAATAAAGAAAATGTGTTCTAGAATGAATTATGTGTTTCTTTATTTCAACTTTAGAGACAAAATTAAACATTTTTCACCCTTTAATTTTTCAAATTGCCAGAATCTGGGCAAAACTGATCTTTCAATGGGGGAGGCAAAGTGGTTCGCACACCCGCAGACCAAAGGTTCCTAGTTTGATTCAAACTGGTGACTGAGGCCCTTCTGTGTGGACCTCGTTTGTTTCAACAGTTGCATAGGCTTGGAGGTTCTCTGATTTCCTCCAATAGTTGAGAAATATGCAGTGGTTTAATTGAGCACTCCTTAATAGTCCATAATTGGACTATCTCTTCTTCTGTCTTCTTTCTTCTTCATATTGGGAATGGGAATGGTTGTATTTCGCTATGTGACCCTGTGATCAATTGGTGAAAGGTACATGATGTACCATGTCTCTTGTTCGATGACAGCTTATGTTACAACCAATACTTGATACCAAGATCATCCATATGTCAAATCCTACTTGGATTACCCAAAAGAGACAATCAAATAAAATCTAAAATAACAAGGAGGAAATCAGCAGAAAATTCAAAATCTCTCACAAAATTTAAATACACAATTCAGTGCTACTTATGATTATATTATATTTTTCAAGTAGCACGGTGGTGCAGTAGTTAATGTTTCCCTGTTTCATTCAGGGGGCCTTTCCGTGTAGAGTTTGCATTTTCACCCCCTGTCTGTGCGGGTTTACTGTAGGCTCTGAAATTTCCATCCAGGAGGTTGATCGAGGATTCTAAATTGCCCACATGTGAATAAGAGGAAGATTAGTCATTTGTCTCAGCGAGTGGCGATTAATTGTCAACTATTGCAGGGTGTTCCCTGCCTCTTGCCAAACAACAGTAGGGAAAGGGCCTGGCACGTTGCAACCCTGAGTGCAGGATAAGTGATTTAGATAATTCATTAATTACTCGCAACGCTAAATAGGATAAGCAGAGAAAACGTATGGATGGATGGATGGATACCTGCTGCAGGAAGATTCTGTGCTTGGCCAACAGATAATGTTTTCAAATGTGTTTAAAATAGCACCGTGGTATTTAAATGAGGAGATATATTGCTTCTGTTCATTTGTGATCTCTTAAGGTGAAATCAGGTGTTTTTCTCCATTAATTAGAAAGAGTCACTTGTCTGCTTCCAATGTTAATATAATGCATAAATAGTCAGCAGGTGGTTGTTAGATCGGTACTTTTTCCTGGAGGGCATTTTTGTGTGCAGCAGTGTTTGCTTTTCTGAAAAGAAGGTAAATAGCTTATAAACTTTTTCATCTACAGGAACAATATATAAATAGTTTTGTATTTTTGCTTTCTCAAAAACTCAAAGTCTTGGTAGATCTGGACTGGATAAATCTAAGCTTTTCTGACAATGAATACTGGACACAGGCAGGACTACCTGGCACCAGTAATAAAACTTTCAGATGAAAAAGTTTGTTAAATTCCATTTGTGCTTTACTGTGTGTGTGTGTGTGTGTGTGTGTGTGTGTGTGTGTGTGTATGTGTGTGTGTGTATGTGTGTGTGTGTGTGTGTGTGTGTGTGTGTGTGTGTTTTGGATGGATGGATGGGTGAGGGGGACAGGTACAAGAGTTGAAGAGGAAGGCTTACTGGTGCCTTGATGATTTTATTGATTCTTTGCTTAGATAAAAATAATATGTACAAGCAGCCACAGACATATCTGCCAAGGTGTATTTATACACCTTGCAGGTAAAAATTTTTCTCAACAATATATGTAAACACCATACTCTAAGATCACACATATATTTCATTTATTAATTGAATACCTGATTTCATTATTTTTTAGCATATTTCTCATGTAATAAACATAAGAAATGTGTACGTTTGGCAAAAAAGAATCTTAATGTCAATACATTTGAAACAAAGTTTGTTGGTAGAGTTGTCAAGCACAACCAAAAAATTGGACACACGCAGATCCACCTGCCAGAAAAATAAAAAAAAACATTAGAACTTAATTTATTTTGATAATTTGGCCATTTGTGCCTACTGTTTGAACTGAGCTAGTCTTAAGTAGCTGGTCATTTTCAAAAACATGGCATTGCTGTGTTTTCCAGTGGTTATATATACTTCAATCTTTCAATCCTTGCACAGGACTATTTAAATAATTTTCACAGTTTGCCATAAAGTCTAAAAGTAAATTCAGTACAGTTGGTATATGGCTGTAAATCTAGTTCTTTTCAAAATATCTGTTTAGAGTAATATCCTCTAGTCTAACTAATGCATCAGTTCTGAAAACCTAACATGCCAAGTAAAGTCAAATCATATTTTTATCTATATAGCGCAAATCCTAGCGAAGTCTTCTGATGACATAACAGTTTCAAGTACTAAGCGCCGCCCCACTCCTGCCCCAACCCTCTCTACTCCAATTTTCTATGTGGGGGTCTTTACTTTTCTTTGAAAAAAAAGGATGGATGACAATTATTTCTCCAAGCTGTGCTGCTCTAGGGCTATAACTCCAACCAGTCAACCAAACCAAAGACAAAGGCTCACCTGGACAATCTCCAGCAAGCTACCAAACTAGCTTGCCAACCTGAGCAGGCTGGCTGGCTAGCTAGCCTCTCCGGCGAAGCTCCTCCAGCTTGTCCCTGGACTGGTGCTCATCGCACTCTGCAATTATGGACTTCTTCCCAATAATTCTGTGTATGTTCTGTTCTTTCTGTTTTTACTTGTGAAGCGTCTTTGAGTGTCATGAAAAGCGCTATAAAAATCCCATGTATTATTATTATTATTATTATTATTATCATCATAACTAGTGAGCCACAAGTTATAGCACTGCCGCAGTCTCACACTGGTTGTCAAATCAATCACATGGTGAGGCTGTGAATATCAGGCCTATAAGCTCAATTAACACCAAAATAGTTTGAATTTGTGCCCCTCTGCTGCTCATCAGCACCTCCTGGGTGAAGCCACTTAGATCTTCGGGACATGAGAAGACAGGGACAAGCAGAGCCACTGGAGCCGCCCACCCTGGCCTTGCTGTAACATACAACCCCTTTCAAGCTAAAGTCACATAACTTCAGCCTGCACTCATACACAACAGCCTTGTGCCTATTTTTACATCACAACCTGGCAACACACATGGGAAAACAAGACCTCTGCGCTATCAGTGTATCCAGTGATGTCTGCCTCTCACTGTTCTGTCCCTGTCTGATGTAGGAGGGGACAGAAACAGAAGATAGCTGCTTGAGATAGCTGGAGATATCAAAGCAACTTGGTTATGCATTTGGCAACAGGGAGTAGTTGTTGATATTCCAGACTTTGTACTCCTGCCGACATTCCTGTGTGTGTCATAACACAAATAAGTTGTGCAGGTTTGAAAAGCTTAGGGACACCTTCATTTACTGAAACAATACAATACTAATCGGAAATATAATAATCTGTATATGATGATTATTTTTAAAATTTCAAATCAGGTGGTTGGTGATACAGTAAGCAGAGTATAATGAATATTCTGCCAACAGCTGTGCGACACAGCGTTTCCTCACCAAAATCCAATTTACAATAATTATACCTCAGTCAAATACAAAGATCCCTCATTCGGGTTGTTTTGTGTTGCGGCAAGACATCTCTAATTTTCTTTAAATTTTGTTTTTATTTTTTACTGTCATTAAACAGTTTTAACTGTTCCAAGCTAATGCACGAAAGATCTCATTTAAGTCAAATATCATAGAGGAAACAAATACAGATAGATTAAGTAACCCACTGATCTCTAGCAGGTAAAATAGCAGGTCTGAAATACACATACGTGCACAAATAGAACTTGTGAACATGCATCAATGGAGAGCTGACAGATTTGAGAAGGCTGCCCCTGATAGATGCCTGGGTGTAGTGGGGTTTGATGCCTTCCCAAAAGGCACCTCTGCAATGCTCAGGGGGTGAACTGACTAATCTCCAGGTAGCAGTCCATATTCCGTACATAGTGGTGGAAGCGGCTCTTGACCTGGCGACCCTATGGTCCCAAAGCCAAATCACAACAAACTGAAACACTGCTGATCATTAGGACTGAGGCACTGTGCCCCCTGAAAAAAACATGGGTTGACATAAGACTCTTTTCTCTGTAATGCCACATATTTCATTCACTTTTGTGTAACAACTGAGAGATATCTAGACAATTGACACGCTATACTACCAGAACAAGTCAGCTGCACACTGAATTTAGAATCAAACCTGAAATCAATGCACAATCATGCACAATCAAATAACAAGATAAACAAGATCTGCAAGATAAGATAAGATAAGATAAGATAAGATAAGATAAGATAAGATAAGATAAGATAAGATAAGATAAGATAAGATAAGATAAGATAAGATAAGATAAGATAAGATAAGATAAAAAAATGGAAATTGAAGGTGTGATGCTCAATGTTGTTTGTGGCTATCCCCTGCAGGTGGGATGTGAGTTTGAAGAGAAGGAGAAGTTCTGGAATGAGCCAGATGACGTGATGCAGAATATCCCCAGAGATGATAGAAAGTGGTAACTGGTGCAGACTTCAGTGGGCATTTGGGTGCATAAGAGGGATGAAGAAGTGATGGGCAGATTTGGTATACAGGATAGGAAAGTGTGGTATGGCTACCTGCTGGGCCCTACCATATACCCTTCCCACAATAGTACAAATGCCACATATTACATAATCATTAAGGTATGGAAAATATTTAAGGTTTAGCCTGCACACTTTTCATAAGTGGCAAATTTATGCACAACTTTACTTACAAACCTTGGATATAAAAGATGGCTGAATACTTTGTTAATGCTCTTCTAAGTTAATGATGGTTTGCTGGAATGTAAACTGTACCTGCTGTCAACTCAACATAAATTCAGAAATAAAAACGTTATTAAAAGTAAGAGCTACCATAATTTACTCAATAGATGAGTACAACATACATTATATGAGTAAAGTTTTTTATAAGCTCATTAACACAGAGCAAATTAACCACTCACATCTAGGATGTATGTTGTGGAGACTGTAATGGCTGAGTGCTGGTGATCAAACCTAGATCAATGAAGGTCTGGTTACCTTCCTTCTTCATCTCTGTTTTGTCTCTTGTTTCATTAACACATGTCTGAGCTGGCATTAGGATGTTAAAATGTTTTTAATGTATAGAGCACACAGATTAGCAGTGTTCACAGATTGTGTTTGAGCAGTTTGAGTAATTTGTCCAGTTGAAGTCAGGAAGGGAGAGACACATTATTCATAATGATAAAGCACAAATACCTCTTACCTTTGTCAGGTTTCCACATGTTTGACCATTTCAATTCCAAGCTGTTAGATGGAGAGACAGAGCGGGTGTGTGTATGTGTGTGTGTGTGTGCGTGTGTGTGTGTGTGTGTGTGTGTGTGTGTGTGTGAGAGAGAGAGAGAGAGAGAGAGAGAGAGAGACAGGGAGAGACAGACCCAAAGGAGAGAGTCAAAGGGAAAAAGAGACAAAGCGACAGAGAGTGGGTGAAATCCTGCAAGATATGGTGCATGCCAGACATAGTGACTGATATTGCACAGTGAGGGTGATCACATACTGATCTGACAGGGAGAGATAGGAGTAGGTGGAAACATTTGCATTAGCATTTGGTTTGAATGGTCACTGTTCCAAAGTGTCAACTGCTTGGTATAAGCAATGTTCTGCACCAGTGTCCATAAGACTGCTTTATCATAGTCCCTACCATTCCGGCTAATCCATCAACGCATAGCACTAACTGGCAGAAAGGAAAATTGAGCATTTTATAGTTTCTGTATGTTGATGTGAAACACCAGCTGTATAACATATCTACCTGCACCTAACTGATAGGCAGTGCAGCGTATGATCTGGGAACTTTGAAAACCTTGCAGCAAGAAAGAAAAATAATCTGACAAACACAAAACCTTTTCTCCCATGGGTTTTACTCATTGTTACCAGAAACAGTAAGTTGTACTTTTTTGTCTTGCTCATGACTTACTGACTTGCAGAATAAGAAGGTTGTGATATTGTTTTTTATTACCTATATGCTTGAAATGCAAAAAGTGTTGTGGATTCCAGCAACTCTCATTCATTGAGAGCATGGGCATACACCAATTGATCACAGGGTCAAATAGATTCAATCTCTCTTTCACAGTAAGACACTGAGTCTTGAAAGTCACAGTAAGACTCTCAGGCAGTAGAGAGTTTTAAATTAAGCTATCATGCTCAAGACTGTGGTGGAAGCCAGACTACTGGATGGAACCCATAGGTAACAGTGCATACCCCACTTACAGACTCCTCAGCCAAACAATTTACCATTACATCGTGCAATTGTGATATCATCACCTGATGAACACCAGATAAAATAATTAAACAAAAGAAAATATGATTGGACCGTAGCATTGCAGCATTAGAAAAGTAATTCATCATTTGAATTCACATACATTTTTAATTTAGTGAAATCCAATTATTTAGGATGACATTTTTCATTGATCAAAATTGATGTTTTGTTTCTCTTTTACTCTATTCACTCATATCTTTTCAAGACTAGTACAGTAGTAGTAGAAACAGTACAAATAGTTTCATTATTGATAAAAACAAGAGTAATTTTGAAATTTTGAAATATATTTAATGTATACATTTACTTTCCAGGAGGATTTTGAAATTTAGCCATATATTTAATGTATACATTTACTTTCCAGCCAATTATGCCATATGTATCAGCTCACACAAATTCATTTTGACAGAGCTGAATCAAATGGCCAACTCTTGTCCCTGACAAGCTGAACCAGTGGTGTAACTTGATCGCTAAGTCAATTTGCCATATTTGCACTTAAAGTTTGTCCTGTCCATGGTTTCCAACCACAAAAATTGCGAGAAAACAAGAACCAAAGCCTCAATTTGAGGAAAGATTACAGGACTTAAGGGGGGGTTAAAGAACAAACCTTGGGATATCAACTGTCTTTGACCCTCAACCACTCCAACCCCCACCCGCCCTCCATCTGTCCACCCTGTAAGCTTCCACACTGGTGCGTCAAACAGGTCCTATTTATAAGCTGTAGATAGATGAGGAAATCAAGAGGACTCCTCTAGAATTAGTACTACTCTGATGGGTGTGTGATTTTGCGTCTATGTTTTATGGAGGTCAAACATTTCCTTTAGATCTAGAATGATGATAAATAGTAACACATTCATATTGGATATACAATGGGGTTACATTTTGATGATTCTTTGATTTCTTTGAACGTCTGGGCTTTGTAAATTAGATCGTATTCGGTAACTGATCCTTATATTTGCAAATTCAAGAGAGACTCACAGGTTGATTTGGCAATCTTGTGACAATTGGGCTATACAGTTGTATATAGATACAAATACAGGTATAGTATCTATTTTGGAAGTATGGTGTGACACTTGTTAGACATGCACCATGCTCTCACCTAAGGCAAGTTTTAGTTTTTCCCTGGAAATGTTTCCCAACTGGCCCTACAGGTCCCAAGATATGAACATTCTTAACGGTTAGAAAACTACTCACATTGTCAATAGTCTGTTTTAAAGATATGTATGTGAAAGAAAATGTTTTCCAAGAGTGCTTGATCCACTGTTTCAAGGTGTTTTATACTAAATGTAATCGATTTGGCAGTCTTAAATTGAAATTGAAATTGTAATCATAGACCCTGATATTTTCTTTTCTTTTAAATTGTGTTTAGATATATCTTATATTTCATCTATTACGTTTAGTCATATTTTTGTTATGATACTAGAATCATGGCTTGTGTTGAAAAGAAGCTTGGGAACCTGTTGTGGACAGAATGAAGCATTCTCCAAATATGCAAACCAACAGTGCCAGAGGTTCTAAAATATTTGTTGTTGTGGTTATACTTTCAAATACTGCAGTCTTGAAATTACTTAAAACATAATTATCATCAACACAACATACATGAAGCCAGTTATATGACATTTGATGGTCATTCTATAGGTGACAAATTTGTTTTGTATCTGCATATTTGATATGTTCAGGAAAATGCACAAATTGCATATTCCAAGGGTCAATCCTCTGCCCACTTCCCCTCTCAGTTTACATTGCATCACTTAGCGCAAGTGTCCATTCCAGTGCATTCTTATACAATGTCTATGAGGACAATGACCTTCCCACCACATGCTCTTATCTATCCATTGCCTCACAGATGCTACTGGCAAAAAATTGAAATTCTTCATGTGCTTTTACAAAACAGCATCTACAACAGTTCCAGCCCAACCTATAACTTCCATTTAAGTCTGTACTCCTTCCTGCCTGTAGTACTTACTTTACTTTTTATACGTTAGATTAAAGGAGTGTTTACTTACTTATAGCTTCAGAAGTTCTTCAACTCATCGCATTCAACATCACCTCTCTGGCTTGTTTAACAAAGTAATCTTATCTCAAGTTCTTCTCAGCTTATTTAGATGACATTTACATATTGGGTTTATATTTGATTGCCCCTAAACCAAAAAGCACTGGAAGGCTTTAATACATCAACACATTGAATTATGAATGGCATGTCAAAGTATTTAAATGGAAATAAATGTTTACTCAAGATAGCACAAACTGAGATCCAAATGCTAGACATACGGAGAGATTTGACTTGTTGGCCTTGTAACTGTACTCATGTGTAATAGCCTTTTTGCCAGCATGTATATAACATGATTCTATGGATCACATTCTAATTGTGTCCCCTACAATTTTTTGACTCTTAAGACTCCCTGGTGTGTTTCATAAGGCGAAAGCGACTTAGTTTTAGGTTAAACTTGTGTCATTGCTGCAAAGCTAATAGGCTCATCGATCATGGAGGAAATGAGATAGGGTCTCTTTACCCTGGCTGGCCTGTCTCACCCAGCCAACTCTTGAGGCCAGACATTCTTGCTCTTCCAAGCAAAATTACTCCAAACATCTCCACCAAGGGATTGTATCTTTATTATTTCAAGTGAACAAGGGGGCCCTTCATAGTCGGTGTAATATATCCAGTCTCTCATTGTGGAATAAAAAAAGCCCGCCCCCAAAATGGAACTAAAACTGCAAGAAGGTCGTCGTGGTTTAAAGCCTCCAAACCTCAGACCTTCTTGAGTGGCCGAAACAGCGAACCAAGGCCAGAGGGTCATGAGGAGGCCCATTGAAGTTCTGTCTCTGCTTTAACGCTGTAAAAACACAGATCCATCAGTAGGGCTATTTAAAAACTCCTACATTCCTATACTTTGTACCCCTCTCACCAACTTCTGGCTCAGATCATATGAATATTTACATTTATTGGCTTCAAGATGATGCAACAACAAGGTGTTTGGAAGTTTTGTTTTATGGAATTGAACATGAAAGAATAACATACAGCAACTCGAAAATATTTAATGAAAATGCAACATAAAAGCATTATCAATATAAAATGGTATACATACTGTATATACAACGTTGTATATAGAGTTTGCATACTTATACCTATGGATACCTAAAGAATAGAATACAATAGAATAGAATAGAATAGAATAGAATAGAATAGAATAGAATGCATTTTTAAATGCATTCACTAAAATGGCTACACAAGTTTTAGATGACCAATATGCCATGAGAAAAATTACATACATCACTTCTTCGAAATGTTTACTCATTTATCCCTCTTGTGTTGAACTTTCACTTATTTTTGTTCTCTGTCATTTGCACTATGTCATAATGAGGACAGCAATTTTGTAAAGAGTTGTGATACTTTATTCAGTGTTATACATGGTTCAATTAGCTTTTTTACTCTATTGTCCTAAAACTCAGTCTTGCCAATGAATGCCAGAAAAAAAATGAAGAATGAGAATACATTTGGTTGTCCCTTAATCCTGACACTCTCATTATTGTAAATTGTGTTTTATAACCAATGATTCTTGATAAGTCTTTTTACAGAGACATAAACTGACTTTTGGGAAATCTTGGGGCCTTTGCAGGTTACACACATAAAAACAGCCCTGTATACACATATTTCAATGGTAAAAGACCTCTTTGAATGGCTCCCAAATGTTATACCCCTGAAGTCTGCATGCTTTCCCAAATGCTGGAAAAATCAGAAAAAAGTTTAGTTTCCTAAATTACTGTCATTCAAAGAGTTTCTTTCACTGCGCTCTCTCCGTCTCCATTCACCTCTCTTTCTGCCAGCCTCACAGTCTCCAACCATTTCCGGCTTCCACCAGCAGCAATGGGGGCTTTCTCTTGTTTCCTGGTGTGGGTGCTGGATAAACATACAAGCTCCCCCTCATATAAAGGCCCAATTCTTCTTCATCATGTTTAAATATGGATACAAAGAGAAACTTGTATGATAATTTTTGGCATATGGTAGAGGGGGTCAGCAGTTGGGGCAAGTGTCTGCATTAAGGGGGTGGAGGGTTAGATAAACAGGCATGTGCCTTGTCCTGTTTTAAGTCCAAGATCTGAGGTTTAATATGTTGTATGGAAGAGCAGATCAAGGATATCTGAGAGAATGACTGAGCAATCTTTTGTGTTTGGCTTGGAATGTGAAGTTTAAAAACCCATGGTTATCTTGTGTTACATGCATACATATGTTAAATGCTGATTTAATAAGACACATGCATACAAAGGTAGGTATGAAACAAAGGTAGGCTGTTATGAATTTTGCATGTGTCTGGCATGTTGTAACATACATCAACTACAAGAATCATATAGAAATAAATGCCTCCTCTGATGGTGGATTTTTTTTAACTTGACACTATCTTTCATCTTTGATTGTGTGATGGAATAATGGAATTAAAGACTTAATCTGGCTCTTTTGTAGGAGCATACCTTAATCACACAACTGCCACCAACAATACTGATGGCTTACTGATCACCTTACTGGTACAGACAGAGTATTAGAGTATGATCAGTTCATGCCCTTGGGAGACTTAGATTCTTACTCTCTTTATTTGAATGTTTATTTGAATGACCAATCAGTACAACACTGGTTATGGAGAGATCCTCTCAGATGGGGTTTGAGGTGTGGTGTGGAGTGGGGTTAGTTTGGAAATACCAGTGTGCAAATTGTGTCAAATATTAAATATTTGTATTGGCACTTATGACCTTTCATACTGTATCAATTAACCAGTTATCCAACAGTCCCCACTGGTGCGTCTTACCGGCCACCTGGGTAACAGTGGCAACTGAGCTACTTTTAGTCAACAAAGGAGAGGAGGAAGGCGAAGTCAGAAGAAGAAAACAAAGGAACGGCAAGAGTTGGGTTGCATGCCGAGAGAGAAGGTTGGATATCTTGTGTGTCCAGGAAGTCCGGGGGGGGGGGGGGGGCAAGGCCAGGAACTGAAGGCAGATTTCAAGTTGTCATGGTATTCAGAGGGAGAGGAATGGAGTAGGACAGGGGTCGGCAACCTGTAACACCCAAAGAGCCATTTGGACCCGGTTTCCTCGGAAAAGAAAACACTGGGAGCCGCAATTACTTTTTGACGTCTAAAATAAAGGTACCTTACACTTTGTAAAAACAAGTGTGTAGTGTGTTGCTTCTGAAATTCACAAAGCATTACATAGAAAATTAAATTTTATTCATGTAATGAACTCATTTTGAGGTTTGGGCTTTCAGAGCGTTTTGTGGAGCCTTGACCTGAATTTCAAAAATAAATCGGGAAAAAATCACTGTGTCAGTAAACAATGAAAAATAAATATTAGCAAAATATCTCCATAAATATTTATTTTACCTGGTTTATGGGACTTCTGCTCCTGAACTTCTGCGCACAGCATTTGCAAACTGGGACTTTACCGTCTGGCGGGTATACCGGCTTCCGCGAGTGTGACGTTATCTTGAGCGGCGAAAAATAATAAATATAATTTTATTTAATATTTCAAGATCACAAAAATCTTCCAACTTAGAACTAAAAGTTAAAAACAGGAATTAACTCAAATGAAATACACTTCAATTAAATATTTATAATTTATTTTCCCAAGCCACTCGAAGCCGCAGTGTAAAGATGAAAGAGCCGCATGCAGCTCCAGAGCCGCGGGTTGCCGACCCCTGGAGTAGGAGAAGGCAATCCATGGGAACAAGATGCTGCTGGGGTTTACACAATTTGAGATGAGGCTGGTGTTGAAGAAATACTCTTGGATGGGGATTTAGATGTTTTCTTTGGGGGGTTGAATTGTGGGGTGACCACCTTGCACCTCCAGTGCAACACATCATCAGTTGTACATCCCTGTCTCATTGGGTGTTTCAGCCTTTTATCACAACACAATCTCGGGCGAGCACTGGCCGACCACAGGCTGATCAGACCTAGGGTACGTCTCTTACTGGAGGTGAAATAGGGTCACTTGGTCTCCAACGGTGAGTGTCTACTGTAGTCTTCTGCCCCATGATTATCTTCTGTTGAACCTGTCCTCAGATTCCAACCTCCATTAGTAGCATAGGCCAGGAGAGCTTCCAGAAGATTGGACAACAGCTAATGCTATCAGGGAGACAGGTTGGAGAAAACTTTGCGAATCGTCTGGAAGGAAAGTAGATAAGGAGACTTGGTGGTGGAATGAGGAAGTGCAGGAGTATATACAGAGAAAGCGGTTAGCAAAGAAGAAGTGGAACACTGAGGGGACTGAAGAGAATAGACAGTGGTACAGGGAGATACAGCGTAAGTCAGGGGTGTCAAACATACGGCCCGCGGGCCGGAACCGGCCTGCAAGGGTGTTCATCCACACCCGCAGGATAATTTGACAGTGAAAAAATGCATGAGACAAGGATTTAATTTTTTTAATTACATGCAATTAAAGAATTTTCCGCTAGGAGACGCACTATTTTGGTCAGAGTAGACGACAATCTGCATCTCTGAGACGGACCAATCAGCAGACATTATCAATGCACCACCTGCTGCTTGTTATGATGTTGTTTTTACCCCGTTCTCTCCCTCCCCGCTACTCCCTCATTAGCCAAAATATCGTTATCAAAACACAGAAAAGTAGTTAAAGAGTGAAAAATTGACTACGTCCTATTTATTTACGGAGATGCACTGGAAACCTTTGTGCTTGGTGTGTGTTTGCAACAAGTTTCGGTATTTAAGGAATATAAAATACAGCGCCACTACGAGACTCATCACAGCGAAAAATATGACAGCTTGCAAAGACAACTAAGAAGAGGTAAGATCAACGAATTGCTGGCGGGTCTGAGGAAAAAGCGGTCCACTTTCACCCATAGCCGAGAAATCAGTGAAGCAGTGGTAAAAGCCAGCGACCTAATTGCTAGCGAAAATGTGCAATTTAATGTTAGTCACCAGCTTCACTACAAACAAGTATGATGGAATTCCACTGTTCATGCAACTCCATACATTTTCAGTATGTAATATATGTGTATGCATATTTCATGTATGACGTTTACACGAGACAGGAGAATACTTTCTTCTTTACACATTTAATAGCACGCTTTTTGGTTTGTAGGGTGTAGGCAGGGATTCAATTTAGATTTTATATGCACATGTGTAAATGGTTTAAAAATTCCTTTCTTTATAAATCTCATTAATCTTAAAGTGCATTACTATATTTTTCGATACCAATTACTTGTTAAAGTTTTGTTCCTTTGTACGACCAGTGGGATCGCATGATCACATGATTGCAATGCATAAAGGTGAATGATAAAAGTAAATTGCACTTTTGTCTAAAATGAGGTGTTTCATGTTTCATTTCAGGTGTAACATGAAATGTTTTGTAAAAGGATTGTTAATTAAATTGTTAATTGTTAATTAAATTCCAAGATTTTCCTTATGTCGTTGTACTTTTTTACATCAAAACAGAGGAAATACATGATATTTTGGTTATTGATTGCTGAGTATGCACGGTCTCAGTGCATAGTATGCCAGCACAGTTAGCATAATCATAGTGCAATGAATAGTGGGCTCAGCTGGTTATCTCTTCTTCGTATTTGAACGGTAAATGTGATTTTTTTTTTCAGTGATTTTGAAAAAAAAAACTAAAAATGGTGAAGTTATGTGGAAAAAAACTTAATGGTACAAATCACTGAATAAATGTAACAATTTAATTTAATTTTTTATTTTCAATTTTTTTCTTTCCATGATGACAGGTGAGGCCCGACCTCCCCTGCCTCTACTGACGGCACGTCACAGCAGGGTTCAGTACGCCATACCCCGAAGCACCCTCCACAGGATTGCCACTGGGACACAGTCAGATGCCTGCTTCAGGTTCCCAAAACACATGTAGACTCTTCTTCTTCTTCTTCTTCTTCTTCTTCTTCTTCTTCTTCTTCTTCTTCTTCTTCTTCTTCTTCTTCTTCTTCTTCTTCTTCTTCTTCTTTTCGGCTTTTCCTGTCAGGGGTCTGCACAGCGAGTCAACTTTCTCCATCTAACCCTATTCTCTGTATCCTCCTCTCTCACACCAACTACCTTCATATCTTCTCTCACTACGTCCATATATCTTCTCTTTGGTCTTCCTCGAGACCTCTTGCCTGGCAGCTCCAATTCCAGCATCCGTCTACCAATATATTCACTATCCCTCCTCTGTATATGACCGAACTATCTCAGTCTGGCTTCTCTGACCTTCTCTCCAAAACATCTAACATGTGCCGTCCCTCTGATAGATTCATTCCTGATCCTATCCATCCTGGTCACTCCCAAAGAGAACCTCAACATCTTCCTCTCTGCAACCTCTAGTTCTGCCTGATGTCTTTTGGTCATTGTAACAGTTTCTAGTCCATACATCATCGCTGGTCTCACCACTGTCTTGTACACCTTTCCTTTTATTCTGGCTGAAAGTCTTCTATCACATAGTACCCCTGACACTTTTCTCCACCCATTCCAACCAGCTTGGACCCATCTCTTCACCTCTTTTCCACACTCTCCGTTGCTCTGGACTGTTGACCTTAAGTATCTGAAATCCTCCAGCTTCTTGATCTCCACTCCCTGAAGCCTCACCGTTCCACCTGAGTTCCTCTCATTCACACACATATATTCTGTCTTGCTGTGACTAGCTTTCATTCCTCTCCTTTCCAGAGCATACCTCCACCTCTCTAGATTTTCCTCTACCTGTTTTCTGCTCTCACTACAGATCACAATGTCATCCGCAAACATCATGGTCCATTGGGATTCCTGTCTAACCTCATCTGTCAGCCTATCCATCACCATTGCGAACAAGAAGGGACTCAGAGCTGATCCCTGATGGAGTCCCACCTCCACCTTGAATTTCTGTGTTACCCCTACAGCACACCGTACCAATGTCTCACAGCTAGCATACATGTCCTGCACCAGTCTAACATACTTCTCTGCCACTCCTCATACAATACCAGAGCTCCTCTCTTGGCACCCTGTCATATGCCTTTTCTAGGTCAACAAAAACACAATGCAGCTCCCTCTGGCCTTCTCTGTACTTTTCTATTAGCATTCTCAACGCAAATACTGCATCCAAAGTACTCTTTCTAGGCATGAAGCCATACTGCTGTTCACAAATGCTCACCTCTGATCTCAGTGTAGTTTCCACTAGTCTCTCCCATAACTTCATCAACATTATCCCTCAATAGTTGCGGCAATTATACACATCCCCTTCATTCTTAAAAATAGGCACCATCACACTTTGCCTCCATTCTTCAGGCACCTTCTCACTCTCTAAGATCCTGTTGAATAATCTAGTCAGAAAATCTACCGCTGCCTCTCCCAGACACTTCCACACCTCCACAGGTATATCATCAGGACCAACTGCTTTTCCACTCTTCATCCCCTTCAATGCCTTCCTCACTTCACTTGTAATAATCTGTGCTACTTTGTGGTCTACAATAGTCACCTCTTCTACCCTTGCCTCTCTTTAATTTTCCACATTCATCAGCTCTTCAAAGTACTCTTTCCATCTTCCCATCACTCTTCTTGCATCTGTCAATACATTTCCCTCTCTGTCCTTAATCACCTGGACCTGTTGTACATCCTTTCCATCTTTATCTCTCTGTTTCGCCAACCTGTATAGATCATTCTCACCCTCCTTACTATCCAACCGAGCATACAAGTCATCGTACGCCCTTTGTTTTGCCTTTGCTACCTCTATCTTTACCTTTCGCCGCATCTCCCTGAACTCCTGTCTGTTCTCTTCAGTCCTCTCAGTATCCCACTTCTTCTACGCTAACAGCTCTCTCTGTATATACTCCTGCACTTCCTCATTCCACCACCAAGTCTCCTTATCTACTTTCTTTCCAGATGACAAACCAAGTACTCTTCTACCTGTCTCCCTGATAACACTAGCTGTTGTTGTCCAATCATCTGGAAGCTCACCCTGACCACCCAGACCCTTTCTCAACACCTCCCTGAAAACCATGCAACACTCCTCCCTTTTCAGCTTCCACCACTTTGTCCTCTGTTCTGCCTTTGTCCTCTTCATCTTCCTTGTCACCAGAGTCATCCTACAAACCACCATCCTATACTGTCTGGCTACACTCTCACCTACAACTACTTTGCAGTCACTCGTCTCTTTCAGGTTACCTTGTCTATACAAGATGTAGTCGACCTTCGTGCTCCTACTTCCGCTCTTATAAGTTACCCTATGTTCCTGTTTTTTTCTGGAAAAAGGTGTTCACTACAGCCATTTCCATCCTTTTTGCAAAATCTACCAACATCTGTCCCTCTGCATTCCTATCCTGTATACCAAATCTGCCCATCACTTCTTCATCCCCTCTATTGCCTTCACCAACATCTTCATTGAAGTCTGCTCCAATGACCACTCTCTCATTTCTGGGAATATTCTGCATCACTTCATCCAACTCATTCCAGAACTTCTCCTTCTCTTCAGATTCACATCCCACCTGCGGGGCATAGCCACTAACAACATTGAGCATCCCACCTTCAATTTCCAATTTCAGACTCATAAGTCTATCTGACATTCTTTTCACCTCCAGAACGTTGCTAACAAACTCCTCCTTCAAGATAACTCCTACTCCATTTCTCTTCTTGTCAGTACCATGATAGTACAACTTAAAGCCTGCTCCTAAGCTTCTAGCCTTACTACCTTTCCTGGTCTCCTGGACACACAGTATATCCACCTTCCTTCTCTGCATCATGTTGACCAACTCTCTACCTTTTCCTGTCATAGTCCCAATATTCAAAGTCCCTACTCTCAGTCCCAGACTCTTTCCTTTCCTCCCCTCTCTCTGCTTCCGAACACGCACTCCTCCTCTTCTTCTTGTTCTTGTTCTTCGACCCACAGTAGCCCAATTTCCATTAGTACCCTGTAGGTCATCAGTGCCAATGGCGGTCGTTGTTAACCCGGTCCGCGACCGATCCGGTATGGTATTTACTGCGCTGATGCCCCAGATCAGGTTGGCAGCAAGTTAGGCTATGCAGTGTGTGTGTGTGTGTGTGTGTGTGTACGTTTGTGTGTCTCTGTCAAAAAAAAAAAAAAAAAAAAAAAAAACTCACTAACCCAAGCTTACTGTTCTGTATATTTCCTGTGCATCGTGTATTTGCAGGTGTATTTGCAGTCCCTATGTCCTCTATTGTAAGTCACTTTGGATAAAAGTGTCTGCCAAATGCAATGTAATGTAATGTAATGTAATGTAATGCATAGTTTTGGTTGACTCACATGTTTGGTTTTGGCAAAAGTTTTACGCCGGATGCCCTTCCTGACGCAACCCTCTGCATTTATCCGGGTTTAGGACCGGCACAGGGAGACACTGCTCCGTTCCCCCCCAAGGCAGGCTTGGAGAGACATAGGCCAGCCCAAAACACATGTAGACTCATTGTGTAAAATCCCATGCCCCTTCAAGGACCCGGCCAAGGGTGTAGAGCTGGTCCACTGTTCCACGACCTTAATGAAAACGCTACTGCCTCTCCAGGATCCGACGTTAAACGACCCGGCAGACCCTCTTCTCCAGCACTGCTGAATAGACCCTGTCAGGGATGTTTAGAAGTGTGATTCCCTCTGTGGTTGGAGCACAACCTCCAATCCCCCTTTTTAAAAAGGGGGATCACCCCCCTCACCATCCCTGTCTCCCAGTCCCGTGGCACTGTCCCCGACATCCACACAATGTGGCAGAGGCGTATCAGCCAGGACAGCCCTACAGCATCCTGAGCCTTGAGGTACCCAGGGTGGACCTCATCCAACCCTGGGGCCCCACTACTGAAGAGCTTTTTGACGGCTTCTGCAACTCCAGCCCCGGAAATAGGTGTGTCAACTCCAGAGTCCCCAAGCTCTGCTTCCTCATTGGAAGGCATTGCCACTGCACACAGTGCTGACGGAGCACTGCTTCCCCCTCCTGAGCCGCCGCATGGTGGACCAGAATCTCCTCAATGGCCACCGGTATTCATTCTCCATGGTCTCCCCGCGCCTGAGTTTTTGCCCAACAGCACCCACTGAAGCTGCATGCGGCTTGGCCCCCCCCCATACCTGTCAGCTGCCTCTGGAACCCCACAGGCCAGAAAGGCCCGTCAGGACTTGTTTCATTACATTACATTACATATCAGTCATTTGGCCGACCCTTTCATCCAAAGCGACTTACAAAAAGTGCAATTCAGTCACAGAAGATCCGAAGTACCAGTAGTCAGAAGTCAGAAGAGACCACTCAACCAAATAGCCATCTCAGAACCATATACATACGTACCAGTGACATGCGGTGAGATTCATGGCTGGTGAGGCACCAACGTCATCACAGTCAGATTTACAAACATATGAACCCTACAGAGTAGCTTATTCACCATTTTATTGGCAGCAGTTGACATGTTCATTTGAAATATCATATCAGCATCCTTTTCATATACAAACTGTAGCATAGAAAAAAGCACATGTAAAAAGAAATTATTATCTCTTACCTTTACTTATAAATGAAGTCCATGCGCCGGTGCTTCTGAGGAAAAGCATTGATAACTTGCTTGTAGAAGTCTTCGATTTTTTCTTCAGTTTTAAAAGTCTCTCTGTGTCAATGGAAATCACTGCCAGTGAAGACAGTCGTCCTTGATCGGTCCCGTTCCGACTGTATGTTTTGAGTCTTTTCGGTGCCAAGAATGAGCGCTAAACCGATGCTGTCGAAGTCGTAATGGTGACCACCGGCCGGAGCAACTTGTCGCCTCAGGAATAGTTTGGATGAGATCCTGTTGGGCCAAAAAGCTGAGAAGCTGGCAAGGAGATTTATATTCATCCCTCACCGTTTGTGAGCTATAAAGCGGCATGACATGACATCGGCCAAAAAATAGCTTGATGGCTGCACTTGACTTGCTAACTGTTTACTGTAGCTTGCTATTGCTAATTCTATTATTCTGTAGCCGATTAGTAAGAAGGATCCCTGGAATCAGCGGTGCCCCCTACCATGAGGCACCGTCGCTGCGTGTCTCACTTAATGTCTCTTTGCAGTCGTTTTATGATTACAAGAAACACAAGAAACAAATTACAGTTGTTGACGAAAAACATCAGACACATCAGCTAAACTATGGAAATTTAGTTCATATATTAAAAGTGTTTTTTTAATTGTGACATGAACAGAGACAGCAATACGGTTCCATTGCATAGCATGCACAGTTAGCAGAATCATTGTGCAATCCATAGTGGGCTCAGCTGGTTTCCGCGTCACTGCACATCTCTCCTTCATATTTGAACGGTAAATGTGAATTTTTTTTAGCAATTTTGAAAAAAAATAACAAAAAATGGTGAAGCTATGTGGAAAATAACTAAATTGTACAAAACACTGAATAAATATAACCATTTAATTTATTTTTTTCATTTTCATTTTTCATTTTTGCTTTCCCTGATGACAGGTGAGGCCCGGCCTCCCCTGCCTCTATTGACTGCACGTAACTGATACATACATTCATTTCATTGCTTTTTTTTTTCGGGGGTGGGCGGGTGGAGCGAAGTGCGATTAGGGTAGTGCTTGGTGAAGAGGTATGTTTTCAGCTCACGGTGAAAGATGGGCAGCAACCCATCAGCAACCCATGCTCTGACCTTTTTCAGGACTTCGTTCCACCACTGAGGAGCCAAGGCCGAGAAGAGCCAAGACTGGTTCGATTGGCAGCCAGGGGCTCTGAGTGATGGGATGGACAGTTGCTGAGAGGTGGGAGATCAGAGGGGACAGGTAGGGACATGTGTCTTGACCATATCCTGGAGATAAGGCGGGGCTGTCCCATTCACTGCCCGGTAGGCGAGCACCAGGGTCTTGAACTTGATGCGGCTGGCTACCGGGTCCCAGTGTAGGGACATAAGAAGGGGATAATTTGAGACGGTTGAACACCAGGCGGGCTGCCGCTTTCTGAATAAGCTCCAGAGGCCTGATGGTCACCGCTGGGGCACCAGCAAGGAGGGAGTTGCAGTAGTCCAAACGAGAGATGACTAGAATCTGGATGAGTATCTGCGCTGTATCCTCCGTGAGGAATCTGCGAATCTTCCTGATGTTGTAGAGGAGGAATCTGCAGGAACGTGCAACTGCTATGACGTTTGCTGACAATGACAGTCAGTTGTCTAGGACCACAGGTTTCTTGCAGTTGTGGTTGGCCTTACCGCGGTGTCGTCGATGGTGTTGTCGCCAGGTCTCTATGTGGAAAACCTTTCCCCGGGAGAAATAGTAGCTTTCTGTGTGTCTGACGGAGGGAAGGACAGGATCAGCTGTGTGTCGTTGGCATAGCAGTGGTAAGAGAAGCCATGTTAGTGAATGACAGAACCAAGCGATGTTGTGTACAGGGAGGAGAGGGCCTCGAACCGAACCTTGTGGAACACCGCTAGACAGTCTGCATGGTTCAGACACAGCTCCCTACCATGTCACCTGGTAGGCGCGACCTGTCAGGTAGGATGCCAACAGGGAGAGTGCAGATCCTGTTACACCCAGATCTTCAGTTTAATTGCATCCCTCACCGCTGGAGCAGGTTTGACAGGTGCCAACAGCCTTCCGGCCGCAGCTCCGGTATGCCACCTCGACAATGGAAGCACAGAACACGGCCCATTTGGGTCAGTGCTCCCGCCTCCCTCGGGATATATCTGTAGTTCTGCCAGAGGAGGGAGTTGAAACTCCTTCTTAAAGGAGATACTGTTAGATGTTCCCAGCAGACCTTCACATTACGTCTGGGTCTGCCAAATCTGACCGGCATCCTCCCCCATCATTGGAGCCAGATCACCACCAGATGGTGATCAATTGACCACTCTGCCCCTGTCTTCACCCGAGTGTCCAGGACATGCCGCTGCAAGTCCAACAACGTGACCACAAGGTCAATCAAAGAACCGTGGCCTAAGATGTGATGGTGCCAAGTGCACATATGGACACCTTTATGCCATAACATGGTGTTTGTTATGGACAATCCGTGACAAGCACAGAAGTCCAATAGCAAAACACCGCTCGGGTCCAGATCGGGGGGGCGTTCCCCCATGTTCCCAATCATGCGGGAAGTCGCACTGGTGTTGTCCACATGAGCGTTGAAATCTCCCTATAAACTCATCCACTGAGTTGAACTGCAACGTGCAGGCACTGAGACAGGGGGCAATCAATATGTCCACACCTGCCCAACGCCCCTAACCCGGGGGTAACTCCAGAATAAAAAAAAGGTCCAGCCCCTCTCAAGACGCCCAGTTCCAGACCCAATGCTGTGTGTCGAATTGAGTCCAACTATATCTAGTCAGAATCTCTCAGCCTCATACACCAGCTCGGGCAAGGGAACACTGGGTCCAATGGTTGTCTTCTTTATGGGAGGTCTTCTGAGCCATACTTTGTCTGGTTCCTCACCTGGGACCTGTTTGCCTTGGGTGACCCTTCCAGGGGCATAAAGCCCCCAACAACATAGCTCCCAGGATCACTGGGACACGCAAACCCCTCCACCACGGTACGGTGGCAGCTCACCGAGGGGCAATCTAAATGCAATTAAACTAAAATATCCTCATGTTTATCTTTTTTCTAAAATAAAGAGATACGGGTATTATTCAAATTCTCCTTATGATAGTGATGACGTAGTTCATTATGAAGAGTGGTCATCTTAGAAATGGAAGTCCAAGCTCCTCAAAGCCTGATTAAGTGTTGTTGAGCAAGATGCTGAATGCCTAGTTCCCTGAGTGGCACTCAGGGAACAAGGTGAGTGCCACCCTGAGTGAGCGAGTGCCACCCTGAGTGCCACTCAGGTTCTCTCCACTGGTAAAAGTGAAGAGAACAACCTAGAACGTATCAGAAAACTTCAGTATAGAGGGCCATTTGTTTGCATTTTGGCCCTTACACCCTATGCAAGCACATTCAAAACAGAGATAGCAATAGCTGACAGGGCCAAGGCATTGGATTACACTTGAGATCATTTGAGGTCAGTTTATCTCAAAACCAAAGATGCAAAGCCAACATCCCTACTTTCTATAGAGCTCCAAATCTCATTGTAAACAAAAAAAGGGCTGTTTCTGGCAGGACACATTTAAAATATACTAGCTTGCCAACATATTACAAATCCGAAAGTACTGAATGGATGCTGACCAAGACGGATTGATACATAGCTCTTTTACTGTCATATTGGGGATGTTTATAAGTATTTCAATCACCTGTCACCCTTAAATTTATCTCTAGAGTGTATTGTGGCTTTTTTTATTCATAAATTAACTGTGCAAATTCTTGTTAAAATCTTTTGACAATCTTTAAACTGGATGTCTGCTATCCTCCACAGATGTAACTGTGCAAATGCAATACAAACAGAAGCTATGAGACTTAGATAAACACAGAAATGAGAATTCTGAATAAAAGCAGCCAAATGAGGGAACAAGCCTTTGAATCACATAAAAAGTGGATATCTGGTTGTCTATTGATCATAGTAAAGATTGTAATGCCTTACAGGCAAAATGCATTCAAACTTAAATATATGGTGCATGCCCACCTGAAGACCCCTGTGAAGCTTTTACCCCTTTACCCTTAACCCCTCACCAAGTGCTGATTAAAGGGATTGTACTACCTAGTCCTATAAGCTCAACCTGTTGCAGGTGCAGAGTGTGAAAAATGTATGTCTATAAATTCAGTAAAATCCGTGAGCACCTTCTGCACAAAACCAGTAAATTAAACTAGGATGATGAGAATGCACATTAATAGAATGCCATTAACTACCACAAGAAGGTTAAATACAGGCATTTTTATGAATGAATAAAAACCTACGTAGTATCTTTAATGTCTTTTATAGGCTGAAGGTTAGCTACCATCTGTGTACGGGGCTGTGATGGGGATTAGTATTCTAATATTGATATTCTATCCTGTAATAAATTTCATAGCAGAAAAATGTACAGAAGAATTTGAAATGATGGCTCAGACAAAACACAACAACCAAAACTCTGAACTTTTAAAGAAGACAGTAAAGACCCTCACTGTTATCTAGTATTTGTTTATTATAAATTATTTTATCTAACAGTGATGAAGAGCATAGCCCAGTTTTTAATTTCTTCTCACAATCAAGGCATTTTTTTGCAGGTTACCTTCTTCACTTAATACCAAAACGGGTGAATGTTTACTGACTGAAACAGTAACTCCACCATGTGTATAATTGTCTTTTCCATATTCTTTCCTTCGCCTGAACAAAAAATTCTATCCTCAAAACTAAGATCAAGGTCAAAAAGAACAACTGAGGGAGGACCAAATATTTCTCTCCCCATTATACCTTCAGTGTATTTGTTAAAAGAAATCATTCAGTTGCCCGTTGTGTAAAAACAGAACTTTGGAAACAGGACAGGACAAGTTTGTGTTTTAACAGTGATTTGCAAACTGGCTGATTTTTACCTGAATGTTAAACACTTTTTTTAATTAGGAGTCAGTGTAAAATGTATATCATTAAGATTCATACACAAAGTAAACTTTAACATAAAAACAGTTATTTGAAATACATATTTTGATAATCATATCATTGCACTAAAAAGGTTTACTGTCTAAAAATTATGCCTTGATGTGAATTACTCTCTTCTAATTTATTTACCCCAACCAATTACCCTCAATTTCCTTCGTAGTTTTTGTACATTGTTCATTGTTGTCATTCATTCTTGTGCACTTACTTTTACCTGTGGAAACTTTAGGCACAGGAAACTTGAAACTCCTTATTTAAATGGAGACCAAGAAACCATTTCTGGACAGCTGAACAAACCCCATCATATAATCTCTGTTTTGTCCTGTAGGTATGCTGAAAATGAAAGCAGAGACCTAAATCATCAGATAAAAGCTGGCTCCAGCACTGCTTCTGGTGCAGTCACGGTGATAACACATTGGGGATAAAAAGTCAACTTGGCAGTACAATGGTGGGGTATTACAAAGATCGCAGGATATGGATTTTCCATGGCAAGTAAGTGAAAATATTGCATGAGAGATGCGCATGATCACACGATCCTTTCTCTATATAGTGCGGTCTAACCCAGTAATGCTGTATGTACTGCAGGTTAAAAAAAATCCGGCCAACAACGAATATCCTTGTTTATAGAACTACATATATCATAATGCATTGCAGCCTCTTGTCTTAGAACCAGTGTAAGGGATGCCTGTGATGATTGGCAGTCTGGAGGAGAAGTAATAAAGAGGTTCATTCTTTTCTCTGTCAGAACATAGAGCACACATTCACCAACTGCCAATAGACGCAGCCTACCTTGGATTGCTAAAGAGGTCACATAAAATCATGTTTCTTTTGTAATTTTCCCAAAAAAAGTATTTGATACTTTATTCCCATATTACTATAGCCCCTGGAAAAAGCTTATAAAATATAACTGTTTTCCACTTTAACCTATTCCAATCATAATGTATATATTTTCTTGGTTCCACAAAAAGTGGCTTATTATCACCAATGTCCCAATCTAAAATCATTTTGTCCCAATAGCCACTGTATTCTCATGCACACTGTATTCTCATACAGTCCAAAACTACCTGTGTCAATGCATTTATTTAATATGGCAACCAAATTCCTCACCTCTGATATAGAAAAATATTACCATTTACACTGCATCATTCATCGTCTAAATGAAGTTTCATCCAGAAAGCCTTAGCCTCTACATGTTTGTCAGAGAAGAAGAAACCAGATGATGGCTGATAAAGAACAGCTTTATGATTAGTTACAAATTTCCAGAAGTCTTGTTATCATGGTTGGCTTTGCAGTGATTCATTTGAAACATTTGAATTCATTTGACATGAATCAGTCTGAAAATATATCAGTTCTAGGCAAACAAAGACAGTTTGTGCAATGTGTGCTGTGTGTATGTGTGTGCATGTGTGTGCACATGCTTGCACATGTCCTTGATGCCCTCATCTAACATTTTGGGTGAAGGGGAGATGAGAAGACAAACTGCAGGGAGGTTGATGTGAGATAAATTTGTCATCATTGCCAACTGTGCACCAGTAGACTGATCTCAGAAATAATAAAGATTGAAATGCTGATGTTCTGATTTCAACCCATTAACAGTAGAGAAGGACATGGTTTCCATGTTTTCAATGAGAATTTGATGGTGATTACCAGGAGAGTGTTACACATCGTCGTAATGAGTCTCCAACAAGGTCTGTGTATTCCAAAGCACATAACATCACATATGCAATAAAGTCAGATTTGCAAAATGTGTGTGGGTGGGTGTGTGTATGTATGTGTGTATTTGTTGTGTTGTGTTCTTTTGTTTTTGAGGGGGATACACTTAACTGCTACTGTCTTCCCCAGTCTAACTATTCTCTTAATCTAACCTCGCCTCCAGAAATCTTATCATATTTGGAATATTCATATTTCAGCAATTGAATGTTAAATCTTTAACAGGGTAATACCCATATAAGTCACAGATCAAGAAACTGACTGACTCTGTGAATGTAAGGCTTGTGACTGTTATCGAAAAGAAGGGTGGCTATATTGGTCACTTAGGTTTTTTTTTTATTTCAGTAATGTTTATTTGTAAATTTTGAGTTAGTTTATTATTTTCATTTTAATGGGTGAAAAAAGTCAAATGGGAAAATCTTTGTTTTTCATTTAGTTGCATAATAATTGTGCACACTAATAGTTGCCTAATAATGGTGTACATATAGATATTCGCTTAAGAAAGCCCAAACTTAATTTTTACCACTTAAATTTTCAGGTTTGAGGGTTTGTTAACATTTTGGCACTGGCTAAAAAGTTACATCAACAACACTGCTACTGCTAAAACTGAACATGTTTCTCTACTGTATCATGGAATCAATGCATTTGGAAAACAATTTGTACAATGAGCCTTGCATATTCATGCTTTGCTAAAAGACCAAATCCTGTCATGTTATGGCTTTTACATGTACTTCTATTAAATCTGTATCATTTATATTAGTTCACACAAACACTCCGTCCATCTGTTCCTGGCCTGGTTCCTCTGTCAGATTTTAGTACAAACTGTGGCCTGTGAGTCAAAAAGTTTTCTCACCTTTGGTAAGGTGGAAAACCGAATGAAGGCACTTAGGGGGAAAATTGTAATTGTAATGTTCGATGTTCTTATAAGGTAATCTAGCTGTTCCCTCCACTCTATCCACTCCCAGCAGTCTTGTACATAGGAGCACCTGAACATTTATTAACTTTAGAAATCAAACACAGTGATTTTTGTGTCTTCAACGTTCAGCATTCCTCCCATGTCCCTCATGTCTCAAGTCCAGGGCATCAGTGAGTGAAATAAAGTGAAATAAAGTGAAATAAAGTCATTACTAATTCTGTGCTGTGCCACATTAATAATAAACTCAAGGGGTACCTTCTTAATCACAATATTTACAGCTGATACTTGCCCCATGTAAATGTATCTTAAATTTGTATTTTCACTCTGTAGTATCTAATTTCAAGATCATCTCCTCATTGCTACCTACTATGTTTTCTATTCATGGAGGTCTTCAAACTGGGTCATGAGACCCCTTTATACAGTTGTAAATTGATGTCTGTTACAGAAGAAATACTACACCCAGGTTATTTACTGCCTCTGTGTTGTCAGCATACACAAAATAATGTGTTATCCACTCTTACATACAGATTGTAACTCCTGGTGTGAAAATTTTGCAGAAAAGGAAAGAAATTGCATTCATAAAATAAAATACTCTCAAATCATAACTCCGAAATGTTATGAACAAACTCCAAAATCAGGCTTTTGCCAATGAGAGCAATGAGACCTCTGCATTAGAAACGCACAGTGTTATGAAGCGTATTTGCAAGGGATCACCTCGATGATATCTGATTCTCAAGTTCTCAACTGCTTTCTGCACACTGGCATTGTGACCACAAGAAAGATTGAGAGAGAGACAAAGAAAGTGAAGAGAGAGGGTGACAGAAATAGCAGCACCAAGAGGGATACAAAGAGTGACAGAGAGACATTGAGAGGGTATAAATAGAGGACGACAGAGGGCCTGACAGAGAGAAAAATAAGCAGAGGCAGAAGCAACAGACGACTAGTATGAGATGGCAGAAAGGGAGAGTGAGGGAGAGAAGGGAACAAAGAGCTTATTGTAAATGCTGAGCACTAATCGTCTCCTTTTAGGTTGCCAGATACAACAGGTGAGAGCAGTTTGACTCCCTACAGGCACCATGAAGCTTTTAGTGCCTCTCCGTGTGTGTGTGTGTGTGTGTGTGTGTGTGTGTGTGTGTGTGTGTGTGTGTGTGCATGCGTGTGTGCGTGTGTGCGCGTGTGTGCATGTGTGCGTGTGTGTGTGTGTGTGTGTGTGTGTGTGTGTGTGTGTTGGTGGTGGTTAAGGGGTGGGACAGTTGCCTGTACACGGGAAATATAAGAGAAGTCCACCAATGCCAACTCAAACGGCAAATGAGAAGTGAAGGGCACTCCATCAAAAAATTCTTTTCAGATTCCAGGGTCTTGCCTAAATGTATTTGTTATGGGTATGCGTGTGTGTGAATCTTTGTGTGAATGTACGTGTGTGCATGTGTGTGAGTGCGAGGATGTGTTTGCTTATTCTGACCTTAAGAGGTAATATTTGCATATCTCCAAAGAATCAGTCAATTTTACTTGTACCACCAGCGATAATCTTTCATTAATTTAAAACAACAGTTTGACAAATGATTATGTTCTAACAGTGTGAAAAGCATGTTTATGTTTATATTTTATGTATGTAGGGTATATATATATATATATATATATATATATACTCATGGAATTGGAGCTGCCAGGCAAGAGGTCTCGAGGAAGACCAAAGGGAAGATTTATGGACGTAGTGAGAGAGGATATGAAGGTAGTTGGTGTGAGAGAGGAGGATACAGAGAATAGGGTTAGATGGAGAAAGATGACTCGCTGTGGTGACCCCTGACGGGAAAAGCCGAAAGAAGAAGAAGAAGAAGAAGAAGAAGAAGAAGAAGAAGAAGAAGAAGAAGAAGAAGAAGAAGAAGAAGGGTATATATATACTCACACACTTATAGATATGAATGGATTACTGCTGCTTAGTAATGCAGACAGAGGAACTTCACTTAACAATGCAGTCTTAAGGTCTACTTGTTACTAGTACTGAATAGAATAAACCCACTGTCCCTAATGGGGACTGATTTTTTAACTAGTTATGGTCAGTCTACACTTTTTTTTAACTGAGTCCAATTAAGTAAGGGACATTAAAAGTAGGGAGTTAATGCATGCTTGTGTGCGTGTTTGCATGTGTTAATGAGTAACAATCTGTCCTGGAATATAACTGTGGGCATATAGAGCACATCCTGATGATGATCACAAGAAAATGCTAAGCCCTTTAATCCATCATATTCAAGTTTAAAACACCACTCACCAACGACAAAAAGGTTTTTCTTTTTTGTTCAGGTTGCCGATAAAGAACTGGTAGTAAATTGTGCTCAGCTGAATAGACAAGACAGAAAAGACAGACGTTCATCCCCATTTCACTTGTTCGTCAGAATAAGAAATGCATATATGCAGAAGTCGAAAGACTCCCTCCTTGCGTAAATAAAGGCACGATATTAGTCAAGGTTTAAAAAGGCACCGGGATCTTTTGCTTGAGGACAGACTGGTACTGGCCTTTCTTCTCGTGACAGAAATAGCTATCATTTTACAGTTTGATCCAGTTGTATAAATACAGTGACAGTGAGTCTTTGAAATGCAGTGACAGAATAGATACTAACAATGGAGATGGAATTGGATTCAGTCCCAAACATCTTTTACACCAACTGTCATCATCTTTTTTTTACCATTTACAAAGAGGGCAATAAGGACTGCTAATTAAATCAAATTAGATACAACAGGGGAAACTGACACCACCCCACAGGTCATATTTCTGTTTTTGTCTCACTGACATTCAATGTGGTGGAAATGTTTGCTTTTATACTTGTACTATACTAGTGAAAACACTTTTCTCATTAAAAGCACTTTTTTATATTAGGTAAAACATGTGCAAGCTGACACTAGACAGAAATGTCTTCGCAAACTTCAATGCTAAAATCCAGTTGGTCAGTGACCTTCCGGGAAAGCATTGTGTACTCTACACAAATTATATTAAAACATGGGCTGCAGGCCCCTTTTTTAAATAGCTCACAAGAAGAAAGGCTGTAAAACTTCTCACTGATAAAGTATAATTTTTGTTCTTCCTTCAATTCATTTGAGTTGCTGAGGTCAATCCATCCTTGGGCAGATATAAGAGACCTTTACACAAGAACTTGCGTTTCTGCAAGCTGTAATTTTTTTCATCTTTACGCCTTTTTCTTGTGATATTTGTCTTGTTCAGGGGACTATCATTTTCTTATTCTTTCTTTCTTTTTGGTTTCATCTTGGTGACAGGTGAGCAGAAAGCTGAAGAATGAAACAGGTAAACTGAGAAATAAAAGAAGGCATTTTATAATGTATAGTAGAAGCTAAGTCTGAGGCAAGAACATTTTGAGGTTTGTGGGAGGTACTTTAACCTCCTGAGACCCTACTTTGGTTTGTCTCCTGGGGTGCAGCCTTTGTAGAACATACATTTTAAATTTCTCATAGCTGTTAAGGACTTGTGAGACCAAAGGTAGGTTTTGCTTCACTGTCTTCATACTCCTTATTTCTACAACAAAAGTAAGTTTTTTAGGTTAATGGGGCTAGATATGCCATGCATTGGTGTGTTATTCAGTTATTCTGTTATTGCATAGATGTGTTATTCTATTATTTTGCATTTTCAGGGTGCTGAAAATGTATTTGAATTGATGGATGTCAGTAAATGGTCTTCACGTAAATAGTAACAACATCTTTTTATGCTTTATGCTTAATGCTTTATGCTTATCAGGCTCTCTTCATGACGTTGTCCAGTGCTGGCAGTGAAAGATGTCTGAGGTCTGGATGCCTCGGAAAGAATATCATGCCTCCACAAATAATCTCTCTTTCTCTCTTTTTCTCCCTCTCTAAACCCCCACTTCACAATTCCTTTTTGTCTGTCTCCGTGTCCCTATCTCCCTGTCTCTCTTTCTCTCTTTCTCTTTCTCTCTCCATTCTCCTCTCTCTCACACACACCACACACCCACACACACACACACACACACACGCACACTTACACACCACACACACACACACACACACACACACACACACACACACACACACACATATGCACACTTTCACACATCACACACGCACACACACACACACACACACACACACACACATATGCACACTTACACACACAAACACACACACACACAGAAATTCACTCATGAACAATGAACATGCTCTGTTTCTTTTGGACAGCCCAGCAGGAATTCACTTATTTGTGGAAATGTGAAGAATTTAAGCAATGATGCTTTGAAAATTTCAAGTTAACCAGAAACTAAACACTTCCCAAGAGGCATTGGGGTCACCCTGCTGGCTTTGCACATTAAGGATCACTATGTTAGCTCTACATTCCAATCTGTGTTTAAGCTCGATTCCATTGCTATCTTCCTTGCTTTCTTTATTGCAAAATGTAAAATGTAAAAAGTTAACCGGAAACTAAACACTTCCCAAGAGGCAGTGGGGTCACTCTGCTGGCTTTGCACATTAAGGATCACTATGTTAGCCCCACAATTCCAATCTGTGTTTAAGCTCGATTCCATTGCTATCTTCCTTGATTTCTTTATTGCAAAATGTAAAATGGAATCTGAACCATTAGAGACCCTGCAAGGACCTTTGGTTTTGAGTATGAAACAGTGCACAAAACTGCTCTCATTCCTCCCTGTTCAGGCCTTCTCCCACATGGCTGTAACTTACTTCCCCTGCATAGACTGCCTCTCTGTCTCTAATGTTTAACTACTTTCTCACCTCCTAAATCCTAACACACACTCTCAGTCACACCCTGGTATACCCACGGACGCCAGTCACTGCACATTTCATGTTTACCTCACTATAAATGCGGCACAGACACACACACATTTACAAAGATGCATAAAAACATATACACACTCACACCCAATGAAGGGAAAAGGCAACAGTATTGCTACATGTGATACCATCCCAAGGATGCCAGGGCAGAGCTGAAGTGTGGGACATGCCTTTGATGTGAATCCAGAGTATGGGCATGCAACAAATGGAGATACCAAATTACACCCTGTCCTGCTTTGATCTCTAAAACCCCATGCCTGCCTCTACAGAGGTAATAAGATTGTGTGTATGTGAGTGTGTGTGCCTCCGTGTGTTTGTTTGAAGTTCACACATTTGCTTGCATAATGCTCTGTGACAAGTACTGTATATAATGCATACTGAATACATGCTTGCGTTATCTGCATGCATGAATGCATGTGTGGACGAATGTGTGTATTATAAGGCAGCAGTCACTACATGATGACAAGCGAAGGGCAACTGAGCCCTGGGAGAGGCTTGTCTGTGTCTGGCAAAATCATGTTCTTGGAGACCTTTTCCAAGGTTTGTCTTGTCATCACTTTGTCCACAGCGCAGTCCTCACTCCACCTCTCCAGATGACGATGATGATCTGGTTACATCTTGAATTTCCATCGAAACCACCTTCTAATATCATGACAGTCGATCATCAGTGGAGGCACTTCTCAGCCAAGTGAAGTGACCCTCTCTCAGGAATAAGCGCAATGCATGTTCACGTTTACGTGCCTCTCATAACTGAGATTGTGGACACTGAGAAATGAACAATACACTCTCGCCTGTGCTCACTTTCTTCCAAACACACAAACACAAGCTGGCTGTTTGAATAGATGATGGTAGATGGTATCTTTCTCCGGAGAATTCCTTCAAACAACTAAAACATTGTCACGTTGTCTGAGCTCTGAAAATTAATCATGTGTTTTTTAATTACCTTTTCATTCTCCAACATAAATTTTCATACAAATGGTATCATCTGCTCAAACATACAGTTAAATAGATAAATTAAATTAATCCATGCATGTAGAATGATGACATCAATTAAAAAAAAAATAGATTACAATAATCATAAAACAAAAGGTTATGACATTTCATTGGCAGACCAGCATCAAAATTAATTTTATAACTTAAAGACTGTAACCATGGAACATAAATTAAACTTGGAATGTAATACATTTTAATTACAACAAACCAGTATTAACTGCTTGATTAGTTTATTTTATCTTCAGATAAAATGCGATGTTGAACTGTCATATCAGGTTGTCATTTTATTTTATTATGATCATATTTTATTTCTGGTCATAATAAATGCGTTGAAACTTTTGTCTCTTTTGGCTTCTTTACCTTACAAAAGTTCACTTACTTTTTGTCTCTTACATTCAAAAGCACCTGTCTTTTTTTCTCTTAGGACAGAATTGTCCCTCACCTTAACACACAACTACTACTATTACTAAAACATATTTAGCATTACCTTTTGGACATGAATTTCTTTACTACTGAATCTTTTGTCAAACAATAATATCCCTAGATAGCTTCAAGATGTAACAATATATGAAAGCTCTATGAAAGATGTAGTGTACAGGAAGTACATTTCTGTAGCTATGCTGTGTGATAAAAGTGGTGGTTCATATGTAATTGTCCGTTGTTTTGGGGGTAATAAGGTGGTCTTAAAGCCAAAGTTATGTTTCTTAGCACAAAAGTACAACAGTTTGGCTCCCTGCATCTTCTCATAAAAGCTGAAAAAGTCATCTGGTGCAAATAAATACCAACCAGGTTAATGGGGATGATGAACACTGCTGCGAGAGGTTGAAAGCACTTTATGGGAATATGGCGGCACTTTGTGGTTAACATCTGCCACCTCACACCAGCCTGCTGCTCTGAAATCTCATGAAATGTGGCCATTCGCATTAGATAAGGACTCAAAGGAATCTATGAGAAACTTAAGCCTTTCGAACCAATAGGCTGTATTACATTACAAAAACTGATCATAAACCATGAAGTGACACTCAGCTATGTTGTTGCTTGTTTAGACACACATGTATGCACTTAGGCTCGCCAAATTGGCAGAAAAGGGAAATGGAAACTATGAAGGTACTGCACTCTAACCGAGAAGCATGTGTGAGGTAAAAAGCAACAGATGCAACAGGATGTTTGCATATTTTTCCTCTCAGACATTTTCCGAAAACTATAACAACAGTTGTTTAATCAAGAAGCACCTTTGTGTCTACTGCACGAGGATAATGAAAACTCACTCAACAAAACATAAACAATTAACTTGTTACTGCAACAAAACCTTTTCCACATGAGAAATTCTAACTATGACAATGAATTAAACACACTGTAGGTATAAGTTTATCATCTTATGCAAACAACACAATGACTGGTAAGCAATACTAAGTGCGTCATTTGTGAGCAGATGAAAACTGTTTTTTTGGTGCTATACATTAATATTTTAAAGCTTTTGAGGATTTGGCCACTCCATAAAAAATGTAATAAGAGATACCGAGAAGCACCAAGCATTTCTTGACCAAAGGAACCAAAATAAGGACACGTATTTAAATATTTTCAAGTAACGAAGTTGTTGTTTTATGCCCTATTGTGTATGCATGTAAGCATTTTGTGCTTACAAAATGATGCACATCTTGGATCGCCATACAGTCCGACAATCATCACAGTTCAATTTACGGTCATTCAGCTCATCAAATAACCCACAGTCTATCATTTCCTTCTGCCACTGGATGGAAACAGCACCCGTGCTGAACTCCTCGAAGAATTTCTCATCTTTGGTATCAAACTTAATGTCTTTGACTTCAGACGTGTCCCTGAACTCACCTGTGTCCCGGGCATAAACCACGTTGGACTTTGGTACCCAGGGTGGCTCTAACAAACCCGCCTCCAGTCGACGTAAATTAATACTGCTAAAAAATGTGTGTTTTCGTGGATCATCACCTCTAGTATCAAAGAGAAAAAAATGGGGGGAAAAAACTAAGCAGCAGCACTCTTACTACTGATGAAATATGAACAAAACAGAAACAGATCAAATATGTAAATATGTGTAAGCTGTGATTTTAGTGATGTTTTAATGATCATATAGGTTTTCTTCTGTTATATTGGTGCATCTCATGGGATAGTGCAGTTTTGTTATGGTTATATTCCACTCCAAGCGGAGAAATTATTGGGCAAATATTAAGATATAATATGAGAATATCGGGGTGCTAGAATAACCATTATTTTAATCTTAATATTTTGTAGCAAACTTTCAGTAAATTTCTCATTCATTGTGGGATTATTTTGTCTTCATTTTCTCATTTCAGTTATTTTGCAATCTACATATGGCATTTTGTCTTTTAATCACTAAGGAAATATTTATGTTTTTCCTGAAAAATGTGATTGGTGTGCTGATTTCTAGATAGTCCATAACGTTTACAAGAAACAGTTAAAGCCAAAACATGTCATAGTGTAATCTTCATTCCAAATGTACTTCTTCTCCTTTCGGCTTTTCCCTTCAGGGGTTGCCACAGCGAATAAACCTCCTCCGTCTAATCCTATGATCTATATCCTTCTCTCTCACAACAATTACCTCCATATCGTCTCTCACTACATCCAAAAATCTTCTCTTTGGTCTTCCTAGAGTCCTACTGCCTGGCAGCTCAAATTCCACCAATATATTCACTGTCCCTCCTCTGCAGATAACTGAACCATCTCAGTCTGGCTTCTCTGACCCTCTCTCCAAAACATCTAACATGTGGTCTTCCTCTGATAGACTCATTCCTGATCCTATCCATCCTGGTCACTCCCAAAGAGAACCTTAGCATCTTCATCTCTGCAACCTCTAGCTCTGCGTCCTGTCTTTTTGTTATTGAAACTGTTTCTAGGCCATGCAGTATCGCTGGTCTCACCACTGTCTTACCCACCCTTTGTTGCATTCTGGCTGATAGTCTTCTATCACATAGTACCCCTGACACTTTTTCCCCCCTTCCCAGCCCACTTGAACCTGTCTCTTCACCTCTTTTCCACACTCTCCATTGCTCTAAACTGTATCTGACTTACCTGAAATCCTCCAACCTTTGGATCTCCACGCCCTGTTGCCTCACCGTTCCACCTGAGTTCCTCTCATTCCCACACATATACTCTGTCTTGTTGGAACTAACTTTCATTCCTCTCCTTTGCAGTGCAAACTTCCACCTCTCTAGACTTTCCTCAACCTGTTCCCTGCTCTCACTACAGATCACAATGTCATCTGCAAACATCATAGTCCATGGGGATTCCTGTTTAACTTCATCTGTAAGCCTGTCCATCACCACTGAAAAGAAGACGGCGCTCAGAGCTGATCCCTGATGGAGTCCCACTTCCACCTTGAACTTCTCTGTTACCCCTACAACACACCTCACTACCTTCTCATAGCTAACATACATGCCCTGCACCAGTGTAATATCCTTCTCTGCCACTCCAGATTTCCGTATACAAAACCAGAGCTCCTCTTTTGGCACCCTGTCATATACTTCTTCTAGTTCTAAAAAAAACAATGCAGCTCCCTCTTGCCTTCTAAGTACTTCTCTATGAGCATTCTCAAAGCAAATACTGCATCTGTAGTACTCTTTCAAGGCATGAAGCCATAGTGCTGTTCACAAATACTGACTAAGATGCTCTCAGTCTAGTTTCTTTTACTCTTTCCCATAACTTCATTGTATAGCTCATCAACTTTATCCCTCTATAGTTGCCACAATTCTGCATATCCCCCTTATTCCTAAAAATGGGCACCATCACACTTTGTCTCCATTCTTCAGGTATCTTCTCACTCTCTAAGATCTTGTTGAATAATCCAGTCAGAAATGTTACCGCTACCTCTCACTTTTACTAATCTCTGCTACTTTGTGGTCTACAATAGTCCCCTCTCCTACCCTTGCTGCTCTTTCTTTTTTCTCATTCATCAACTCTTCAAAGTACTCTTTCCGTCTTCCCATCACTCCTCTAGCACCTGTCAATACATTTCCCTCTCTGTCTTTCATCTCCGAGACCTGTTGCACATCCTTTCCATCTTTATCTCCCTATTTCGCCAACTTGTAGAGATCTTTCTCACCTTCCTTACTGTCCAGCCGAGCATACAGGTCACCGTACGCCCTCTGTTTTGCCTTTGCTACCCCAATCATTACCTTACGTTGTATCTCCCTGTACTCCTGTTCTCTTCAGTCCTCTCAGTATCCCACTTCTTCTTTGCTAACCGCTTTCTCTGGATATACTCTTGCACTTCCTCATTCCACCACCAAGTCTCCTTATCTGCAGTACTTCCCTTCTAGATAACACACCAAGCACTCTCCTACTTGTCTTTTTGTAACACTAGCTGTTGTTGTTCAAACATCTGGAAGCTCTCCCTGACCCATTGACCCAGAGCCCTTCTCAACTCCTTCCAGAAAACCATACAACACTCCTCACTTTTCAGCGTCCATCACTTTGTCCTCTGTTCTGCCTTTGTCCTCTTAATCTTACTTACCACCAGAGTCATCCTACAAACCACCATCTTATGCTGTCTGACTACACTTTTACCTGCAACTGCTTTGCAGTCACTGATCTATTTCAGGTTACCTCGTTTTACCTAGGCATACAAGATGTAGTCTACCTGCGTGCTCCTACCTCCGCTCTTATAAGTTACCCTATGTTCCTGTCTTTTCTGGAAAAAAAATGTTCACTACAGCCATTTCCATCCTTTTTGATCCCTCTGTCCCAATCTGACCCTCTGCATTCCTATCCTGTATACCAAATTTGCCCATCACTTCATCCCCTCTATCGCCTGCACCAACATGATCATTGAAGTCTGCACCAATTACTACTCTCTCATCTCTGGGGATATTTTGCATCACTTCATCTAGCTCCTTCCAGAACTTCTCCTACCCCTCAACCTCACTTTCCAAGTGCAGGGCATAGCCACTAACAACATTGAGCGTTACATCTTCAATTTCCAATTTCAGACTCATAAGTCTATCTGACATTCTTTTGACCTCCAGAGCATTCCTAACAAACTCCTCCTTCAAGATAACTCCTACTCCATTTCTCTTCTTGTCAGTACCATGATAGTACAACTTAAAGTCTGCTCCCAAGCTTCTGGTCTTACTACCACCTGGTCTCCTTGACACACAGTGTATTCACTTTCATTCTCTGGATCATGTCGACCACTACTCTCCTTACTCTCAGTCCCAGACTCTTGCCTTTCCTCTTCTCTCTCTGCTTCCAAACACGCCTTCCTCATCTCCTTTGACCTAAAATAGCCCAGTTTCCATTGGTTCCCTGTAGGTCATCAGTACCAATGGCGGTCATTATTAAACAGGGCCTTTACCGATCAAATGTACCCTATGTAAAAATAATTTTGCAAGCCCATTTATATACATAATACAAATACTTCCCAAAGAAAAGCATTGCTTCATTTTTACCTTCAAGATCCAATTTGAAAAGAGAAGAGACATTTTTTGACAATGTTTCTGTGTTGTTTTCATCAGTGTACGACTTTTTTTTTAAATAGCACCCCTATGACAGGGATTCACTTGTAATTTCTATTAATTTCTATTGAAATTAATCATTTCTAAAATAAATTTCTATACTTTAGCAGGGTGATCTTTTTCACCCTTTTCATAATTTGTGGAAAAGTTAGATGCGATCAAAAGTTCCAGAACCATGCTAATCCCATGTGATATATTTTTACTTACTGGCACCCAAGGCGTTGCTCCACTTTTTTCTTTAGAAAGCTTCTGATTATGTCTTTGCTGGGAGCATCAAAGTGCTTGTGGTTGAACTTGCACTCATCCTCAAGTGTGCGACGGTTTACCTCATCTTTCTGCACCTTTTCTTTGAAGTCTTTAAATGGCAGTCGAGCAGCAACCATCTCATAGATACTGCAGCCAAGAGCCCACCAGTCCACTGACGTGCTGTAGTACTCCTGCCTCAAAATCTCGGGAGCCATGTAACCTGTTGTACCAGCCTGAGCACACAGACAGGAGAATAAAAGACTTTCCCTCAAATTTATAACATACACATGATCAACAGGTCTTTGTGGTATTTTGGTCTGTCCATAATTAGGTTGTTTTTAATACATTTTTTGTACTTACATCTCCCTCTGACCAAGTGATGCCAATATGCTGTTTTTCCACAGGCGTTGAGCTGAGCAGCAGTCCCTTATTTAAGACGTGTAACAGAGGCCGCTGTCTACCTCACATACCATAAGAATAATACACTGACAGAGGCCATTGTGCTGCAATAAAGTAGTCTTTAACTTTTTAGACTTGAAACACATTTTGGTGTCAACCAACCGGTAAAAGTCTGCTACTTGCCAGTAGCATAACAGCATCACCAAGCTGAAATATTGATAATGTCAACTAAATGTAAAGTTAGATCTCTCTTGCTCTCTTGATTTTAACTTTCAGGCCTATTGTTATCTTTAAATTCAATGACCTGCATTAAATTGGAAAATGTCATACATTGCTCTGGAATATAGTACACAGAATAAAGAAGAATCTCAAGAAAGCAAAGACATGATTACACATTTGTTACATATACAAGAACAACATTTTTCAATACATCACTCATGTCTGGAGCCTTGTATTATTTACTGAACCAAATGGTCACATCCTAGTGACAGCATAAATCCCAGAGGACATGGTTTTGAAAAATATCCTCAATGGTGACGTTAAAATTCAGATGACTGTCCTAAAAAAACATATCCAAGATTTTATAGTGGAATTGTTTCATTAGCCAAAAATTTGTAAAAAGTCAGGATCAAAGGGAAGAAGTTTAAAGTTAATGTTATATTCAGTTCTGTCTATTAAAGACCTTGCTTTAGTTATTCTTACTGCTAATCCAGCTCAAAGAAATGCTTGTCCCACTTGAAATTGAGTGAGGAGACAATCCAAATCAAAATGATCAAATATGTTGAAAAAGAAAAAAAGACTGCAATGGTTGATCTGGAAAAATTAAGACTCAAGTAAGATTCAAATTCTTTTAGGCTTTATTATATTAAATTGAGCAATATCTTTCCCAATTTTAATGATCACATTTGTTTTTCAAAAATACATCTGTACCATTGTATGAAAAATGATACAAGCAAATATTTTATGAGTCAAGAAACTGGTCAGTTTGTTATATACATTTGCTAACATGAGCCTAGTTTGTACAGCTGTGTTGTATCTATGTATCTTTCATATTCCCAATATTTGTAATTGGTCTTGGACCTAAAGGCCCATTTTAAATCTGGTTCCACTTTACTATTCAGCCAAATAGCCTTTTCTTGTTTGGAAAGGTTTACCAACTCATCTCTTTACGGAGAGGCCATATCTAGAATTACTACAGCAAAGATTAACCGTTGATCTGGGGTCTTGCCTCCTTTAATACGACTAATTTGGGTCACACGGGGCTATGCTCTCTTGTTTCAGATAAGGACTATGACCTATAATATCCATTCCTACCTGTAGGGTGGCTGTACAAACAGATTTGCAGCATTAGTATAGTTTGGTAGCAGAAAAACAAATGAACCGTATGTTGTCTTGTAATGGACAAAATTACAATAATATAAAGGCACTGTGGGTGTAAAGGATAGTAAACACGTTTGCCTACATATGCAGTGTATTGATCCCACAAACCTACACCTTTAAAGGAACCACTCTGTTCAGTAAAGATCACAAATACTTTGAGGGCAGTGTAGGACAAGTATATGCAGATGAAGTATAGGTAAAGCTTAGAACAGGTCACCACACTAACCTTCTGGCAGATCATTTTGCCCATTGGCAGCTCAACAGCCAATCCAAGATCGGACAGCCGACACTGACCCTTATAATCCAGCAACACATTCTCGGGCTTCATATCACGGTACACAATTTTCATGGCGTGAAGGTGGAGGATCCCTGTGGTTATCTGGGCAACATAATAAACCACACGTTCCATACGGATCCCACGTTCTCCAAGTTCATAAATGTGGAGCCTGAGGTCTCCACCATCCATGAGGTCCATGATCAGGCACAGGTGGGTTTTGTTGTCATAGGCATAAACAAGGTTTACAATAAACAGGCTATTGACCTTTTCTAGAATCTTCTTCTCCTGAAGGGCCATTCGTTCACCACCCTTTTTTTTCAAGTGTCTTTTATTTATCTTTTTGCAGGCATACATTTGTCCAGTGTGTTTCACCTGCACCACACAAACCTGCAACCCAGAACAAAACTTATTTCATACAAAATTATTCATATCCAGAAGCCCAGTTTTAAAATTGATTCACAACATTAAATACACTACTTTATGGAAAACAAACTTGTTAGAGGGACATTCCAAACAAATTTTTTATCTCTTGTATCATGAGTAGTTTGATTCCAGTGTTATTCGAATGGTGATTAAAGGGTTCTGACTATTCATTTCAATTAAGTCAGTTTTACACAGCATCATTAATTACATTTTAGATTCAGTCGTAACAATTAAAATTAATTTTCTTAATCTTTAGGTTATGCAACTCAAGTTTTAGATTTTTTACACTTACCTCACCAAAGCCACCTTTTCCCAATATCCGAAATTCATAAAAGTATTTGTCAGTTATCTTCTGCTTCTCATACTCTTTCCACTGCAGAAATGTATAAAAGAATGGGCTCTTCAAATACTCTGAAAAAGGTTTTTCCTTCAGAAAGTCTCTTGTAGCGTCTCGCATCTTGCCTATCATTAGCTCATTAAAATTCTTGTATGATAAAAGCCTACATGTTTCAGCAGCCTCCCCTGTGAGATAGGAGAGAAAATACTTTGATTCAGGTTGACAGAACTTAGCCAAGATGATTTGTTTGACTTTTGCTCTGCTTTCACTATCTGCAAAGCACCAGTCACCTAGTTCTTGCAAGAACTCAGCAGCAGCCACATAACTGGGGTTCGAGGTGAGTAGAAACTGCTGAAACAACTTTCTTCCAATAGGCTGCTCCTCGCATAAAGACTCGTACTTTCCCACTGCCAGAGAGGACAACTTCTTTGGTTTGGGGAGAGTCAAAGCAAGTCTCTGCTGTCTCAACGCATTCCGATCTATGTTCCGAGCCTTCAGGTAGGCTGTGTTCATCACAAGGTTTTCCAGTCCCACTAGATCACTCATGCTGGAGGTATCCCGTGGTAGACAAGCAGGCAGCAGGACCCCAACTACTCAGATGCACCACGATCATCTCCAGGTTTCGGGCACGAGAGAGCATTTCAGGCATTCTATACTAGTCTTGCGACAGTGCTACTGACCTCAGGGATTTGTTAGTGGGTAAGTGTCCATGCAAATGTACTTCCAGACTGACCTCAGGGAAAGCAACTTAGTGGTTTGGACTTAAGAGGCTTTCGTCTTGTATATTTATAGGTTATCCCGCATGAGTGCAGGAAGAGAGCAACCAGTGTGATGTCACAGATGATGACTTGTGTCAGGTAATGTCTTGTTGAGTTTCATGGTTTCATTACAATATTAGATAGTTCCTTGCTGATTTTGACATTGTTATCTAAATTCATGCTGTTACTGAAGTCATTATTGGTTTTAGGGATTCTGATGATCTCATTTTAGCTGATACCTTGCTTATTTTCTGGGTAATTTATTCTCTGAAGATAAAGAAAGTTTTAATGTATCTGGGATGGCAAATCATGATGTAACCATTTGTGCATGGTTACATACTTTTTTTATAGTTGTTTGGAATGGTGTATAGTACCTGAAATGTTATGTGATGTTACTTTAGCATAACCTGACACTATACATAAAATTTCCTCATCATACTTTGTGCATTAGTTTGCTTTAGTACCTGAAATGTTATGTGATGTTACTTTAGCATAACCTGACACTATACATAAAATTTCCTCATCATACTTTGTGCATTAGTTTGCTTTAGTACCTGAAATGTTATGTGATGTTACTTTAGCATAACCTGACACTATACATAAAATTTCCTCATCGTACTTTGTGCATTAGTTTGCTTTGGCTTTGCGTTATAACACAGTATTTCAGCCTAAGCAGGAAATTAAGTGAATATCACTGTTTTTGGATACCATGATACCGAACCATCCAAATTCTGCACAATGGGGTTTTATAGGTTAACAAGATAACATCTTCTTTGGTTAAAAAGTCCAAAAAGCCTAACACATTACAATTCGTCTTTGCTCCACATTTCAGTACAGGTCAAAGTACATATACAAAAAAAGACTTGAGAGTATAGCTGTTCACAGCTTTACCAAATTGTTTATTTTTGTGAAGACAAACAAGTTCACGATGTGCCAAACTCCACCACATGTGAATTATGGCCACACACTGTAACACATTTCATCAATCTCTCCATAATTCTTCATCTTTACAGGCTGGAATCAATTGTTCACCAACCAACAAAGCCTCAATTTATCCATCCTCTGCTTCTGACATGACAAGAACTGACACATGCTATCAGAGACAAGAACAGCGCTGAAGATGAGGGGGCAGTGTGGTGCAGGAGATAGAGCAATCGTCTTTGGAACTGGCCGTTCCTGGCTCGATTCCTGGCTCCCACTTGTGTGTTGTTGACCAAGACAGTAAACCCCTAACTGCCCCACTGGTGCTGCTTGATGGCAACCTACTGCTCATGGTTCATCTATGATGGGTTAATTGCAGAGAAGGATTTTCCCGACGGGGATTCATAAAGGATAAAGTATTATAATTATAGACAGAGGTAAGGAGCAGGACGTTGGTAATGATCAGATTCAACTGAACTCTGTCAAGGCGTTGTGTGGCTCCGTTTCAATTCCCCTGTGTCTCCAAGTCTGCCCAAATGTTGTTGAGCAAGGGGATTAATAAGGTAGAATTGAAAAAAAAAAAAAAAAAAAAAAAAAAAAAAATCAATCTCCACTGGCAGGTACAGTTTGTAGTCAAGTGAAACAAGCCAACCCAAAACAGTTTATTTGCCAATTCTTTGAACGACCCAGTCCTGCTGGCAGAGGGGGCAGCGGTTGTTCTGCTTTACCCACAGAGACATGCAACAGTTATGGAAGGAGTGGTTACACTCGCCCCATACCACTGGAAGAAAGAACAAACAGAACTGTTAGTAGAGCAAGAGACATTGAACAAACAAAAACAATATTCAGCTTGGTTCTTATCAAAAATTAAATGAAATGATATAATGATAACATAAAGCATAAACATGTGCTAGGTTCTCTCAAAGTGGCTTGTGATGTTAAAGGAAACATATCTCTTATCGCAATCATTTTTTAGTGAAGATTTTGATGGAAGGCCAGACTGTATTGCAAAAATAATTATATAAACCAAACCAATTGGAGTCATACATCTTGAAACCTAGGCATGAGAACCTGACAGAAGTACATCATTACTAAATTACATCCTTGTTTTTACATTTACATATATATTTTACAGTCAATGAATTTCAGCAAGTGCCAGTTCTCGCTTTGGTTAAAACATGTTATACTCTGTACTTATTGGGCTCTCTTGGACCTATTTATTTTGATGCACAATATTTTTTTAATACAGAAGACACAATTTAATATTCTGCACAAACAGGACATAATTACTTCAATTTTTATCTGACAAATGGGAAACAACACCTCCGATTCCATCACATCCATTAAAAGTGATAACTCAGCTATGAATAATGACAAGTTTCATGCTAGCAACTACAAAATGAAAATGAGCTAACAATACACGCAGACTACTTGACAGTTAGTAACATGTGCTCTTTTGTATGAACAGTGTCCTTCAGAGTCAAAACAGGCAGCTTCAAATTAAATGCATAACTTTCATTATTACTATTAGGCCGGAATCAAAGAAGTAAAGGTGCAGCTGGTAAATTCACCATGCCTACCTGTCAGATGACAGGTGTAGGTCAACTCTGGATTCAATAGGGGTGTGTCTGTGCTGAAACAAAACTCATGTGCCTACGCCATTGTGAATTTTTAGTCACTAGTGTTCACTAGAGTTACACCCCTGTAGCATTAGGTTGTTTTGTGAGGCTTATGAAAGACATTCACTTCAACTGATTTAAAAAAATATATACAAATACATTTGTTGAATATATCAAAAAAAGAGCTATTTTACATTTCGTTCAAGGCCAGTTAATGACTTGTCTGTGACAAAATACACATACATTTTTTAACATATCTGTATATTCCACTGCAGCGTAACTAACTCAGCACGAAACACTATAAAGCCACTGATGACAAATCTATTGCAAGGAAGCAAAATCGGGTTCAATAGTCCCTCGCGTGTCCAATAAAGGCCTTCATACTAAATTGTCTTCCCGTTTACAGGGCGACGGTGACAGCAAACACATACATTAGCATGGCTATGTTAATAGTCAGGACTCTAAGGTGAGTGTTTAAGTGCTGACATTGTTGTATTATCTTACCAACACAGTCTTCCTGTTTGTTTTCTGCCTGACATCTAAGACAGGCATCTGTGAATAAAGAAAACAAAACTGTTATAGTGGTATTTTTTTTCCAAAAGACTCGGTGCATTCATTAGCGAATATTATCCTTTCTAACGACGAAACCCGTTAGCCGCATTCAGCTAATGGATAACAACAGTAAGACTCACCCATTACTTGTACACGACATATGGCACAAGTATCACATTCAACATCCCAGCTCCACATGGCCACAGCATTCCACTTCTTTAGGGAAAACATCTTGTCCCCGCCTGACTTGGAGCCCGAGGACGTGTTATGAGAGATTATTAAACCCGACTCATCACCGTCATCCATCTCTGCCCAGATAACATTAGCCGGGCTAGCTAAGTTTGACAAAATGGACGGACCGACAAGGCGGTGTTAACTGCAGCTGATATAGTGAGTGTTATACCCCCATAAGAACAGGAGAGGGTAGTGTTTTAAAGAGAATGAAGTTTATAATGCCTAAGAATCGACTTGTTTATTACCACTGGATAGAAGCTCGTAAAGTTAAAGCCAATGCAGTAATTCACTCAAACTGTTGGTGAAAATCAAACAAAAATCTTTCTGTATCTAGAATTCATCATGTCTCCCTTTTCACATTTGTGTCTCTCAGGGATCCTGGGAGCTATGTTGTTGGGGGCTTTATGCCCCCTTGAAGGGTCACCCAAGGAAAACAGCCAAAGAGTGTCAATCATTGGACCCAGTTTTCCCTTGCCCTAATGCCAGCCACCGGGGGGCTCCCCTGAAGCCAGGCCTGTGGGCAGAGCTTGGTGGCAAGCGCCTGGTGGCCAAACCTTCACCCATGGGGTTTGGCCGGTCACAGCCCGAAGGAACGACATGGGTCCCTCTTCCCCTGGGCTCACCACCCACAGGAAGGGTCAATTGGGTTGGGTGGAATGTGTGCCTGGCGGTAGCCAGAGCGGGGGGACCTTGGCAGTCTGATCCTCAGCTGTAGCAGCTGCCTATTGGAACATGGAATGTCAACTCTCTGGCGGGGAAGGAGCCAGAGCTGGTGCGCAAGGTTGAGAAATTCAGACTATAGTCGGACTCATCTCGGTGCACAGCCTGGGCTGATTAGGAGGAACGCCCAAGTGTTTTGAACCCGAGTGGTGTTTTGTTATTGGACTTCTGTGCTTGTCATGGATTGCCCATAACGAACAACATGTTGAGGCATAAAGGTGTCCATATGTGCACTTGGCACTAACACACCTTAGGCCACAATTCTTTGATCGACCTTGTGGTCGTATTGTCAGACTTGTGGCCGCATGTCCTGTTGAGGCGGCATATTGGAGCTGAGGCTTTAAGGCGGTTGGCACCTGGCAACCCTCAAACCTGGTGGACTGCAGCGGTGAGGGATGCCGTTACACTGAAGAAGGAGTCCTATCAGGCCTTTCTGGCCTGTTCCGCTCGGGAGGCAGCTGACAGGTACCGGCAGACCAAGCAACATGAGGCTTCAGTGGTTGCCAGGGCAGAAACTCAGGTGTGGGAGGAGATCGGGGAGACCATAGAGAACGACTTACGGTGGGCGACGAGGAGATTCTGGTCCACCATCATGCGGCTCAGGAGGGGGAAGCAGTGCTCCGTCAGCACTGTGTACAGTGGGAGCGGGGCACTTTTGACCTCATCTTGAGATGCTGACACGCCTCTGCCACATTGGGTGGATGTCGGGGACAGTGCCCCTGAACTGGTAGACAAGGGTGGTGATCCCCCTTTTTAAAAATGGGGATCAGAGGTACTCCAACTACAGGGGGCTCAGACTCCTCCACCTCCTTGATAGGATCCATTCACCAGTGCTGAAGAACCAGGAGGAGCAGTATGGTTTTCATCCTGGCCTTGGAAAAGTGGACCATTTCTATACCCTCAGGGGGCATAGGAGTTTACCCAACATGTGTTTTGTGGATCTGGAGAAGGCATTCAACCGTGTCCCGCGGGCAGTCCTGTGGGGGTGCTCTGGGATTATGGGGTACCAGTCATATGGACTGTTTAGACCCGTTTCTGGTGAGAGTTGACTCCACCAGGGCTGCCCTTTGTCACCGATTCTGGTCCTCACTTTTATGGACAGAATTTCTACTTACAGCTAACGCGTCCAGGGGATCCTGTTTGGTGGCCGCAGGATCCAATCTCTGCATTTTGCAGTTCACATCAGTCCATGATCTCCAGCTCTCACTTGAACAGTTTGCAGCCAGATGTGAAGTGGCTGGGATGAGGATCAGCACCTCCAAATCCAAGACCATGGAGCTCAACCAGAAACGGGTGGAATACCCACTCTGGGTCAGGGAAGAGGTCCTGCCCCAAGTGGAGTAGTTACAGTACCTCGGGGTCTTGTGCATGAGTGAGGGAAGGATGGAGCAGGAGGTGGGCCTCACTGCTCCGGCTGCTGCTCCCACAACCTGACTCCATATAAGTGGGGGAAGATGGATGGATGGATAGATGGATAAATTATTTAAAACTCATTGAAAAGTATTTGTACAGTATTTGTACCAGTGTATTTGGATGGATGGATAGATGGATAAATTATTTAAAACTCATTGAAAAGTATTTGTACAGTATTTGTACCAGTGTATTTGGGTTTTTCCACTGTATTGTTTTAGTGAGTATGCTGAAAAAAATCTAAATTTTCTTGTATTGCATTTTTATTCCAGCATATAATATTATTGGATTATATATTACAACCAGTGGTCTTTCCATATCCTCCCTAAATATCATATATAAGGTAGATTTGGAAATCAAATAAAAATCCATCAAAGCTCCAGAAAACATCATATTTTGGGTCTGTTGAATGGCATTGGCATTATCTTCTTCTCCTTTCAGCTTTTCTCTTTAGGGATTGCCACAGCGAATCAACCTTCTCCATCTAACTGTATTTTCTTTCCTCCTCTGTCACACCAACTTCCTTCCTATCCTCTCTCACTACGTCCATAAAACTTATCTTTGGTCTTCCTCGAGACCTCCTGCCTGGCAGCTCCAATGCCAGCATCCGTCTACCAATATATTTACTATCCCTCCTCTGCACATGACTGAACCATCTCAGTCTGACCTCTCTGACCTTTGCTCCAAGACATCTAACATGTGCTGTTCCTCTGATAGACTCATTCCCAACCTATGCATCCTGGTCACTCCAAAAGAGAACCATTGCATCTTCATCTCTGCAACCTCTAGCTCTGCGTCCTGTCTTTTCGTCATTGTAACTGTTTCTAGGTCATACAGCATTACTGGTCTGACCACTGTCTTGTACACCTTTCCTTGAATTCTGGCTGATAGTCAATCACATAGTACCCCTGACACTTTTCTCCACCCATTCAAAGCTGCTTGAACCCGTCTCTTCACTTCTTTTCCACACTCTCTGCTGTTCTGGACTGTTGACACCAAGTACCTGTAATCCTCCAACTTCTGGATCTCCACGCCCTGTAGCCTCACCATTCCACCTGAGTGCCTCTCATTCCCACAAATATACTCTGTCTTGCTGCGACAAACTTTCATTCCTCTCCTTTCCAGCGCATACCTCCACCTCTCCAAACTTTCTTCCACCTGTTCCCTGTTCTCACTACAGATCACGATGTCATCAGCAAACGGCATAGTCCATGGGGATTCCGGTCTAACCTCATCTGTAAGCTTGTCCATCACCACTGACAAGAAGAAGGGGCTCAGAGCTGATCCCTGATGGAGTCCCACCTCCACCTTGAACTTCTCACTTACTGCTACAGCGAACCACTCCACTGTCTCACAGCTAGCATACATGTCCTGCATGAGTGTAACATACTTCTCTACCACTCCAGATTTCCTCATACAATACCAGAGCTCCTCTCTTGGCACCCTGTCATATACTTTTTCTAGTTCTACAAAAACACAGTGCAGCTCCCTCTTGCCTTCTAAGTACTTCTCTATTAGCATTCTCAAAACAAATACTGCATCTGTAGTACTCTTTCTTGGCATGAAGCCGTACTGCTGTTCACAAATGCCCACACAAGTGTTCACAAATACCATCTATAGTTGCCGCAATGCTGCACATCCCCCGTATGCTTAAAAATGGGCACCATCACACTTTGTCTCTATTCATCCGTCATCTTCTCTCTCCCTAGGATCCTGTTGAATAATCTAGTCAGAAACGTTACCACTACCTCTCCTAGACTCTTCCTCACCTCCACAGGTATTTCATCGGGACCAACTGCCTTTCTACTCTTCTTACTCTTCGATGCCTTCCTCATTTCCCTTTTACTAATCTCTTCCACTTTGTGGTCTACAATACTGACTTCTTCTACCCTTGCCTTTCTTTCATTTTCCTCATTCATCAATTCTTCAAAGTACTCTTTCCATCTTCTCATCACTCTTCTAGCATCTGCCAATACATTTCCCTCTCTATCCTTAATCAACCAGACCTGTTGTACAGCCCTTCCATCTCTTTCCTCAATCTGTATAGATCATTCTCTCCCTCCTTTCTGTCCAACCGAACATACATGTCATTGTTTTGCCTTTAATACCTCTATCTTTAACTTGCGCCAGGGGTGTCAAACTCATGCATTGCAATCATGTGATCATACTATCCCACTGGTCGTACAAAGGCACAAAACTTCAACAAGTAATTGGTATCGAAAAATATAGTAATGCACTTTAAGATTAAATGAGACTTATAAAGAAAGGAATTTTTAAACCATTCACACATGTGCATATAAAATCTAAATTGAATCCATGCCTACACCCTACAAACTAAAAAGCGTGCTATTAAATGCGTAAAGAAGAAAGTATTCACCTATCCTGTAAATGTGTAAACTTCATACATGAAACATGCATACACATACAACAGATACTGAAAATGAATGGAGTTGCATGAACAGTAGAATTCCATCATACTCGTTTGTAGTGAAGCTGGTGACTAACATTAAATTGCACATTTTCGCTAGCAATTAGGTCGCTGGCTTTTACCGCTGCTTCACTGATTTCTCGGCTATGGGTGAAAGTGGACCGCTGTTTCCTCAGACCCGCCAGCAATTCGTTTATCTTATCTCTTCTCAGCTGTCTTTGCAAGCTGTCATATTTTTCGCTGTGATGAGTCTCGTAGTGGCGCTGTATTTTATATTCCTTAAATACCGAAACTTGTTGCAAACACACACCAAGCACAAAGGTTTCCAGTGCGTCTCCGTAAATAAATAAGACGTAGTCAATTTTTCTTTCAAAATTCTACACTCTTTAACTGCTTTTCTTTGTTTTGATAACGACATTTTGGCTAATGAGGGAGAGAACGGGGGAAAAAACGTCATAACAAGCAGCAGGTGGTGCATTGATAACGTCTGCTGATTGGTCCGTCTCAGAGATGCGGATTGTCGTCTACTCTGACCAAAATAGTGCGTCTCCTAGCGGAAAATTCTTTAATTGCATGTAATTAAAAAAATTAAATCCTTGTCTCATGCATTTTTTCACTGTCAAATTATCCTGCGGGTGTGGATGAACACCCTTGTGGGCCGGTTCCGGCCCGCGGGCCGTATGTTTGACACTTCTGACTTATGCTGTTTCTCCCTGTACCACTGTCTATTCTCTTCAGTCCCCTCAGTGTTCCACATCTTCTTTGTTAACCGCTTTCTCTGTATATACTCCTGCACTTCCTCATTCCACCACCAAGTCTCCTTATCTACTTTCCTTCCAGACGATTCGCAAAGTATTCTCCAACCTGTCTCCCTGATAGCATTAGCTGTTGTTGTCCAATCTTCTGGAAGCTCTCCCTGGCCCACTGACAAAGAGCCCTTCTCAACTCCTCCCCGAAAACCATACAACAGTCCTCCCCTTTCAGCTTCCATCAGTTTGTCCTCTGTTATGCCTTTGTCCTCTTAATCTACCTTGTCACCAGAGTCATCCTACATACCACCATCCTATGCTGTCTGGCTACACTTTTATCTGCAACTGCTTTGCAGTCACTGATCTATTTCAGGTTACCTTGTTCTACCTCGGCATGTAAAATGTAGTCTACCTGCGTGTTCCTACCTCCGCTCTTATAAGTTACCCTATATTCCTGTCTTTTCTGGAAAAAAAATGTTCACTACAGCCATTTCCATCCTTTTTGATCCCTCTGTCCCAAACTGTCCCTCTGCATTGCTATCCTGTATACCAAATTTGCCCATCACTCCTTCATCCCCTCTATCGCCTGCACCAACATGCCCATTGAAGTCTGCACCAATTACTATTCTCTCATCTCTGGGGATATTCTGCATCACTTCATCTAGCTCCTTCCAGAACTTCTCCTACCCCTCAACCTCACTTTCCAAGTGCAGGGCATAGCCACTAACAACATTGAGCGTTACATCTTCAATTTCCAATTTCAGACTCATAAGTCTATCTGACATTCTTTTGACCTCCAGAGCATTCCTAACAAACTCCTCCTTCAAGATAACTCCTACTCCATTTCTCTTCTTGTCAGTACCATGATAGTACAACTTAAAGTCTGCTCCCAAGCTTCTGGTCTTACTACCACCTGGTCTCCTGGACACACAGTGTATTCACTTTCATTCTCTGGATCATGTCAACCAACTCTCTACCTTTTCCTGTCATAGTCCCAATATTCAAAGTCCTTACTCTCAGTCCCAGACTCTTGCCTTTCTTCTTCTCTCTCTGCTTCTGAACACGCCTTCCACCTCTCCTTCTTTGACCTACAGTACCCCAGTTTCCATTGGTTCCCTGTAGGTCATCGGTACCAATGGCAGTCATTGTTAACCCGGTCCTCAACCGATCCAGTATGATCTGGTTATTAAGTTTGAGATGATGAAATGAGATGAGAACAACTTTATTAATCCCGAAGGAAATTGTTGTGCCAGAGTTTCAAGTAAAAAACACAACAGAAATAGATGATAGTAGAAAGGAGGAAGAATAAGAAATACAATGAAATATGAATTGTCCTAACTGTTAACTATAACTACAAAGATTGAAGATTCCCTGCGGCTGAGGGAAGAGGAATTAAAAAGTCTGATAGCCTCAGGTAGGAAAGACCTCCTGTGGCGTTCAGTGGAGCTCTTTGGTGGTATCAGTCTACGACTGAAAGAGCTCTGACAGGACATCAACGTGGCATGCAGGGGGTGATGGATGTTGTCCATGATGCTGAGGAGCTTCCTCATCATCCTTCTCTCTGAAACCTGCACAACAGACTCCAGCTCTACTCCCAGGACGGACCCAGCTCTCCTGATGACCTTGTTGAGTCTGTTGGTGTCAGCTGTCTTGAGCCTGCTGCCCCAGCACACAACAGCGTAGAAGATGGTGCTGGACATCACTGAGTGGTAAAACATCGGCAGCATGGTCCTGCAGACGTTGAAAGATCTGAGACTCCTGAGGAAGAACAGACAGCTCTGACCCTTCTTGATGATGGCATTGGTGTTAAAGGTCCAGTCCAGTTTTTTGTCCAAGTGGACACCCAGGTATTTATAGGTGTCCACAATGTCCACATCAGTACCCCTGATGGTGACTGGATTCAGGTGGGTCCTTTGTTTCCTGAAATCCACCACCAGCTCCTTTGTCTTAGACACATTGAGCTGCAGGTGGTTCAGTCCACACCACTCCACAAACCTGTCCACCACACTCCTGTACTCCTCCTCCTGGCCTCCGTTGATGCAGCCCACGATGGCAGAGTCATCTGAGAATTTCTGCAGGTGGCAGGACTGCAAGAAGAACCTGAAGTCTGAGGTGTAGAGCGTGAACAGGAAGGGAGACAGGACCGTCCCCTGTGGCGCCCCCGTGCTGCTCACAATGATGTCCGACGTGATGTTCCCCAGCCTCGCGTACTGCGGCCAACCTGTGAGGTAGTTGTTGATCCAGGTCGCGAGTGGAGCATCCACCTGCATGTCCAGGAGCTTCCTGTTCAGCAGGGCAGGTCGCATGGTGTTGAAAGCACTGGAGAAGTCAAAGAACATGACTCTCACAATGCTTCCTGCCTCCTCAAGGTGAGTGCATACTCTGTGCAGCAGGAAGATGATGGCGTTTTCCACTCCAATCCGGGGCTGGTAAGCGAACTGCAGGGGGTCCAGCGAAGGTCCAACAACATTACGAAGTTGCCTCAGGACGAGCCTCTCCAGCGACTTCATGACGTGTGATGTCAGGGCCACTGGTCTGTAGTCGCTGTGTGTGCAGGGATTCTTCTTCTTGGGCACTGGGACCAGATATGAGGTTTTCCACCGGTCAGGGACAACCATCTGGATTAGGCTCAGGTTAAAGAGGTATGTGAAGATCCCACACAGCTGAGAGGCACATCCTTTCAGCACTCTGGGGCTAAGTCAGTCAGGGCCGGCGGCTTTCCTGGGATGAAGGCGACTGAACTCTCTCCTCACCTCCTCAGCGGTGAAGGTGACAGGAGGGGGTGGAGAGAGTCCCATTGGGGGGCAGGAGGGCTGAGGTGTAAACGAGACATCGTCCAGGGAAGCAGAAGAGGTGCGTGGGGGAGGGGTAAAAGTCTTAGAGGTGAGGGGTGAGGGCACAGGGGGATGAAAGTCCTGAGCGGAGCTGAGGGGAGGGTGGGCAGAGGCTTCTTCATCAAATCTGTTGAAAAACAGGTTTAATTTGTTGGCCTCATGCAGGTCTCCAACCATCATCTGGCTTCCTTGTTTTCCATGGCCAGTGATGGTTTTCAACCCACACCACACCTCCCTCATGTTGTTCTGCTGGAGTTTGCTCTCCAGCTTTCTCCTATAACTGTCCTTGCCCTCTGCAATCTTCTCCCTCAGCTCAGTCTGCACCTTCTTCAGCTCCTCTTTGTCTCTGCTCCTGAATGCCGCCTTCTTCCTGTTCAGTGTGGCCTTAATGCCCTTAGTCACCCAGGGTTTGTTATTTGTGAAACAACACACTGTCTTGTTGGGGATGATGTCCGTGCAGAAGTTCACATAGTCCGTAATGCAGGCAGAGAGTTTTTCAATCACCTCTCCCTGGTCTTCGCAGAGCACATCCCAGTCAGTCGTCTCAAAGCATCCCTGAAGAGTCAGTTCTGCCTCCTGAGACCAACTTCGGACAGTTCTGGTGATCACAGGTTGCCGCTGGACTTCAGGCACATAGCGAGGCTTTAGATGGACCAGGTTGTGGTCTGCCCTGCCCAGAGCAGGGAGAGCTGTGCAATTGTATGCATCCTTGGCATTTGCATACAGCAGGTCTAGGGTTTTATTGTCTCTGGTCTTGCAGTCCACAAACTGTTTGAAAGTGGGCAGAGAAGATGACAATGTGGCGTGGTTGAAATCCCCAGAGATGGCAATGAAGGCACTGGGGTGCTGAGTCTGGAGTCTTGCGACCGTTAATTGATTGGTTTGGTTTGGCATTTTTGGTTTTGGCAAACGTTTTACGCTGGATGCCCTTCCTGATGCAACCCTCTGCATTTATCCAGACATGGGACTGGCGCAGGGAGACACTGGCCGGTGCCGCCCTGAGGCTACATTCAAACAGATGTCATTATAAAATATTCAAATATCCTAATATCATAGAACCACACCTCATGTTTATATTGTAACATGCTTTACCAATTACCTTTACAGTTTACAGTTGAGGAGTTTGTGCAGTTTTTTATTGCATCAGATGAACAAAGAGATTGTCCACTCAATTGAAATTTATGAGCCTTTTCATTGCAACTTAAGTTACTACAAGCACCTCGGAGAGTACTTGGACAGTAGATTGTACTTGGAAAAACACAAATATTCTCCACATCTAGGGACAGAATTGTCAATATTTTCTGAGGAACTTTGATTTCATCAGTGTTTTAAGGGAACCAAGTCCCATTGGGATCAGAAATTTATTTTACAAGGACATGGAAAAGGTAACACCCTTACAAAGTCCAACAAGATACAGGATCAAAACATCTGCTGGACAATACTGAGGATGTTTTATGAGTTTGTGGTGGCCAGTACCGTCCTCAATGCTGTTGTGTGCTGGGGCAGCAGATTGAGAGCAGGGACGCCAAATGACTTAAACTTATCTTCAAAGCCAGCCAAATTACTGGGGAGGATCCACAATTACTGACAGTGGTTTCAGAGAAAGAATGTTGTCTGAGATCAATACAATTTTCGACAATGCCCCATTTTCTTGCCACAATGTGTGTGGTTAAGAGGAGAAGATCTTTAAGCAAAAACCTTCTCCCACAATGCTGGACAAGAGTGCACCACAGGAAATCATTCCAGCTTGTGGCCATGAAACCTTTTGACTCCCTCATATGGATCAATTGTACATGCAGTTTTTTTTTTTCTATGCTTAATACTTCCATCATTGTTGTGGTTGTTGTTATTGGTGGTGTTATTATTATTTGTTCTTTTGAATTCTTGTTTTATTTCAATTTATTCTATTATATTCTATGGATGTATTCTATTCTATTGTCTGTGAGGATAGGATACTACAGCGGAAAAAATCCTGCATGGGATTAATACGGCATTCTAAATCTGATTCTTATTCTGAAAAATTTCCTCAATAATACTTAATAAATAAAAGAGTATCAGTGGAACATTTACTAAATTTATATTTATTCAGACTCTGTGTTTGGTCCCCTGAACATTGGCATTATGAAAGGGTTGTGAATTCTTTTATTTTTATTGTACTTCATTGCATATAGAGTAAACCAAGAGCTGGTCCTCTGAGTTATTTATCAACTTGGCTTAAAAATGTAATCAGCTTTCAACTTATATACTTTACTACTCATCAACAATTTCAGATAAGATTCTCTCAAAACTTTAATGTAAATTAGATTGTTTGAATTCTTCACAATTTTATCCATTCTAATTCGCAAAATTAATTGGTTGCCTTGATTATTGTTCCCCTGTGCTAACATCATCATTGTTGTCATGGTTGCCATTGTTGCTGTTCTTCTTTCTTCTTTCTTCCTGCTTCTTTGATTTTGTTTTAGGTCACTTACAATCACCCAAGTGATATGTATTTACTAAAGGCCACAATAATGAGATTTGCTAGAGCATTTTTTAAGTTTCTGTCTTCAAATTCACAAGTCTATATTCAATAAGATGGGTAGGCCGAAAACAATTTTGGAAAGTTCAGATGATAATTCCACTGCTTTGGAAGCTCCTGATGCTTAATTGAGAACATTTGAGTTGATTAGAGGCACACCTGCGGATGTATTTTGAAGCACAAAGGGACCACAGATATAATAGTGGCCTTTTCGGCAGTGCACTGTTATTACTAATTAAACCCATAAAAATAGAAATTAAATCTCCCAAAATATCCAGAGGAGAATTGTGAACCTCCAAAAGTCTGCTTCATCTGTGGGTACTATTTCAAGATGAAGGTATCATGTTCATCTGTCCAAACAAATATGCTTAAGTATAAACACTATAGGAATGCCCAGCCATACCCTTCAGGAAGGAGACTGTTTCTGTTTCACAGAAATGAATGTGCTATGGTGTGAAATGTGCATATAAACCCCAGAAAAAAAGGCAAAGGTCCTTGTGAAGATGCTGGCTGAAGCTGGTTGTCACGACTCATCGGATCCCCAGGCAGGTGGCACAGCAATCAAGGCAGTTATCCCCTGCACCTGGTGAACACGCCTCACCAGGAAACAATCCCACTAATTAGGCAAGAGTATATAGGGTGGACCCAAAGTTGCAGACATTGTCTGATCTCATTGCTAGGAGAAGTCTGTGTAGTCTTCTCCCTGGCGTGTGTATGACATCCCGATCTCACAACTTATTAAACCACCTGCGTATCTACGAACCTGTGTCTGTCCTCCTGGAAGCCAAACGTAACAGAAGATCAGACCTGGTATGGAGCCCACAAGCACTCCAACACCTCAGCCTCCACAAGTCATCCATGCTGCACCGCTGACCAGCCTGGCTACGTACTCCGGCTCCCCGGAGAGCTATAGGGGATTCCTCCTCCAATGCTCGCTGAGGTTTGAGATGCAGCCCGCTCTGTTCCCCACGGAGAAGTCGAAAATTGCCTACATCATCTCCCTCCTGTCGGGCAAGGCCCTCCAGTGGGCTGAGGCTATCTGGAATTCCCCGGGCATGGTGACAGCCACGGTGAAAAACTTTGTGGACCATTTCAAAGAGGTCTTCAGCCTTCCTGTTGGGATTCCTCACTTCAGGCCCGACTTTACCACCTCCGCCAGGGAAAGCAGCCCGTCATGGAGTACGCCTTGCAGTTCCGGATGCTAGCGGCCGCCAGTGGCTGGAACGAGCCAGCCCTGCTGACAGCGTTTCGGCAAGGCTTGAACCCCTCATTGCGACTCCACTTGGCGGCTTATGAGGACACCATGGGGCTGGAAAGGTTCATCCAACTGGCAATCAGGGTATCTCATCGGAGAGAGGCCTGTTTCTCTGACCCAGGAAGATCTACTACCGCCACTGGGCCATCCCTCAACCCTCCAGAGCAAACAGAAGAGACCAGGGAAGTGGAGGCCCCCCGATTATCCGCCACCGAGAGACACAGACCTCCAAGACCCCTGGTGGGCGCAGTGACTTCCCCTAACGTCTACTTGACACCATTGACTATCCCAGCCCAGCTTTGTGTGTCTGACTCTACCCACCTTGTGCACGCCCTCCTGGACTCCGGCTCGGCAGGGAACTTCATCTCCGGTGCACTCTGCCGACAGCTACAAATTCCCCGGCTCCCGTGTTCCCCCTCCTTCACCGTACGATCAGTGATGGGAAAACCTCTATCTTCCAGGCAAGGCAACACACAAACCTCCTCCCTTCAGCTTAGCATTGGGGTTCTGCATGTGGAGAACATTTCGTTTCATGTCCTGGAGGAATCACAGATAGATCTGGTGTTAGGCAGACCTTGGTTGAGGGCGCATGAGACTACGGTTTCCTGGGCCACTGGGGAAATCCTGCGCTGGGGTGAGACTTGCAAGGAGCACTGTTTTCCCCAGCTCCCTCCAAGGAGAATAGTGCATCTCTATGCCACATCAGTAGAAAGCCCCAAGCAAGACCACCGGGCCCAGATCCCTTCCCAGTATGCGGGTTTTCAGGACGTCTTCAGCTCCCAACGAGCCGCCGCGCTGCCTCCACATCGTCCCTGGGACTGTGCGCTCAATCTACTTCCAGGCCAACCGCTACCGAACGGGAAGATCTACCCTCTCTCTCTCCCTGAACAGGCGGCCATGGAGACCTATATAGAGGAATCCCTGTGCCAGGGCTATATCCGACCGTCGAAATCCCCTACGGCCTCGCCATTCTTCATCGCAAAGAAGGATGGAGGGTTGAGGCCCTGTGTGGACTACCGGATCCTGAACCAAGCCACCGTAAAATTCCGTTATCCTCTACCCTTGGTGCCAGCGGCTTTGGAGTCCCTCCGGGGGTCCAAAATATTCACCAAACTGGACCTCTGGAGCGCCTATAACCTGGTGCGCATTCGAAGAGGGGATGAGTGGAAAACTGCCTTCGTAACCCCCTCTGGTCACTGGGAGTACAGGGTCATGCCATATGGCCTAGCCAATGCCCCTTCCGTATTCCAAGGCTTCATGAACGAGATATTCAGAGACTTCCTCCAAAAATTTGTGGTCTATATAGATGACATCCTGATCCACTCCCCTGATCTGTCCAGTCACGTTCGCCATGTCACCCAGGTCCTCACCAGGCTTCGCGAACACCAACTGTTCCTCAAGGCAGAGAAATGCCTGTTCCACCAGACCACCGTCCAGTGCCTCGGCTACCACCTCCATCCACAGGGAGTGAGTATGGATGAAGACAAGGTCAGTGCCGTCCACTCTTGGCCTCAACCCCAGACAATCAAGCAACTACAGAGGTTTCTGGGGTTCGCAACTTCTACTGACGGTTCATAGAACTTCAGCCATCTGGCTACGCCCCTCACCTCCCTGTTGCGCGGCAAACCAAAACGCCTGCATTGGAACCCAACCGCCACACGAGCCTTCCTGGAGCTCAAGAAGGCCTTCACGTCCGCCCCTCTGCTGCACCACCCGGACCCAGATCTTCCCTTCACAGTGGAGGTTGATGCTTCGACCACGGGGGTGGGAGCCGTCCTGTCCCAACCCCATGGAAAGCAGCCCGACTCCAGCCCTGTGCCTTCTTTTCAAAAAGGATGAGTTCAGCAGAGAGCAATTATGATATCGGCAATAGAGAGCTCCTGGCCATCAAGCTGGCATTGGAAGAGTGGCGCCACTGGCTTGAAGGCGCGAAATACCCTTTCACGGTGCTAACCGACCACAAGAACTTGCAGTATCTGCGCCAAGCCAAGAGGTTAAACCCCCGCCAAGCTAGATGGGCCCTCTTCTTCACCCGATTTCAGTTCAACATCCGATATCGCCCTGGCACACAATGGGCGAGCCAATGCTCTGTCACGGATTCACTCTCCAGAAAACACCCCAGAAGAACCGGAGAAAATCCTGCGTGACTGTGCTCGTAAACCCCATCCGGTGGAGCCTGGATGAAGAAATCTGGGAAGCATCAGTGTCCGACCCCGCACCACCCAACACTCCGGCCAATCGTACCTACGTACCACAAACCATCCGGGAATCTCTCCTCACCTCTGCACCAGGTACCGGGCATCCAGGAATGAGTGCGACTCAGAACATACTTCGAGACAAATATTGGTGGCCAGGAATGTTGAGACGTCCGAAGATATGTCAGCCAATGCCCCGACCGTGCCAGGGCGAAAACGCCTCGTCACCTACCAGCAGGGAAACTGGAACCCTTACCCATCCCAAATAGACCCTGGTCCCATCTCGGCATTGATTATGCCACAGACCTTCCCCCCTCCAAGGGATACACGAGCATCCTAGTGGTTGTGGATCGATTTTTCTAAGGCATGCAAGTTGATCCCCATGAGGGGAGTCCCTACAGCATCAGAGACTGCAGAAGCCCTCTTCAACCAGGTCTTCCGGAACTTTGGACTGCCGGAGGACATCGTCTCTGATCGAGGACCTCAATTCATATCCAGGTTTTGGAGAGCCTTCCTTCGCTTGCTGGGGGTGACAGTGAGCTTGTCGTCTGGTTACCATCCCCAGACCAATGGACAAACAGAACGCAAGATCCAAGAGGTAGGCCGCTACCTCCGAACGTACTGCCAGCAACACCCTGCAAATTGGAGTCAATTCCTTCCCTGGGCAGAATATGCTCAAAATTCCCTCCAGCAACCAACCACCGGGTTGACGCCATTCCAGTGCATGCTTGGCTACCAACCACCCATGTTTCCCTGGACAGGAGAATCCTCAGAAGTCCCAGCAGTCAATCAATGGTTCAGAGAGAGTGAGAGGGTGTGGGCCAGGGCCCACCGGCATTTGCAAGGGGCTCTACGCCGCCGCTGTGCAAATGCTCACCGAGCCCAGGCCCCTGCCTATGTCGTGGGACAGAAAGTGTGGCTCGACACGGGACCTTCGCATGAAACACCCCTGCAAAAAACTCAGGCCAAAGTATATCGGGCCCTTCAGGATCTCCCACCAGATCAATACGGTTACTTTTCGCCTTCAACTCCCGCCTGAATATAAAATTCACCTGGTATTTCATGTATCTCTGTTAAAACTGTGCTATTCCTCTGACTCTTCAGACGCTGCAGGCCCTGGGGTTGCTGTGCCGCCTCCGCCACCTCCCCTCCTTGACGAGGGACCCATCTACGCAGTACACCAGATACTCCAATCTCGACGCTGCTGGGGTCAACTGGAGTACCTGGTCAACTGGGAGGGGTACGGGCCAGAGGAACGCTCCTGGGTCCACTGCAAGGACATCCTGGACCCAGGGCTGTGGGAGGAGTTCCATAGCACCCATCCAGATCAACCGGCTCCGCGTCCCCGTGGCCGTCCCCGTCGCTGTGCGCCCTTGTCCGAGGAGGAGGCTGGAGGCTGGAGGGGGGGGGGGGGGGGGTACTGTCACGACTCATTGGATCCCCAGGCAGGTGGCACAGCAATCAAGGCAGTTATCCCCTGCACCTGGTGAACACGCCTCACCAGGAAACAATCCCACTAATTAGGCAAGAGTATATAGGGTGGACCCAAAGTTGCAGACATTGTCTGATCTCGTTGCTAGGAGAAGTCTGTAGTCTTCTCCCTGGCGTGTGTATGACATCCCGATCTCACAACTTATTAAACCACCTGCGTATCTACGAACCTGTGTCTGTCCTCCTGGAAGCCAAACATAACACTGGTAAAGGAGTATTATCCACAGAGAAAAGATTTCTGTACGGAGTAGCTAAAAGGCCACTGACCAAGGAAGAAGTTAAAAGCAGCATTAAAAAAGACAGATTATAATTTGCAGATGCACACAAGGGCAAAGACCTTCATTTTTGGATATGGGCCAAACTTTCAGCCAACACTTGTGGAAGATACCCAAAATGTTCTACCAGTCATACAGCTAACAGATGCTAAGGAAATGTATGTAAACTTCTGACTGAAGAAAATAATTCAAACTCGCCCAAAATTGTCTCTCTAATTATTTGCAGTTGACAAAAAACAATACCTTTGTAATTCTTGGTATTCTTAGCCAACCCAAAACAGGAAATGTTAAGTCAGTTTTCATGTCAGACAGTGACAATAAGAAGGATATGTGTCTTTTCGTACAATGAAAAAATATGGATATAATGTATATTCAATTATATTTGAAGAACTTAAAGCACTGCGCAATTGTGCACTGCTCGCACACTCAGCGCACAAGAAAGACGATCCACTGCAGTAAGCCCACTGCAAATGAATTAGATTATGTTGTGGTGTTTCAACGATGAAATAAAGGCGGCGACGTAGAGGAGTTCGGTTCTTTAATTTGAAACACCAACAAAATACAACTGGAACTTGAACATCCGGGATTATCTAAATATACCCGGCTTAACCGCGCGCCCCAGCCGTTATAACCGCTTGCAAAGGCCGTGAGCCTGAGGGTGGTACGCTGTCGTACGGTGCACCGTCATCCCCAAAGACCCAGTCAATGCCGACCAGAGCGACGACACAAACTGCGTACCCCTGTCGTAAGTAATATCTGATGGAGTACCAAAATGGGCAACCCAAGAGGACAGAAATGCTCGAGACATGTCCGCAGCAGCCATGGAGGACAACGGGACCACGTCTGGCCACTGAGTAGTCCTATCCACGATGGTGAGTAGGTGGGTAAAACCCTGCGAAGGGGGTAGAGGGCCCACTAGGTCAACATGGACACAGTCAAAAAGCCTGGGTGGAATTGGGAACGGCGCAAGGGGTGCTCTTACGTGCCGATGAACCTTGGTGCGCTGGCATGCCACACATGCAGCAGCCCACTCCTTCACATCACTATGAATGCTGGGCCAGACAAACTTGGCACACAGAAGTTTCACTGATGCATGGACTCCTGGGTGTGAGAGCGAGTGCACAGAGTCGAAAACCCGACGCCGCCAAACCTCAGGGACCACCGGTCGGGGACGGCTAATAGAGACGTCGCAGAGAAGGGCAGGGCTACCTTCCAGCACGATACCCGTGCTGGATGACCCGTGTCACTGGGCTGGTTGGTGGGCATAGCTGCAAAATCGGCACAGGACAGATGAGAATGCACAACAAGCAATCTGCTACAGGGTTGAACTTACCAGCCACATGCCTAAATGTTCATGGTGAACTCGGAAATAGCTGTAGGGCGTTGCTGCTGGCAGGCAGACCATGGCTCGGCAACTCTTGACATGGCGAAAGTCAACGGCTTGTGATCCACATACGCCGTGAAGGAGCGACCCTCCAGAAGAAAACGGAAGTGTCGCGTAGCCAGATGCAGGGCCGACAACTTCCTGTTGAAAACACTTTATTTTCGTTCGCCGTCCCTTAGTTTGCGGCTAAAGAAGGCAAGTGGCTTCCAGGTATCTACCTCCCACTGTTCGACCACAGCCTCCACAGCCACCTAAGACGCATCAGTTGTCAATGCTATCGGTGCCATGGGCGCAGGATGGGCGAGGAAGGCCGCATTCGCCAGAGCGTGCTTAGCCCCGTCAAAAGCCTGAACCTGTTCCGGAGTCCAGTTAAAGTTGTCTTTTGTACTTCGAGAACGCAAAGCTTCATACAGTGGCCGAAGAAGGTGAGCAGCACGAGGGAGGAAACGGTTGTAAAAATTGACCATGCCTGAAATATTGAATCTTCAGGTAGTGCGCCTCTGGTTTTTAGTACTATTTTGAAGCAATACAGGATTGGTTTCTTAATCCATCAAATTGATGTTAAAATTCTCACTTTCTCATTGTCTCCTATAGTTGAGAGCTGCCATCATTTTCCTCAGCTTTGGGATCATCTTGCCTTTTCTGTGCCTGGTGATCGACAGTGTTTATATTGTCTTAAATATGGTGAGTTTTTTGCTTGTTTCTTGCTTTCATTAGTGAAAGTAAAATACAGAAATATTTTTGGGTTGTTTTTTTATCTCCAAATATTTTTTCAAGATATAATCTCAAAAGAAGTACAGTTGCTCGTATTTCAAGTCACAATTGTCTGGATGACCGAGATTGTGCAGAGGCAGTCATTTGTAATTTATGCTTCTGATAGAGAGCATACCTCCTAATGTACATTCAGCGGGTTTGAAATACAAAGCAGCATTCCTCTTTCCAGCCCGGGCGCGCTTAGCCCCGTCAAAAACTTGAACCCGTTCCGGAGTCCAGTCAACCTCGTCTTTTGCACATCAGGAACGCAAAGCTTCATGGCCGAAGGAGGTGAGCAGCACGAGGGAGGAAACGGTTGTAAAAATTGACCATGCCGAAGAGCTCCTGCTACGCTTTGACTGACGCGGGACATGGGAAATCAGTTACTGCCTGCACCTTCGATGGCAACAGAACTGCGCCCGGCGGTGAAATGCGGTGCCCTAAGAAATCAATCGACGAAAAAAACAAACTGACACTTAGCCGGGTTGATAATAAGGCCATGCTCAGCTAGGCGTCGGATAACCTGAGTGAGGTGCTCCAGGTGCACATTGGCCGGCGGGCTGGCTACCAGGATATCGTCAAGGTAAACGAAAACGAACGGGAGATCACGCAGCACCGAGGCCATGAGCCGTTGAAAGATCTGGGCAGCCCCCTCCAACCCGAAGGGCATACAAAGAAATTCGAATAGACCAAACGAGGTCTTGGGCACATCCTCCGCGTGTACGGATACCTGGTGATAACCGTGCACCAGGTCGACCTTGGAAAAGATGGTGGCACCCAACAACCGTATGGAGAAATCCTGGATGTGGGGAACGAGGTCGCCCATGATCACGTTGTTCAACCTGCAATAGTTGCCACACGGACGCATAGACCTGTCGGCCTTGGGCACCTTGTGAAGTTGGGAGGCCCATGGACTGTTAGACTGCCTCACAATCCCCAAACGCTCCATGGTAGCAAACTCCTCCTGAGCAGTCACTTGTTTGGCAGCATCCAGGCGCCTAGCCCGCGCAAAAACCGGCGGCCCCGCAGTGGGGATAAAATGCTGCTACTGAGCGCTTGCTCCGCCATTTCCCGGCTTTGCGAACGAGTAGGACAGGACACACTGCCGTGCTCTGCTGCCGAATCGCTGGTGGAAAAAACAGAAGCCCCTTCTACATCTCCTCCGTGCGGATACTTCGGCTACGACGGTTGTGTCCTCGTCTTCACGCGCCGTCCGCGAGAGCTCTGGAGTCACTCTCTGGACAACAAATGTTCTGGATATTAGCAAGATGGGGTCTGCCTCCCCCGCCAAGCCGCGGTAGTTGCTGGCGGCTAAACATCAGGAGTTCACCAGGATCGCGCGCGCGCGCAAGAGCCGACAGTTTTCGCAGAAAAACATGTTGAAATAGGAACCCACCATCGTCGGATCCCAGCAGCAACAACATATTCTCCATAAGATCCACGGCAGACCCGTCTCCCAAGCCGGACATGGAAAGTAGCCTTTCCGCCCGCTCTGTAGCGGACAGCTTGTATCTCCGGAGTAGTAACTCCTTTAACGCGGCATACCTGCTGCGCTGCGGAGGGTGGCGCAACAGCTCCATGGCCAGTTTTGTGGTCCATCGGTCCAGCGCCGCGATGACCAAAAAATACCTGACAAATCCTCCGTCGCATCCTCTGACAAAACTCCCCGCAGTTGGAAAATCACCTCCGCGTTTTGGAACCAAGCGGCCGGAGCGCTCTGCCAAAACTCCGGCAGCCGGACAGCCGTGACAGTCAGGTCCGGCTGAGCTGGGTGGGGCGCGGTAGATGAAGTTGAATCGCAAACTTAACCTGACTTAACTTATCCTAACCTTAACTTAACCTAACTTAACCTGATATATATATATAACTTTGATATATATATATATATATATATATATATATATATATATATATATATATTAGTTAGTTAGTCCTCTTGCACAAGATGCGTAGAGCCAACCGTGGCTACCAGGTTTCTCCATCGGGGTCTGTCGTTGGCAAGTTGCCGTGCCCTGCCAGGCTCCCACCGCAGGCCCTGAGGTCCTGGGCCACAACATCAAGCCAGCGGGTGCGGGGGGCACCTCTGGGTCTTCTCCATCCGGCTAGCTGGGGACTAAAGGCCAAGATGGAGCTTGTGGGATGTTCGGCAGGCAAACAGATGATGTGGCCATACCATCGAACTCGCCGCATTGCTGCGAGGCGAGATGCTGGGGGCTGTTGAGTTCGATCTCTTAGGGTCTTGTTCATGACATGCTGGGTCCAGCTGATGCCTTCTAATGTCCTCAGGGCCCTGGAGTCAAATCCATCAAGCCTGGCTGCCAGCGTGTTGTTCAGTGGCCAGGTTTCGGAGCCATAGAGTAGGACAGAGATGACTGAGGTATTGTAGACCCGGAGCTTGGGAACCCAGGATATGTGCCGGGGACGCCACAATGGTCTCCACAGGGACTGCATGACTGACGCCGCAAGGGCACGGCGCCGGTCTATCTCAACTTTGAGGTCTCCGGTGTTTGACAGGATCGAGCCAAGGTACTTGAAGGTAGAGACAAAGTGGACAGGGGTGCCGTCGAAAAGGAGTGGTGGCGGATCAGGTCCCTCTACTATGTGCATAAGCTCGGTTTTTGGCCAGTTTATCTTCAGGCCGAGTTTCCTGGACTCCTCATCAAAAACATGGAGGGCTTCACGAAGCTGGTCAGCGGTCTCACTGAACAGCGTGGTGTCATCCGCGTACTCGAGATCCCTGAGGGTGTAGCTGCCTATGGGGACCCCAGGGATCTACTCAGAGACTTTTGTCATCACATGGTCAATGACACAATTAAAAAGTTCTGGCACAGCGACACAGCCCTGCCGCACCCTGCTGTTGATGGGGAACCACTCATAGTCCCGGCCATTCACACGCACACAGCTTTTGGCCCCTTGGTAGAGCTGCCTAAAGAGTCTGGTTATTTTGGCCGGGACTCCAAGGGATGTCAGGATATTCCAGAGAGAGCCGTGGTCCACCGTGTCGAAGGCCGCTTTTAGGTCGATGAAGGTGATGTAGAGGTGCCAGTCCTTCCTGAACTCCCGGGCCTTTTCAGTTATGAGCCGGAGGGCAGAGATGTGATCTGTTGTGCACCAATTGGTCATGAAGCCGGCTTGCTGTTGGCGGCATCTGCTTCGGGTTGCAGGTAGAGCATGGGTTAGTAGGATGCGGGTGAATAGTTTTCCGGGGATGGAGAGGAGGGTGATTCCTCTGTGGTTGCTGCAGGTCAGCTGATCGCCCTTATGCTTCCAGAAGGGAAGTATAATGCCCCGCCTCTAGTCATCAGGCAGCGACTCAGTGACCCACAAATGGTTGATAATTTGTGTGAGCCAAAGAATGATGTTGTAACCTCCGGCCTTCAGCATCTCAGCTGTGATGGAACATAGGCCAGGGGCTTTGCCGTTTTTGAGCTTTGACAAGGCTGCCTTCACTTTGGCTGGGTGACCAGGGAGATGAGACAGTCCGGGTTATTGTTGGGGTGGGTGGTGGAGGTGGGGGCTTCTGGTAGGGGAGGATGGTTTAGGAGCTCACTGAAGTGCTCCTTCCAGCGACTGAGGCAGTCAGCTTCGGTGGATAGGACGTTTCCGGCCGCATCCTTAACCAGGAAGCAGCGCTTGCGGGGGCCTGCTTTCCCTTGGCGGAGCAGATTGAAAAGCTGCCGCAGGTTGTTGTTTTTGGAGGCTGACTCCATGGCCGTCGCCTGCTTTCTCCAGTAGGTTTCCCTGTCTTGACGGATGGAAACGTTCCGTTGGCTGTTGAGGCGCCGGTACAGGACCATGTCCCCACGCAGTCGCGCAGCTCGTCGGCTGTTGACGATGTCCAACGTAGCTTGGGAAATCCAGGGCTTCTTGGGGGCTGGTCTTGTTCGCCTGGTGGCTCCCTTCGAAGCCATGGTCACCTCACTTTTAAAGTGAGGCCAGTCCTGGAACATCCCGCTGGTGAGGGCACTAAATCGGTTAGCGATGGAGCAGCTGTAGCGCTCCATGATGGCAGGGTCTAAGAGACGGGAGGAGTCCAGCTTGGGGGAGGCAAACCCTCCACCACGGTAAGGTGGCAGCTCACGGAGGATATATACAGTATATATATATGTGTGTGTGTGTGTGTGTGTGTGTGTGTGTGTGTGTGTGTGTGCGTGTGTGTGTGTGTGTGTGTGTGTATGTGCATATGTATGTATATATATATATATATACATATGTATATAAAGAGAATAATATATATACATAAATCTCTTTTTTTATTTCTTTTTAACTTTTTTCAAATTTTATTCTGGATGTTCACAACTTTGATGCTGCTGCCCCATGTGCCCCCCAATTGCCCCTTGTTCTTTTTTCGTGATTCTGATATTGCGTTTGGATTCACTTTTGCTAGGGAACCACCCAAACCGACACTGAAAAAAACACAGACTACTTTGTTCATCTGCATAAATTCACTAAGAAACAGGCAGCATGGTGAAGAACCACCAAGATGAGTGAGAAAGCTCTGAAATCTAGCTACAATGTTACTGAACCTGAGATCCTTGAACCTGACAGACCCGTAAGTGAGTAAGAAATAAATTCTTTCCTGTCCTGCCGTAACGGTGTCCTTTTCACTAGAAGATTCTTTAGTTCTTTATTTTGTAATCCAAAACACTCATGATCATGGCACGCTACCCCTTAAAAAGTCAGGGTTACAACTGGTAGCAGCTGTGTTTTTCTTCTTCTGTGAATTAGCCGTAGCAGTCACCTGGCTAAGGCCCCGCAAGTTTTGTTACATCTTCCGTGACAAGACGGTTTTGTGGTCGGCGCTGGATTTTTTTTCTCACCCCGTCGTTGTAAGGAGGACAGTGTGGGGGACATGTCATTGCAGTCAGTTGCGTATGACACGAGAGTGAGCAACTCTGGCTCGGACGATGACAATGCAAGCAGCAGGAATCACAGAGACATGACAAAGATGATTCTGCACTACAGGGTCGAGTTGCCGCCATACTTTCATGGCGACGGTTAGGACAAAGGAAGTTTTTCTCTTTGGAAAGCGAGACTGGACCTGATAGTCAAGGGGTGTGCAGACGGACAGCAGCTAGATGTTGCTACAATACTTCCCTCTTGTCTAAGCGGGATGCATTGGAATATTGGCAGTCCCTATGTCCTCTATTGTAAGTCGCTTCAGATAAAAGCGTCTGCCAAATGTAATGTAATGTAATGTCTCTACCACCAGACGTGCAGCAGGACTATGAGACATGTGCAGCTAAGCTGAATGATGTTTTTGGAAGAAAACTATTTTTGCTGCACTTCCAGACATTTGTAAATGCCAGAGAACGCCTGCCCAAAGAGCCCCTGGAAGTTTAAGCTGCAAAGGTCACTAGACTGGTATTGGAGGCTTTCCCAGAATATCGCAGTCCAGCTATTGCCATGGAACGCTTCAGAAGATTTGTTGCTGGTCTGGACCCCATTCTTCAGTCCAAATGTCATGAGCATGGGGCAGCTACTCTCGAGGATGCTCTGGCTGTAAGCATGTAAATGGGAACATGCTCAGGAGGCATTGAGACTTCTTCCTCCACCTGTCGCTGTATTTGCACATGCGCCTTCTACTAATCCTGCTCCACAAGAGGAACTAATCACAGCTGTGGTGTGATTAACCCAGGGATTAACCCAGGGAAAAAGAAATCTTTGTCAGACTCATCTGCTGGACTTTTTGAGGAAGTGAGACAGCTCTTGAATGATCTGCTTGCTCTCCGGCTGGAAGTTTCTCAGCTGGGACGTACTCCTGTTCCCGTGGCAAAACAACAAGATGAACAGAGACATCTGCGTGGCAGAGAGAGATACCGTCGTTCCCTATCTGCATCACCTGACCGTGGTGGATGCTCTCTTGCACAACACCACAGATCCAGCTGGTCCAGCCGTGATCATCGCTCCAGATACCCCGCTACTCACCGTGACAGATGAGACTCATCTCCTCCATCTTCACCACCCCATCAATATGATCATCATTCTGCTTAACAGCAGGATCGCTTCAGGCGGGCCAGCCCAGACATGCACTACTCCCTTCGTCGGGCAGGGCCACGAGACCCACGTTGTGTGACTCTGACAGGTCCAGGTATAATTCACACTCATCTCTCTCTGCCAGGCAGAGACACCCACCACTAGGAGAAAGAGACTATCATGTCAGCTTCACAGAAGAAGAGCATCAGGGAAAAGAGCAGTAGCAGATGCTGAGGGCCAAGTGTCTGCTGCTGCCAGACGTGAGGCCCACGTCATAAGTCGCCTCTTCCTTGTAGAGCCCCCACACGCTATGGAATGTCTATTGTAGAGAACATTGCTGCTAAAGTCTTTTTGGACTCAGGGTCAGACATCTCACTGATTAGTGAGGCCTTTAGGATGTCAGTACCCTAACTGGGAGCAAAACCCATGCAACGCATCTTACCTAGGGCAGTGACAGGTGACTATTTAGATAACCTAGGCACACTTTCTATCACTATCAGGCTAGTTAATGAGATGTTCAACCACATAGTTCAAGTGGTCAGGAACATTGCACAGCCTGCAATCCTAGGCTGGGACTTCCTGCTTCCACACCAGGCCATACTGGACGTAGGGGAGAGAAATTTTCTTCCCCTGTTGTCCTCGTTAGAAAGAAGGATGGTACTTATAGGTTCTGTGCTGACTATAGAAAGATAAATGCAGTCACCATTAAAGACTCGTATCCCCTATCACGACCAGAGGATGGTCTCGACAGCCTGTCTGGTGCTTGCTGGTTCAGTACCATAGACTTGTGTTGTGGATATTGACAAGTCGAGCTTGAAGCACAAGACAAGGAGAAAACAGCTTTTGCCACTGGCAGTGGACTGTACCAGTTCAAGGTTATGCCTATGGGCTTAACCAGAGCTCCACCAACATTTCAAAGACTAACGGAGCTGGTGCTTCACGGCCTGTAATGTAAAGACTGTTTGATTTATCTGGATGATGTCCTTGTTTTCAGTCACTCTTTTACGGATCACCTCGAGAGTCTTACAGAGGTTTTCAAACGTTTCCGCTCAGCCGGTCTCAAGTTGAAAGCCAAGAAGTGCCAGTTTGCACAACCACAAGTCCCCTTTCTCAGACATGTTGTTTCCAATCGGGGGCTGCAACCAGATGCAAGAAACCTCGAAAAGGTTCGGAGATGGCCTACACCTTGGACAGCCACGGAGGTGAGAGCCTTTATTGGACTGTGCTCTTACTACCGCAGGTTCATCAAGAACTTTTCTGTCATTGCAGCTCCTTTGCACATACTCACACACAAGGGGGCAATCTTCAAATGGACTGTTGACTGTGAGGATGCTTTTCAATCCCTGAAACATGCTCTCACTCATCCACCAATTGTGGCACATCCGATTTTCACACAACCTTTTCTCTTGTACACTGATGCTTCACAAAACAGCATTGGCTCTGTGTTGTCCCGACGACAAGATGATAAGGAACTTGTTATTGCCTATGCAAGCCACACCCTCAGTCCATCTGAAAGAAAATGGTCTACATTTGACCGTGAGTCCTGGGCAGTTGTTTGATCTGTGAGACATTTTAAACACTTTCTCTCTGGCAGCCCATTCACTTTGATTACAGAGCATAAGCCCCTACTGAGTCTGAGGAAGACCCCTGTAGACAGTGACCCTAGCAGTCGATGGATTTTCAAGCTGGATGTGTACAACCATGACTTCTTACTCCGTGAAGGCAGACAGCATGCTAATGCAGATGCCATGTCTAGGCGTCCGACCACTGAGGCTCACAACAAGACTGTCCAGTGCATTGCCTCTTCAATCACCACCACAGACTCCACAGCATTGCCTAACAGGGACACAACTGATAAAACTGTTACAGGTTTGCCTGAACTGAGTCACACACTTTCTGTTGACCTGGGCGAACAACAACAACAGCAACATGATGATGTCTGTCTCAGGGAGGTCATAGCATGGCAATGTGATGACAGGCGGCGGCCACCCATTGGTCATTTGAAACGCTCCTCCCCCACACTGAGAAAACTGTGGCATGACTTCCTAAAGTTGTTGTAGAAAACTCAAGGCCAGCCTTGAGTTTTCTACAAAACTCAAAACCTGCTAACTTCCAGGTTGTTTTGCCCACAGCATTGACGGGGTTGCATGGTAATCAGTTCAGTGGTCACCTGAGTGCGGAGCGCACACTTCAGAAAGTTAGGCGTATCTATTATTGGCCAAATATGACATGTGATGTTCATAGGTTTTGTACTGAGTGTTTGCCATGTCAGTCACGGAACTGTCCCACACCTCATGAAAGAGCTCCCCTGCAGTCGATCTATGCTGAGAGGCCCTTTCAGAAGGTTGCTGCTGACATCACGGAACTTCCTGTTACGTCATCTGGCAACAGGTATGTACTTGTAATATGTTAACCTCCTCCTATAAAGGGACTTTTCTAGATTCCTCTCTGGTCAGACAGGCACCTGCTGTACCTGCTGAGGTGGGCACTGCACCAGCCCCACGCCTCACGGCCTTGTCAGGGGCCTTGCCTTTTCATCCTCCACCCCTCCACATGTGCCTGTTGATGCTGGGAGATAGCCCACACCGACTTCCATCACGAGTGCTTGGCACAGTATTCCACCTGTTCCTCCTCACTTCCCCCCCCCCCCCCCCCCCTCATCCCCCTTCCCACCTGTGGGCCCCACTGCAGCTGGGTCACTCTCTCAGGGACCTGTGGGCTTCATGTCCCGCAGTGGCCGCCAAGTGAGGCATCCCCTTAAGTACAGATACTTTGTCACTTGTTGGACTGTGATTACACTTAGTCACCCCCTAATGGGTTTTTCTGTTATAAGGGGTGCGGTGATATGTCATGACGTTCACAGGTATCTGTTCACGCTGTCTTGCAAATGTCAAGGAGTGTACATGTTCTATGGGATATTTTCCAACAAGTTGCTGGCTGGCTGAATTTATGGATATATTCTACCTTTACACATATTGGGTTATTTTCTCATATGCTATGTGTTTGTGACAGGCAGGTTGTGAAATGGGAATATTTCTACTGGTAGCAAGGGAAGACTGTAACCATATAAATTATGTGTTTTTTTTGATTGTGGGTTGTATGTTGGTGCTCTTGGAAATTGGTTTGTCGTTGTCAGCAGTTCCCTAAAGAGGTGCATTGGGGAGAAACTATGGGGTGTGATTGGTTCTGCCTGCCCTTGTTTACAATAGAACTTACAATAGATTCCTGTCTGCCTTAATACTACTGAGGTTGTAATAAAAGGATATAATGAGTATTTTTACCCAGTGCAACATGTCATTTGTAGTCATTATATCATGAATATCCTCTCATTTGTCGATGTCATTGGATTAAAATATTATGTTTGTCAAAGTATCTTGATACCTATATATCATAGCGCTTCATTCAGGGACAGACCCGGGTTACGGTAAAGCGTCTGTTTAATGGCTGTTGTTGGCCACAGCCACGCTACACGAGCCTGCAACAGAACTAACTGTTCCCGCTCAATTCCAGGTAAAAAAAGAACAACCCAGAATTCATTGCACCCCAAACCATACCCACATTATTTCCAGCACCCCAAAATCATGCAGAAAACGAGCATCAACATAAATCCCGACATTTATGACTCACTACACTTTGTATCTATCTATCTATCTATCTATCTATCTATCTATCTATCTATCTATCTATCTATCTATCTATCTATCTATCTATCTATCTATCTATCTATCTATCTATCTATCTATCTATCTATCTATCTATCCATAGTTGTCAATGCTACTGTATATATATGCTCTGTGTATGCATATATACACACACATAAATATGTATGTATGTATGTATGTACACACAGTTAAAGTCAGAACATAATTACATGCACAATTCTTCTTCTCCTTTCGGCTTTTCCCTTCAGGGGTTGCCACAGCGAATCAGCTTTCTCCATCTAACCCTAGTCTCTGTATCCTCATCTCTCACACCAACTACCTTCATATCCTCTCTCACTACGTCCATAAATCTTCTCTTTGGTCTTCCTCGAGACCTCTTGCCTGGCAGCTCCAATTCCAGCATCCGTCTACCAATACATTCTCTATTCCTCCCTTGTACATGACCGAACCCTCTCAGTCTATCCCTGACACTTTTCTCCAACCATCCATCCCCTGCTTGGACCTGTCTCTTCACCTCTTTTCCACACTCTCCTTTAGTCTGGATTGTTGACCCCAAGTACCTGAAATCCTCCAGCTTCTTGATCTCCTCTCCCTGTAGCCTCACCGTTCCCCTCAGGTTCCTCTCATACACACACATATAGTCTGTCTTGCTGCAACTAATGTTCATTCCTCTCCTTTCCAGAGCATACCTCCACCTCTCTAGATTTTCCTCTACCTGTTGTCTGCTCTCACTACATATCACAATGTCATCTGCAAACATCATGGTCCATGGAGATTCCTGTCTAACTTCATCTGTCAGCCTGTCCATCACCACTGTGAACAAGAGGGGGCTAAGAGCTGATCCCTGATTGAGTCCCACCTCCTTTCTTGGCACCCTATCATATGCTTTTTCTAGGTCTACAAAAACACAATGCAGCTCCTTCTGGCCTTCTCTGTACTTCTCTAATTGGATTCTCAACGCAAATACTGCATCTGTAGTACTCTTTCTAGGCATGAAGCCATACTGCTGTTCATAAACGCTTACTTCTGCTCTCAGTGTAGTTACCACTAGTCTTTCCCATAACTTCATTGTATGGCTCATCAACATTATCCCTCTCTAGTTGCGGCAATTATACACATCCCCTCTATTCTTAAAAATAGGCCCCATCACACTTCGTCTCCATTCTTCAGGCATTGTCTCACTCTCTAAGATCCTGTTGAATAATCGAGTCAGAAAATCTACTGCTGCTTCTCCAAGACACTTCCACACCTCCATGGGTCATCAGGACAAACTGCTTTTCCACTCTTCATCCTCTTTCATGCCTTCCTCACTTCACTAATTTGTGCTACTTTGTGGTCAACAATAGTCACCTCTTCTACCCTTGCCTCCCTTTCATTTTCCCCATTCATCAGCTCTTCAAAGTACTCTGTCCATCTTCCCATCACTCTTCTAGCATCTGTCAATACATTTCCCTCTGTCCTTAATCACCTGGACCTGTTGTACATCCTTTCCATCTTTATCTCTGTTTCGCCAACCTTTATAGATCATTCTCACCCTCCTTAGTATCCAACCGAGCATACAAATCATCATACGCCCTTTGTTTTGCCTTTGATACATCTATCTTAACCTAACGTTGTATCTCCCTGTACTCCTGTCTGTTCTCTTCAGTCCTCTCAGTATCCCACTTCTTCTTTGCTAACCGATTTCTCTGTATATACTCCTGCACTTCCTCATTCCACCACCGAGTCTCCTTATCTACTTTCCTCCACACACCAAGTACTCTTCTACCTGTCTTCCTGATATCATTAGCTGTTGTCCAATCTTCTGGAAGCTCACCCTGACCACCCAGAGCCTTTCTCAAGCTCTCCCTGAAAACCATACAACACTCCTCCCTTTTCAGCTTCCACCACTTTGTCCGCTGCTTTGTCTTTGTCCTCTTGATCTTCCTTGTCACCAGTCATCCTACAAACCACCATCCCATGCTGTCTGGCTACACTCTCACCTACAACTACTTTGCAGTCAGTGATCTCTTTCAGGTTACCTTGTCTATACAAGATGTAGTCTACCTGCGTGCTCCTACCTCTGCGCTTATAAGATACCCTATGTTCCTGTTTTTTCTGGAAAAGGGTGTTCACTACAGCCATTTCCATCCTTTTTGCAAAATCAACCACCATCTGTCCCTCTGCATTCCTATCCTGTATACCAAATCTGCCCATCACTTCTTCATCCCCTCTATTGCCTTCACTAACATGTCCATTGAAGTCTGCTCCAAATGCTGCTTTCTCATCTCTGGGGATATTCTCCATCACTTCATCTAACTCATTCCAGAACTCCTCCTTCTCCTCAAACTCACATCCCAAGTGCGGGGCATATCCACTAACAACATAGAACATCACATCTTCAATTTCCAGTTTCAGACTCATAAGTCTACCTGACATTCTTTTCACCTCCAGAACATTCCTCACAAACTCCTCCTTCAAGATAACTTCTTATCCATTTCTCTTCTTGTCAGTACCATAAGGGTACAACTTAAAGCCTGCTCCTAAGCTTCTAGCCTTACTACATTCCCACCTGGTCTCCTGGACACACAGTATATCCACCTTCCTTCTCTGCATCATGTAAACCAACTCTCTACCTTTTCCTGTCATAGTCCTGATATTCAAAGTCCCTACTCTTGGTCCCAGGCTCTTTCCTTTGCTCCTCTCTCTCTGCTTCCAAACATGCACTCCTCCTCCTCTTCTTGCAGAATAATACAGCAAAATTGTTTTTACAACCATTACATTAAAATTTACTAAATATCTTTTGATATAATAGAAGTTCTGTTCATTATATAGTATTCGGTTACTAATGCTATTCATGCTCATGGCTCTGCAACTCCATGTGGTTGTTTGATAGTGGTATGCTTTTTAGTCTCAAAAATCCAAAGTACAATAAATTCACAAGTGGGACAGCAAATATTTGTTGTCAAATTCATGTTGAATGTTTTTCAAATGACTCAGTGACTGGGCTTAGCAGAGGGGACTATTGTTTCCTTTTAGTGGTTGAATATGCAGAGCCTGCAGAGGTACAGCTGTTGCACACAGCATTTGATCTTTTCTCAAACGGGTGGAACTCATGGATTTTGGCCTGTTGCCTTGCAGTATTGAATTGGCTGTCAACATAATAATGTCTTTATTACAGACAGCAGTACACACTGACTGCTAAATAAAGTATTGCCGTGGTATGCTCAGAAAATTTCAAAAAGGTTAGTTTCCCAAAATATGATGTGGTATCCAAACTTAGACTTTAAACAGTTACCGTCAAGCTGACTTCCCAATATGTTCATCTGTTCCTTTAATGTAACTCAATTTACGGTATTTCTGATATCTGTCTTGTAGAATTTGGTGTGAAAATACTTCTACTTAAGTACCATTCTTTATTTGACCATGAATCTACCTCTTCCAGTGCTTTGGTGATTACAAATTGAGGCAGTTGAATGCTTTACACTGTGATATCAGATCTGGCATCAGGTAGTTAAAAAGTCCCAAACTTCAAATTAGGCCCCATCAAGTAGGATGGGGAATTCTTTCCTGACTCTAAGATGATATCTCCTAACTATGTCAGTGCTGATGGATTCCATGAAGAAAGTAAAAGCAGCTTTGTCTCTTTTTCTAGCTCACCAGTCAAATAAGAAAGGTTACTAGAGAGGATTGGTAGATGCCTGACAGTGCCCTTTAAAGGCATCAGACTATGCCAGTGTGAGATACCTCTTCATGCCAAATTGCACAAGTCAGAAGGTAATATTGTCCTTTTTCAAAGTGAGAACCTGAGCTTTGTTTTTTTTTAAGTTTTGCAGCTCAATTAGAGATATAAAGGACATATATGATGGCCCATGCCAAACTATCCAGATGTTTATATTGATTTATGGTTGAGTGATGCAAATATGCAGGTAAGTCCTTGCCGACCTTTTTTTTTACATTATTATGAAAGTTTATCAATGATTTGTTGATCTTAAGAGAGTTTACAATCTTCCAGGAGAAATTTATTTAAGGATTTCCAATTAATGTATGCAGTTATTAGCTTTGAGCTCAAGCATAATCAAATCTATCTATCTATCTATCTATCTATCTATCTATCTATCTATCTATCTATCTATCTATCTATCTATCTATCTATCTACACACATTTATGTGTCAACTTCACTTTTCATCACAACAAAAATGTATTTTCTTCCTTTCAACGAATTACACGAACTGTCCCAATTCATTTACGCATTCCTGTCTGCAGAGGGCGGTGTGACAGTCGGTTTAACAGTACGACGAAACAGTGAAATGAGAGAAATAAAAAGCCTTAATACTACTGAGGTTGTTGCGGTGTGACGGAGAATCGAGCATGACTGCCAGGATGCAGGTGGGGGCGAGCAAACCGGAGCCGAGGATCCGCGACACAGGTAGGCAAAAGATGAAACGGCACATGAATGTCAGGCTACTGATTTAAACAGAATTGACATTCCAAAAAAGTTGGAAATTCGCACCTGATTTTCCTTAATAGCCAGATTTTCTTTATTTCACCAGCAATACATTCATGAAGAGGGTCAAGCCGTATCCCTAAAACAGACTGAACTGAAGTTCTTTATTGGAGGATACGTATTGTATTATGTGTAACCGCAGTGAGACATTTGGTACAGATCTGAATTTTTAATTATTATAAAATTAAAACTTTGCTAAGATTTTTTCTTTTCACTCTGACGTAGAATTTAATAGCAAACACTGTGTCTTTGTTTTGATGTCTGGTCCGTAAGACGCAGTCATAATTTAGGTTTGGCTTAAAGAAGTAGTGACCGATGGTTGCTCGTTTATTACCAATAATTCAATTCGGTTGCACACAGAGGACTGTTAGAGGGAGAAGATTTAGAGTGAATTTTTATTTATTGTGCTGAGTCTGCAGTTGTTCATTAATAATTACATTGTAAACGATATATATGTATCATATATGTCAGTATGATATTTTAATTATAATATATATAGAATGTATATATATTAATATATTCTGTATTTAGTAATATATCATAGCGTGTGGTGTTGCATAACACACAAAATGAATTTCAAACTACCTGGCCACATAAATTCAACTTTGAGGTTTTTCGCAGGGTGACAGCATAAAAACATAAAATTTCATATATGTAATTTGACATATTTTACTTATATAAATAAAGTCATGCGATGGTGGGGATTTAGATTTTGTGTGGATTATTTTGCTTTGTTCTACCGAGGCATGAAGCAAATTGATGGAATTTATGGGAATGGTTGGTTGGCCCATGGCCCAGTGTCTGACTAGACTGCTCCTCCTATACAGAATTCATTGTATAGAAAATAACTCATGTTGTGGGTGGATAAGCAATAATGACCTACCCCATTATCACTTTCAGTTATTTTCTTGAACATTTTTCTTTCATTAACCTGATCTGTATCAAGAGCATACTTGATCATATGTTTATCTTTAATACAATATACAGTACAAATGAAAAAATGAAAAAATGGCTGTGATGGAAAGTCCACAGAAACATGGATTTAGCATCACTGCTTTGAAAATGGGATTAGGTGAATTAAATCAAATGATAATAAATCAAGTTTGTTTAGTTGACCTTGAAATTAAGATAATACAGGAAGACTGCTGTCAAAACATCAATGATGGAGAGTGCATGTGGTCAAAACATCGTTTAATCAAAAGTTGAAGCTACATTAATTAGAATAAATTAAACATTTGCATTTTATACTTTATAACTTCTCCATTACTAATTTTACAACACACTTACTTTAGAAGAGGAGGAGAGTGTGTTCAGAAGCAGAGAGAGAGGAGGAAAGGAAAGAGCCTGGGACTTAGAGTAGGGACTTTGAATATCGGGACAAGGTGGAGGTTGGACTTCATCAGGGATCAGCTCTGAGCCCCTTATTGTTCGCAATGGTGATGGACAGGCTGAAAGATGAGGTTAGACAGGAATCCTCATGGACCATCATGTTTGCAGATGACATTGTGATCTGTAGTGAGAGCAGAAAACAGGTAGAGGAAAATCTAGAGAGGTGGAGGTATGCTCTGGAAAGGAGAGGAATGAAAGTTAGTCGCAGCAAGACAGAATATGTGTGTGTGAATGAGAAGAACTCGGGTGGAATGGTGAGGCTACAGGGAGTGGAGATCAAGAAGTTGGAGGATTTCAGGTACTTGGGGTCAACAGTCCAGAGCAACGGATAGTGTGGAAAAGAGGTGAAGAGACAGGTCCAAGCAGGTTGGAATGGCTGGAGAAAAGTGTTAGGGGTACTATGTGATAGAAGACTATCGGCCAGAATAAAAGTAAAGGTGTACAAGACAGTGGTGAGACCAGTGACGCTGTATGGCCTAGAAACTGTTACAGTGACGAAAAGACAGGAGGCAGAACTAGAGGTTGCAGAGATGAAGATGTTGAGGTTCTCTCTTCTCTGGGGTGACCAGGATGGATAGGATCAGGAATGAGTCTATCAGAGGAACAGCACATGTTAGATGTTTTGGAGAGAAGGTCAGACAAGCCAAACTGAGATGGTTTGGTCATGTACAGAGGAGGGATAAAGAATATATTGGTAGACGGATGCTGGAATTAGAGCTGCCAGGCAAGAGGTCTCGAGGAAGACCAAAGAGACGATTTTGGACGTAGAGAGAGAGGATATGAAGGTAGTTGGTGTGAGAGAGGAGGGTATGGAGAATAGGGTTAGATGGAGAAAGTTGATTTGCTGTGGCGACCCCTGAAGGGAAAAGCCAAAAGAAGAAGACTTACTTTTCAGATACAGATTTATATGAAATTAATAATTTCATTTTTACAGTGTTTACATTGATCCTCTCCTTTTGGCTCTTCCCTTCAGGGGTCGCGACAGCAAATCAGCCATCTCCATCTAACCCTATTGTCTTTATCCTATATCTCACACCAACTACCTTCATATCCACTCTCATTACATCCATAAATCTTCTCTTGAGACCTGCTGCCTGGCAGCTCCAATTCCAACATCCATCTACCAAAATATTCACTATTCTTCCTCTATACATGAACAAACCATCTCAGTCTGGCTTTTCTGACCTTCTCTCCAAAACATCTAACATGTGCTGTTCCTCTGAAAAGCCAGTTCCTCTGAGAGACTCATTCATGATCCTATCCATACTGGTCAATCCCAAAGGGAACCTTAGCATCTTCATCTTTACAACCTCTGGCTCAGCCTCCTGTCTTTTGGTCATTGTAAGTGTTTCTAGACCATACAGCATCACTGGTCTCACCACTGCATTCTGGCTGATAGTGTTCTATCACATAGTACCCCTGACACTTTTCTCCCCCCAGTCCAACCTGCTTGGACCCATCTCTTCACCTCTTTTCCATACTCTCTGCTGCTGCTCTGGACTGTTGACCCTAAGTACCTGAAATCCTCCAACTTCCTGATCTCCATCCCGTGCGGCCTCACCGTTTACCTGGACTCCCCTCATTCACGCACATAAATAAAAGCGTCAAATGACTATTCCGTTTTTTCCTCAACTTGTTCCCTGTTCTCACTACAGATCACAATGTCATCTGCAAACATCATGGTGCATGGTGATTCCTGTCTAACCTCATCTGTCAGCCTGTCCATCACCACTGCAAACACGAAGGGGCTCAGAGCTGATGGAGTCCCACCTCCACCTTGAACTTCTCTGTTACCCCTACAGTACCCCTCAGAACTGTCTCACAGCTAACATATATGTCCTACACCAGTCTAACATACTTCTCTGCCACTCCAGATTTCATCATACAACACCAGAGTTCCTCTCTTGGCACCCTGTCATTTGCTTTTTCTAAAGTCTACAAAAACACAATGCGGCTCCCTTTGGCCTTTTCTGTCCTTCTCTATTAGCATTCTCAAAGCAAATACTTCATCTGTAGTACTCTTTCTAGGCATGAAGCCATACTTCCGTTCACAAATGCTGACTTCTGCTCTCAGTCTAGTTTCCACTTCTCTCTCCCATTACTTCATTGTATGACTCATTAACTTTATCCCTCAATAGTAGTCGTAATTCTGCACATCCCCCTTTTTCTTAAAAAATGGGCACCATCACACTTCGTCTCAGGCATCTTCTCATTCCCTGAGGTCCTGTTGTATAATCTAGCCAGAAACTCTACCGCTGCCCCTCCTAGACTCTTCTACACCTTCACAGGTATATCGTCAGGACCAACTGCCTTTCCACTCTTCATCCTCTTCAATGCCTTCCTCACTTCACTTTTACTAATGTCTACTACTTTGTGGTCTTCAATAGTCACCTCTCCTACCCTTGCCATCAACTCTTCAAAGCACTCTTTCCATCCTCCCATCACTCTTCTAGCATCTTTCAATACATTTCCCTCTCCATCCTTAATCACTTGGACCTGTTGTTCATCCTCTCCATCTCTATCTCTCTATTTCACTAACCATCGTAGATCATTCTCTCCTCCAACTGAGCATACAAGTCATCATACGCCCTTATCTTTACCTTACTCTGTATCTCCCTGTACTCCTGTTCTCTTCTGTCCTCTCAGTGTCCCACTTCTTCTTTGCAAACCACTTTTTCTGTATGTACTCCTGCACTTCGTCATTCCATCACCAAGTCTCCTTATATACTTTCCTTCCAGATGGCATACCAAGTACCTGTCTCTCTGATAACATTAGCTGTAGTTGTCCAATCATCTGGAAGCTCTCCCTCTGCATTCCTATCCTGTATGCCAAATCCGCCCATCACTACTTCACCCCCTCTGTAGCCTGGACCAAGATGCCCGTTGAAGTCTGGACCAATTACCACTCTGTCATCTCTGGGGATAGGGAGACACTGGCCTGTGCCCCCCGAGGCTGGCTGAGGGAGACACTGGCCCGTGCTTTCCTGAGCCTGCATTAATAGTGTTTACATTGATGCGGTTATAAATTCTCTTACAAAAAGTTATAAACTTCAGAGCTGCCCGGTATGAAAAAAAGATCATCCCAATCTTCAAAACACACTTTCTTATAAAAATGTATCAGGATAGATACTCAGGTATTAGAAGTCACTTCAGAAATCGATTTGTGGACTTCAAGACATTTTATCGCTCTTATAGGTCATTCTTGAGGATTTGAATGGCAGCCTATATTAACTTTAAAATGTATTGCTCCTCCTTTTGATCTGGTTGCTATAATGGCGCAAAGTGTATAATCAATAATGATACAAATTGTAGGGATCTTAAAAACAACAACTATAGCTATAATTTATATAATTTTCAAGAGTCTTAATAATGATATGGCAGCACGTTGGTAAGGGCTTCCATCTCACAGAATGAAGGACCTTGATTTGATTCCCATAGGGGGCCTTTCTGTGTGGAGTTTGCATGTTTTATCCGGGCTTTCCTCTGAGTTCTCCAGTTTCCTCCTACAATACACAGGGGAAATTGTCCAGATGTGTGTATGAGAGAGTGAATGGTTGTTTGTCTCTCTATGTGACCCTGCGATCAACTGGCAACTGGTCCAGGGTGTATCCCACCTCTCAACCAGTGACAGCTGGGATAGGCTCCAGCAATCCCCGCAATCCTGTCTATAGGAGATAGTAGATAATGGATGGATGGATATCATTAGCAAGTTAATGACCACACATCAACAAATCCTTGAGTACAACTGTTGTTAATCAGCTTGTAATTCTGCCTATAACAATGTGCTTTATAATGTACAATTAATAGCATATGCTTATTAAGACATAGTACTATTTATAAACATCTTATAACGTGTTAATATTACTTAATTCCTTAGTTACTATTCTACTATTGTAGTTACTGTTTGTCTTTTTTTTAATCTTAAAATGCTTTTTTCCTTTTGTTTTTGGCAGAGATAACAACGAGATTAAAGAGAGCTCTGTGGCTCATACTGGTTATGCTCAGTCTGTCACTCCTGCTGGTGGTGCTTGGAGTCTATGCAACAACCCGTACAGAAAGCTTGAATGTTACCGGGTACCTCTCAGGAGTCATTGTGAGTGGATTTTCTTTTATTCTGAAATAAGTAACACATTTCTCTGAGCATTTCAGCAAGTTGACAGATTGATTGGATTTTCAGAAAAAAATATGTGGCTCCAAGGAACCCTGCTGAAAGTTTCAAAACATATCAAAATAGTTTCCACCATGTGGTACACATTATGAAACTAGTGGTGCGATGCTTTAGTCCCACAATACCAGCCAAAAACTTGGTCTCAATCACTATTATCTTGCAAAAAGAGTTTGATTGAGAGGCACATTTCAACTGATGAATTTGATATTGATCCTGATATTAGAGCAAACCTTCAGTGATAAGGCAGGTGAAACTCAAGTATTGTTATTTTTTCCATTGACCCATTTGTAAGAGCTCTTTACTGTATTTGAAATTCCAAGGGATTTTTTTCAGTGAGTTAAATACAGCTCTCTCACCAAAGTGACATTTGATGAACATTTTAAATTGACTGATATTTAAGGAATTCACATCAATCGATTGTAAAATAAATATTTCATTTAAAAATTCTATGAATAAAACTTCTCAACTCTGGAACTGCCTCTAATCTCACCATGAAATAAATCAAAACCTTTTTTGTTCTATCATGGCAAGCCTGCAGGTTAAAATCAACAAAGTTAACAAAAAATCATAAGCACTTCTGAAGCACATCAGTATTATTTTTTTTTACTTTTTTTTACTGTTACAATTATCATTGCAAATTATATTATATGGATGTATCTGAAAACACAACATTATCCATTACTGCAGCAGCTGTGAAGGTAAGAAAGACCTTGTACCAAAATACATTTCTTAAAACTTAACAATACTGTTTAATGCAGAATCACATTTCTCAAAACAAGATGTTATCCGAAACATAATAGTTCAGTGTAACTATCATTTAGTAATTTAAAGCAATTTTCTACAAACGTGAACAAATTATTTCACATTACTTTACAATGTTATTGTCCTACGATGTTACAAGACAGATTTTAATGCATGTCCTAATGAGCAAGTCTAGCTAGGAGACGTTAAGTCGTAAAATTAAGCTTTAGTACCGGGAGTATGATTTTATTGATCTGTCACTTTTTATCATGATAAAATCCAGAGTTATTATGATTTGCACTAGTATTTCTTTCTTTCACCCAAATCTAACCCCGGTCAATCTAATTCTTTTGTTTAGCTGACCCTTGGATCATTCTTGGGACTCCTGGGTCTCCAGCTGGAGGAAAACCGCAAGCAGCTGGTATATTTTACTCTTCCTGTATAACCCTCCTACACCCACACCCACCCACCCACACACACACGCACACGCACACACACACACACAGACACAGACACACACACACGCACACACACACACACACACACACACACATTCACACTGAGTGACCTATACTATCATGATCGTACCTCGTGTTTTTGCTGGTCAGTCCCAGAGGATTCATCTGAATTGGCTGGAACTCTATAAGCTTTGAGGGCTGGACAAAATTCTTTGCATGTTCAAAAGTATGGACATCAATTGCATATTGTTGTTTATAATATGCATTACAAACTAGATACTAATTTCAAAGGTACAACAGACATTGAGGTTCCCTTGAAGAATCATTGTACAATTTATATCCCCAGAAAATATTTGATTGGTTGCCTCAAATTTTGGGAAAGAAACATGTCCACAGGCTTAAGAGGATGAGTTTTTTCCAAAATCTTCTGCTAAGTTAACCATCATCAAGAATTCTACAAGTAAAAAAAAACAACTATGCTGTTCAACTCAAATTTACATGTAAAATAGACATATGTATATCTCAAATAAAAAATTTCCCCCATATTAAATTCTGCTTATTCTCATAATTAATCTATAAAAAGATTTTCCCATTGAAGCATTTTATGTGCAATTTCCTTTATTTTTGATTTCTTTGAGTACATAAAAGTTTAGTTTAGTTTAGTTTAGTTTAGTTTAGTTTAGTTTAGTTTAGTGTGGCCTGGATTGAACACCAACACACCGGTTTCCCCTACCACTAAAAAACATGTACAATAGGTCAGGATGAATGAGAGTGTGTTTGTGAGCACAACTGTGGGAAATCGGATGAAAATTAGCCCATGGCTACAATCCGGAGTGGTGTGTTTGCATGCATGTCTCACGTTTGTTAATTAACATGAACTGTCCCAACCAAATAAATAAATAAATAAAAGAGAAAAGACAAACGCACGAAGAATGATATGCAATCAAATTTGATGGGTTCATTAGATATATTTTCTCATACAGTTACAAGGTTTAAATAGAATAAGGTTAATTGAAAGAGAAATATCCAAACTTGGTTTGACTCCAGATAAGATAATAAGCTTTTTGGTTGTGTTATGCATGATAATGTATAATGGATATATAATCATGCATTAAGTTACCATATTTGTGCAAGAAGTCTTCTTTTTCTTCCTCCTCTTCTTCTTCTTCTTCTTCTTCTTCTTCTTCTTCTTCTTCTTCTTCTTCTTCTTCTTCTTCTTCTTCTTCTTCTGTTTTTTTTTTCCTTCAGGGGTCGCCACAGCAAATCAATCTTCTCCATCTAACCCTATTCTCTGTATCCTCCGCTCTCACACCAACTACCTTCATATCCTCTCTCACCACATCTATAAATCTTCTTTTTGGTCTTTCTCGAGACGTCCAACCAGGCAGCTCCAATTCCAGCTTTTCCTAGTTCTACAAAGACTCAATGCAGCTCCCTCTGGTCATCCTTGTGCTACCTTGTACTAGAAGTAGCATTCTCAAAGCAAATACTACATCTGTAGTACTCTTTCTAGGCATGAAGCTATAGTGCTGTTCACAAATACTGACTACTGTTGTCAGTCTAGTTTCCACTACTCTTTCCCATAACTTCATTTTATGGCTCATCACACATCCCCCTTACTCTTAAAAATGGGCACCATCACACTTCGTCTCCATTCTTCCATTCTTCATGTATCTTCTCACTCTCTAAGATCCTGTTGAATAATGTGGTCAGAAACTACCGCTGCCTCTCACTTCCACACCTCCACAGATATATTATCAGGAACCAACTGACCACCCAGAGCCCTTCTCAACTCCTCCCCGAAAACCATAGAACACTCCACCCTTTTCAGCTTTACCACTTCGTCCTCAGCTCTGCCTTTGTCCTCTTGATCTTCCTCGTCACCAGAGTCACCCTACAAACCACTATCCCATGCTGTCAGGCTACACTCTCACCTACAACTTCTTTGCCGGCACTGATCTCTCACAGATTATCCCGTCTAGACAAGACAGGATAAAGAGACAAGACGGGACAAAACTTTCTACCTGCGTTCTCCTACCCTTGCTCATATAATTACCCTATGTTCCTGTCTTTTCTGGAAGTAGGTGTTCACTACAGCTATTTTCATCCTTTTTGCAAAATCTACCGCCACCTGGCCCTCTGCATTCCTATCCTGTATACCAAATCTCCCCATCACTTCTTCATCCCCGCTATTGCCTGCACCAACATGCCCATTGAATTCTGTACCAATTAACAGTCTCTCATCTCTTGGGATATTGTGCATCACTTCATCTTGCTCATTCCAGAACTTCTCCTCAAACTCACATCCCACCTGCAGGGCATAGCAGGTAACAATATTGAGCATCACACCTTCTATTTCCAGTTTCAGCCTCATAAGTCTATCTGACATTCTTTACGTCTCCAGAACATTCCTAACAAACTCCTCCTTCAAAATAATTCCTACTCCATTTCTCTTCTTGTCAGTACCATGATAGTACAACTTAAAGCCTGCTCCTAAGCTTCTAACCTTACTACCTTCCCACCTGGTCTCCTGGACACACAGTATATCCGCTTTCCTTCTCCGCATCATGCCGACTAACTCTCTACCTTTTCCTGTCATACTCCCAATATTCAAAGTCCTCCTCTCCTTCTTTGACCTACAGTAGCCCAGTTTCAATTGGTTCCCTGTAGGTCATCGGCACCAATAGGGAGTCACCGGTCTGTGCTGCCATGACGCTGCATTATATTTATGCAAGAAATCAATTAGGTCTAAAGCTTGTGAAATATTGAAATGAAGTGCATGGGTATTGTACCTTTTTCCTTTTGTGTGTCTTGTTGAGAACAAGCAATACCCAAATGTGGACCTCATTAAATGAAGAAAACTTTTTTTTAGATCTCTGTTGAAGAAAATCAAACGAACCAAAATAGAGAGCAGATTGTTTGTTTTCTGCAGATGTTGTGTATTCAAGAACAGCTATATCCATTTTTAAAATGATCATGCCAGTCACTAGAATTTCTTCATTCCTATATTTCTTGACTAATCAGCTTTGTTGTACCTCAGATGTTAAGCAATAGCTACATTCTCATTCAGGGCTAAAATTCCCTCTTCATGTCTGGATTTCATGTTAGGATATAATTTCCTGATTTGAATACTCGTGCTTATTGTATTTTGTTACTAAAATATTCCCCCAAATCGGTAAGCTGACACTGTGATAAATGAAAGCGGGTATGAGGTCAAGAAAGTGTGTTTAGCAGTAAAGCTAGCACTGTTATCCAAAATGTGAGTATGTGCATTAATTTTTTTCAGAATATAGTTTGATGTATTTTTCAATTTCTTGGTTGGAACTTAACATTAACCTCACTTTTCATTGTTCTATAAAATTGTCTGTCTAGCCCCTCAAAGTTAATTGATTCATTCATTTATGATCTATTCCATTTAACCTGCAGTCAGGGTCATGGGGTTGCCGAAGTCAATCCCAGCTGTTTTTTGGGGGGAGGCAGGGCACATTCTGGACTAGATGCCAATCAATTTCAAGCCACATACAGAGACATACAACCATTCACTCCCTCATTAATATGTCTAAATGTGGCAATTTAGAGTCTCCGATTAAAGTATGGCATGTTTTTGGCCTATGGAAGGAAACCAGAGGACACCTCCTTACACAAAGGGAGAACAGACTCTCCACAGAAAGGCCCCTAGTCACAATCTAACCAGCGACCTTCTTGCTGAGGCAGGAGCGCTTACCATTGTGCTGTACCAAGGTGCTGCCCCTCTGGATTTTATTTGAAACCTATGAAACCTAATAAGCGCTGCTCAAATAACAGCTGTTTTATGAAAATTTAAATTTATTATTCTCAAAATATCATAAATGTCTGATTTCTGTAGAAATAAACTGTGATCTTAATCTGCAATAGCCGCACTACTTGTCTCGGTAGTTTCACAGTGTATAAACTGCTAAACCTCAGAAAATTTAATGTAAGTAACGGTGAAGAGAAGGTTAAACTTTACATGAAATACCACATTATTATGTCAAATGTAGATTTACCAAGAAATACAGAATCTGTGTGACATTACTACATTTTATTTTTAATCTAATTTAATTTCAATTTCAAATACATCAACAAAGCTATTACCTAGTTTGTATGAATATGAAGGTATCCAAAAATAAGAAATAATAGGCTTTACAGTGATTAAGGGGTCATTCTGTGTTGTGTATAGCCAATGTTCTTTTCTATTTCAGAAACTCATCAGATAGATTTGTATCTCATCTATCTTTACACAGCACCTCCTCTGCTCTTCCCATTCCTCCTGCCTTGCTCAAAAATAAAGGGTCCCTCTCTTCTAAAGTAATTAGACAATAAGCATGTTATTTGGTAATGTAATTTATATGTTTGCCAATTATTTGATAGCATAATTTGAAGTAACCCATGCTTATTTCTCTAGATGCGCTTACAGTCATACAGCAAAACAGAACTATTGGAAGTCATGGGGATTGTAATTGTAAGGGTTTAATTTTTGTTGCTGTTAAACAACATGTATTCTGAATTTAGTTAACTGAATACTTTTTTTCACCTATACTCACATAAATGGAAGAGACAAACCCAAGTTTTCAAACTTAGTGGGATCCTCATTTCAGTTAGGGCTCGAGAATAAAGAAGTCTTGATCTATTTCTTTTCCTGTCAGCTGTTCTCATCAGAGGTCCCCACCACGAATCATCTGCCTCCATCTAACCCTTTTCTCTGCATCTTCTTCTCTCACAAGAACCTACTTCATGTCCTGCTTCACCCCACCCATAAATCTCCTCCTCAGGCTTCCTCTAAGCCCCCTGCTATGCAGTTTCAACATAAGCATCTGTCTTCTAATGTATGAACTATCTCTGCTTAGTACAGGCTCAAACCATATCAGTTTGGCCTCTCTGAAACATCTAACATGTGCTGTCCTTCTGAAGGACCAATTCTTGATCCTACCCGTCCTTGTCACTCCCAAAGAGAACAACATTATCTTCATCTCTACCTCCTCTGCCTCCTGTCTTTTCTTTATTGCCACTATCTCTAAACCATACATCACTGGTCTTACCACCATCTTGTACGCCTTGCTCTACAGCACATGTCAAACTCAAGGCTTGTGGGCCAAATCCGGGATACAGTAGGATTATCTTTGGCCCGCAGGATAATATTTAAATAAAGTATTAGAGCTGGCCTGCTGAAATGTTGCAAGCACCATTAATACTACAAGTCCCACAATGTGCGAGCCCCATCCACTCATCAGCTGGCCTTGCTGAGTCACCTGTTGTCACCTGTCAGCTACTCCACCCTCCCAAAAATGGCTAAACAAAAGGTGGACTTTGAAAACAGGGGGTTTAATGACAGGTGGGAGGCAGAGGATATGTTTGCGGAGAGAGCAGCGACACTTCTGATACTGTGCAGCTGTCCATTTTTATCTGTGGAGTGGACTCAGATGTCTGCATAACAGAGGAACCTCTGGGGTAACATCAATACATGGTACAACTAGAGGAAAGGATATCTTCGAAGCGGTATGTGGATGTGTAAATAAAATGGGCCTGGCTTGGGATAATCTTGTGACACTGACAACAGTTTGAGTGATGTGTGGTCAAAAGAGTGGACTGGTGGGCAGGGTACGTGAGAAAATCTGCGAAAAATTTCTCAGGAAATTCATCAGGAATAGCTGCTTACACCCTTGCAACCCTGAGTGCAGGATGAGTGGCAGAAGATGGATGGAAAGCTACTTACAGCAGCTCATTCTCACCCCAATGCATCAACCGCCTGACGAATGTTGAAGGTTTCCTTCCGCGTCACATACTGAGGCATTGGGAACCCCTCTCTTGTCATTTTTCGACATACCTGGAGCGTCATGCCTACATGAATATTTGTAATTCCCTTTAAACCTAACAGAAATAAAAGCAGAGTTAGTATTTTGCTCATTTGTGTTCTAAAGGAGAAATTGCATTCCTCTGACGAGACAGCCGACCAGAATGGAGTGCCTTATGCATTGGTATGTCACGCATGGGAATGTGTAGTTGAAAAATTTTGAAAAAGGGGCACCTGATACATTGGTATGTGATGCTAAGTGAAGCTTTTCCATTCCTCAGGTGGCTTACACATTTGGAAGGGAATGTGTTACTTATAGAGCCATAAGAAATAAATGCAACAGATTTTTTTTGTATTAAATGTTTTAAGTTGTTTATAGGCACAGACTTTGTCAGTTCAAGGTTCAAGTTTCTGGCTTAGACTAGAGAACATCAGAGAGCGGAAAACTGAGCTGTAATATTTCTTTTTTGTACATTTTTGTAGTTACAGCCAGGCATGTTGGATTTTTCTTTAAAGGAAATTCTTTTTTAGCTGTGGAAAGAAGGAGAGGAGGAGAGCGTGTTTGGAAGGAAAGAGAGAAGAGGAAAGGCAAGACTCCAGGACTGAGAGTAGGCACTTTGCATATTGGGAGAATGACAGGAAAAGGTAGAGAGTTGGTCGACATGATGCAGAGAAGGAAGGTGGATATAGTGTGTGTCCAGGAGACCAGGTGGAAATGTAGTACGGTTAGAAGCTTAGGAGCAGGCTTTAAGTTGTGCTATCATGGTACTGACAAGAAGAGAAATGGAGTAGGAATTATTTTGAAGGAGGAGTTTGTTAGGAATGTTCTGGAGACGTAAAGAATGTCAGATAGACTTATGAGGCTGAAATTGGAAATAGAAGGTGTGATGCTCAATATTGTTACCTGCTATGCCCTGCAGGTGGGATGTGAGTTTGAGGAGAAGTTCTGGAATGAGCAAGATGAAGAGATGCACAATATCCCAAGAGCTGAGAGTGGTAAATTGGTGCAGAATTCAATGGACATGTTGGTGCAGGCAATAGCGAGGATGAAGAAGTGATGGACAGATTTGGTATACAGAATAGGAACACAGAGGGACAGGTGGTGGTTGATTTTGCAAAAAGGATGGAAATAGCTGTAGTGAACACCTTTTTCCAGAAAAAACAGGAACATAGGGTAACCTATAAGAGTGGAGGTAGGAGCATGCAGATAGACTACATCTTGTACAGACGAGGTAACCTGAAAGAGATCGGTGACTGCAAAGTAGTTGTAGGTGAGAGTATAGCCAGACAGCAGAGGATCGTGGTTTGTAGGGTGACTCTGGTGATAAGGAAGCTCAAGAGGACAAAAGCTGAGCAGTGGACAAAGTGGTGGAAGCTGAAAGGGGAGGAGTGTTGTATGGTTTTCAGGGAGGAGTTGGGAAGGGCTCTGGGTGGTCAGGGAGAGCTTCCAGATGATTGGACAACTACAGCTAATGTTATCAGGGAGACAGGTAGTAGAGTACTTGGTATGCCATCTGTAAGGAAACTAGATAAGGAGACTTGGTGGTGGAATGACAAAGTTAGTTAGTTAATCCTCTTTGTTCCGGATGGAACATTAGGCCTCGACTATCTGCTTCCATCTAGTCCTGTCCTGTGCAGCATGTTGTGCTTCACCCCTTGTAAGGTTTGCCATCTTCAGTTCTGAGGTCTCCGGCAGGTTGTTTTTGGCCTTCCTTGTTTCCCCTTTCCAAATGGGGTCCATCTCAGGGCTACTTTAGGAATGCAGTCCTGGTCCATTCGGAGGACATGTCCGAGCTATCTGAGTCGGCAATGCTTAATTTCCAGCAAGACATTGCGACAGTTTGTTTTTCTGTACAAGTCCTCATTGGAGGTCTTTTCAGGCCAAAAAATGCGACATATCTTCCGTAGACATCCATTGTGAAAGGTATTTATCCTTTTCATGTCACTCTCAAACCGCTCGCCAGCACTCTTGAGCCATAAAGGAGGACTGACTTAACATTGCTTTTATACAGTTGAAGCCTGGTTTTAAGGCTATACTGCTTTGATTTCCAGATGTCTGAAGGCTTGCAAAAGTGCTGCGAGCTCTCCCGAGCTTTATGTTGATGTCCTTGCTGCATGCATTGTCCTTGCTCAGGAGACTTCCAAGTTTTGCGAACTCCTCAACATAGTCGAGAGGATTCCCGTCCAATGTGATTGGTGCATGTGGTGTGGATTTTATGCACATGACTTGGGTTTTGGAGATGTTTATGTTCAGGCCGATCTGTTTGGCAAATGTGTCTATCCAGTTAGTCTTCTCTTGCCAGTGAGTATGGTGGCAGAAAGTACAGCAAGGTCATCAGCATAATCAAGATCTTCCAGCTAGGTAAAGAGAGTCCACTGGATGCCCCTTGGCTTGTCTGAGATGGTCTTTAGCATGGTCCAGTCCATGGCTATCAGGAAGAGAATGGGGGAGATGATGCATCCCTGGCGTACACCAGATTCCACAGGGAAACTGTCAGTGAGGTTGCTATTAAGAATGACACTACATTCAAATTGATGGTAGAACATCTTTATCAATGCAGTCATCTTAGGGGGAACGCCATAGGATTCAACGATCTTCCACAAGGTGTCACGGTGTAAGCTGTCATAGGCTTTCCGACAGTCGATAAAATTGATTTACAATGGACTGTTCCACTCCAGACATTGTTCAATGATGTTCCGTATTGTGAAAATCTGGTCTGTGCACCCTCTTCCTTTCCAGAATCCTGCCTGTTCTGGCCTCAGTTTGGTGTCAATTGCCTCATCAATTCTGCTCAGCAAGATTCTGCAAAAGACCTTGGATGGCATGGACAGCAATGTGATGCCTTGCCAGTTGTTGTAGTTTTGGAGATTGCCTTTTTCGCAATCAGGCCTCTGGCCCAGTCCTCAGGAATTTCAATTTTTTTCCCAGATGTTCTTGAACAGGTCTGTGAGGATCTTGGCTGAGGTGTTAAGGTCAGCCTTCAGCATTTCGGCGTGAATGGAGTCTATGCCTGCAGCTTTCCCATTCTTTGTTGCTTTGATGGCACTCTTGACTTCTGTTACAGTTGGGGGGCTGGTGTTGATGTTGAGTGTGTTGTTTGCAGGTGTTGGGGTAGCGGGGTGTTCTGGCTCAGGGCAGTTGAGGACTTCACTGAAGTGCTGTACCCATCTTGCTGCCTGTTCACTCTCTGTTAAGAGGTTGTTCCCTTCCTCGTCTTTCACAGGAGCAGATTGGCTGGTTTTCTTGCCACAGAGTTGTTTAGTGATTTTGTATACAACACTCATTTCACCTCCTGCAGCTGCCCATTCTGCTTTGTGAGCTAAGATCTCAACAAAGGCCCTTTTGTCACTCCTTGCACTCTTTTTGATCTCCTTGTTCTTGTTCTTATAGACATCTTGGGCCTGTTTGCGGAACCTCAATAACTTTGTGTTCAGCATCTTAGCCTTTAGCTGCTTCCTTTGCCCAATTTTCTGCCAAGTCCCAGGTGTCAGCCACTCCTTGTTGTTTTTCTCTCTGTATCCCAGGACTTTGGTGGCAGTCTCAACATAGGTGTTCTCGATGGTTTCCCACTTGGTGTGAATATCAGAGCCCTCATCAGTTGAGTCGGCCAAGCAGCCAAGAGCACTGAAACGGTTATTCAGCTGCAACACAAACTCCTTGTTGGTCTCTGGGCATTTCAGTCTGCTGATGTTAAATTATATGCTGCGCTGACCTTGTTGTTTAGCTGTCCGGAGTTTCAGCTTGATAATGGTTGTTACCAGATAGTGGTCACTGTTGGCATCTGCACCACAGGAAACTCTTACATCTTGGAGAGACCTGCACCACTTCCTGTTAATTAAGATGTGGTCGATCTGGTTGGTTGTTTGACTGTCAGGTGACTTCCAAGTAAGCTTGTTAATGTCCTTATGTGGGAAGATGGCACCGCCAACAGTGCAGTTGTTTTCCAGGCAGAAGTCAACGAGACGCTCACCATTATTGTTCCGCACACCACAGCTGTGACTCCGTACAGCTCTGTCCCAGTTGTCATTATCGGCCCCAACCTTGGAATTCATGTCACCTATGATCAGCAACATATCATGCAGAGGGACCTTGGAGACAGTTTGTTGTAGCTCCTCGTACCAGTCATCGTTGTCCTCTGTCTCAGCTTCATTTGTAGGAGCATAACACTGTATGATGGTCAGTTTGCAGTGTTTGGAATTGAAGCGAGCTCTGATTATTCTGTCACTAATAGGTTTCCATTCAAACAAGGTTTTTGCCTTTGGTTTGGAGACTATTTAAGCCACGCCATGTATGTGTTTGTCTTCATGCTCTGAGTGGAGTATAACTGACCCGTCATTCATTGTTTGGCGCCCAGATCCAGTCCATCGACACTCGCTGATTCCTAAAATATCAAGCCTGTATATTTTATTTCACTGATGGCCTGGGCAACTTTGGAATGACAAAGTGAAAGAGTATATACAGAGAAAGCGGTTCACAAAGAAAAAGTGGGACACTGTGAGGACTGAAGAGAACAGACAGGAGTACAGGGAGATACAGCGTAATGTAAAGATAGAGGTAGCAAAGACAAAACAAAGGGCATTCGATGACTTGTATGCTCAGTTGAACGGTAAGGAGGGAGAGAATGATCCATACAGGGGTATAGCGAAATAGAGAAATAACGATGGAAAGGATGTACAACAGGTCCAGGTGATTAAGGATAGAGGGGGAAATGTATTGGCAGATGCTAGAAGAGTAATCGAAGATGGAAAGAGTACTCTGAAGAGCTGATGAATATGGAAAATGAAAGAGAGGGTGGCATTGAAGAGGATGAAGAGTGGAAAGGCAGTTGGTCCTGATGATATACCTATGGAGGTATGGATGTGTCTAGGAGAGGCAGCAGTAGAGTTTCTGACTCGATTATTCAACAGGATTTTAGAGAGTGAGAAGATTCCAGAAGAATGGAGACAAAGTGTGATGGTGCCCATTTTTAAGAGTAAGGGGGACGTGTAGCATTGCGGCAACTATAGAGGGATAAAGTCGATGAGCCATACAATGAAGTTATGGGAAAAAGTAGTTGAAACTAGACTGAAAGCAGAAGTCAGCATTTGTGAACAGCAGTATGCAGTATTTGCTTTGAGAATGCAATAGAGAAGTACAGAGAAGGCAAGAGGGAGCCGTATTGGGTTTTTGTAGACCTAGAAAAAGCATGTGACAGGGTGCCAAGAGAGGAGCTCTGGTACTGTGCTGTTGAGGTAACAGAGAAGTTCAAGGTTAAGGTGGGACTTCATCAGGGATCAGCTCTGAGCCCCTTCTTGGTTGCAGTAGTGATGGACAGGCTGACAGATGAGGTTAGACAGGAATCTCCATAGATATTTGCAGATGACATAGTGAGAGTCCTTGGGGTCAACAATCCAGAGCAACGAAGAGTGTGGAAAGAAGTGAAGAGACAGGTTCAAACAGGTTGGAATGGGTGCAGAAAAGAGTCAGGGGCACTATGTGATAGAAGACTATCAGCCAGAATTAAAAGAAAGGAAGCCAGACTGAGATGGTTCGGTCATGTACGGAGAAGGGATAGTGAATATATTGGTAGACGGATAATGGAATTGGACAGACAGGAGGTCTCGAGGAAGACCAAAGAGAAGATTTATGGACATTGTGAGAGAGGTTATGAAGGTAGTTGGTGTGAGAGAGAAGGATACAGAGAATAAGGTTAGATGGAGAAGGTTGATTCGCTGTGGTGACCCCTGAAGGGAAAAGCTGAAAGGAGAGGAAGAAGCTGCAGAAAAATATTTTTATTAGAAATTACCCTGGAAATGCTGCAGATAGAGCCATAAGAAATTGTTGCAACTGATTTTTTTAAATGTATGCAATGTTTAATGTTATTTTAATAGGCAATAATGTAAAAGCTTTTCTAGTTTCAGGGCAATATGTACAATAAGTTCATCTCAATAAGTTTTTCAAAGAAACATGAACCACTCAACTTGTGCCGAATTTTACATTTTGGCCCACTGTGTATTTAAGTTTAACACCCCTGCTCTACAGTCATGCTCACCCAAGGTACTTAAAATTCCCCACCTGCTTTATCACTGCTCCCTGTCCACTTGGGTCACTCTCATTCTCACACATGCACTATCAATCTTTTCCTATCCATGGCATACCTCCACCTTTTTAAGATCTTCATCAACCTTGCAATTCGCAACATCATACTCCATGGAGATTTCTGTCTGACCTTATGTCAACATATCCATCACTGTCAATAATAAGAAGGGGCTCAGAGCTCATCTCTTATACAGTTGAAAACTCCTTTTACACACTAACAGCACTTCTCACTACTGCCCTGGACATTTCATACATGTCCTGTCCCACTGGCATACTCCTGTGCCTCAGCAGACTTCATTATACAGTCGCAATATTAACAAAACATTTCAGTCAGTGGTAAGGGGGAAAGAAAACTTTATTATGATTCTGAAATGAATGATGTTGGCAGCAGTAAATCAGCCCCTCTACCTCATTTGCCTGTATTCATCACAGGAAGGTGGTCTTTCCTGCGAAGCCTTAGGCCTGACCCACCTTCAGCGGTGCCTGTGGTGGACTTTGCATGGCAGGGGCATCCTCTCTGACTCCCGCCTCTAATGGGTACAGCCTCATGCGCCATCCACTCTCTCTCCACTCTGTGACCAGGTCTGCATACTTAGTCTTCTTTCTCTCCCAGGCAGCTTCGAGCCCCTCCTCCTATGGCACTGTCAGCTACAGACCTCAGCACCAGATGGTGCTGCATATTTCCTGTGGGAACTAGAGTGGCTTACCCAGATCCAGGCCCAGGTCCAGTTCTATCTTACACTCTGCCCCTGGTGCAAATAGCTAGGCAGGTGGTCTCTTGTGACTGGTATGGGTTCCCCCTGCCTGAGGAAATAGATCCTATGTCAGCTCTGGTTGTTTGCCTCCTGCCTGCTTTTCTCCAGCACATCTGCCACCTTCCTGAGCACTTGGTTGTACCTCCATCTGGCTAACCCTGTGTCAGTGCAATTTTGACACCTTACAGCACATACTGGAGTGAGGCATTGATGGTCCCGCATCAAAGCATTGCTCATTCCCAAGCCGTTGGTGGAGGTTTGAGGGCTTGGTAGGGCGTCATGTGTTACCATAATGAGAAAACTGAGCAGAGCCTGAGCCAGTTTTCAGAGATCTGCCCAGCTGATATACAAACTACTTTGGGTGTGGCAAGAAGCATCCCGGCTCCATTCTGGCTGGGACAGTCCTATGTGCATGTTTCTTGCTATTATCTGCTATTATCTACCCTATTCTCCTGCAGGCAACCTTTGTAGAGAGTTCGCAGGAACTGTGCTCCTCTGAGTAGTCTGCCTACCACAATGTATTTTGCCCAGCCAGAGCCTCTCAGTTGCCCCCTTGGACTGCTGTATTGATTTTATCCTGTGGCTGGAGCTATCCTTTTTCGGTCCCTGAGCAGGAAGCGGTTGACTGCTATACTCGAGAGCTGGTCAAACAAAGTTAGCTGTCAATCCACTTTGCCTGCAGCATCTTTTTCTGTAGCAAAAAAAAGTAGGTGTCCGTGCTCCTGCATAGAATATGGGATGCACAATTGAGCATTGGTGAAATTCAGGTACCCACTTCCCCTGGTTCCCAAAGCCCTGGAACATCTTCGGGGAGCACAAATTTTCAATTAACTTGACCTCAGAATTGCCTATAACCTTCTTCAAATCCAAAAAGGTGATGAGTGGGAAAACCACATTTCTAACCCCCACAGACCTCTACGAATACCTGGTGATACCTTATTGGCTAGTGAATATTCCAGCCATATACCAAAGTTTCCAGATTTAGGTCTTTTGCCCGTTACTGAATAAATCCATTGACAATATCTTAATTTACTCAGATCTGACCATCACCCTGTTTGCAAAGTGCTCTCCATCCTTCACCAGAACAATCTATTTCTCAAGGCAGAGAAGTGCCACTTATATCTCACTAAAGTGGAATATTTAGGTGGATACTGGATAGAACCTTAAGGAGTCGGCATGGATATCACCACAAGATTTAGGTGGTAGTAAACTGGCCCAAAAGGAACTCGAGCAGTTTCTGGGATTTTCTAACTTCTACCATCAGTTTACTCAGAATTACAGCGGGATTGCCACCCCACTGATATCCCCTCTCCAAAATAGACCCAAGGCCCTGGCTTGGACCTCAGAAGCGAACGCTGCGCTCAACTCCCTGAAACAGGCCTTCACGACCGCCTCTGTGCTGATATTACCAGACCTGTTGGAGCCATTCATTGCAGAATTGGATGCCTCTACTATAGGGGTATGGGTGATATTATCACAGGGCCCCTACAATAGACTCACCTTCCTTCAAAACTGCGCATACTACCTGTGAAAACTGAACAGGGTGGAGCAGAATTACGGTGCGGGGGACCGCAAACTATTTGGCCTTAAACTGGCCCCAGAGGAATGGGGCCATGCACCCCAAGCGTGTCTTGGACCAAGTCCACAACAGATTACAAGAAGTTTGTAGCCATCACTAGACCACTGCCAACCAGCAGCAAAGTGAACCCCCTACCTACACTTTGGACCAAAAAATGTGTCTCCTTACCAGTGAACGGTGCCTGCCCTGCAAGAAGTTGTCTCCTTGCTTCATCAGACCCTTAAAGATCATCAAACAGATAAACCCAGTTACCTTCCAGTTAGACCTTCCTCACTCCAACTGCATTCACTCCTTGCTTCACCTTTCTCTCCACCAAACTCTGGGTCTCTCCCCCATCCAAGCTTGGACAAGCCCCCCCCCACAAATGCTGCTAGATGATGAGATCCAACTGATTAGTACTCGTTTAACTACCCATGTTTGTCGTATGTGTTGACTAATCATTTCACCCGCCTGACTCCTGTTTTCAAAGAATTCCTGAGATCAGGCATAACTTGTCTGGTCTTGTTGTTAAATAGGCTACTTTAATCGGTTTCCTTTATCTAGTTAAGATCTGCTGTTTGTGGCTCAAGGGGCAGTTTTTGTCAAGCCTTTGATAAATTGGAAGAAACAAACTACTCTGTCTGGAGGGGCTGTAACCGTTAAAGTCATTCTGTAGAGATGTTAAAACAGCATGTTTGTAGCACCTTAACTGTAGTTACAAAAACTAAAAAACTGAATTTTATTTACTGAAATATTGAATCTTCAGGTAGTGCGCCTCTGGTTTTTAGTACTATTTTGAAGCAATACAGGATTGGTTTCTTAATCCATCAAATTGATGTTAAAATTCTCACTTTCTCATTGTCTCCTATAGTTGAGAGCTGCCATCATTTTCCTCAGCTTTGGGATCATCTTGTCTTTTCTGTGCCTGGTGATCGACAGTGTTTATATTGTCTTAAATATGGTGAGTTTTTTGCTTGTTTCTTGCTTTCATTAGTGAAAGTAAAATACAGAAATATTTTTGGGTTGTTTTTTTATCTCCAAATATTTTTTCAAGATATAATCTCAAAAGAAGTACAGTTGCTCGTATTTCAAGTCACAATTGTCTGGATGACCGAGATTGTGCAGAGACAGTCATTTGTAATTTATGCTTCTGATAGAGAGCATACCTCCCAATGTACATTTAGCGGGTTTGAAATACAAAGCAGCATTCCTCTTTCCAGCCACTCAATGAAGGCATAAATTTAATTCAGATCTGCTTGATGAGTCCTCCCTACCCTCACTTTTACTCTTTCTCTGTTAGAATGGAACCCATGTGTTGAACTCACTTGTCAGATATTTACAAAAAAATGCCTTGAATCTGTTTCCAGTGAGGCCTTAAAAATTGTACACAGGATCTAGCCAATACTGCATAGATCAGATTTTTTTATTTGGAAAACAGTGAAGAAGTTAGCGCAACCAAAAAGACCAATTGTTTATCATTAAGTTCTTGTTATTCATTCATTCAACTTAACATTATAGTTTTCCCTTCACTGCTTGTACATCTTTAGCCTTTGCTTCTGTAATTTCTTTATTTCTTGTTCACTTCTCAGGCAGAGTTTCCATTGTGAGTCTTTGTGTGTATTTTCTTCATTCTCTTTGTTGGAATTAATTCTAGAGTATAACTAAGGAACTGATGAAATGAAAAAGAGGGAGTTTTAAATATTAAATTGAGCAACATCTAATATGATATCAGCATAAATTATATGCTGTTGGGCGAGGAGGGCCGCATTCGCCCGGGCGCGCATAGCCCCGTCAAAAACTTGAACCCGTTCCGGAGTCCAGTCAACCTTGTCTTTTGCACATCGGGAACGCAAAGCTTCATGGCCGAAGGAGGTGAGTAGCACGAGGGAGGAAATGGTTGTAAAAATTGACCATGCCGAAGAGCTCCTGCTGCGCTTTGACTGACGCGGGACACGGGAAATCAGTTACCGCCTGCACCTTCGATGGCAACAGAACTGCGCCCGGCGGTGAAATGCGGTGCCCTAAGAAATCAATCGACGAAAAAAACAAACTGACACTTAGCCGGGTTGATAATAAGGCCATGCTCAGCTAGGCGGCGGATAACCTGAGTGAGGTGCTCCAGGTGCACATTGGCCGGCGGGCTGGCTACCAGGATATCGTCAAGGTAAACGAAAACGAACGGGAGATCACGCAGCACCGAGGCCATGAGCCGTTGAAAGATCTGGGCAGCCCCCTTCAACTCGAAGGGCATACAAAGAAATTCGAATAGACCAAACGGGGTCTCGGGCACATCCTCCGCGTGTACGGGTACCTGGTGATAACCGTGCACCAGGTCGACCTCGGAAAAGATGGTGGCACCCAACAACCGCACGGAGAAATCCTGGATGTGGGGAATGAGGTCGCCCATGATCACGTTGTTCAACCTGCAATAGTTGCCACACGGACGCATAGACCTGTCGGCCTTGGGCACCATGTGAAGTTGGGAGGCCCATGGACTGTTAGACCGCCTCACAATCCCCAAACGCTCCATGGTAGCGAACTCCTCCTGAGCAGTCACTTGTTTGGCAGCATCCAGGCGCCTAGCCCGCGCAAAAAACCGCGGCCCCGCAGTAGGGATAAAATGCTCCACTCTGTGTCTCAATGAACTGGTGGAAAATGTGGGCATCATCAGCGACGGAAAATCCGCCAACAACTAATGATAAACATCCCCTGAAACCAAAATATTGGAGTGTGCACATGGCCCAGACCGTTCTGTCTCGCAGGGATAGGTGGCAAAAGACAATGCGTCAACAAAGCGGCAGTTTGCGACGTCCACTAACAGGCCGTTGGCACACAGAAAGTCTGTGCCGATAATGGGGATCGTGATCGCAGCGATCTCAAACTCCCATTCAAAATGGCAGCCATCGAAGGAAACTGACAACGACCGTGAACCGAAGGTGTGAATGGCCGACCTGTTCGCAGCACTCAACAGCCGTCTGCTGCCTTTAGCCCACATGTCCTCCCTTGTTGGTGGAATCAGGCTCTCCTGGGATCCATAGTCAACCAGGAACCTGAGCCCGGACCTCGAGTCCTTGACGAACAACAGCTGTGTGCAACCGCCGGTGCCCACAGCTGCTACTGAGCGCTTGCTCCGCCATTTCCCGGCTTTGCGAACGAGTAGGGCAGGACACACCGCCGTGCTCTGCTGCCGAATTGCTGGTGGAAAAAACTGAAGCCCCTTCTACATCTCCTCCGTGCGGATACTTCGGCTACGACGGTTGTGTCCTCGTCTTCACGCGCCATCCGCGAGGGCTCCAGAGTCGCACTCTGGACAACAAATGTTCTGGATATTAGCAAGATGGGGTCTGCCTCCAAGCCGCGGTAGTTGCTGGCGGCTAAACATCAGGGGTTCACCAGGATCGCACGCGCAGGAGACGACAGTTTTCACAGAAAAACATGTTGAAATAGGAACACACCATCGTCGGATCCCAACAGCGACAACATATTCTCCATAAGATCCACGGCAGACCCGTCTCCCAAGCCGGACATGGAAAGTAGCCTTTCCGCCCGCTCTGTAGCGGACAGCTTGCACCTCCGGAGTAGTAACTCCTTTAACGCGGCATACCTGCTGTGCTGCGGAGGGTGGTGCAACAGCTTTATGGCCAGTTTTGTGGTCTATCGGTCCAGCGCCGCGATGACCAAAAAATACCTGGTATCCTCTGACAAAACTCCCCGCAGTTGGAAAATTACCTCCGCATTTTGGAACCAAGCGGCCGGGGCGCTCTGCCAAAACTCCGGCAGCCGGACAGCCATGACAGTCAGGTCCGGCTGAGCTGGGTGGGGCGCCGTAGATGAAGTTGAATCGCAAACTTAACCTGATTCAGACATGCCCAGTTCGGGGTCACCAATGTGGTGTTTTTACGATGAAATAAGGGCGAAGGCGTAGAGGAGTTCGGTTCTTTAATTTGAAACACCAACAAAATACAACTGGAAACCTGAATATCCGAGATCATCTAAATATACCCGGCGTAACCATGTGCCCAGACCTTAGTCCCTTCGGGTGAGGGACCACAGCTCTTTGTGTCCGCCACAAACTAAGCATTTACTGTGTATGTATACACCTAGACTCATCAATCTAAAATAACAAGATTTTTATTTATAACTATCTTTAATGTATAAAACCTAAATCAAGAGATGCAATACTTGCATCAATTTACCATTTCATTTTTATATTCATGTCTATTGGACTTTTTTTGTCTTTTTAAGTAGTGAAGTAGCGTTACAGTTAAACACAGACACTCCGCTCTGAACCATCCATCCAGCTATTATTTGTACCGCTTATACTGCACTCAGGGTTACTGGGATGCTGGAGCGGGAAGCAGGGTGCACTGGTCACCAGTCGATGCCAGAGCCCTGTTCTGAACCCTCCTTATAAAACATTTGGCAGTCAAAGTTTACAGATGGCAATCTTCTGTGCATTAGTCAGTTTATTTTGTTCCTCACTAAAGTTTCAATTCTGGCAGGACATGCGGCCACTGAAAGCAGGAAGATGTCAGTTTTACAGCAGCGGTAGTAGCTACATATATGAACAGTTCTACAGCTCTGTAAGTAAACTGGTGCATGTATTTGAATGATTATCGCAGATTGTTTTTTATCGACAATGCATGATGATCAAACTAAGACTAATTGATACTGGGTACCAATAATTACAATTTCAGATTTATTGGTAATGAAGTGATAATGCCAGTTTGTAGGTATAGGGACTTTAGCTGAACACATATAAAACAACAACAAAGAAGGAAAAACTGCACAGTGCTACCTCATATTGGCTGTTATTGAGGTAGCAAGCATTGCTTCTGACAATGTGATGTGCAGCCTTGTTAGTACCACAATTTCTGGATTATGAGCCGCTGCTTTTTTCACATATTTGGAACACCCCGGCATGAACAATAATGGGCTAATTTATGGTTGGGGGGGGGGGGGGCGCTAACAAGCTTCATGCCACCAAAACGTTTAGTCTTGTCATCTTGTCATTGGACCATTGAAATTACTGTGAAATTCCGAGGCTGTTCAATTCTGACACTGAAGAAGACAACTTTGATGGTTTTAGTGTGCAGGATGAAGATCGCGATCTGCTAGAGGAGGAAAAAGAGGGGATAAAAAATGGATGGATGGACTTGTATTATTTATTATTAATCTTTTTCATCAGCCATGTTACAGGCACTGTTTAGAGGGGGAAAAAACATTTTCAGTTCATATTTGTGGATTTTACAGGTATGTATTTAACTTTTAAAATGTTTTTGTGTGAATATCGTGTTACAACATGGACACATGTGGCTTGTAGACAAGTGCACCCTATATATGTACACTATTTTTTTAACTGGTGCGGCCTATATTCAGGTGTGCTCAATAGTCTGGAAAGTACGGTACTCAGAGTTACTGTCTAGATAACTACCATGCATTTAAAACTTTATTCACTAGTTTATAACCCCCAATTTCCTGTGAGGTGGCTGAAAAGTTAAATGTGCATTAACACTGCCAGGCCTGTCCAAATAACCACTATAACAATTATTGTAATGGATCCCTGTCTGTTACATAATTGTTATAACAAACTATACTACTTTATATCATCCTTTAAATTATTCCATGATGCCTGGGGGTCTTGACCCCCACTTTTCAAAAGTCTAAGACCTTTGAGTTCTCTATACCCTAGACATCGTTCTATTTATCTTGGACTTCTTGTTCTCATACCTACCAGGCCCCCAATGGAAGATGTGATTGAAGTGTTAAAAGTTGATATTGGTATTCTATTGTAATGGGGACAGAATAAAAGACCTCTTTCGTGCGAAAAAACTGCTCTACTACAAAATAGGCAACATGAATGAAGAATGCCTAAAATTTTCAGGGGATTATTGCACTGTGCCTTTGCGAGTGACCTGTGACTATCATTTAAATTTTATCCTCAGGTATCATGTTGGAATCTGAGAGAGTCCTGTAATATGACAGTACGAAGTGGAACATGCTACTGCTGTGACCTTTACAACTGTGCAAAGTGAGTGGGTGCATTTTTTTTTGTTATCAATCCAACTGTCAATCCAATGTTTTAGAGCCACACTGTTCATGAACACATGCTAGAACAATTTTTGTGTTTTTTTTCTGCAGCGGAAATTATCTCAGCAACTACTATGAATATGTTGGCATACGCAGTTGTGAGGAAATATTCACTCTACACATCCTGATCTGGGTTCTCTCTGGACTGAACCTCACAGCCCTTTTCACAGGAATTCTGACAACTGCAGTCCTTGGTAGCATCAAAGATTTGGTGAGATACAAAGATAAATACATGGATTACCACAAGAACGCACACACTTAGATACATTCAGTTTTTCAGGAATAGTATATTTCACAGGGAAAATTGGTTGGTGGCTTTTTAAGCAAATATACAGATCACCCCAGTGTAAATAAATGAATACAAGCGTCAAAAAGATGTAATATTGGCTTCTATTTTAACAAGTACAAGCTGGATTTCAAATTCAGAAGCAAACCATTTTTGTCATTGCACTGCTATCTTAATGACCAACTTTCAATGACAAGCAAAAGCGGATGAGATTTCACATTGAACAATTTGTATGACACAGAAGACGGAACCACATTAGAGATTATATCCACTCATGATGTCTTTCTGGCCACAGATTTCAGAGTTAAATAAACATGTAACCTGTCCTATCCATGTAACCTGTGTTTTTGAAAGCAGTCATACTTTTGTGTACGTTGTACTTAGTCCTCATAGAATATACTGAGACCTGATTCAGACTACATTTAAATTGTGATGCAAGTTTGAGAGCCGTAACACTAACTTAATGTACTCACGACAACACTTTGAAACATTGGTTGGAGCAGTGTTTTCTGTCAGGTGTTCGATGAAGTGTGTCTCAGCTATTTGAATAAGTATCATGTAAAAAAAATGGTTGTAGTTCATTCTCTCTTTGGAGATGTGGCACAAATGCAGGATTTCTTCTGCTTCTCCTCAGGGGTTACCACAGAGACTCAACCTTCTCCATCCAACCCTATTCTCTGTATCCTTCTCTATACCTCCTCCTCTTCTCACTCTCTAAGAGCCTGTTGAATAATTGAGTCAAACTCTACTGTTGCCTCTCCTAGACACTTCCACACCTCCACAGGTGTATCATCAGGATCAGCAGGATCAACTGCCTTTCCACTCTTAATCCTCTTCAATGCCTTCCTTGCTTCTCTATCTGTCAATACATTTCCCTCTCTATTCTTAATCACCAAGACCTGTTGTACATCCTTTCCATCTTTATCTCTCTGTTTCGCCAACCTGTATAGATCATTCTCTCCCTCCTTACTGTCCAACTGAGCATACAAGTCATTGTATGCTCTTTGTTTTGCCTTTGCTACCTCCATCTTTACCTTACGTTGTATCTCCCTGTACTTCTGTCTGTTCTTTTCAGTCTTGTCAGTATCCCACTTTTTCTTTGCGAACCGTTTTCTCTGGATATCTGGATATACTCCTTCACTTCCTCATTCCACCACCAAGTCTACCTATCTATCTATCTTTACCTTACGCTGTATCTCCCTGTACTTCTGTCTGTTCCCTTCAGTCCCCTCAGTGTTCCACCTCTTCTTTGCTAACCGCTTTCTCTGTATATACTCCTGCACTTCATCATTTCACCACCAAGTCTCCTTATCTACTTTTCTTCCAGATGACACACCAAGTACTCTCCTATCTGTCTCCCTGACAGAACTAGCTGTAGTTGTCCAATCATCTGGAAGCTTTGCCTGAAAACCATACAATACTCCTTCCTTTTTAGCTTCCACCACTTTGTCCTCTGCTCTGCCTTTGTCCTCTTGATCTTCCTTGTCACCATCTTCCATGACACCATCCCATGCTGTCTGGCTACACGCTCACTTACAACTACTTTGCAGTCACTGATCTCTTTCAGGTTGCCTCGTCTATATAAGATGTAGTCTATCTGCATGCTCCTACCTCTGCTCTTGTAAGTAACCCTATGTTCCTGTCTTTTCTGAAAAAAAGTGTTCATTACAACCATTTCCATCCTTTTTGCAAAATCTACCACCATTTGTCCCTCTGCATTCCTATCCTGTATACCAAATCTGCCCATCAGTTCTTTATCCCCTCAATTGTCTGCACCAACATGTCCATTGAAGTCTGCACCAATTACTACTCATCTCTGAGGTATTCTGCATCACTTCAGCTAGCTCATTCCAGAACTTCTCCTTCTCCTCAAACTCACATCCCAAGTGCGGGGCATAGCCACTACTGACATCTCACATTCTTTTCACCTCCAGAACACTCCTAACAAACTCCTCCTTCAAGATAACTCAGACTCAATTTCTCTTCTTGTCTGTACCATGATAGTACAACGTAAAGCCTGCTCCTAAGCTTCTGGCCTTTCTACCCTTCTACCTGGTCTCCTGGACACACAGTACATCCACTCTATTTCTCTGCATCATGTCGACCAACTCTCTACCTTTTCCTGTCATAGTCCCAATATTCAAAGTGCCTACTCTCAGTCCCAGACTCTCGCCTTTCCTCTTCTCTCTCTTCCGAACACACCTTCCTCCTCTCTTTTTTTGACCTACAGTAGCCCAGTTTCCATTGGTTCCCTGTAGGTCATTGGTACCAGTGGTGGTCGTTGTTAACCCGGGCCTCAAACAATCCGATATGATCTGGTTATCATGGTTGATTTGCTTGTTTGGTTTTGGCAAATGTTTTATGCCGGGTGCCCTTCCTGACGCAACCCTCTGCTTGGGAACGGCTCAGGGAGTCACTGACCCATGCCCCCTCAGAGGCTGGCTCAGGGAGACTATATGCAGGCTATATGAATTTAATTTTATGAACAGAACAGATAAAGTTTCTGTTTAAGAAAAGTGCTGAGATCATTGTTGCTCAATTGCTTTAATTTGGTTCATTACCTGCTCATCTAAATGCTGCATGTAATACAGGCCCATGTCACCAGTGATATTTAAACTTGCTGCTAAGCTTGAGAACCCAGTCTGAAATCTAATTGTACTTAATGCAATATGCAACAAGATTGACTTCAGGCAATTTACTTCAGAGAGATCAAATGAATTACATTTTACTGTAAGGGTGTCCGTGAAGAACTTGGGAAGCTGTGCGTTTCAACCAAAAACCTGGAAAAATAATGATTAACTGTTTCACCCAGATTAACAGCTATTATGATGCAAGATTTCTAATGTCATTAAACCATTACAGCAGCATAGTTCTGCTTCATGTATGGTGTGTTGCTCACAGCTCATAGGGTAAAGGAAAAAATCAATTATGTTTTTTCAAAATGACTTTCCAAATAATTTGACACCAGGCACATAAAGTATAGATAATTAAACAAGTTCTCAAATGTCACTTCTCAGTCAGGTCTTTCTTTCTGTTATTCTGTGTGGCAAAGTCTTTTTTTAGCCTAATGACTGGCATCATTCAGGCAATTTCATGTCATCAACAGCTATCTGTTCCTGTATCAGGGTTTCTTAACGCATTCAAAGATGGTTGACGGGGACTCATAAGTACATGACTACTCAATGAGGGTTAAAGAATATATTCCCAGCCTACCTTCAAACCTTTTTTTGTCTTAGGAGGAAAACCAATGCTTCTATTTTAAATCAAACAAACTCATCTTTTTTGTAGAATAATAAATGTTTAGAGCACTTTTCATCATTTGCTGTACAAATGAGAAGAGCTAAGAGTAGGGTGCAAATTGGGATTCATCTTTAATCGACAACAACAGCATGTGGACAGAAGAACAATTATGAATTGTTTGTTTAATGCTTCTGTATAAAATACTTTCACTGAATGGGTGAAAATGTTGTAACCCCACATGCCATACCCAGAGGTCATAAAATTCTGTCAAAAGGTTTGAGGAATAGACCCTCACCAAAAGCCTGCACCCCCTCCCCATCCCCACCCCCCGCCCCATTACACAAGCAAATGCAGTATCTCTCATATATCAGCTAAGTACATATTTATTAGTACAGTCATTGTATCTTGAGGGTTTGCACTAACTTTGCTCCCCTCTGTTTGTCCCACCTCATTGTACTCCTATTTCTCTTGTTTAATGAACCCAAGTAATGTTTAACTATTTTTTGGCAGCTCATCAAAAATGCCGATGCCAAAAACTTGTGCATGTTTGGATAGATATTCTCAGCAAATTCTAAATTTTTGGGCTATGCGATTAGAATATTTTTGGAACCGGCAGAAAACTGGAAAAGCTTCTGGAAAATGCTGACTTATGGTTATCCACATTTACCTTGCTATTCAAGTATTAAACTGGTTTCCGGTTTTCACCCATTCATACAAGTTTAATTCTGGCCACAAGTTGATTAAATGAAAACCCACTGTGCTGTGTACTTTCTTCACTGAACTTTAGCTCAATAAGACTGAACTCCAATTTTTGCTATTTTTGCATTCTCTGGAGAGCTCAGAGACTCCTGCACACCCAAATTTTACAACCCAGGAGATCCTGCTAAGACTGTGGTTTTAAATAACGATCACCACCTGTTAAAGGAGTCAACATTTCTGTGGTATCTGCAAATCAACTGATAAGTGGGATATAGCCGGAGGGTTTTGAATTGTTCTTCCTTAAACTCAGAATCACTCCAACCCCCCCCACCCCCCCCACACACACACACACACACACACACACCCGAGCTGGTCATGAGCTGTAGGTAATGACTGAAAGAACGAGATTGCGGTTATAAGCGGCCAGAACGAGTTTTCTTCACAGGGTGGCCGGACTCTCCCTTAGAGATAGGGTCAGACGTTCGGTCATCTGGGAGGAGCTTGGAGTAAAGCCGTTGCTCCTTCCTATAGAAAGGAATCAGATGAGGTGGCTTGGGCATCTAGTCAGGATGCCTCCTGGACGACTCCCGGGAAGGTATTCCGGGCCATCTGGGAGGAGACCACGGGGAAGACCAAGGATATGCTGGAGAGACTATGTCTTTAGGCTGGCCTGGGAACGCCCTGGGGTCCCCCCAGAGGAGCTGGACCATGTGGCAGGGGAGAGGGAGGTCTGGGCCTCACTGCCCCGGCTGCTGCCTGAGTGACCAGACTCTGTATAAGCGAGTGAAGATGGACGGATGGATGGAACTGTGAAAGATTTTATATTGTTAATCAAAGAAGGCTTATTAAATTAGAGGTTTCTTTGTTGGTCACAATTTTCTTGTTTACATAATGATATCCTCTCTCTCTCTCTCTCTCTCTCTCTCTCTCTCTCTCTCTCTCTCTCTCTCTCTCTCTCTCTCTCTCTCTCTCTCTCTGTATGTGTTTCTGTCCATATGTCAGAGGAGTAGTAGCCTCGTCAACGAGTCCACCGGAAACACAGTGTCTTCCCCTACAGCTCCTCCACTGACGGATACCAACATATACAATGTCCAACAAGTCAGTGTGTAAATCATAACATACATATATACACACAGACAGACAAAGATAATTCTTTTCTAGCCAATAAGTATTGGCTCAAGGCTTATTTTACTTGCTGTTTGGTAATACTGGATATCAGAAAATTGGAAAATTTCAAATGGACTGACTTAGAATGCTAAACATTTTTTCACACTTGGAAGAAATCCTTTGCAGTCCATTACTGCTCAGGCACTGGAACCCATGACCATCATTTAACACTTAAGTCAGGTGCTTTGCAATATTTTTGAGATATTTAATTCAATGGCCTTGAGTTGCTGCCTGTTTGTGTTTGTATTATCTTCAGAATGGTCTGTAATTATTGTAAGACCTGCACCACAGGTTCCTGAATAGCTAGTTGACTGACTTGGAAAGCAATTGTGAAATGAACAGCTGAAGACTCTCTCAAGTTGATTTTTAAGTACAGTGTATTTTCTCTAATGATCTCTCGGTACTTTTAAGTTTTCTTTCATTTTTACTGCATGTATTAAAATCCCAACAAGTGGTACACTCAAAAATATGATCAAAATAAGAAATACTTTATTAATCCAGAGGGAAATCAAGATTCTGTTGAACTTCTCACTTTTTGGATCAAAGTCAGTTCAGGTTTTGTGAAAGTAATTCATTGGGGAGTATTTTTTCTGTTGTAATGAAGAATCGCTCAAATTTATTAAAATTTATGAAGGGGTTTGAAAAAAGATCAAAAATGGAAGCACATGTAGTGCAGCACATACTATGTAACAATGGTGTAGTTCAAACAGTAGGGGCTAGAATACCTCTTAATTTCAAATATCACCTCACAGTTCAAAGAGCGCTATCGGTTCTTAAGCTGCAAAACACTCCTATTATTTTTCAGGAACAAATAGAACCGCCTGTCAAACCTGAATTATCCTGTTTCTGAATAATATAACAATAATTGAAAATTAAGACAAAATAAAATATGTCAAAACCATAGATGAGTCAACATGAATATGAATTTATGTATTTCTTGCATTTTTTGAACAAATGTCTACTCTAAGCTTCATCCTTGCCCCTGTAAAAAGTAGCATAAGAGTTAACTTCACATATCTAGACTCCCTATCATAATTGTTAATGGGCAGTTTGGTGGAATTTCATCTCAAGTTTGTGTAGCTGTTTGTTTCAAATAAACTTGCTGTTACCCTGTGAAACAGCAGTTACTTTCCAAAGACAAAAAACAAAAAACCTTAACCATGCCTTCTTTAAAATTCACAATCAGGAATCCATTTTCAGGGTCACAGATGAACATGATCTGGTAGAACCTCAATGAAAAGGTTTCCATACAAAAGAGTTCAAAAGAGAGTATTCTTACACGAATCAGTGTGAACCATTTGACTTGGCTCTCACATTTACACAAACATAACTACAAAGAAGACAAGAAATGTTGGACCATGTTAGAAAACCTCCACCAAAGACAGTAACAGAAAACACATTTAAAAATTAGTTTCATATCCCCTCAACTGCTTCGGCTCTGTAATTTATATTATATGTAATCCATAAAAATGATGTGGCAGATATTTTTGGGGAATTTACATTTAAAGAAGCATTTTGAATTTGTGTTTTGACCTTGGTAATAGCGGTTTAGATATTTTTATCACTCTATTTCTCAAAAGTATAATCAACACAAAAACATACATTTACCAGCTATTTTGACACAATAAGTATATACTGTAAACAAGATTTTTTGTATGTACTCAATTTAATGTTCTTAACTAAGAAGTGTTTTTCCTTTCTTTCTTTCACTCTTTCCTATCCTGTTCATCCAGGGCCTCCCCATTTTTTTCCCTTCATCAGAAGGCACACTTGTCTCACACGGCTGTTCCTCAACACTGAATTCTAATGTTCAATCTCAGCCCCGGGCTTTCATGCCGCCTCGCCTGCTACCGCACAAAATGTGAGGCTTCATCAGCTGCCCTACCTGTGGCATCAGAGAATCACAAACAGATCAAGTTTTTATCTTTGCTCAAAAAAATTAGAGATGACCAGATTTGGTATATACTGAATTGAATGCTGCAGCAATTCCTTAATCCGTGTTTGTCTTTTTTTGTCTTATCCACCCAACACACACATACAAACCAAAATTCAGCAGTGTATTTTTCATGTTTGCTTTTCTTTATTGAAAGTGCTTCATTCTACCCCATCATCTGGATACAAATATTACTGTTCATGAAATGCAATGTTTTCTTTATTGGACGTTTGTAGACATTGAAATATGCTGAAACGGCTTGATGATAATATAAAATTGGGTCCATTAATATAATGTATGTGTAAGGGTCCATAAGATTAAACTCATAGAAGTATTTCAAAGGCAATACAGCTCAATCGATACTTGTTTTTGAAAAGCTGAAACTAGTTTTTGAATATTCCAGTCAAAAAATATACAGAAAATGTGTGTGTGTCTGTTGGTGTGTGTGTGTGTGTGGGGGGGGAGTATTACATTATATTATGTAATATTAAAATGTTTATTTTAAATATATATTTTAATGTACAGTATATATCCCAAATATCTGACAATTAGGTGGACATCTGTCAAGGAACCCAAGTGTCCTTTGATGAATGGATCAAGAAGCCTTTGCATACACATGATTGTACCAGCTCAAAACTTGTGGTAGCATCATTTATATATGTATTAGATATTAATTCTAACCTTGAAGGTAAGACTTATTTTTATTTTTTCTAGATAATTCTTCTCTGCTCAAACTGTGGTAACATATTTAGATGCATTGTATAACAATCACCAGTGTTTGTCCGTGTGTGTATCTGTGGGGAGGGGGCTCCCTCCCTCCCGTGTGCTGATGTATGACTGATGTTTACCCATGTATCTTGAGTTGTGTAGTGTTTGTATATTGATGCCTTTGAAATCCTATGATTAACCGGTAATTAAAAGGTAGAGCAATGTTTTGTCAGAAATGTCAGCATCACATGTCGTTCATCTGTTGAAGCTGCAACATATCAAAATAATATGGTCTGTAATATGTGTTAAAAATAAAAAAATGAAAAAAAAAAAAAACGGCATGTCTTAGTGAAAGTGATTGAAGCTCTGTAGTTTACATGTATACAGTTATAATTCAAGTATGCAGATATAATTCAACATAAATATAGATATGAATAAAGAATGGATGAATATAGAATAGGTTTTTCCATTGTCAGCTTATAAAAAGTAAAGTACAACTCAATTTCCACCCTTAAATATTTGGTATAATAATTTATACTTTATTCATCCCTCATAGGGAATTACTTTCTCTGCATCTAACCCATCATGGATGAGCCATGAGCAGTTGGCTGCTGTCCTTCTCATCAGTAAATGAGTAGGATACTCGCATCACTTTTTATTTTTTGTTCCGTTATTATCATATACCAACGCATTAGAACCCCTTTCTCGTCATTTTTTGACGAACCTGGAGCTGAAGCTACGTCAACATGTTGATGTAGCTTCAGCTCCAGAATGAATGTCCTCCATGAATGTCTACATCAACATGTGTATCTATATTTAATCCTAACCTTAATAAAAGCAGAGTTTGTATTTTCCACATGTTTCTGTTCTAAATGAGAAATCGCGTTTCCTTCAGGTTGTCAAGTGAGCGCCCTCCTTCATGGATGTTTCGCTGATTGGCCCACGACATCTCCAGAGGGTTCAGCAGTGAATCCCGGCGTCCCAGGTTCACTCCCTAGATGCCATCAGCTCACTTGAAGGCCCAAGTTGGATCTTCTCTCTTCCACAGCCACTGGCTCCTGTTCTCAGCAACCCTGGAGAGGTCCTTGACTGTCTGTCTGTGGGCATGTCCTTGTACTCCCATCTCTCTGAGTAGCCTAGATGTTGAGGTAGCTATGAAACCTCTGCAGCCTACTTCCACTGGACAAACCTTGGCTTTCCAGCCTCGTTGCTGAGCATCTACAATGAGTTCAGCATATCTCAGCTTCTTCCGTTCAAAGGCCTCTTCCACTGCACCCTCCCAGGGTAGCGGTAGCTCTATGATGTAAGCGAGCCTGAGTGACGATGACTACAGAACGAGGTCTGGTCACAGGTTGGTGGATGCGATCTCAGCTGAGAAGCAAAGTTTCTTGTCCCGGTCCGCCAGCAGCTCCCAGTCCCGTACACTGCCGAGTTGCCCAAGGTCAGTTCTCATGGGGGCGAGGGTGGCTTGCCCCTCCCGCACGAATGGAGTTGCATGCCAAGAGGATGACGGGGGGGGGGGAAGGGCGTTCATGCTCGTCCAGTGAGTTTCCAGCACCGCTGCAAGACATTTTAGTACCTGATTGTGCCACCAGGTATAACGGCCTTGAGTGAGGCTGGTCTTGCATCCTACTGTAACTATGTAAATAATGTGTTTTATGGGTTGTATGTTGGTGCTCTGTCAAATTTGGTTTGTTGTGGGGAGAAAGTATGGAGTGTGATTGATTCTACCGGCCCTTGTTTCAGGGGCGGACTGGTTTAAAGGACGCACGGGTGAGAGGGTAGATTGGTTCCAGTTGGCCGCGCGCGGGTTGAACCTGTCTGTTTCGCAAAGTGAGTATAAAATAAAGTTTCTTATGTCCTGCCGGAACGGCATCCTTTTCACTGGAAGATTCTTTGGTTCTTTACACCGTAACCCAAAACACCCACGGCCCTGGCACGCCACCTCTTAAAATTTAGGGTTACAACTGTTAGCAGCTGTGTTTTTTTTCTTCTTCTGTGAATTAGCCGTGCAGTCACCTAGCTAACACCTCGTGGGATCATCGGACTACAAGCCACCGCCCTGGCATCGCCCCGTGACAAGACGGCTTAACGCGGCCAGAGTTTTTCCCTCGCCCGGGCATTTTAAGGTGGACAGTGTGGTGACACGACGTTGCAATCGGTTGCGGATGAAGCGATGAGAGCGAGCAGCTCTGGCCCCAACAATGACGGTGCAGTTGCGGGAACCACAGAGACACGACAAAGATGATTCTGCACTACAGGGTCAAGTTGCCACCATACTTTCACGGCGATGGTAAGAACAAAGAAAGTTTTTGTCTGTGGAAAACAAGACTGGACCTGGCAGTCAAGGCGCGTGCAGACAGACAGCAGCTAGATGTTGCTACAATACTTCCCACTCGTCTTTGGCTTTCTTTACTACCAGACGTGCAGCAGGACTATGAGACATGTGCAGCTAAGCTGAATGACGTTTTTGGAAGAAAACTATTTTTGCTGCACTTCCAGACATTTGTAAATGCCAGACAATGCCTGCCCAAAGAGCCCCTGGAAGTTTATGCTGCAGAGGTCACTAGACTGGTGTTGGAGGCTTTCCCAGAATATGGCTTAACCAATACTTCACCAACATTTCAAAGACTAATGGAGCTAGTGCTTCACGGCCTGCACTGGAAAGAGTGTTTGATTTATTTGGATGATGTCCTTGTTTTCAGTCTCTCTTTTACGGATCACCTTCAGAGTCTTACAGAGGTTTTTCAGACGTTTCCGCTCAGCCGGTCTCAAGTTGAAAGCCAAGCAGTGCCAGTTTGCACGAACACAAGTCACATTTCTCGGACATGTTGTTTCCAATCGGGGGCTGCAACCAGATGCAAGAAACCTCGAAAAGGTTCGGAGATGGCCTACACCTTGGACAGCCACGGAGGTGAGAGCCTTTATTGGACTGTGCTCTTACTACCGCAGGTTCATCAAGAACTTTTCTGTCATTGCAGCTCCTTTGCACATACTCACACACAAGGGGGCAATCTTCAAATGGACTGTTGACTGTGAAGATGCTTTTCAATCCCTGAAACATGCTCACACTCATCCACCAATTGTGGCACATCCCTTTTTCACGCAACCTTTTCTCTTGTACACTGATGCTTCACAGGACAGCATTGGCTGTGTTGTCCCGACGACAAGATGATAAGGAACGTGTTATTGCCTATGCAAGCCACACCCCCAGTCCATCTGAAAGAAAATGGTCTATATTTGATCGTGAGTTCTGGGCAGTTGTTTGGTTTGTGAGACATTTTAAACACTTTCTCTCTGACAGCCCATTCACTGTGATTACAGAGCATAAGCCCCTACTGAGTCTGAGGAAGACCCCTGTAGACAGTGACCCAAGCAGTTGATGAATTTTTGAGCTGGATGTGTACGATTATGACATCTTACAATGTGAGGGCAGACAGCATGCTAATGCAGATGCCATGTCTAGGCGTCCGACCATTGAGACTCAAAACAAGGCTGTCCAGTGCATTGCTTCTTCAATCACCGTCACGGACTCCACCGCATTGCCTAACAGGGACACAACTGATGAAACTGACACAAGGTGGCCTGAATTGAGCCACACACTTTCTGTGGACTTGGACGAACTACGACAACAGCAACATGATGATGTCTGTCTCAGAAAGGTCATCACATGGCTTTGTGATGACAGGCGGCGACCACCCATTGGTTGTTTGAAACGCTCCTCCCCCATGCTGAGAAAACTGTGGCATGACTTCCCCAAGTTGTTACTTCGGCAGGGAGTCTTGTGTAGGAAGCTCAAGGCCAGCCCACACACACCTGCTAACTTCCAGGGGGTTTTGCCCACAACCCTAATTTCCACAGCATTGACGGGGTTGCATGGTAATCAGTTCAGTGGTCCCCTTTAGTGCGGAGCGCACACTTCAGAAAGCTAGGCGTATCTGTTATTGGCAGTATATGATGCGTGATGTTCCTAAGTTTTGTACTGAGTGTTTGCCATGTCAGCCACGGAACTGCCCCACACCACATGAAAGGGCTCCCCTGCAGTCGATCTATGCTGAGAGGCCCTTTCAGAAGGTTGCTGCGGATATCACGGAACTTCCTATTACATCATCTGGCAACAGGGACGTACCTATGGTTATGGACTATTTTACAAAATATGTTAACCTCTTCCCGTTGACAGATCAACGGGCTACTACTGTGGCACGGTGTATTTTTGAGGAGTGCATCAGACATCATGGTGTGCCAGAGTCAATCCACACCGACCAAAGACGGCAGTTTGAGTCAGACCTCGTGAAGCATCTCTGTGGTCTCCTTGGCATTAACAAGACCCGCATGTCACCATATCATGCTCAGTCAGATGGCATGGTTGAGAGACTGAACCGGACACTGAAAGATCAGCTTGCTAAGTCCATGGTTGAAACTAGTTGTTAATGGGACCAATATTTGCCACAAGCAGAGCTGGCCTTCAACTCAAGTGTTCATTACAGTACGGGGATTTCTCCTTTGTTCTTGGTGAATGGTAGGGAGCCTAACTTGCCACTTGATATTTTTTGAACTGTTGTCCCACTCTAACCTCCTCTCCCCCGGTACACCAGCAGCTTATGCTACACACCCCGCGACACGCTTGTCGTGGGCTTTCACAGAACCAGCTCACAACCCTGCTACAGCAAGCAGCGTCAGAAGACTCTGTATGACAAAAAAGTTGTGTTTCACCCACATAAGCCAGGTGATTTGGTTCTTCTGGATGATCCGGCACACAAGATGAGCAAGCTGGCTCCCAGATGGAAGGGTCCCTATGTGATCCCACAGCGCATGAACAATAATGGTTACCCAGGTGTTACATATGAAATCAAAGATCCAACAAGCACTGGCTCCCGACAGTGGATTGTTCATCATAACAGACTGAAAACCTACAAAGGGACTTTTCCAACTTCCTCTTCTGTCAGACAGCCACCTGCTGCACCTGCTGAGGTGGGGACTGCACCAGCCCCTTGCCTTATGGCCTTGTCAGGGGCCTTGCCTTTTCGTCCTCCCACCCTCCACATGTGCCTGTTGATGCTGGGAGACAGCCGACACCGACACCCATCAGGGGTGCTTTCGGCACGTTATTCCACCTATGCCTCCTCACTCTTCCCCCTCCGCTCCTTCATCCCCCTCCCTCCCACCCTGTGGGCCCCACTACAACTGGGTCACTCTCTCAGGGACCTGTGGGCGACCGCTTAGGTACGGGGACTGTGTCACTTGATGTACTGTGATGACACTTAGTCACCCCTTCATTGGTTTTTCTGTTGTTAGGAGTCTGGTGATATGTTATGACGTTCACAGGTATCTGTTCATATTTTCATGCAAATTGTGTTTGTTTTGCATATGTCAAGGAGTGAACATGCTCTACGTGATATTTTCCAGCAAGTTGTTGGCTGGCTGAATTTCGGAATGTATTGTACCTTTCCACATATTGGGTTAATTTCTCATATGTTATGTGTTGGGACAGGGAGGTTGTGAAATGGGGACATTTCTACTGGTAGCAAGGGAAGACTGTAACCTTGTAAATTATGTGTTTTATGGGTTGTATGTTGGTGCTCTGTCAAATTTGGTTTGTCGTGGAGAAAGTATGGGTTGTGACTGGTTCTACCAGCCCTTGTTTTGGGGTGGACTGGTTTAAAAGACGCACGGGTAGGTTGGTTCCGGTTGGCCACGTGCGCAGGTTGAACCTGACTGTTTCGCAAAGTGAGTACAAAATAAAGTCGCTCGTGTCCTGCTGGAATGGCATCATTTTCACCGGAATATTCTTTGGTTCTTTACACTGTAACCCGAAACACCCACCGTCCTGACACGCTACCTCTAAAAATTTTGGGTTACACCACAAAGATGTGCTTCAGTGTTGCTGGACTTGAGCATAGAGGGCATATAGGGTCTTCGCCATACCACTGGTTTAGATTTGCAGGAGAGGGCAGGACATCATAGGCCGCCCTGATGGTAAAGCTTGCCCTGAAGGCCTCCATCTCCCACAGATCTTTCCAGGAGATCTTCCGCTCCTCGACTCCCTCCCATGTCACCCACTGCCCTTGCTTCACCTGTGACACAGCTTGTGCACGCCTTCCAGCTTCCCCTTCCCGGAGAACTTCCTGGACCGCCAGCTTGCGTCTCTGGATTGGCTTTGCTCCAGGCTGGTAGAATCATCTCAAATCTGACTTTGGCGCACTTGTACTCCTCTGCCAGACTAGAAACGGGCAGGTATAGCATCCCTTTGCCATAGAGCTCAATGCTGCTGAAGCACCTGGGAAGCCCAAGCCACTTCCTTGTATATGAGTTGACCAGTCTCCAGCTTTTCTACCTTTGAGAGCGGAACTTCATATAGGGTTAGTGGCCACAGGAGGCTTGGAGTAGTCCATACTGCATGCATCAGAGCTTTAGCTTGCCCGGAAGCAGGTTTCTGTCAATGTTCCTTCCTGAGCTGCTCAGGAAGGAGGGAGGCATCATACCAACAACCTAGGCTTTTCGCAGCCTTCTTAGAGACCGTTGGAATGGGTTCGCCAATGTAGGAGTGGTGGTCTTCCCTTGACAATGGAAATGCTTCTGGACTTGCTCGACTTGCTGAATTTTAAGTTGCTTGTGGTTATCAATGTTATCTTGGAGCTTGCCTACTAGCCATACTGTACAAGACTTGGTCGTGGTGAGTGTTGTGAGGTCATCCATGTAGGCTCTGACTCGTGGCAGCCTCAGTCCAGGTGTTATTCACTGTCTGCCTACCACCATGGGCAAGGTGAAAGCCAGGGGGAGATGGTGCAGCCGGCCATGATCCCCACCTCTAGCTGTTGCCATGCTGTGGTGTACTCTGTTGTTGTCACAGAGCTGAATGTCTTGGAAATAGGCCTTGACAAGGGTTGTAAGAGCTGGTGGGACACTGAAGTAGTTGAAGGCTGTCCACAGGAGGTTGTGAGGGATTGAGCCAAAGGCGTTTGCAAGATCCAGGAACACCACATGAAGATCTGTTCCCTCTTTCTTGGCAACCTGGATCTGATGCCAGATGACACCAGCATGCTCCACACACCCGGAGAAGCTTGAGATGCCTGCTCTCTGGATTGATGAGTCAATCAGGTTGTTTTACTTCAGGTATCCTGGCAGTCTGTGAGCAACCACGCTGAAGAAGATTTTTCCCTCCACATTTAAAAGGCAGATCTGGCGAAACTGGCAGATTTCCGATTAATCCTATTCCTTGGGGTTAAGGATTCCTCTAGCTGTCCGCAAGGATGTCGGTATCTCCTTCTTTTGCCACATGACTCTCATCAGCCTCCAGAGAAATCGCAGGATATCTGGTGCACCTGTGTGGTATTCTGTTGGGACCTGGAGCCGACATGGCTCTTGCTCTACGCACAATTGTGTCCACTTTGCTCCATCTGGTTGGGCTAATGTCTAGCTCGTGCTGTGGTTGTTTGACTGATGGCATGTCAGTTGGGAGTGGAACCTCTTCATGGTGATGGTCATCTGTGCAGATCTTTTCCAGATGTTTCTCCAGGTCTGTCTTTGACACTGAGAGACTTCCACTCTTTTCCTTTGTGAAGAGAGTCTTCACAAAGTGGAAGGGGTCATTGTAGAAGCATGATCTTGTTTGCTCCTTTCTTCTGTGCTTCTTGCGGAGGTTTTCAGCTCTCCTCAGTGTTGTGACCCTACTCTGAATTTCTACCTGCAGCAAGTTTATTCCCTCCTTCTCCTCCTCTGTGGCCTTCCGCAATTGTTTATTCAGCTGCCTCCTCTTCTAGACTAGGCGGTCTATTTCTATCTTCCTTCTGGACTTTGTAAGAACTGTTCTATTTGATAATTTGCTTTCGACCACACCAAACCATTCCACTCCAGGCATAGATCAGCCAGCCCATTCTCTCCAACTTCTTTAGGGCAGTGCTTTTGATCCCCTCTCGGATGTTGCTGAGATCAGTGTTGATCTCCTTCCACAGCGACATGTTGCAGGACTTTGGCCACTTGACTAATGGCCTTCGCCCTGGGAGCTTCTCCTCTGCTGCTGGACGTGCTATGTTGGATTCAGGTTCCTCTCTTGTGCCTAGTTCTTCCTCCTCTGGGACAGGGGCATTGGTGTCCTACAGACTGTGGTGTGTGTCCTGCTGCTGGACTTCAGTTGACTGACTCGGCCTGCTTCTCAAAAAGTAGCTGTCGATGCAACATCCCTGTTGACCCTTCTTCAGGCACCCTTTCTTGCCCTGGTGTATCTTCAGGCCGAGGGTGGAAGTAACCTTTGTTTAGCAACATATGCAGTTCTGGAGCCTGTGTCCTGCTGTAGCTGGTGGAGCCCTAGGTATGCTGATCATCAAACTCGTAGTCTGTTTCGTTCCTGTGTTCGTTACTCTGTTATCTGCAGATGAGCCATCTTCCGCCCCCACTCTTGCAGGCTCAGGGGGTATTTTCTTCATAGTATTTTTTTCATAGCAAGTTTTGGGTGGGACCCATACACCTGTTGTGCTGGGTCCCGTCAACTAGCTTGTCCATGATGGCCCATTGGGGCCTGTTCCCTCCTATCAGCTGTCTTACCATGCTGTTGCAAGGTCTTTCCCTTGTTCCCTTGGAAGTAGAGCCCAGGGACTCTGGAGTGGACACACCTACTTCCGGGGCTGAAGTTGCTGAAGCTGTCAAAAAGCACTTCAGTAACCGGGCCCCGGGGTTGGATGAGGTCCGCCCTGGGTTCCTCAAGGCTCTGGATGCTGTAGGGCTGTCCTGGCTGACACGCTTCTGCAATGTAGCGCAGATGTCAGGGACAGTGCTGCTGGCAGACCGAGCTGGTGATCCCACCTTTTAAAAAGGAGGATCAGAAAAACAAGCAACTTAAAATTCAGCAATTTACCTTAAAAATAAGCAGTACAGTCTCTCTCTCTCTCTCTCCCTCTCTCGCTCTCTCCCTCTCTTTATATATATATATACTGCTCCAAAAAATAAAGGGAACACTTGAACAACACAATGTAACTCCAAGTCAATCACACTTCTGTGAAATCATTGTGTCCACTCAGGAAGCAACACAGATTCATTTTGACTTGTTTTACGGACATTACATCAAAGTTGGATCAGCCTGGAGTTTGTTATTATACTTTAATTTTGAGTGTGATTCTTATCCAGACCTCCATGGGTTGATACAATTGATTTCCATTGATCATTTTTGTGTGACTTTGTTGTCAGCATATTCAACTGTGTAAAGAGCAAAGTATTTCACAAGAGTATTTCATTCATTTAGATCTAGGATGTGTTTTCTAAGTGTTCCCTTTATTTTTTTGAGCAGTGTATATATCACCTGAAAAACAGTTATATATATACATGTACATATATATACATATATATATATATATATATATATATATACATATTTCATAATCAGCAACACTCAAAAAACTAACATGACAGGTCGCCGCTCCTTCCGAAGCATCGATAACTTGCTTGTAGATGTCCTCCATTTCTTTCTTCAGTTTTAAAAGTCTCTCTGTCTCACAAGAAATCACTGCCAGTGAAGACAGTCGTCCTTGATTGGTCCTGTTCCAACTGTATGTTTTGAGTCTTTTCGGTGCCGAGAGTGAGCGCTCCCCCGATGCTGACGTTGCCGGAACAGTGACCACCGGCCGGAGCAACTTTGTCGCCTCTGGAACTGTTTGGATGAGATCTCTCTGGGCCAAAAAGTTGAGAAGCTGCCCAGGAGATGTACATTCATCTCTCACCGTTTGTGAGCTATACAGCCAATTGAGATTGGCAAAAAAAAATTGCTGAATGGCTGCACTCTACCTGCTAACTGTTTACTGTAGCTTGCTATTGCTAATTCTATTATTCTGTGGCCGACTAGTAAGAAGGATCCCTGGGATCAGCGGTGCCCCCTACCATGAGGCACCGTCACTGCGTGCCTCACTTAATGCCTCTTCGCAGTCATTTTATGATTACGAGCAACACAAGAAATACGTTACAGTTGTTGACGAAAAACATTAGACATATATGAACATTTGGTTCATATATTAAAAGTGTTTTTTTAATAGTGACATCCACAGAGACAGCAATATGGTCTCAATGCACAGCATGGCAGCACAGTTAGCAGAATCACTGCGCAATCCATATTGGGCTCAGCTGGGTGCCGCGTCACCGCATGTCCCTTCTTCATATTTGAAAGGTAAATGTAAATTTTTTTTTAGCAAGAAAAAAAAATAAAAATGGTGAAGCTCCATGGAAAAAGTTTTTAGTATAAATCACTGAAAACATATAACCATTTAATTTACTTTTTCATTTTGCATTTTATGCTTACCGTGATGACAGGTGAGGCCCGGCCTCCCCTGCCTCTACTGACTGCACATCACTGCCTTGGAGGGAAAAGCTGAAAGTTAAAGAGGGTCAACAGGTGCTCCACTTTGTTATAGAATGCCCTCTGCAAACAACTAGAACCTTGTTTGAAATTAAAATATAAGCGTTATAATGTTCTGTGATTTAGAACTTCACTTTAATTCAATAGTCAAGGAAATGATAACGCATAAGTTCACATTCTGGTATCACTTAAGGCCTCTACATACTCGCAAGCACAAAATGACAATTCAGTTGTTGCAGCTTGGTCTTGACACATCATGTAGGCAGATTTTTTTTCTCGCTGGGTGTCCACGAACTGTGTGACAGGCCAGACATTAGAAATGGCTGCAATTAATGCAGAAAAGCAGAAGGGTTGTCATTTCCCCAGTCAGGAAGGTTGTATAGTGATGATAAGTTTTGAGGATCTCCTGGCCAAGGCAGTGAGTAAGTATGATAACCTATATGATACATCTAGCATCGCACATGTAAAAACCAATATGGCTGATAGTTCTTGGAAAGAGGTAGCTCATATGAAGTTCACAGAGGAGAGCGTCTGTCACAAAAGATGGCAATACCTCCTAAACAAATTCGCCAAAAGGCCAAAGGCAGATAGAGCGGTAGCCCCAGTGGGAGGAGCTCAATTCCAGTACACGACCAGAGAGAACTTTGCTCTTGTCACCTTGAGAAATTGAACAAGCTTCCTTGTGGAGCATGTAGAAGCCTCCACTATGATCAACTTCAATTGGAAAATGTTTCAACAAAAGTGAATGACACATTGTAGCATGGTGTGGGGTTTGCCTTTCAGCAATTACTCAGCAGGAGAGTTGTTCGGAGAGATTTATTTTGAACACACCAGACAACAGCCGAGCCCCATTCAACTCACCTACTTTACTCACGGTTTGAACTCTGGTTTGGCCAGTTGCATCCCAGAGGATACCCCCAGGATGGCATAATATAACAGAAATCGTAAATGGTCTCTGCTCATATATTTCTTTCAACAAATTGCATTTTCAAAGTTTATACTGAAATACGTTCACCCATTCACACAAATGGAGGCAGGGCTGCCATGCAAGGCACTAACCAAGCTATCACAAGCAACAGGGGGTTCAGTGTCTCACCCAAGGACATCTTGGCCAAGGACAGGAAGACCCAAAACTCAAACCACCAACCCTCTAACTGGAGAGATGCCAACTGAACCACTGAACCACAACCTACTGTGGAAACTTAAAACTTTAAGTAAGAGCAAAAGATGGAAATATAAAAATAATGACAACCTCTGGATATAGTCTGCTGAGAAAAGAAATGCACAAGATGCAGAAAGGTGAATCTAGCAAACTTTGCTAGATAAACCAGTAGATTTTGTGTTACTGCTGGTTAAATACTGAGAATAGCACAAAGCATATGTACACTTTGGTCAGTTGATATATTAACATGTCCCTTGACATACTTCATTCTTTACAGAAAGCTAAAAAATTATTTTGATTGGACCAAGCCAGAAGCATTTTATTTCCACGTGCCTACGAGAATCAATATTATAGCCATGTACATTTTTACATACAAAGAAATTACTCTGCCATGAAGGTGCATATCAAAATGAAAAAGATGTAGAACATAAGCAAGCATAGATATGCACAGTATACTTTGTGAACATTTATATATAATCTTCTACAACCTTTTTAAAGATTTTTTTTCATTCAGCTATGATAATTACAAAGCATGCATGAATAAATGCTGATTTCCCATTTCAAACCAAAGCCAGATGTTCTCTGGTTTCAGTGGGTTCTCTGAAAAAATGTGAGGTTGGTGGTTACGAAAACCCTTGCTGTTATTTACATTACCTTCAGGGTGAAGGATGTGGAAATGAGAGAGCATGTGGCAGAGGCTTGTAATAAATGCACTGATTGGTAAGAATAAAGTTATGAGGCTCTGTTCCTACTTTATTTCCCACACAGAGAGACAGGGTTTTCCCTTAACACCACATCAGTCTGCAAACAGGAAAAATATTTAACCATATTTGAATAACTTGCAATTTCTACCTTTTTTGTTAATGAGTTCATATTTTGAGTTTTCCATACTTAATATAATACTTCATATCCATCATTTCCACTTATTCTGCACTCACATGTTGGGGATGCTGGAGCCTATCTCAGCTGTTCTCAAGTAAAGGGGCAGTCAATCTCAGGCCACATATATAGACAAACAACCATTCACTCACTCATTCGGGGCAATTTTTCCCAATTCTTCCCAGAGGAAACACACGCAGACACAGGGAGAACATGCTATTCCACCCTTGTCAGAATCAAACCAGGGTCCTCTGCACTGAGAGCTTTGTGCTGAATCACTAACCACAGCGCCACACAGCCTGAGCTCAGGTTAAATTTGAAGACTTCAGATGTTCATCGTAGTTATTAAACAGTTGCATTAACCCATTTCGCCAATGCAAGAAGAGCTTTTTTCATTGGAAAAATACTTAATGTTCAATGACATTGCTTACTTTTTTATTTATTTTGATTTCACAGATACCAAGTTTCCAGGACAAATTAAAAATACAAAAAACTAATGTTCCCTTCTCACAAATTTAAAACAGCAGATTGCAAAATCAAAATTTCATTGCCAATCATTATTCAAGAGACCCCCTGTCCATTACATTTATTTACATTCCCCATCTGCACATCATTTACAGAATAAGAAACCAGAGCTTAAAACAACTTGAGCCTCCTCCTTCCATTTAAAATCTAATGCTTCCGAAGGGTGTATATTGAACTTGTTTTTAATATTTGACGAAAAAAATACCCGTGAGAGCCGCTAACCCATCCATCCATTGTCTGCTGCTTATGGGGGCGCAGGGGGTTAGGGCGGTAGTCCTTGGAGTCTAACATTTCTGGTTCAATTCCTGCACCCTTCCTGGTCTGTCACTGCTCCTTCTCCTCATTAATGTGGCAATAAAGGTATTTCTTCTTATCCTGTCCTCAGGTCACTGGGACATTAGAATCTATCCTAGCTGTCATCGGGCGAGAGGCAGGGTACACCCTGGACTGGTCACCAGTCATTCATAAGGCCAAATAGAGTGGGGCAAAAGAGTAGTCAGCCACCAATTGTGCAAGTTCTCCCACTTATAAAGATGAGAGAGGCCTATAATTTTTATCATAGGTACTCTTCAACGATGAGACAGACTGAGAAAAAAAATCCAGAAAATCACATGGTCTGATTAATAAAGAATTTATTTGCAAATTATGGTGGAAAATAAGTATTTGGTCAAGAACAAAAGTTCAGCACAATACTTTGTTGGCAATGCCAGGGGTCAAATGTTTTCTCTAAGTTCTCAAAAGGTTTTTCACACTGTGACTGGTATTTTGGCCCATGCCTCCATGCAGATCTCCTCTAGAGCAGTGATGTTTTGGGGCTGTCACTGGGCAACAGAGACTCCCTCATAAGATTTTCTATGGGGTTGAGATCTGGAGACTGGTTGGGCCACTCCAGGACCTTGAAATGCCTCTTGCGAAGCCACTCCTTTGTTGCCCAGGCAGCGCTTTTGGGACCATTGTAATGCCGAAAGACCCAGCCATGTTTCATCTTCAATGCCCTTGCTGATGGAAGGTTTTCATTCAAATTCTCATGATACATGGCCCCATTCATTCTTTCCTTTACACGGATCACTTGTCCTGGTCCCTTTGCAGAAAAACAGCCCCAAAACATGATGTTTCCACCCCCATGCTTCAGAGCAGGCATGGTGTTATTTGGATGCAACTCAGCATTCTTTCTCCTCAAAACACTAGTTCAGTTTAGACCAAAACGTTCTATTTTGGTTTCATGGGAGCATAGGACATTCTCCCAATCCTCCTCTGGATCATCCAAATGCTCACTAGCAAACTTCACCACCAGGGCCTGGATATGTACTGGGTTACGGGACATGTCTGGCATTGCAGGATTTGAGTCCCTGGCAGCGTAGTATGTTAATGATGGTAGCCTTTGTTACTTTGGTCCAAGCTCTCTGCAGGTCATTCACTTGGTCCTCCCGTGTGGTTCTGAGATTTTTGCTCACTGTTTTTGTTACTATTTTGACCACACGGGGTTAGACCTTGCATGGAGCCCAGATCAAGGGAGATTATCAGTGGTCTTGTTTGTCTTCCATTTTCTAATAAACGCTCCCACAGTTGATTTCATCACACCTAGCTGCTTACCTAATGCAGATTCAGGCTTCCCAGCCTGGCGTAGGTCTACAATTTTGTTCCTGGTGTCCTTTGACAGCTTTGGTCTTCGCCACAGTGGAGTTCAGTTTGTGGAGTAACTGTTTGAGGTTGTGGACATGTGTTTTTGATACTGATAACCAGTTCAAATAGGTGCTATTAATACAGGTAAGACCGGCCAGAGTCTCCCCAAGCCTGCCTTGGGGGGGCACGGGGCAGTGTCTCCCTGAGCCAGTCCCAAGCCTGGATAAATGCAGAGGGTTGCGCCAGGAAGGGCATCCGGCGTAAAACTTTTGCCAAAACCAAACATGCGAGTCAACTATAACCATGTCATACCGGATCGGTCATGGACCGGGTTAACAACGACCACCATTGGTACTGATGACCTACAGGGTACCAGTGGAAATTGGGCTACTGTGGGTCAAAGTACAAGAACAAGAAGAAGAGGAGAAGGGCGTGAGAGGAAGAGGAGAGGAAAGAGTCTGGGACTGAGATTGGGGACTTTGAATACTGGGACTATGACAGGAAAAGGTAGAGGGTTGGTCGACATGATGCAGAGAAGGGAGGTGGATATACTGTGTGTCCAGGAGACCAGGTGGAAAAGTAGTGAGGCTAGAAGCTTAGGACCAGGCTTTAAGATGTACTATTATGGTACTGACAAGAAGAGAAATGGAGTAGGAGTTATCTTGAAGGAGGAGTTCGTTAGGAACATTCTGGAGGTGAACAAAATGTCAGATAGACTTATGAGTCTGAAACTGGAATTGAAATTGAAGGTGTGATGCTCAATGTTGTTAGTGGCTATGCCCCGCAGGTGAGATGTGAATTTGAGGAGAAGGAGAAGTGCTGGAATGAGTTAGAGGAAGTGATGCAGAATATTCCCAGAAATTAAAGAGTAGTAATTGGTGCAGACTTCAATGGACATGTTGATGAAGGCAATAGAGGGGATGAAGAATTGATGGGCAGATTTGGAATACAGGATAGGAATGCAGAGGGTTAGGAAGATCAAGAGGACAAAGACAGAACAGAGGACAAAGTGGTGGAGGCTGAAAAGGGGGGAGTGTTGTATGGTTTTCAGGAAGGAGTTGAGAAAGGCTCCGGGTGGTCAGGGTGAGCTTCAAGATGATTGGACGGCAACAGCTAGTGTTATCAGGGGGACAGGTAAGAGAGTACTTGGTGTGTCACCTGGAAGGAAAGTAGATAAGGAGACTTGGTGGTGGAATGAGGACGTGCAGGAGTATATACAGAGAAAGCGTTAAGCAAAGAAGAAGTTGGACACTCAGGGGACTGAAGATAACATACAGGAGTTCAGGGAGATACAGCGTCAGGTACAGATCAAGGTAGCAAAGGCAAAACAAAGGGAATACAATGACTTGTATGCTTGGTTGGATAGTAAGAAGGGAGAGAAAGATTTACACAGATTGGCGAAACAGAGAGAGAGAGAGATGGAATGGATGTACAGCAGGTCCGGGTGATTAAGGTTAGAGAGGGAAATCCGTATTGACGGATGCTAGAAGAGTGATGGGAAGATGAAAAGAGTGCTTTGAAGAGCTGATGAGTAGAATAGGTAACTATTTCAGACCACAAAGTAGCACAGAAGGCAGTTGGTCCTGATGATATACCTGTGGAGGTGTGGAAGTGTCTAAGAAAGTCGGCGATAGTTTATGGCTAGAGAATTCAACAGGATCTTAAGAGAGTGAGAAGATGCCTGAGCAATGGAGAAGTGTGATGGTGACCATTTTTAAGAATAAGGGGGATGTGCAGAATTGCGGCAACTACAGAGGGATAAAGTTGATGAGCCATACAATGAAGTTATGGGTACGAGTAGTGGAAACTAGACTGAGAGCAAAAGCCAACATTTGTGAGCAGCAGTTTGGCTTCCTGCCTAGAAAGAGTTCTACAGATACAGTATTTGATTTGAGAATGCTAATAGAGAAGTACAGAGAAGGTCAGAGGGAGCTGTACAGGTGGTCCTCACTTAACGACAGGGTTACGTTCCAAGGGGTCCGTCATCAAGCAAGTTTGTCGTTAAGCAACACACCATTTCTACCGTACTACAATACAGTATTTGCATACATGTCAGCCATTTGTGCCGTGATATTTTACCTTTTTTTTCCTTTAACGTTTATATTTGCTTGAATATAGGCCAATTATAAGCGTGGGTAAGTGTGTACAATAAATACTCATAACTCAGCTGCCATAACATTCCGCATTATTTGCGGAATGTGCATTTTAATATTATCGCATAGGCCGTCGTAACTCAGTCATTGTTAACTGAGTACATTGTTAAGTGAGGACCAGCTGTATTGCGTATTTGTAGATCTAGAAAAAGCATATGACAAGGCTCCAAGAAAGTAATTCTGGTATTGTATAAGAAGTCTGGAGTGACAGAGAAGTATGTTAGACTGGTGCAGGACATGTATGCTAGCTGTGAGACAGTGGTGTGGTTTGCTGTAGGGGTAACAGAGAAGTTCAAGGTAGAGGTGGAACTTCATCAGGGATCTACCCTCTTTATGTTGTCGTGATGGTCAGGCTGACAGATGAGGTTAGACAGAAATCTCCATGGACTATGATGCTTGCAAATGACATTGTGATTTGTAGTGAAAGCATAACACAGGTAGAGGAAAATCCAGAGTGGTGGAGGTATGCGCTGGAAAAGAGGCGAATGAAGGTTAGTCACAGCATGACAGAGTATGTGTGTGTGAATGAGAGGAACCCAGTTGGAACAGTGAGGCTACAGGGAGTAGAGATCAATAATTTGGAGGATTTCAAGTACAACAGTCCAGAGGTTCCGGCTGAGGTTCTCTTTGGGAGTGACCAGGATGGATAGGCTCAGGAATGAGTCAATCAGAGGGATAGCACATGTTGGACGTTTTGGAGAGAGGGTCAGAGAAGCCAGACTGATGTGGTTCTGTCATGCATAAAGAGGGATAGTGAATATATTGGTAGACGGATGCTGGAATTGGAGCTGCCAGGCAGGAGGTCTAGAGACCAAAGAGAAGATTTATGGACGCAATGAGTGTATATGAAGGTAGTTGGTGCGAGAGAGGGGGTACAGAAAATAGGGTCAGATGGAGAAGGTTGATTCGCTGTGGCGACCCCTGAAGGGAAAGTCGTAAAGAGAAGATTCCAAATAATATCCTGTATGTTTTTGGGCTGAGAGAGCATGCTAACATGCAGAACACAAACTCCACTCAGAAAGGCTCCCTGTGGGAATAGGATCATGGGACCAATAGAACCAATTTGTGCTGCTCAAACTACTGCACCACCATGCCGCCCACTGGTGTGATATTTTTGCACTGGTTTTGTGTTTGAAAAGATGGTTGAATTCTTTGTAATTTAATCTTGTTATTTTTCTATCTTCTTGAACTCCAATGTCAAACATTCTTCTCCAGTCAGCAGCTGTCTCTCTACTCCTTAAGTTACTTTTCAGGAAAAGTCTTCTCTGTGGAATTTCTTTTCCTACCGAACTGAAGCATGTTATCCAGGTACAAAATGTTCCTGCCAAAAGGTGATCTGCAGAGCTGTTTATATTATAATGTATGGGGAGCAAATAACTTATAAGCGTTATGGTACGCTGAACTTAGAAATGGGTTACTCAAAACCATGGTTTTAGTCTTAAATAGTATTTAGGGATTTTTGTGTGTGGTTTGAGTCATGATGATTTGTAAATCCCATCACTACGACTTTCTCCCGATGACAATAATCCTAAAACAGCACTGACACACCCTTATTGTGAGCAAAACAATCGTAACAAGTGCTGGTATAAAACCAACTTGTTTATTTATCCCCATGTTTATTGCATTCTATGTTAGCAAACAAGTTGGGGGTGTAAGCATATTAATTTTTGTCCCTATCAATCATTGCAACATCCACATATTGGGAAGCTCAAGCCTTAGTAGACCTATACAGGATATTCCCCTTTTATTAAGGTAGAAGTGGTGCCAGCCAAACTGTTATGCTAATTGGATCCAAACCTTGGATGGGGTTATTAAACCTTTGATTTGTGCTGACAAATCAAGAGAGAAGACGAGGTTATGATCATGGTATGCAATCTATCAGTGATGCTGTTCATCCTCAATTAGCTGTCCACAGTACATCGTTACAGTCAGGGGGTCAAGTTAACCCCTACATTTTTGGGGTTACAGAACTGATTTACCAAACTCGCTTGTTTGAGAATTATAATTTAACAGCATGTCTTCCTTTTTAATTTTTTTCCCCAAGCCTTTGTGGTAGACAATATAAAAAGCAGAAATGAGAGCTGAGTTAAGCTGAGTGGAAAAACACTTACTATGGAAATTTTGGACCCCTCCATAATTTCTAAGGGGGAGAACTTGCAAAAGCACAGGAGGATCAAATACTTATTGACCTGACTGTATTTCTGAAAACTGCTCCCAGTGCTGCAGTACTAAATTCCATACACAAAAACATACAACTTTAAAATGTGCTTTGATGGAGCCTCCCGGTAATGTTCGTTATAATATAGAATAATTTAACAGACAACAAAAGCACCAACCAATGTTTATTGTAAATAATTATCAAAATAACACAAAACCATGTATGGAAAAATAAATCATTTGTGTATAAAAAAAAGAGACATGTTGGATGGAGACAATGAATAGGAAAATGATGTGAAAATGCTGATATACAGTGGGTGAATAGCTGATTGATTCCGGATGTAACAGCCTCATAAGTTCCCAAATCAAATTCTTACTCTTGCTACCAGACTAACAGTAATGTGCTGACATAAGAAAAAATAACAAAAAAGGGAGAGCCGAAAACGTATGCCTCAATGAACATGTGCGTGTAAGTTTAAAACACACTACACATCATATGGGAATTTGTACAAAACCAAAGGGATCAAGGGGTTGATGCTTTTGCCAGAGGTCTTTTCCCAAACTTCATTGCTTTGAGTCTAAACCTACTCAGATGGCAATACCTGAACACTACACGTGGTCATTTTTACCAAGCATTATACCTTTGTGGTTCTGGACACTGATTAGAGGTTATGCTTGGCAATTGTAGTTATAAACCTTTATACTCTACACTGCATTCAAATTAGGAGATGCAAAAAACTAACCCTTTAAATTAATTTCCAACTGAAGATTACGGTTTTCTCTAAATCTCTGCAAATTGGAATATTTTTTGGTTCCTTTAAAAGTCAGTGATGGTGAACTGCAGTTTTTTTTATAAGCCAATCAACTAATTTATGAACTGAAAGAAGTATTGGATAGAGCTTATATTATGGGATTAACACACCAATGCAGCAGAAAGTCTGTGGGATTTATGGTAAATTTCGAAGCGTTACTTTTTGTGTAATCATAGTGAGAAAATGGTAAGCAGTGAATCTGCTCAACAAACATGTCAAAATAGTTCCAATTCAGAAGCAATTTTTCACACAACATTCACTTCCAAAACACATAGATTATCAACAAGCGGAAGCTTGGTACTGACAACAAACACATACCAGTATAGACACCACACACCATTAATAGAAGTGTTGAGGAAGCAATAAAACATTGTCATAGTACCGTGCCAGCAGAGCAACACCTGAAATCAACCTTAAAAAAAAAATAGAACAAGATATGTCGCAGTTGAGGTTCTCAGTCATCCAGGTCATAGTGAGTTCTTATTGGAATCTTGTAATGGCAGCTGGACTTAAATTTCTTCACTTGACAATGTTTCACCCCACATTCGAGAGGCTTCTTCAGTTCGAATTGAAGAAATTCAAGTCCAGTTGCCACAAGATTTCGACAAGAAAGAAAAAGATACAAAACATTTGAGAAAAAAAAACTGTTAAATACATAAGACGTGCATGTTTGAAATGTGATTGACCTCAGATGAACAAAAGATGAAAAACAAAATTAACCCTGTATTATTTACCATGTACCTTATATAAATTCAAGTTTCTTCTGAATCTTTCTAATGTTATTCAATTATGATAACAGATATAAAAATAACTGAATTCAAAGTGAAATTACTTGCCATTTTTGTCCCAGTCTATTGGCAAAAAAAGTGCTTAAACTGTTCAAACTGATTGTATTTATCAATTTCACATTTCTAGATGAAGATAATTGAAAATAAAGTTAAGAATGTTTATAATTAAAACTAGGAACTTTCTTATTTCAATTAATATGATTCCTTAATTTATATTTAACTGACGACAGTTCATAATGTCTCTTCTATTTGTCTATAACATGATGGCGGGATTACAACCAAATTACAATACACACAGGTACTTAGGGAACTGTGGCTATGGCTGGTTGCAGTGCAATGCTTGGCATCAATGCTATAAAAAATCAAAACCCAAAAGGACAGCTCAACAGTTTATCAATATATGTTGGATAGAATATACATTTTTTGTCCCTTTTGTTTTTATTCCTTCTTTGTTTCTCACCTTTTTAAACATCAAAGTCCACTTACTCTTTGCATCATGACAGCTCAATATTTGGCTGATTTAGAATTCATCTTACTGATTTGGAAACCTGTTTTTTTGGTAAATTAAACTTGTTTTCAAAATGCCATTGGTAAAGCAAAAACAATCATCAAAATTTAGGGTTCAATAAGAATGAAAAAAAAAAAACTTGAGAAATCACCTTTAATTTAGTGAGATCTTTACCCCAAAATTAGAAAAAGTGCACCAAACCATTCAAGGATTTAGAAAGTAAAGAAAGAAAAAAAACATCAAGAAATGGCATAAAATATATATGAATTTAATTCACATATAAAAATGTAAGAAATAGTAAGCTGTTACAATGGTGAGAGGGGGAGTATAAACTGGCAACAACATCTTTACATTTAAAACACCTGGAATTATATAGTCTAAAAGAGTGTTGCTGAATTTAACTTGTTAAATGATTGTGAAGGGTAACCATATAAAATGTTGAAATAAACTATTATGAGACGAAATTCAAATTGTTTTTCTAAAGAAGACATTGTGATACATTAAAATTTCATAAAGGGTTTCCCAAATGTTTCCCTAAATTCTCCAGATGTATCATAGGACCAAGTTCTCACAAAGTGCTCATGAAAAAAATGGGCATGTGTCTCTTGCTTGTCAGATTTTTTTTTTATGCTTTTCTAAAATCATGAAAAGGGCAAGAACTGTTTAGTAAAATAGAGACAAGTAGAGCACTACATATCCATTATCACCTTTCACAATATCTGTATTCAAAATTTAAAAAAAAAAAAGAAAAAGAGAAGTTATTTTTCAAGTCAATCCTATGAAATTGTCTTTGGTCAGAAATGTAAAAATGTTTGTTTTTTTTTTATAGGAAGGAAACAAATATGTAAGGAGGATCATTGAACTGATCAAAATGGGGTACACCTGATACCAAGTATCGAATCATTCTTTATTTGGAGTTCTCCAAATATTTAAAGTGCTTCTGCATTATTCCCTCAACATTTCATGTGAATTGAACATCGATCAAAGTAAGGCAGACTGTTGTGTTTATCTACTCAACTCCGAAATAAATACATTTGCCAAAGAAGGAAGGTATTAAAAGAGCAGAGAAAGACTTAAGTTTTCAGGAGCAGATAAGAGTGTTGAGATGAACTATGAACCTTTGAAAATTCCAAATTGTGATAGTTGTCATAGCTGTTGATATAAAACTGTGTGTATTAAAAATAGCAGCCTATTCACACACCATCAAATGATGCCTTTTTGGGGGAGGGGAGTTATACACAGCTGAAAACACGACAGAAGCCATGAAATAAGACAAGTCTCTTTTTAGAGGGATATACAACGCAGAGAAGGGGAGGATGATGACACCGAAGACACTTATTTGGGGGAAGAAATCCTGATAAAAGCTCTGAGGTTTTTGTTTAGACTTGCTGTTCAAAGACTGTCACAACTGTCGTGGACAAAAGAGTAGTGGAGATCAGGGCTCATTCGGGTTGAACTCACAGTGGGCATTATCTCCAGGATGACTCCAGTACTGCTTCTGGATGCATGATAGTGTAGCACTGTCATATTCTTTATGTTTCCTGTGCTGCTCTTGCAGCCATCTTAAGTCCATGTGTTTTACAAGGTTTTTCCTACAATTGGGTTGTCCCTGAAACAGAAAAGAATGGTACTCTTAGATACAATATATTCTACTTGTTAAGGCTGACTTACAGAAGCGTGTCCTGTTGCAACTAACAGTCTTTTACAGAATAACCTTGATCCATACTGTGGTCTTTAATCACAGACTATAAATATTCCCCTTAATGTATTAACTTTGTATGCACAACAACACAATTGTCTTTTTCTGTAGTGTTTATCAGATTGACATTACAACGGTTACCAAGAAATAGTATGCTGTTCCAGCATAAGGGAATGAAAAAGTTGCATAAAATAAAGAAATCACCCAAACATTATCAACCTATGAGCTGAAAGTTTGCAAGGAATCACCTACAAATAAGGGAAAAAAAAATAATAATAATCAATAATTTTTCAACTAGCATTAATACTTGCCCATTTAGAAATGACCAAGCAGATGGCAAAAATAAATGAGGTGTTAAGAAACAATATCTGTGGTCTTTCCCAATTACTAAAATAAAAAGGTTCTCAATATAATGAGGACAAAAATGTATTGGTCTAGTGAGCAATGGGGTGAGCAACCTTTAACACCTAAAGAGCCATTTGGACCTGGTTTTCACAGAAAAGAAAACACTGGGAGCCGCAATTACTTTTTAACGTCTAAATAAATGTACCACTGTATATATTGCTTTTTCATATTTTGCCTATCTGGGGTTAAAAGTCTCAACAAATTGACTGTGTTTGGCTGGTATAGTGGCTTCCGCGAATGTGACGTATATTTTGAGCGTTGAAAAATTATCAATATAATTTTATTTTAATATTTCAAGATCACAACAACCTTCCAATTTAGAACTAAAAAACTACAATTAAAAAAAGGAATTAACACAAACAAAATGTTTTATCCCTGGAGCTAGGAAGTAACATCTTTTGAGTGGACACTGAAACACTGTCACCCTGTGGTACAGACTTACAGGCTTCCATACTGTGCTCTTTGGTCGTTCCTGATGTTGTGTTGCCTCTGAAGCTCCTCCATGATGTTTCGGAGCTGTTTGAGTGTCTGAAATGTCTCTTTGGGTTCCTGAATGGTAAATTTGGAATATTCCTCCTGCTCTCGCTGAGGGCCCTGGTAGACAGCCATACTGGCACATGCATCTATTGAGGAGAATTCACATTTGAATCCAGCATCTTTATGACTGCGCAGATGTGGCTGACATTTCTACAGCTTTACATTCATGGTCAATCATTATCAACACACTCTTAGTCATGAACAAATTATTACAATAATATTCATTAAGCCCATTACAAAAACCATTTGAAGTGCATTAAGAGGTCATGAAAACAGGAATAAGTCAGCAGAGCAATGTGTCCTTAACCAAAACAATATTATGTGCACAGGCAGCTCAGGATGGAGGAGTACAGATAAAAGAGCGTGCACTGCACATCAGAAACTGTTATACCTGACCTCATGTAAAGAACATGACTGTCGAGAAATAAATACTGTACTTTCCGCACTATAAGGCGCACCGGATTATAAAGCGCACCTTCAATGACTGGCCTAATTTACTTTTTTTTTCATTTACAAGGCGCAACGCATTATAAGGCGCATAGAATAGAGGCAACAGTAGTAGCTGGGGTTGCATTATGCATCCACTAAATGGAGCTGCGCTAAAGGGAATGTAAACACAACAGTTAGATAAGTCATTTAAACTTTATTAATAGAATACAAACCAATGTTCTGACAACTCTGTTCACTCCCAAAACAAGTTACTGCATTCACAATAGGGTACCATACGTACCAGTAGCTCTTACTGGTATTTGTGCCCCCTTCGTTGAAAACAATGTTTTCCCAACTCAATTTATCAAAGTTCAAAGTGTTTCAGAAAACGAAAACACAAAGGACTGCCTCTAAATTCATTGACATTAAGTTTGCATGCTAGCACTGTTGCCTTCATTTGAATAGTGACTGTAGAGACGCTTCTACTTGCTGCTCTCTGTTCAACAATCCACTGTTCAAGTTTGTCCTCTAACTGTAGCAATCTCGCTTTGTTCCCTCGGAAACTCTGTTTAGTCTTCTTTACTTGGCGCAGGTCATCTTGTTGCTTCCTCCACTTTCGCATCATTGATTTGTTAATGTTGAATTCTCTCGCTGCTGCTCCATTCCCATGTTCTACTGCGTGACTGATAGTCTTGAGTTTAAACTCTGCGTGTCTCTTGAAAGGAGCCGTTTTGGGGTCTTAATACACACACAGGACAGGACAGGGACAGGATCCAACACTTTGCACTTCAATGAATTGTCCTGTGTTACCGGTTTCACTACCTTAAAACTGATAAATTGAACATGGAATGACACAAAACCCTTATGTAAAATTGCATCACAGCACTAGCCTGGATTGAGCGTTGATTTATTATTTATTTATTTGTTTGTTTATTTATTTTGTGACCTAGGTGGTGTGACCTAATTTTCCAATCTATCAGTTAGCATTCAATTAGTCTGTCAAGTTTCTCAGTCATTGTTGATTCTGGTCAAAATCTTCCTATAACTGGACTTGATTTTCCCCTGTTGAAAACGTTTCACCTCTCATCCGAGTGACTTCTTCATTTTGAAAGGACTGTGGGAAGTTTTCGAATATAACCACGAATGTTGGGGGGCGGTCTAAGTTATGATGGTTTAATATGCAAATGGAAGAGGAGTTGGGTAGAAACTATGTCGAAGGGGGTTGCTGTGAAAATGGGGGTGTTTTTACCTTGTTACCACTTGAAAATCAAGTCCAGTTCATAGAACATGCATGTTTGCCTGTTTTTAGCTTATTTGATAAAAACATCAGCCACCCTATGAAGTTTCATGTGATCATCAAATCCAGACGTCACCTTAAAAATAACCCGATTTAATGCTTCATCAGCTCATCCCACCCTGGTATAGAACTGAACACTTCAGGCCGTCCTTTGAGCCCAAGGCTATCAGACTGTTCAACAGCAGTCTGGACAGCTGACAACTCTGACCGGCTAGAGATGCAGCTTTGTTACCACGACGTCACTCCTTGGCACGTCATCTCCTAATTCCTTCATCCGTTTTTATCCTTCTTGTTGTCATTCTGTTATCTATTCTTGTCCTTGTTGTCGTCATTCTGTTGTTTGTTTTTAATCACAGGTTCAACCCGGTGGACGAGAGGGTAGCCTCCCTTTGCCTTCAGGTGGGGGGATGGGTTCTGACTGTTGTTTGTGGCTTTGCACCCAGCAGCAGTTCAATTTACCCAACCTTCTTGGGGTCCCTTGAGGGTCAGTTAGAGAGCACTCCTTCCGGGGACTCTCTCATTCTACTGCGAGACTTCAATGCTCACGTGGGCAATGACAGTGTGACTTGGAAGGGCGTGATTGGGAGGAACGCCTCCCCCCGATCTGAGCTGGAGAGGGGTTTAGTCATTGGACTTCTGTGCTCATTATGGATTGTCTTCAACAAAAACCATGTTCAGGCATTAAGTCGTCCATATGCGCACTTGGCCCCAACGCACCTTAGGCCACAGTTCTACAATTGACCTTGTGGTCATGTCATCGGAACTGAGGGTGACGAGATGGGTGGAGCTGCCAACTGATCACCACCTGGTGGTGAACTGGCTCCGATGGTGGGGGAGGATGCCGGTCACAGCTGGCAGACCCAAACATGATGTGAGGGTCTGCTGAGAATGTCTGGCAGAGTCCCCGGTGAGAGGGAGTCTCAACTCCCACCTCCAGCAGAGCTACAACCACGTCCCGAGTGAGGCAGGGGACATTGAGTCCAAATGGCCAATGTTCCGTGGTTCTGTTGTTGAGGTGGCAGACTGGAGCTGCAGACGAAAGGCAGTTGGCGCCTGTCAGGACAGCAACCCTTCAACCCACTGGTGGACCCGAGCAATGAGAGATGCCCTCAAACTGAAAGTCCTATTGAGCCTTTCTGGTATGTGGGGCTTTGGAGGCAGCTGCCAGGTATTGGCAGGTAATGTGGCATGTGGCTTCGGTGGTAGCCAAGACTAAAATCAAGGTGTGGAAGGATTTCAGGGAGACCATGAACAACTTCTGGTGAGCATGAAGGAGATTCTGGATTCTGGTCCACCATCAACCGCCTATGGAGGGGGATGCAGTGAGCAGTGCTCCGTCAACACTGTGTACAGTGTGAGCAGGGTGCTACTGACCTCAATTCGAGACATTGTAGATCAGTGGAAAGAATACTTCCAAGTTCCAAGACCTCCTCAATCCAGGGGATTCTGGAGACACACCTATTCCTGAAGTTAATGAAGCAGTTAATGAGCAGCAAAAAGCTCTTCAGTAGCGGAGTTCCTTAAGGCTCTGGATGATTTAGGGCTGTCCTGGCTGACACGCCTCTGCCACATTGTGTGGATGCTGAGGACAGTGCCACTGGACTGGCGGAGCAGGGTGGTGATCTGACTTTCTAAACAGGGGATCGGGGGGTGTGCTCCAACTAAAGAGGGATCACATTCCTCAACCTCCCTGGTAAGGCCTATTCAGTGGTGCCGGAGAAAAGAGTCCGCCGGGTCATTGAACCTCAGATCTGGGAGGAGCAGTGTGGTTTTCGTCCTCGTCTAGAACAGTGGATGGTTCAATCTCACTGGGGCAGTTCGCAGCCAAGTGTGAAGCGGCCAGGATGAGGATCAGCAGCTCCAAATCCCAGACAATTGTGCTCAACTGAAAACGGGTAGAGTGCCCACTCTGGGTCGGGGAAGAGGTCTTGCCCCAAGTGGAGGGGTTCAAGTCCCGGGGTCTTGTTCACCAGCGAGGGAAGGATGGAGTGGGAGATTGACAGGCGGATCGGTGAAGCGTCTGCAGCGATGGAGACTCTGTACAGGTCTGTCATGGTGAAGAGGGAGCTGAGCCCGAAGCAAAGCTCTCAGTTTACTGGCCTACTTTCCCAACCCCACCTATGGTCACTAGCTGTTGGTAGTGTCCGAACAAGACCACGGATACAAACGGTCGAAATGGGGGGGGGGGCACGACGACTCTCCCTTGGAGATGGGTTGAGGAGTTTAGTCATCCAGGAGGAGCTCAGAGTGGAGTCACTGCTCCTCCGCATAGAGAGGAGTCAGATGAGGTGGCTCAGGATGCCTCCAGGACGCCTCCTCCGGGAAGGCGCTTCGGGCATATCCATCTGGGTGGAGGCCACGGGGAAGACCCAGGTGTGCTGGAGAAACTATGTCTCCAGTCTGTCCTGGGAACTCCTTGGGGTTCCCCCAGAAGAGCTGGACCATGTGGCGATAGAGAGGGACCATGTGCCCTCACTGCTCTGGCTGCTGCCCCCTGTGACCCGACTCCGGAGCGGGGGAAGATGTAAGGATAGATGGATGTTGTTATTCTGTTATCTATCTAATTCTTATTGTTGTCGTCACCCTGTATTTTATCTTATCCTTTTTGTTGTCAATTGTCTCTTCTATTTATATGTCTATTCCATTTATATTTATTTTCATATTCAGTGATATTGTTTTGTTATGCTGCTGCATCCAGACAAATGAATTTCCCCTTTGGGGCTAAATAAAGTATTATCTTATCTTAATAAATGAGTTGACACTCACCCTCCATGCTCTGGAGCTTGGTATCATTTGATGAAAGGAGGGAGAATATTCTCTCCGTTTCTCGATCACAGTCTATATCCAGCTGCAGATTGGCCAGCATGGGACTGAAACAGGAGAATGGGTATCAAGGTATCAGGGTCTGAGTCCAGGTATATACTTTTTCAACAGAATGAAGACAGAAAACGACTAGTGTGATGAAAAGAGGAACTGGGCAAAGCATCACATGACCACATATATTCATTCCTCTTTCAGAATTACAATGTAATGGTTGAGGTGAGGTGCTTATGTAGACGTGAACAACAAAAAGAAGAAAACAACATTCAAGACTTATTATGCTCTTCTATAGCCTGTGGTGAATCTGTGTTCGATCAGTGTGGGCATTTGTTAAAAGCGCTCTCTCTCTCTCTCTCATATACATATATACGCATATAATACACACACTCACACATACATATATATACATATATATATATATATATATATACACGCGCGCGCGCACACACACACACACACACACACACACACACACACACACACACACACACACACACACACACACACACACACACACACACACACACACACACACACACACACACCGAGACATATAGAAGAAAATTTGAAGTTAGTGAGAAACTTGTAAGGAACTGGCGAAAAGCGGAGGTTACTCTTACTGAAATGAAGAAAACTAAAAAAGATAATCGCGGGCTAAAAGCTAGGTGGCCACATTTAGAGGAACAAGTTCACAGAGGAACGAGTTCACACATGGGTGCTTGAACAACGTGCTGCCGGGAGAGGCTTGTCAACAGTAGTTGCATCTTCACACCAGGAACTTGCCAAGGAAATTAATATAAATGACTTTGCGGGAGGACCTTCCTGGTGTTACCGCTTCATGCAACGCAATCGCCTCTCTATCAGAGCAAGGACACCATCCTGTCGGGATTCAGAAAGGCTGGAATAATTGGAACTGCAAATGACGATGACTCGGACGTAAGCGACATACCAGTAGAAGAGGAAGCGGCTCATAGTTTACCTTCACGTAGTTGTTCAGAAGTGACACCGAAGAACACAATTTTGTTGGATTTAGTGATTAAGAGTGACACTGATTGTTTAGTTGTAGCATGTGCTACCGTATTTTCTGGACTATACGTCGCTCCGGAGTACAAGTCGCACCAGCCAAAAATGCATGATAAAGAACGAAAAAAACATATATAAGTCGCACTGGAGTATAAGTCGCATTTTTGGGGGGGATATTTACTTAAGAAAATCCAACACCAAGAATAGACATTTCATCTTGAAAGGCAATCTAAAATGAAAATAGAACAGAGAACAACACGCTGAACAAGTATAGCCAATATGACGCATAAACAACAAACTGAGAACGTGCCTGGTAGGCTATGTTAACGTAACATATTACGTTAAGAGTCATTTAAATAATGATAGCATATAGCACATGCTACAACCAAACAATTGGTGTCACTCTTAATCACTAAATCCAACGAAATCTTCTTCTTCGGTGTCACTTCTGAACAACTCCGCCAACTCCGAAGGTAGACAGTGCGCCTCTTCCTCATCTACCGGTACGTCGCTTACGTCAGAGTCATCGTCACTTGCAGTTCCTATTATTCCAGCCTTTTTGGATCCCGACAGAATGGCATCCTTGCTCTGATAGACAGGCGATTGCGTTGCATGAAGCGGTAACACCAGGAAGGTCCTTGCGCAAAGTCATTTATATTCATCTCCTTGGCAACTACCTGGGTGTGAAGACGCAACTGTCCTGTTGACAACCCTCTCCCGGCAGCACGTTGTTCAAGCACCCATGTGTGAACTCGTTCCTCTAGCTGTGGCCAGCTAGCTTTTAGCCCGCGATTAGCTTTTTTAGTTTTCTTCATTTCAATAAGAGTAACCTCCGCTTTTTCGCCAGTCCCTTACAAGTTTCTCACTAACTTCAAACTTTCTCTCTGCTGCTCGATCGCCATTTTCGGCTGCATATTTCACTACTTCCAGCTTGTAACCTGCAGAAAATTATTTTCTTTTCTGTGCCATTTTTGTTCAGCCCTTCTCAGTTGTTTTTATAAGTCGTTGGTAGCGTCTTTTCTCACAACGCACTTCTTCCATGACCTGTCCCCGCTGAATTTTGATTGGTTGGCGTGTGTGTGATGTTCACTGTTATATTAAAGACACACACGCAGACACAGACACACAAACATCAGAGCAAGAGAGCTCAATTATTTCACACATAAGTCGCTCCAGAGAATAAGTCGCACCCCCCGCCAAACTATGAAAAAAAACGCGACTTATAGTCCGGAAAATACGGTAAATGCTATAGTAATTTGAATGACTCTTACTGGAATAGGTTACATAACATAGCCTACGAGGCACGTTCTCACTTCGTTGTTTATGCGTCATATAGGCTATACTAGGATATACTTATTCAGCCTGTTGTTCTCTGTCCTAGTATTATTATTTTAAATTGCCTTTCAGGATGAAGTGTCTATTCTTGGTGTTGGATTTTATCAAATACATTTCCCCAAAAAATGCAACTTACTCCCCAGTTATAAATGACAGCAATGGCCGGTGTCTCCCTGAGCCAGCCTCAGAGGGACGCAGGCCCGAATAAAAGCAGAGTTGCGTCAGGAACGGCATCCTGCGTAAAACTTTTGCCAAAACCAAAAATGCAAATCAACCATAACACCCAGATCATACCGGATCGGTGGAGGCCCGGGTAACAACGACCGCCATTGGTACCGAAGACCTACAGGGAACCAATGGAAACTGGGCTACTGTAGGTCAAAGAAGGAGAGGAGGACAGCATGTTCAGAAGAAGAGACTGAAGCGGAAAGGCAAGAGTCTGAGACTGAGAGTAGGGACATTGAATATTTGGACGATGACAGGAAAAGGTAGAGTTGGTCGACATGATGTAGAGAAGTTATGTGGATATACTGTGTGTCCAGCCGACCAGGTGGAAAGGTAGTAAGGCTAAGTTGCACTATCATGGCACTGACAAGAATAGAAATGGAGTAGGAGTTATCTTGAAGGAGGAGTTTGTCAGGAACGTCCTAGAGGTGAAAAGAATGTCAGATAGACTTATGAGTCTGAAACTGGAAATCGAAGATGTGATGCTCAATGTTTTTAGTGGCTCTGCCCCGCAGGTGGGATGTGAATTTGAAGAGAAGGTGAAGTTCCAGAATGAGTTAGATGAAGTGATGCAGAATATTCCCAGAAAAGAGAGAGTGATAATTGGTGCAGACTTCAGTGGACATGTAGGTGAAGGCAATAGAGGGGATGAAGAAGTGATGGGCAGATTTGGTATACAGGATAGGAATGCAGAGGGACAGATGGTGGTAGATTTTGCAAAAAGGATGGAAATGGCTGTATTGAACACCTTCTTCCAAAAAAAATAGGAACACAGGGAAACTTATAAGAGCGGAGGTAGGAGCACGCAGGTAGACTACATCTTGTATAGACGAGGTCACCTGAAAGAGATCAGTGACTGCAAAGTAGTTGTAGGTGAGAGTGTAGCCAGACAGCATAGGATGGTGGTTTGTAGGATTACTCTGGTGACAGGGAAGCTCAAGAGGACAAAGGCTGAGCAGTGGACAAAGTGGTGGAAGCTAAAAGGGAGGAGTGTTGCATGGTTTTCAGGGAGGAGTTGAGAAAGGCTCTGGGGGGTCAGGGAGCGCTTCCAGGTGATTGGACAACAACAGCTAGTGTTATCAGGGAGACATGTAGAAGAGTGCTTGGTGTGTCATCTGGAAGGAAAGTAGATGAGGAGACTTGGTGGTGGAATGAGGAAGTGCAGGAGTATATACAGAGAAAGCGGTTAGCAAAGAGGAAGTGGGATACTGAGAGAACTAAGGAAAACACAGGAGTACAGGGAGATACAATGTAAGGCAAAAATAGAAGCAAAGGCAAAACAGAGGGCGTACGGTGACCTGTATGCTCGGCTGGACAGTAAGGAGGGAAAGAAGGATCTATAAGGTTGGCAAAACAGAGATATAATGATGGAAAGGATGTACAACAGGTCTTGGTGATTAAGGATAGAGAGGGAATGTATTGACAGATGCTAGAAGAGTAACGGGAAGATGGAAAGAGTACTATGAAGAGCTAATGAATGTGGAAAATGAAAGCGAGGCAAGGGTAGAAGAGGTGACTATTGTAGACCACAAAGTAACAGAGATTAATAAAAATGGAGTGAGGAAGGCATTGAAGAGGATGAAGAGTGGAAAGGTAGTAGTATAGATGAATAGATGATATACCTGTGGAGGTGTGGAAGTGTCTAGGAGAGGCAGCAGAAGAGTTTCTGACTCGATTATTCAACAGGATCTTAGAGAGTGGGAAGATGCCTGAACAATGGAGACAAAGTGTGGTGGTGCCCATTTTTGGGAATAAGGGGGATATGCAGAATTGCGGCAACTATAGAGGGATAAAGTTGATGAGCCATACAATGAAGTTATGGGAAGGAGTAGTGGAAACCAGACAGAGCACAGAAGTCAGCAATTGTGAACAGCAGTATGGCTTCATGCCTAGAAAGAGTACTACTGATGTAGTATTTGCTTTGAGAATGCTAATAGAGATGTACAGACAAGGCCAGAGGGAGCTGCATTGTGTTTTTGTAGACCTAGAAAAAGCATATGACAGGGTGCCAAGAGAGGAGCTATGGTATTGTCTGAGGAAGTCTGGAGTGGCAGAGAAGTATGTTAAACTAGTGCAGGACATGTATGCAAGCTGTGAGATAGTGAACAGAAAAGTTCATGGTGGAGGTGGGACTCCATCAGGGATCAGCTCTGAGCCTCTTCTTGTTTGCAGTAGTGATGGACAGGCTGACAGATGAGGTAAGACAGGAATCTCCATGGACCATGATGATTGCAAATGTCATTGTGATCTGTAGTGAGAGCAGAAAACAGGTTGAGGAAAATCTAGACAGGTGGAGGTATGCGCTGGGAAGGAGAGGAATGAAAGTTAGTTGCAGCAAGACAGAATATATGTGTGTGAATGAGAGGAACTTGGGTGGAACGGTGAGACTACAGGGAGTGGAGATCAAGAAGTTGGAGGATTTCAGGTACTTTGGGTCAAAAGTCGAGAGCAACGGAGAGTGTGGAAAAGGGGTGAAGAGACTGGTTCAAGCAGGTTGGAATGGGTGGAGAAAAGTGTCAGGGGTACTACTGTATGTGATAGAAGACTATCGTCCAGAATGAAAAGAAACGTCTACAAGACAGTGGTGAGACCAGTGATGCTGTATGGCCTTGAAACATTTACAATGACCAAAAGACAGGAGGCAGAGCTAGAGATCGCAGAGATGAAGATGTTGAGGCTCTCTTTGGGAGTGATCAGGATGGATAGGATCAGAAATTAGTCTATCAGAGGAACAGCACATGCTAGATGTTTTGGAGAGAAGGTCAGAGAAGCCAGACCAAGATGGTTTGGTCATTTACAGAGGAGGGATAGTGGAGTCAATTGCACAAATCCAATGTTTTATTGTTACTGTTAACTTCACTGTTTTTATTTGTAAGTATATTGTGAAAAAAGGGGGCAAAAATAATTTTGAAATATATGAAATATATTTCAAAACCACAGCTCTCTGTTGAGTCATACAGTTTGTAGAAGGCCAGCTTATTAAGTTAGGTAGTAGAGTGCATGTGGAAATTTTCAGTGGGAGTCGGAAAATTAATATGAAGAGGCAGAAAAAAATGTCTAAATTAAACAGAGCTGATGCATTTAATTTACTGAGAATTTCTTTCATTAAAATAGTGTACCACAACATAAGGAAAGCCATATTCTTTGGAAGTGATGTAACTCTGGCCATGGTGGTGCTTATATTGTAAAGCAGGGGTGGGCAAGGTTTTTGACTAAAGGGCCACATTGACTTTTAAAATTTGACAGAGGGGACAGGTCACCACAAGATACGATACATATAAAAAAAATGCATTTTTAACAGTACATATCAGACTCGTCTGACATTTGCTTTGAAAATAAAACTAGCTTGGTTTTGAAGGCTCTGACTTGCATTTCATGCACAAACTGTTTTTCCCTTGTAGCTTCACGTGCAGCTCATTCAAGTGTCAGTATCTCCACAGTAAGGCTAAATCACTAAGCAAATCTGTGTCATTCGGCTCAGTAAAATTCTCAAGTATCTCCAAAAATGAAATAATCTCCTGTTTGAGCTCCCACATTCATTGATCCGATCATTCAATCATTCACATCAAGAATTCTGTACCAATCTTTGGCGGGCCAGATTAAAAAGACCAACGGGCCGGATGTGGCCCGCGGGCCGTAGTTTGCCTCTGTTGTAGAGGAAACACTCACGTTGTACAAGGTTTACAGCCTGGAGCACTGTTTGACGGACTCTTGCAACACTGCCAAGCTCCACTGCTGTAGTTTGATGGATGATAAGTTGCCAAGCGTCCTGTGTTACAGCGGCTGACCTGACCCAGGGCCTCCAACCACTCGCAGGCCTCCACACAGTTTCCTGCCTGCATGTACAGGGGCTTCTCGGAGTGAACCACCTGAAACATCTGACATACCACAAACGGCATTTCAACAACATTTTTCAATTTTGAGATCTGACTGACGGGTATGTCTATGAGATACATCCAGAGAATATGTTTTTACAGATAAACAGAAGTAAGAACTTTGTTATGGGTCAGCAATATCCCTCATATCAATTAAAAGGTATTTACGGAACAAAGACAAACGCAGCTGGATTATGATTTACCAGTAGTGCAGTGTTAACATGTGCTCACAAAACAACCAACTCAGTATTTACTTGAATGTAAATTGAGGAACTGCTGCAGGGAATGAGCTTTCATTTGAAAAGTGGGCTGAATTGAAGACCAGATATCTGATAGCATCCAACTTACATTTTTCCGGTTAAAGGCACTTTCATCCAGTTTCTCTACTGCCTGGATATTTTTTACATTGATGGTGCAGATGGCCTGTTTACCTGAAACACAAAAGTCATTCTGTCATCTTCATATTCCAAACATTAAAATGCATCATTTTTTATTTTGAGGGTTTTGATTTCCTTAAACAACACACTTAAATGGCCTCAGCGACTAAACCACCTTTAGACATGGCTTTGAATGGTGCATACAAGTGACAGACAGTTTTTGGGTACATTTTCCTCTTGTTGGACTAAAGATGCCAATAGCCAGAGAGGGCTACACAGCATGGCAATATGCTTTTCAACACACATGATCTGTTATAACTGAAAAATGACAGCGGAAGCAAATGAGAAAAAGAAATGCAGTGGATTTTGCATCTTTGACCAAAAATATTCACAGCTTTACTTCCATCCCATCAGAACAGAGTGAAGAGAACCCTTTTTTCCAAGACGGGCCAGAACTGAGGTATTCTTGTCAGAAAAAACAGAGCCCAAACTAATCCATGAAGACTTCATCCCATCCAATAATCTGCTGATCAATCCAATAAAGTAAATCCTTCATAAAATTCTGATTGTGAGTTTACTATTTAAAAAAAAGTCCTCTGTAACTAAATTTCCCTTGTGAAATGTTATGATCACACAATGTCAATTACAATGTCTAGATCAGAGAGAATACTTTTCTAGGGACCAAAAGTCCACTTGGGACAGACTGGCTGAACTAAAAAATGAAAGTTACCATGTGGGCAACTGTTTTAATCAGTATTAGAATCACATGTTTTCACTTATTAACATGGAAATGGAAAGGAATCCTCTTTAAGTGTTTATCCCACAAAGCTATTTAATAGAACTTAAAATAGGCTCAGAAACTTTGGACCACACAGGCACACATGAGGTATTTTCTTCTCTCCTCATGTGCCATGACCAAAAAAGTTGCATTGCCTTTTTGAAGTTTCTTCCTCATCTATATTCCACCCAGTAGGTAGTGATAATTTATGGAAAAATATTCTATACACAAACACACACAAAAATAATTTTCTTGCATTGAAAAAATTCTGTCAGGTTTTTTTGTTGCTGTTGTCAGTGTAACTGAGAAATAAATGGTCTGAATTAATTTAAGAAATCTATAGTTATACAAGAATCCATTAATTAACATGCAGATAAAAAAAAAAAAATGGATAGAAGATTATAATGTGACATATTCACAGTTTGTTTGACCATTTTTCCCATTACCGTAATCCTTCGCAAAAGGAAATTGGTAATATTGTTACTCTGCTGCTCCCCGCTGGCCATAGTACAAGTAGCAAACCTTGCTGGGTAGTTAATTTCATTTTAGATTGCCTGACAAGGTTAAGATCAATATTATACAATCTTTCAAAGAAATATTAAATGTGTTATGGCTATGAACTGAGTGCATTTCATGTTTAAATGCTGCTCACAGTTTTTGCATAGAGTTGACATTTAACAAAGGTAGAGGTAGGTAGGTAGGTAGATAGGTAGACTTGCAATTATTTAATTTTACAGTCTTACTACTAGACAAGTGAGTTAAAGTGCTACTTATTAAAGTTGATAAGGTGTGGTCAAAAGGAAAAAAATGGGTCTTTCTTTCCCACGATCCTGCTGTCTGTTGTTGTGAACTCCGTTAACAGAATCTCATAGTTGACTTTGTGGTGACGACTATCATTTTTTAATTTCTTAAGCACTGCATGGAAAGTTAGGTGTTAAAAATAGACCACAATTGTACCAGAATTTTCAGAGTGGGTTTCTCACCTTTATGCTTATGGTAGGAGAGTTCTCTGTTGGTCACTCGAAGCCATCTCTTTTTGAAATTTTTCTTGCCAAGGCGTTTTCTCCCCTGCGCACGTTTCTGTACTTCCCTAGAGGGTATTCACACTGACATGAGAACTGAAATGCCATGTCTCACTGGACGTTAACAAGTTATCATTTTAGTGTACGGTAATTCACAGGTTACTTGTATCACTATTCTTAAACACATGGTTGAATGTCAAATACGTTTTTCCAGTGATACCGTATAATTGGTTACATTTTAATATTGCAAAATGTGACACACAATCTAAATCCAGATATTAAAATAAACCAATTACTTCTGTTCTAGAACAGATCCACCTGCATCACATTGTTCTGAAGAGAGGCATCAGCTAATGCAAATACTTAATGCTTGCGTTAACTCTGGACATATGTGACAACTGATGAGCAAATTAAAGATCAATATATACGCTAAATTGACTCATGTCTTTTAGGCTTTGATTTTGTCTCCTTAGGTTCACTGTGGGCACTCACCCCTCCTTCAAAACCACTGCATCTTCGAAACCACTGGACTCTTTAGAAATGTTAGAGGATATCTCATCAAGAAACTTGGAATGGAGAGTGTAGCAAACAGTTATTGTAGAGAAAAATAATTGACAATACAGACATCCAAAATGTATGAAAAGATCTAAAAACAAATAAATTAACATACCTTTTTTACTTTCTCAATACAATTATCTTCTTGGAATGATTTAAAGAAGTCATACATGTAGGTTTCTTTGAAACTTGACTGCAGAAGGTAAGGCACATGTCAATTTTAGTCTTTTTTTCCTGATTACCGTATTTTGATGCCAATATCATGCTTCAATATATCGACATTCAAAATTAACCTTTGTTATTTTTTTTTTCTTTTTTGCATAATATTAGTAAGCATCTTACCAATTTTTTTGACAAACTACCCCAACTGCCTAGAGTCTGGATGGTTTTTGAAATAAGTGTTAGTGTACGGGAAATCTCAGGATCCTAAAAATTTAAGAAAAAGTAGAATTGGCTTCAATGCTAAGAATGCATTTGTGAATAAGGGTGACCATTCAAATGATGGGCTTTGTGCTGGCAGAAACACACACTTACAGGATGATGGGGACGGAGCTGGAAGGAGTGTGGAGAAAGAACAGCAACAGCAAAGAAGCGCAGGAACACAAAGCTGCTTACAGCAGAGTACTGGACATGTGGGTCGGCTGCAGAGGGACATATGTAAGAAGAGAGTTTATTTAAGATAAACATTTTTTACCTGTAAGCATTAAATAAAAAAAGTCAAATTATCCATTTTAAGGTTACCATCGTAATTTTTGCTAGATTATTGTGATTAACATACCTGCATCAAAATAAAGCAGTTTGGTAAAAAGAAGAAATAAAGAAAAGTGCTCCATTTCTGAATTCAAATCTTGAGAAAATACATAAGTTACGATAAATCAGTTATTGTTTTGCAATAATTGGAAACCAAAGGCATTTTTTAAAGCTGTGCTGGAACCCATTTTGATCACAATGAACAAACAAAACTGTTCAACTCAGTGTGACTGATAAACAAACCAAAACATATCTATAATCATATTTATCATATCATTTATAAGGATTTAGATTGTGTGTCACAATCATAATCTATAACCATATTTATAGTAATGTTTACACTCATCCTAACAGTATAAATCCAAATGCGCTGCAGACAGCAGAGTAGGAATTTCAATGTATAGGGAAACACATTTCTACATTGTACATGTGACAATAAACACTTTAATTCTTGAATATCCATGTAATTTACATTATTATACCAAAGCTACTATCATGAAACTGCAGTTAATTTTTTTTACATATTGCATTTTCATATTTAAATATAAATGTGAATAAGTAACTACTACACATTCTATCATCTTTGGTAACTATTTTGTACTTTTTGTACAGAGATTGTGTCCTTCCCCGTTTCATTTATTTATCAAGCACTGCATCGAAAGTTTATGTGGTTAGAATTGGCACAGACTGTCAAAAATAGAATGAAAGCGGCTTATCCCAAGACTGTCTGCTTAAAGATAGGGAGGGTGAGATCCTTTATTTGTATTTTTACAGAGAACATGTACACAAATAAGTAAATCAGTAAATACTACACAAGTCTAACAGTAGCAACTGTGAAATTAGAATCATACCAATGGACCGCTTATGAATTAAATAGCAGTACTGGCTAAATATATACTGCTCAAAAAAATAAAGGGAACACTTGAACAACACAATGTAACTCCAAGTCAATCACACTTCTGTGAAATCATAGTGTTCACTCAGGAAGCAACACAGATTCATTTTGACTTGTTTTAAGGACATCACATCAAAGTTGGATCAGCCTGGAGTTTGTTTTTACACTTTAATTTTGAGTGTGATTCCTAATCAGACCTCCATGAGTTGATACAATTGATTTCCATTGATCATTTTTGTGTGATTTTGTTGTCAGCACATTCAACTGTGTAAAGAGCAAAGTATTCCATAAGAATATTTCATTCATTTAGATCTAGGATGTGTTTTTTAAGTGTTCCCTTTATTTTTTTGAGCAGTGTATATATATATAGATAGATTTGGATATACGATTTATACGATCCAACAATTTGGATATAATTTGCAATCCAATTATGGTTTTAAGATAAATTACATTGATGGTTGTCTTGTTTTTATTCTGGCTGGTTTGATGGGTTTTCTTTCAAATTCACCTGGAAAGCGTTTGCAGGCCAAATGTCTTAGTGATCTGAAGACATCACACATGAGTGGAGGACAATTGGCACTGGACTGAGTGATGGAGGAGAATGCCTTCTGGACAAAACTTTGAAGATTCTCCTACAAAGGCATGAAAAACATTTATACATCTTTTATACAGACTACACAAAGAATTATCTTGGATTGTTCAAAGAGTCTAAGAATTTACCTTGTTCACCTCTACATTGTCTCCTTCCTTGAGTTTGATTGGGTCAATTTCACAGGTTTTGTTAGATTCACAAATCTATGAAAAATTAAGTACAAGAAAACAAGCAATTACAACCCTGAAAATTCAAACCAGGGTGATGGGATAATCACATGATCCAGTAGAGATTTTACTACACAAAATAATTTTTTGTGAAAGTTAAAAACTGCTCGGATAGCATCGTTGCAACATTTAATTATTAATGACAGAACATTATGACCTTTGATATTTTGTTAGTTTTAAGTTCAGTGTAAAACATTAATTCAAACTGGATTTTCATTCCCATCAACAATGTAAGAACAATATATTTTGTGATGCCAATTTAATGTCTAGTGCAGGCACAACAGAGTAGCATGTGTTGAAATATTATTTGAAAACTATTACAATACCAGCTCATTTATTGGTATTTGATTTTACACTTTCAAATATTGGTTCTGTTCCAAAAATTTTATCTGACTTTGATATTTATTATGTGTGTGTGTTCATATTCTTGGGGAGCTCATACCTCATTTATGACAGGCTTCAGGGTAACAGCAAGGTAATTTTTTCCCACAATTTTCATCATATCATCAATGCAGCGTGTTGCCAATGAATTGCCTCGGAATATAGTGTTAGCCTCCCTGTAAACAAATAGAGATGCTTGAATAAAATAGTTTTCCTTCAATTACATAACTCATAATATCATTCTCAATCATCTACCGAGGATGCTGCTGAGATCAGGCCAGTTGCAGGGTACATCCTGGATTGGCTAACAGTCGATCTTACAGTCACATGTAGACAACCAACCATTCCCTCTCTCATTCAAACAAAGTGTCACACTTCTTTGAGCACCTACCTACCTACCTACCTACCTACACAGCACTATGTGTCTGTAATCTGGGTTTCTGGCTATACTTACTGAGTGTTGTCTAGCTCCAGAACTGCCACAGCAGAGACAAAAGGCACAAACCGATTGTGATGGAGCAACAATCGAACTGTGGGAAGAACTGCCTCATAACGCTCTCTGCAGATATCCCCCAGGATGTGTGCTGCTGATGCAGAGATGGGCTGATAGGGGTGAGGGTATATATGGTCAGTGGCTGAACTAAAGAAGAAGACAGTAGCTGCAAAATGTGGCGAAATCACAAGCACAATATGTAAAGTACAATCACTGCAGACCAGTGCACAAAAAAGTATTGTATACTATACATACTACACAGTCTTATCTAGATCATTAACATTTCTGTAGAGTTTATATTTCTACTGCTTTTTAGTTTCTTTTGCTGTATATCATTATGTACTTAGATGAACCTATTTGGCATTTACTGCAGAAACAAAAAAATTAATCTCATGACACAGGGAAACAAAGTTTCTAGATGTGCATATGACTATAAGCACTTGAATCTTGGACCTAAAGAGTTTCCTATTGATATAATCAGAATTTTTTTGGAAAATTATGGCATACTAAAAGTAAAGCGATGTTAGAAATCAATTATTGTTGAAGCACTGCATGCCAAACTAGCTGTTTTAAATACTGTAAATCTATTACAACAAAAATGTACAATTGATGTCCTTCTGTTCATAGGTGTTCCCTACTAACTACTGTCTTACTTTGACATCTGGGGATCTGAGCAGCAAATTGCAGAGTGGTATGTAGCAGGCAGATGGCAGTACTGTGTCTTCTATGTAGGTCAGCTTTAAACGCAGGGAGCCCATATCATCAGACTTGGATTTGGCACCATTACCTTTAGGTTGGAGTAGGTACCTATTTAAACCAAAAGGGGACAGATTGTGTTGGTTTGGTACAATGGAGAAAACATTGGAATTAGTGAGTGTGATATATCCATGCTAATACAATAAGAATACAGCTCTTTAGTGCAAATGAGCAAGATTTTAACATGTTGCATTAACAGATAGAGACCCAGACCTGGGACAGGAAGACACATGCTTCATAGTGTAAAGATATTTAGGACAGTGATCAAGTCTAGTGTTTGATACTAAAATGAGTAGCTAACCCATTGCTCAAGGCTTATTTATGACGGGTAAAATGCATTGGTCAAATTGTGCAGTATGTGTTACTGAATATAACAATAAAGTGATTTATCCTTTATTAATCCCCATGGGGAAATTTGTTATCTGCAATTAACTAACCAGGGATGAACCATGAGCAGTAGGATGCTGTTAACCAGCGCCCGGGGAGCAGCTCCAGAGGGGTTCAGTATCTTGCTCAACAACACTTTGACACATTGGAGAAGCCGGGAATCAAATAAGGAATGTTCAGTTCCAAAGACGATTGCGTTACCTCCTGTGCCATGCCGCCCCTCTTCTGCTTCGCCTTCATTAGCAAATATATTTAGACAAACTAACGGCCAGATTAGGGAAAAAGAGAGAGTCCTTTACCTACTGTCCTAAGTGTTGATTATATTTCATAGCCTAATGAACTTCCATCCATTCATCGTCTCTTATCCTACTCAGGGTCGTGTGGGATGCTGTAGCCTAGCCCAGCTGTCATTGGGCAAGAGGCGGAGTACACCCTGGACTGGTCACCAGTTAATCGCAGGGCCACATAAACAGACAACCACTAACTCTCATTCACACATCTGTAGAATTTTCCCAATTTTTCCAATTGACCTGCTGCATGATTTTGGACTGTGGGAGGAAACCGGAGAACCCAGAGAAAATGAGGAGAACCTGCAAACTCCACACAGAAAGGTCCCCAGTCGTAATCAATCAGTGTCCTTTGGGCTGTGAGGCCAAAGCACTAACCACTGCACATATGAAGAGCATGGCAGTTTGATCAATATTAGTAAATGGAGTATGGAGAAACTACTCATGACATACTTTCTTAATTTTGATACTTAACTAGGGAATGTGGGATAAACCACAGACAGAGCAAGAACCTTGTAAAATACAAGGTTTCACTGTTGTCGAAAACAGACAAATATACAATAGTAAAAGCTCTTGTTTATAACTGGGGCTGTGCAATATTGTTTCCCCAGTCTTCCCTAATCTCGCCTCCTGTTTGAATGATGCAAAGCAAGATGCAAAGCAAAGCTAAACATGGCAGACGATATTTGAACAGAAGCGTTCCATTTCAAAGCTGATGTCTTGGTGAATTTTGTTTTTATAGGCAACAAAAGAAATAGCTAATTTCAAGATTACCTCGCTACAGTTACATATACAAGACAACCAATCTTCAGACAGAAAATTATTATTCAATATCAAAATGTATTTTGATATAATAGTGTCTATCTCATTTCCTGGTGTCCTCACCCATGCCAAGCCGGAACAATTGTGCAAATACATTTTCTTTCACCTTGTCCTTACCAGGCCTTGTGACAGTGTCCATTTCGCAGAATCTTGACAGGCACTCGGGTCTCCCCCAAAAATACATCCTGAGCCAGATTTTCATTGTTCCACAAATCGACTCTGCAAAAGGTGGAGGACATGTTACTGCTTATATATTTCATGTAAACCTTTTAATGATGAAACTTCTGTTGCTTTTTCTTGTATGTCACAAAAGCACACCCAAACATTTGTTGCTACTCCTGTTTGTCATAAAAACAATTTAATTCTTAAAAATATCAAGAAAAGATATTCATGATTACTACTACTTATCACTTACCTACCAGGTCCATAGGTCATTGAAGTACCCATGCAATGTCACCACCTCAAATCAAAACTTCAAACCATGCATGTTTTTACCTTTGAGTCATACCCACTGAGCTATGGGTCCACTGTGATGAAAGCCCCATATATCCTTTACAGAAACCAAAGCTCTCAATCAGTTTTCAAAATGCACCTGATTTACCAAGGCTCTCAATCAGTTTTCAGAACACACCAGATTAAAATTCACTTTTCTTTCCTCAAGTTTTTTCTGTCAAAATGATAGAGGGGTAATGAGAATGAAGGGAAAGAACAGGGGTAATGACAAAATGACAAAAAACTCACTTGATCTCAAGTTTTTCTATGTCTTCTTCTTCAACTTGAAAATGAGACTTTTTAGAGTAGCTGCTGGAACGTGTAACCTGTAGAAAAACATTTGAACAGTTCAAGCATCTCTCTTACCTTCTACAAATTTTCAAGAAGCCTCTCACTCGGCTGAAATCAAGTTGGGTGATCTACAAAAGCAAACCTCTGTAGCTGGGACACTATGTGAAATTTACCTCAAAGTAAAATGTCTCCTCAAAATGGGGATTGCTGGTTTTCTTCTTTACTTTTGTTTTCTTTTGATCAGACCTGCAGAGTTAAAGTTACTGATATTAATCATAAGGGAAGATTAGTTTTTGAGCACACAAAACACCTGAATTGAAAATAAAATTAACAAAAATACAGACTAGCTTCACTGCAATTTATACGAATGCCTTTTGAGTATTGACAAAGGTAATTTGGAATTATTTGATCATATACTTGAAGAAATTGGCATTCATTTCATTAGAGCACAAAGTGAGGTGCAAAAACCATTTTTTGTACTTACAGGATACTTTCAATATTTACATTCAAATGAACATATAAGGCAGCTGCTGAGTTACCTTGCAGGTCCAACAAGAGAAACAGTGGCATATGGGTCACAGTTCTGCCCACTGATCAGAGGCAGCCCCTGGCACTCAATTATCCTTCACATGTCAAAAAAGAATATTAAAGAACTTCGATAAATGTAATGCCAAATCAAAAGATGACTTTCGGAAGATAAAATCCATTGTGAATTCACAATGTCTAAGAACTGTGAGTAGGCAAGATTAAATGATATTCTAAATTGTGAGATGATTGTACAACACACACTTCTAAGAAAATTGTGTACGTAGGTCTTTTAAACTTGTCTATAATAACTGATTAGGTCTTTCAACCATCCTAAATTAAAGTGTATTTGTGGCATATATATGAGACACATTTAAGAGGGAGGTCTGTGAATCAAATTGACACACATTTGTCAGACTATTAAAGATCCAGAATCAGTAAAATTTTTATCATCACATTTGAATGAACCATCTTTTTCTGTATAACCATTCGCCAACAGCATGATCACGGTCTGCGGTTACCTCAAAAGCTCGTGAGGATTTCACATTGCCATTTTTAGGAGTGTAAAGTGGAGGCATTCAGCAAACCACTACCAAGGATTTAAATGAATTGTTGGTACATGTATAAAAAATTGAATTCGAATAGAATATTTATTAGCTTCAGACATAAAATTGTTATAGACATCATTTTAACATTGATTTGCCATTATGTTTGGGTCGTATCACACAGTAAATCATTTTTTCCCCTCATATCAGCTTCTGGTGCAAATAAATAGACCCCAAACGTACCTTGAAACAGGATATGACTACTAAGCAAGTCATTGGGGAATTAGATTGGATTCAACCCATCGGTAAGTGAGGCCAGAAGACAAAGAATATCAGAATGTGTCAGGATGTTTTTATATTTTCTTTCTGCATTTCTTGATAATGTTTCCTACATGTCTCTTTGCATCTGTATTTTCTTTTTTTAAAATCATTCTCATCTAACTCTCTCCTTCCAATATTTGTGGATTAGTAATAGAGTACCATGCAGGAAAATGCAAATTATAAACTTTGATTGATGATCTGCTTGGTCTTGCTGATATGAAAAAACTGTTTATCTAGACCCAACTGAGCAGCTGATAGTTTGAACTAAGTCTCACAGACTCACAGGCAGGGTGAATGACGGCAACAGAAAACCACAGCAGTAAGAGGTTTCCTGCCCATATGCCAGCACTTCCTCTCCACCTCCCAGCTTTACTAAATATGAACATGTGTCTATGTGTAGGAGGAAGGGGGTTGCAAAACAACATGTAAACTCAATGTACATTCATAGTTTTGTAACAAAATTAAATTCCATATATTGCAGAAAATTCATTAATTGCAACTAGGTCATCAATTGGTCAATTTCCAAGGCTGAGGGAGTTTTTGCAAATACAAATATCTTGAATTGAGCAGAGGTGAATTTGAAGAAAGTCAAATATACCTGTAATTTCACTGAAGGATTATCATCAAATATATCAATGCTGGTCAGGGTTATGTGTAGCATAATAATGTGTGAAGCCACATAAAACTCCCCAGTAAACTGATGAGTAATTTTATTGTGTGGTAAATACAAGAGTATCTTATTTCCAAGGAAGAACGAACCTCAAGAGTTTTCCACTAGAATTTGAACTTCCATGTTAATTAGTATTCAGAAAGAGCATTGTGGCCGCATAAAACAATGAACTTTCACACCCAGTCTATTTTGGTTATAGGTATCAACTTAAGAGGTTCGTCAAAGAAAAGTGCAAGGTAATTGAACTTGGGCAAAAACAGATAATTTCAATTAAATATAAACTATAGATATTTAAGAAAGTTTGTAAACATGAATGAAAAAACATTGCCATCAGGTCATGACAGACACGCTTAATTATAAAAGGTACCCAAGGGATGCTTTATTTTTTGGGGTTTAGGCATTAAGAGCTAGACCAAGACATCTGCTTTGTCTCCTTTGACATGCATACTTATATGACTTTATTGTTGTGTACACATCTCTTCATAGTGCAGTATGCAGTTGGCTAATATGCAGTTGGGTAGAAGACTCAAATAACATTAATAACAATCAAATAACAAAAAATCTTTTTTCTTCCACGATCCCCTTATGCACCCCTATTTCATACTGTGGTTTAGGCATTAAGAAGATACACACGGTCTTTAGTTTTACTCAGTTTTCAATTGTTTAATTGTAAGATTATTTTCTGTGGTTACTCACCGTACTAGTAAATGTTGACCCAGTGAGCCATTCTCTGTGATCACTTCATTCAATCTCATCTCCAGGTGAACTTTGCCCTGTTCAACACACGGTGTTGTATATGTATTTAGTTGGTTTTTTTTTTGGCAGGTCTTCAGTAGTCGCAACATACAGTATTCTGGGTGTCACTAGAACAAACATTAAGCCTAAATTGCATACTAAATTAGCAATTACTCTTAAAAGGTTAAGCATGGCAAAACTGACTTGAAATTTTTCAAAAAAGGTTGCTATTTATTGTAGTCTATCTAAATACACAATTCATTCTGAATTTATCGAGGTGAAATGTGAGAGCGACAGCAGCTGTGGATGTTAGATGGACTGTGGATGACCATCAAAAATATCTTTATGGGGTTGGATGTGTGTGTGTGTGTGTGTGTGTGTGTGTGTGTGTGTGTGTGTGTGTGTGTGTGGGTGGGTGGGTGCGTGCGTGCGTGCGTGCGTGCGTGCGTGAGTGAGTGAGTGAGTGAGACAAGTACTCAGTGAGATGGTGAATAGCTTTTCTGTTCCAAGACATGTCTTTGATCCTATATAATACTTTAATACTTTATATTGGTTGAAAGTACAATTTAGTGCAATTTTGGAAAAATCTGTGAAATCAAAAACTCCTTTTATATCACTTAGTTCTAGCCACAATTGTAATTATTGGAGCTGATTAACTTGGGCAAACATATTTCACAGAGTACATGTGCATGCCCAGCCCTTGTGTGACTGTAAATCCAACTGGATACGGATTGCAGTAACCAGCTCCGTCACTAAAGTGATGTGACTTTGCAAATGAAATTTTCTTCTGGCGAGTGAATCAGCGGTGAAGCACATACTCAGAATAGTCTGGCATGGGATAATGGCAGTTAAAGTCAATATTTTAAAATTAGCACAGAAGAGAATGTGTAGAGACAACTGAGCTCATCAGATCATGGGATTATACTTTGGAAATAAAAGAGACCGTATGCATGCTTTATATTTAAAGATACAAGCCCTATGATTTTGATGAATGATTGACGTCTGTCAGAAGAATCTCAAAGACAAGAGTCCCGATCAAAATATACCCCAAAGGCGAGGCCTAAAATGTAATTATACCAAATATTAAACCATTAGCTTAAACAATTGAAGTCGTTCAGCCAGATGAATCTACTTTTAATACATCAAGCTGACAAACTGGTTCAGAGGAGAGTAATGACAGTTATCAAGGCTGGTGATATTCTTTTTTACATTCCAACAAAAAAATCTGATGCATCATGAAACAATTACAGAATTTGTGAGTAATAGAGCTCAGCCAGTAGGTGAAACCATGACAATCTTTTTTGGCATGAAAATAATAGTTTGATATTATGGAAGGATGTATCCTGTTGAAGCATGAGAGGGGCTCACCACCAATAACTTGAGACTTAACTTGAGAATAAAATTGAATTGTCTTTTTTTAGACTATAATTGATTAATTGATGATCATAATTAATTAATTGGATATATGATTTTAAGCAATACTCCTAGAAAATTACCTGGACTTCTGAATTAGGATCCACTGGTTGAAGGCTAAACCAATACTCCTTCCCACTGTATTTACACAAATCATCCTTCCGAATAGATACCTTGCCTGAAAAACACACAAAAGTGCAGCATAAATCAAACTTCTTTTATATGAGAAAATGTTTTTCTGAGTTTATTTTTTTCTTGTGACTTACCAACTGGAAGGTCCCTTTGGAAAACACTCTTGGCATAAACATAGAAGGATAAACACTGAAACGGACGAGGGATCTCAAAGTAGAAGTCCTCTCCATAGAAGGGGCTATTATAAAAAACAAAACCAAAAAAAAATATTTATTTTAACAACCTAAACAAAGTGCTTCTTCCGAGATAGTGAAAATATCTTAAGCTCTGTGTTCAAAATGAAATACATAGTCTTCTTTTTCTTCTTCTTCCAGCTTTGGCCTTCTGGGGTTGCAAAAGCAAAATCAACCTTTTCCATCGAACCCTATTCTCTGTATCCTCTTCTCTCACACCAACTGCCTTCATATCTTCTCTCACTACGTCCATAAATCTCTGACCATCTCTCCAAAACATCTAACATGTGCTGAGATGAAGATGCTAAGGTTCTCCCAAAGAGAATCTTAGCATCTTCATCTCTGCAACTTCTAGCTCTGCCTCCTGTCTTTTCATCATTGGAACTGTTCCTTGGCCATACATGATTGCTGGTCTCACTACTGTCTTGGACACCTTTGTTTTCATTCTGGATGATAGTAGTCTATCGCATAGTACCCCAGACACTTTTCTCCACCAATTCCAAGCTGCTTGAATCAGTTTCTTTTCTTCTTTTCCACACTCTCTGTTGCTCTGGACTGTTGACCCAAAGTACTTGAAATCCTCCAACTTCATGTTGTCCCATCATTCTACCTGGGTTCCTGTAATTCACACACATACACTCTGTTTTGCTGCGACTAACTTTCATTGTTCTTCTTTCCAGCGCATTCCTCCACCTCTCTGGATTTTCCTCAACATGTTCCCTGCTCTCACTACAGATCACAATGTCATCTGCAAAGAACATGGTCCATGGAGATTCCTCTAACCCAGGGGTGGGCAAACTTTTTGGCTCAGGGGCCGAATTGACTTTTAAATTTTGACACACGGGCCGGGTCAGCACAAGATACGATACATATATAAAAAAATGTATTTGTAAACGGTACATATCAGACTCCTCCGGCCTTCTCTTTGAGAATAAAACCAGCTTATTTTGAAGGCTCTGGCGGTTGCTCGCATTTCAAGGAAAAGCCAGTTTTTCCCTTGTAGCTTCATATCTAGCTCATTCATGTGTGTCAGTACATTCACACTAAAGGCTATTTTCAATCTTTTTTGAGCTGCAGCACATTTTTTACATTTACAAAATCCTGGGGTACACCACCAACCAAAATGACACAAAATAATACTCTAACACAGTACATATAATACATATAGTTAATAATATAGTTTTTAATGTATTTATACTCACTTACTGCAAAACCTGGGGCTGTTTCGTTTAACACACAATGGTGGAAAGACACACACGAAGCTCTTGCTCAAGCTTTACAAGCTGGCAGTATTCCTGTTTCTGCCACAGTGTGGGACTTTTTTGATTTAGCTATGAGTTCAGCAACAAGTTAGCTAGCTTTGAGGGCTCTCTTGTTTACCTTTGAGGTTTTTCTCCAAAAATTTGCCAGTTTCTCATTCTTTGTACGAAAGCATGCAAAATAGTGCATTGGCTTGTTTTGAATGGAAGGATGTTTCGTTTGGAGATGGTATTTAAGCTTGCTTGGCACCATGGCGCTATTGGATAGCTTCTCACCACACACCAAGCACAGCAGAGTTGGTGCCTTTGCATCCCCAGTAAAAGTGAATCCAAATGAAAGATAGCTTTTTCTATATTGCCTTGAGCTCACCGTCTTTTCTTTTTTCTTTTGTCCATATCCATCCCTGTCACTCGCTAATCTTGCTGTGATCCAAAACTGCCACTGTCGCGCAGCACTAACGCTAACAGTTGACCTCTACTTAATCGCGTCACAGAGGTGACACTCAATGATCTCTCACAGCACACTAGTGTGCCGCGGCACACTGGTTGAAAATCACTAGGCTAAATCGCAAACCCGATCTGTGTCATTCAGCTCAGGAAAATTCTCAAGTAGCTCCAAAAATTAAATAATCTCCTGTTTGAGCTTCCACATTCATTGATTCAATCAGTCACATCAAGTATGAATTCTGTACCAATCTTTGGCGGGCCCGATTAAAAAGAATAGCAGGCAGTTTTGCCATCCCTGCTCTAACCTCTACAGTCAGCCTGTCCATCACCACTGGAAACAAGAAGGGGCTCAGAGCTGATCCCTGGTGGAGTTCCACCTCCACCTAAAACTTCTCGGTTACCCCTACAGCACACTGCATCACCGTCTCACGCTAACATGTCCTGCACCAGTCTAACATACTTCTCTGCCACTCCAGATTTCCTCATACCATACCAAAGCGCCTCTCTTGGCACCCTGTCATATGTTTTTTCTAGGTCTACAAAAACACAATGTAGCTCCCTCTGGCCTTCTCTGCAGTTCTCTATTAACATTATCAAAGCAAATACTGCATCTGTAGTACTCTTTCTAGGCAGGAAGCCATACTGCTGTTCACAAATGCTGACTTCTGCTCTCAGTCTAGTTTCCACTACTCTGTCCCATAACTTAATTGTATGGCTCATCAACTTTACCCTTTTATTGTTGTGGCAATTCTGCATATCCCCCTTATTCTTAAAAATGGGCACTATCACACTTCGTTTCCATTCTTCAGGCATCTTCTCCCTCTCTAAGATCCTGTTGAATAATCTAGTCAGAAACTCTACCGCTGCCTCTCCTAGACACTTCCCCACCTCCACAGGTATATCATCAGGACCCACTGCCTTTCCACTCTTCATCCTCTTCAATGCCTTCCAATGTTACCTCTAAGCTTCGCAACCAGATCTGCCCCAAACACCAAATCTGCCCATCACTTCTTCATCCCCTCGATTGCCTTCACCAACATGCCCATTGAAGTCTCCTCCAATTACCACTCCCTCATCTGTGGGGATATTCTGCATCATCTAGTTCATTTCAGGACTTCTCCTTCTCCTCAAACGCACATCCCACCTGCAGGGCTTGCCACTAACAACATTGAGCATTACAACTTCCATTTCCAGTTTCAGACTCATAAGTCTATCTGACATTCATTTCACCTCCAGAACGTTCCGAACAAACTCCTCCTTCAAGATAACTCCTACTCCATTTCTCTGCCTGTCAGTACCATGATAGTACAACTTAAAGCCTGCTCCTAAGCTTCTGGCCTTACTACCTTTCCACCTGGTCTACTGAACACACAATATATCCACTTTTTGTCTCTGAATCATGTCAACCAACTCTCTACCTTTTCCTGTCATAGTCCCAATATTCAAAGTCCCTACTCTCAGTCCCAGACTCTTGTCTTTCCTCCTCTTGTTCTGCTTCAGAACACGCCTTCCTCCTCTCCTTCTTTGACCTAAAGTAGCCCAGTTTCCATCGGTTCCCTGTAGGTCATTGGTACCAATGGCGGTCATTGTTAACCTGAGCCTCGACCGATCCGGTATGATCTGGTTATCATGATTGATTCGCATGTTTGGTTTTGGCAAAAGTTTTACCCTGGATGCCCTTTTTACACATCCCTCCACATTTATCCGGGCTTGGGACCAGCTCAGGATCAAAATGAAATGTATAGTATATTGTAATATATATCCAGCAGGATGGCTGCCTGTTTCAAAACCCATGGTCGAGTGTTTAAATTATGCTGTGAAAGTGGAGCTTATATACTCTACACAGTAAATACAATATATGATAATGTGAGGGAATGCAATCCTTCAGATACTTTTTATGCTTTGCGCTTTTGGAATATTTAAAAGACAAGCTTACTGGCCATATTATGAATGAATGGTAAAATGCGTTTGTAAACATTCTTCTTTCTTGTAAAAATATATGGTAACTGTCAGAAAAGTGTGGGGAATCTTATTCTGGAGCAGAGGATGTACAAAGCAGTGTGCCTGTATGACTCACTGTAGTATACAATGATCTTGCCATGATTTTATCTACATTTATCATAGTTGGCATCTATTCACTTCCATTTGTTTTCCAATTTCTTTAAAGTGCAAAGGTACAATGAAAACACACAGTATCAGTTATCTTGTTGAGTACCAGCTGGAATTATTAAAATCTAAATAAAATTGAGAAATCCAGGTTTTAAAGCAACATAAATTGTACAGGCATATCACAGTGATTACAAGAAATCATTTAAATTATGTGCACAATAACTTGGCTACAAAACATTTGCAAACAATCAAGCACCAAAACTGACATAGATCATGTATCCAAATTAAGCCCTTGGTATTGACAACTTACATTCACCAAATATCAAAGGCTGAAGAAAGTTGGGTTCCACGAAGGAATGCAAGTAGAACATACAGATCAGTTCTTGTACATCTAAGTTAGTACTATTGGTAATTTTCATATCCATGAAATTGCATTCTCAAATTCTTAAAATGAATTTATATGTGAGAGTCTGACGATACCCAATATAATCAGCTAATAAAATAGCTGTCCCTTTTTCACAATTTTACAAAAGTTTGTTATTACAGTTTTAATCAAATAGTCCAGAAAAGGCCTTTTAAAATCAAATACAGAAGGCAGACAAATATTCCAATGAACCAGATACCACGTCTTTTGCAAGAAGTTAAAAACAAATCCTTGAAAAATACAGTACATACAAGGTAACAAAATGTTCTAAATCTCTTCCCTTCAACACAGGACTACGCTGGTTGGCATACAACTTCTTTTCAGCGGATATAACTATATCAGTACCATACAAAAGCAAAACAGCCTGGTGTGACAGAGCCAATCGAAGGATAAATCCCTCATCTACATACTGGCTAAAGATGAAAAAGAGACTAAAACAATGACAACTAAGTGTTCACATATGCATTTAAGATACGCAATATTGTAAGAAAAAAAGAGCTAAAAGGTCTTGGACAAATTTGATAGCTAATGTCTATTTATAAAGACCATTCATTGATGATCGCCTAGAAAATATTGCATCCTGAATAGGTCTAAATTAGGTTTGACAATCACATGTCCAATGAAACATCGGGTTCACCCCCTTTATCACACCAACTCCTTCATTATCAAATAGACAATATATTTCTCCCCTTCATTGTTATCCTTGCTGCTAAGTAATTCAATTATGCAGGGTAGAACCTCTTACCCCAAATGTTTCAACAGTCCTGTGTCTTGTGAATTAACTTCACCTACAGCTTCTAACAGCCATTGAGCAATATAAAAATGAACCCGATGTAATAGGCATGAGAGGCACCAACAACAAAACGACAAATCAAAGACTCAAGAAATGGCTTGATTGAGATGAGGATAGTTGACAGAAAAAAAGGGAAAAACTGCTGTCATGGAGAGAAGCTACCTCAGTTCATCTGTTCTTAGGACTGCAGTCAAGAAACAGAAAAAAGCAGCCGCTGTCATGCAAAGTCTGATTTGCCATGCATCATCAAACAAATTGGCCCAGACATTACAATTTATGTTCTTTATTTGACCTACTTTATAATCAAACTGAAGGATGACAGTAACCAAACAAAAACTAAAGGCAATATTTTATTTGCTAAAACGAGGCTTCCCAATTTTAAATCATTCGCTCTACTTACACTGCAGGTATAAATGCTCTAATCAGGTTTGTTGTCTTCATGAAGTTTTTGGTTAGTTGCTTACATCTACTTTCAAACCTTATCCAGTATTCATTAACATAAGAATGAAAACACAAAAAACATGAGTGTCTAATAACCTGATATATTAAACAGGTAATGTAAACTATTTGCAGCAGGTATAGACATCCTCAAAATCAAACTACCAGTAGCCAGCTCATATAAAATTGATATAGTATACACATATATTAAAACTTGAAAGGGATGAGGGACCATTGGTTTAAATGTACGTGATTGCTTGATTAATTTTACTGACATTATCAAGGAGTGTAATATATTGGGCAGTAATTGAATATTTCTTTATTTTCATATGAAAAAACGGCAAGGGAGGGTCTCTGTGCTACTTTGATAGCTTCTCATGAGGAGCCTTTTCCTAGCAGTTGTCAAATATCTTAAAGAAGCAAGGAAGCCTCACTTCGGTAGAAGACAAATTTAACCTCCTTACCTGATGCTTTTGTCAAACACCTTGGTGCGGAACACCTCTTCTTGATCAAGACTAATGGTGCAAAAGGTACAAAGATCCCTTTGTCTATTTGGACCAGAAACTGGACCCAGGTTCTTTGCTTCACCTTCAAGGCAGAGAGAAGTTCATTATTACAGTCTGGACAAGATACAACATATGGACAATTTTCCAAAATGTATTGAATATGTCTATTATCATACAATGTTGTAGCTTTATATGGCAAATGGATGTGTATCTGATATCACAATAATAGCCTTGAAATAATTCTCACATCATTTATTGATTGTAGGGTGTATGTCAAGTGACTAGAATAGGACAATTTTAACACAATTGTGTGACAAATTGTGAAATTAAATTTGCAAGTTTTAGTGGTAATATTCAGAAGAGGAAAAAAATAAACTTGAGCCTTAACTTCAACAAGAGTCAAACTAAACTGTTTTGTTTTTTCTAGTGAATGGCACAATTTACATTTTTGTTTTAAGGTCCAAGATTCTCTTCTGAACAACTATTGCAAGTTTGTAGTGCAAGCCACAGAGCGGATATAGCTAAAGTAGACTTGAGGGTCATGTGTGGTTAGAAAAATGAAAACTAAGTGACTTCCTCACTTTCAATGAGTTACAGAGCGGTTTTGATTTCAAAATTACATACACCTACGTAACACATGGGGTACACATACTAAATCGATAGCCTTATTAGTCACATACATGAAAAATGCACTTGTTGAAGTTCAGATGAATTTAACACAAAAGATCAACAACGCCATTGCACTCAGAGGAACACCATTCATCACTTCAGAATAAGTAAAATTTAGCTTAGAGGATCGTCACTTGAGTAGTTCTTTCAGCAAATCAATACGCAGCCTGGTCGCAGGTGCCAACCTAATTTAGGAAAGCCACCACTGACATCATCTATGTAACCAGCTCACGATAACAGCATAAGACTAATCTTAGGAAGAGCATTAAAAACAACTTGTCAACTTGTCTCTTTGTTTGGACCAGGAGGACCTGGTATGAGTGGAGCATGCAAAAAAATGTATGTTTCACTTTTCTATCAAACTCTTCTGACATTATTTTTTGAATATGTCAATAAACACACCTTTGCATTGAAGAGTGTCCTAATAAACCTGTATTTGAAAGTACATGTGCAACCCAATTCAACACATTAGACTATCAATTCCTCCATTGATGTAGGCTAAAGGAAATTTGAAACAGCTTTAACAAGGAAGAATTGAGTTTCGTAAAACTGCAAAGTGAGTTGGATGCCATCATGGTTCCTCTATTTTGTTCTGCTTACTGTTTTCTCATTAATTCAAGACCAGTGGAACTGCACATTTAATAATGTTCGCGCCTAATGATCCAAAACGAAACTATTCTTTCACAGCTAGTAAAAACGTACATCTACATAGCGTCAATAGTAACGAGACTTTCAGTTGGTCCTACTTGAGAATGAAAGACTGGCTTGTTGGAGACAAACTTTTTTCGTGAGATGTTTTGGAAAAGGATGGCACAAAAAGCTAATGTTAAATTTGACATCGAAGAAATCTGTTTATTGGCAATAACCCCTGTTCAGATTAGTCAAATACCAAAGGACCAGTGAGATTACAGAAGGCAAGTTATAATAGCAGTCACAAATGACTTAAAGTGTGACTCCGCGCACGGAGTTACGCTCACAGTAAACGCATGCAGTCAATTGGCTATCTGGTCGTTGAACACTAGTTGAGTCAGTAAATCTCAGTAATAAGTTAACATTGACCCTGAAATTTACGAAATATGTCAATTAACAATTATCCCCTTTACCTATCATATCACTGGTGGCAATATTTGAGTTTGATTGAGGGGATGAAGTCAAAGTAGCCTAGCCACCAACGTTAATTTAGCTCACAGGATAGTCACTGTCTTGATGTACCATGAGTTAACGATTTGGCAACGTTAAAAGGTCCAATTCAGAATATCGGCAATCGCTGTACTTAGATATCCCATTTAGTCGCCGTTTAATTCATTAAATCATTAATAGATAGTAGTACTGCTAACACGCCACGCTAACTTGACATTAGCCATCGGACCGACCAGATGAACTGGCTATCTGAGCCTCCACACTGAGGGTTGAACGCCGCGCCCCTTCGGCTTGCTGTCGTTTACTCGCCCGACCTCTCTTCCCCCGTGTGAGGAAAACACAGTCTCTTCTAGTGAAAACTTACATATTTTACCACGCAGACTTTGTAATCTCCGAATCCCCAAGTCGTCCTCTTCCGCCATGGTCAGAAGCTGACTGTTGCTGTCGGACTGATGTATTCAGAGCTCGATTATCATATCCGTTGGTGAATGCAGGCAGGCAAAGTGGAGGAAAGCCTGCCCCGTTGTCGCGTTACGTCAGGCTCAGCACATACCGCTGCCTCAAGACGCTTGAAGGATACATACCTATCGTCCTCAGAAGAGGACCCACTCCTTTGACTTGTCTAATCTGTCTAGTGTTGGATCGAGAGGGTTATTCAGTGCCATTCAAGCAAAAGCAATGGTCGCAGAGATTGCACATTTATTTGAAGCCAGCTCAGCTCGTGCTAGATTATCGGACATCAGTGATCTTGCAGTCCGGAAAACTAGTTGTTTCACGATATGATTGGTGATTGGGTCCGAATGACTTACTCAATGTCAGTTCCCGTGTGATTTAGCTAGTTTACCAATTACACTCATAATAAATCTATAATGGAGTTGTCAGCTACCAGTGTTTGCTTGGACTAAACTACATTAAAGTCACTTGATAATAAGAGGCCGCTGTGAATAGCATTATATCGGCTAAAATCATTCTATATTACATATGTTTTTCATGGTTAACTAAATAAATCAGTATAATAACAAAATCAGATCAAGGGTAAATTGTGTATTTTAACCTCTTCAAAACCAACACGGACTGTATATATTCCTGTCCATAAAGATGGGAAGACTTGTTGACCAGCTAGTGTTCGAAATAGAAATCAAACCATTTTGCCGCTTGTGTGTGAAGTAATTTGTTTTTGAAGGTTCATGGTGAATTATGTACATTTGTGAAGCATACTAAAAGCTGTAACAAGAAAAGTAGCTTATTAGCGTAGTCATTTCCAAGGAAAGGAACCTGTTGGCTGGAATGAAGGTGCCGGCGCCTGTGTATTAATTAGGACTTAAGGAATTAACAACGCCCCAGTGATCCATGCTTGTAGCTCATTGAACCACAGAGTAGTGATCTTGATAATGTCCAGGTCTGGGCTTAATGCCGACTTGTCAAGACAATGAGGTTTAGAACATCCAAATAGCCGCCTCTTCAGCCTCCATGTTGCTTTTGTTTTTCTCGTCAAGATTGATTCTCAATAACTGCATCATATTCTGAGTGGACAAATAAGATCTTGTTTATTTAAACAGGAAGTGCTTAGAGTTCCAGTATTTCAAGGCCTTTTCATGACTGCAGTGAAGGCACACTGTCTTGTCACCTTTGTGCTTGAGATTTGCATCCCATAGAATTTATATTACTTGCCATGTTTTAGAAAGTATACTTTCCATAGCACTTTGCTTGGTCAGGAGACCATCGGCAACAATGTAGGTTCTTACTCAAATTATAAGTAAATGAGTAGGAAAAATTAAAAAAGAGAAAGAGTGTCTCCTTAAAAGACATGAAATGTATTGGGTTTCACACAACTGGTTAAGCTTGTAATGAAGTGTAATGTGTTTTTTAACAAATGGTGTCTTGAATTCAAGGTTACAAAGCCTTCCAGAGGTTTATTTTCTTCCCTTTGTTTTTGTTTTGTTTAGTTTTTTTAACCATGATATGTTTATTGAGAAAATTTAACTTCAGCTGGGTTCCTGGGTAACGTTGTGCCTAGGTATAATTGGTCCTCTCCATTACTTTCAAAAGTCAAAATACAGTTTTAGACAAGTATAACTTAAATTTGCGGTACCCTTTTAAAATGATATTTCTTCAAAAAAACATATTTGTATCAACAACAATACAATCAATATTCTCTGTATTATTACTATTTACACTTTTTGTGCCCTGTAATGCTGCTGTGACAATTGAGTTTCCCTGTCATTGGATCAGTAAAGTCTATCTTATCTTTTCCTATAAAAGTTCAGTCACACATTGCTCCACCATTATGCGGATAAACAGCAGCAGACTGAGTGAGTCAACCCCTTTATATCTACCACAGCTCTTCCAAAGGGACCCCCAAGCTGTTCCTCGGTTTGAAAGGTCAAGAGTATAAAATCCCTCCAGCATGTTCAAGTTCAACCAAGAGATCTCATGTGAGATGGATATACCAGGAACCTGTCTAATTTGAAGTGCCCAAATGGTATCCTAGAGGTACCTGAACTACCTAGGCCGGCTCTGCACCAAGATCACCCCATAAACCCAGCCACCGTCTGGCAGAAACTCATTTCATCAATTTACCTGTATACAGTACTGAGACCTTTTTCCTTCAGTCAAGACCCAATATTTGTGACAATTTGTATGTTGTTCAACCTACCAGAGCTCTGGTAATCATTTTTGGGAAAAAAAAAATCAAAATTTCACAAATTTATCTGCCAGTTTAATAACCATACATGTTGATATTTGCTATGAATTAAATAGGAGCTTGTTTAAGGGGAATCACTGGAGGCTTGGATTGTCAGCAATAAACATAAATGTGTGTGGTGTGCCCTTCTGAAATGGACTGCTTCCTGAAGAATTTTTAATTTTTTGACTGAATACATCTGAATGACCAAGTGGAAGGATTTATGTCTATGTGTGACCCTATGATCGACTTGCAATCAGTCCAGGGTGTAACCCCATCTCACCCTACAGCAGCTGGGAAACCCATCAGCCCCGCCAAGCGTCTGAGTGCAGATATGTGTTGTAGACAATGAATGAGTGAAAGAATGAAAGAATTAATATCTTTGGGAGTGTAACATCACAGGATTGGTATCAAAATAATGTGTTGATTAATGGTAAGTGATTTGACTCTATCTATGACTTGGCTAAAAACAGACGAGATGCAAAGTTTTAGAATATGAATATTTATTTAAATAAGAGGACATGTTATATGCATATTAAAACACACAACAGTAATAATTTTAATCCCAATGGAACAATGTTGTAGAAATTAGAATTATACAATAATGCTCACAGCTGTAATTGAATTATCCAAGTTTTGAAGAGATTATTATTGTCCATTTATAAAGTGCAAACTCACCATGTCCAAACAATGGAATGGGAGACCAACAAAGGTGAAGCAAATGCTACAAGTCATATTATTATTATTTACCCATTAACCTCAGATGCATAGACACTAAAAGTACGGTCTTATTCAAATATTCATACTTTATCATATATTTAAAAAAAACCTCTGTTGTGATGTAAAGGAAGAAATTACATTTCTGAGCTCTCATCTTTCATTTTTGATATTATGCAAACATTAAAAGTTTTTCAAAGCAGTGGGCAATAGTCCCACTCATTAAGCTGCCCATCTTAAATAGTCTTAATGTTTCCTTCTTTCTTGCTCATTTCTCTGGCTTTTGTACAGAAATGTGGTTGCCCTTAGCATCATAATCATTTTTTCTCGATAGTTTACAGGACTTCTCAGGATCAAGACTTGTTGTCTTTGGCCCAATCAAACTGTCTTTGTTTCTATTTCTGTCTCGGGCTTGAAGTTTTAGCTGCATAGAATTTGCAACATTTATTTGTCTGTTGTCCATTTTATATTTCACCTCTGATGGCTTTACAGAGAAGAGCAGGTTAGTGCTTGATGATACTGGGGTTTTTATGTGGGAATATGAAAAGTTGTCATATGGAGTCGTACAGCTGGTTGTATCTTCAATTTTAGTCTCATCCCTGGGAAAACGTCCTCCTTTCACAATCATACATCCCATTTCAGTAGTCTCTTGATTTTGAGTCTCCTCTGTTTTGATGTCAACCTTTTTCATGTCCCCACTCACCTGTACTGTGTACCTCTCCTCTGTTTTGTCTTGGTGTTTTTTCTCATGGCTTCTCTTGGTGGCAAGGTAGAGAAAACGCTGAGGACAGAAGGAGCAACGAAATTTCTTCTCTGTTGTCAGGCTCCGAGATGAATTGTCAAAGCAGGAGCCTTTTTCCATACAGTTGTTGCAGATGTAATCACAGCCGGCAGGTGCTTCACCAGGGGGGCCTTGTTTACCACAAGAATGGCAAAAACATGGATGTGAACCAATAATATGAGCCCTTAAGCCAGTCTCTGTGATAAAGGAGCTGTCACAGATGTCACAGTTGTAGGTTGCTTTTGCACTGCAGATTTTGCTAAGACTTGTTTTTATCTCTCCTACACCATCAGAAATGCTCTTTTCTGTTTTCCAACCATCCACTCGGGCATCACTAGGACAGGCATCAGTATTATTGATAGATATTGTAGGATAATGCTGAAACAAGGCTTGACTATGCTTGAACCTCAGCTTCTTTCTCTTCTTTTTCGCTTTATAAGAATAATAAGGACGCCAAAGCTCATCTCCTAAGTCACAGTCATTAGCATCATCATAGGCTCCTGTGGTGGCAGCAACATCTGGTCTGAGGCGCAACCTGGGACTCCCTGATTTCTCCTGTGTCGGATGGTGTTGACCAGGGTTTTCAAACTCCCTCAATTCCCTGAATTTCCTTTTCTTTTTTGGGAAGAGCTTGGAACCTTTGATTCTGCGACGGATGATGGCCTCATTGCCTATTTTCACTGTTATCTGGCAGAGCGGCATTGGATCGCCATCCACAGATGGGCCAGGGCATGCGGGTTTGGCAATATATGTTTCTGTCTTTGCACCCATTGTTTTATCAAGCATCACATCCTCAGTGCCTGACTGAAGCATTTCCTTGGTCATATCCTCAATTTGTTTTGCAGAAGCTGATAACTCACCAAGCTTTTTAACAGTGTTCAAGGAATTTAATAATGGTATTTTGGGACTGATGTTCTTTGAGTTGATTAGGTCTAGAGCATCATCTTTATTCACAGATTGCAATGCTAATATATTTTCGTAATGATCGAAAGGCGAACCTTTATGTTCATTCTTATTTTTTGAGCCAATCTGATGACAATTTTCCATTTCAGTGCTTAAACTTTGGTTAGTATCTTTGTCAGATGCCTTGTCAAAACTAATGTGAGGCATGACGGGCGCCACCATTTTTGTTGTTGCCATGAATGTTAGAGGAAACGAAACAGACTCAGCATGGCGGGGCATAGTTTTTCCTTCAAATGGGGAAAGGGGTGTGTTGTTGTCCACTGGGATTTCATTACCCCTGTCAGTGCTCTCTGAATATGTCTTACTGTACGTTTTGTATAGTCTCTTCCTGAACTTCATTGGCAAAAGCCTGTAGAGTTTGATTGGATAAACACTGGCTTTTAGCCCACCATTGGCAGATTTCTTCTGAACGGCTAGTGTGGGATCAATGCCATGAAAAGACTTCTGATGATTCTTTAAGATATAGTAAGTCATAAATGTTTCCAAGCAGAAAATGCACTGGTAGCGCCGTTCACCTGTGTGCCAGATTTCATGCTTAGTTCGGTATTCTGCCAAGGCAAATACTTTATTACAATAATGACAAGGATATGCCCTTTGCCATGAATGTACATTCTCATGTCGCTTTAAGCTTGATAGTGTGACATAGACTCGTTTACAAACACTGCAGTTGTATCCCCTCAAGCTGTTATCTGACTTAATGATCATCTTATCTTGTGCAGTCTTCAGTTGGTCCACCTGTAGAGGCTCTGGTTTATAAGATGTGGGATTACCAGTAGGAAGATCTCTCGTGATATCCTCCACCTTTGGCACATCACCTGAATCAAGGTCTTCCTCTTTCGTAGATTTGCCACTTGCATCGACCTCATGGTGCCCTGCTGCAGCTTTGAGACATACTTGCTCATGGTTCTGTAGTCGTTTGAGGTGGATGAACTTTCTGTGACAAAACTTGCAAAGCAGTTGTCTTGGAAAGTGCTTTTTATGTAACTGTGAGTGAATGTTGAAAAGAGCTTTGTTTGGAAATATGTCTGTACAATGCTCACATCTGTAGACTGAGACAATCTCCTCTGTGTGAGGAGAAAGAGTTGGTGGGTTTAACTCCATTTGAACATGGTCAGTTGCCACAGGAAGTAAAGTTTCTATATGCTTGTCCACTTCTGCCTCTGAATAGAGTGGGGATGATGGCACAACTGCAGATTCAGTAGTTAAATCCTCAAAAGATGTAGGGTCTGCAGTATTTGGTTTATCTGTATGGGGTTGAGCATGTACCAGAACTGTATTTCTCCCCATGATAGCTCTCAAACTGTGGCGCTTTTTAAGTGGGCCTGCATTCCTGTAAGTCACTTGAATAGGCTGTGACATCACTGGCTTACAGATCTTCCTGTTGTCCCACTGAGTGCTATTATTCCCTTCAGTAGCTTGGTTAACAGCATATGAGTGCTCTGAGAGGGTATGTGTGGTTTCATTGTTCCCTCTGAAGCAGGAGGTTGTAGCACAACTTGGTGGAAGCTGCCTCACATCTGGGGACTGTCTCTCCACCTTTGTTTGGACCAAAGGGGTGAAAGGATTATTTCCTGGACAAATTTCATTGATTGAAAAGGCATTCGTGATACGTGGACCTCTGGTGGTATCTATCTCCTCAACCCGAGGAGGTTCTTTCTTAGTCTTTTTAGGCAATAAGGCCGTGCAGTCTGTGGATTTAACACACTGTGATAGGGTTTGACAATTGCATGAATCCTGCCTCTCTTGGTCTGCAAGCCTCTCTAAGAAAGGAATTCCAAGCTTTTTCCCTGCTGCCAGTAGCCCCCCTGTGTCCTCCGCACCAGGTGATGTCACCTTTGAACAGTAGATAAAGTTGAGGATACTGGCAAAAACCTCAGATTTTAGGTCGAGCAGTTCCAGCACCTGACTCGAGCTCCATGTCTCCGGAGCTGTCAAAGCATTTCTGAAGTAGCCACTGCAGGCAGCCAGGATGTTCTTATGGGCACGAAATTTCACATCCTCCACCACAATAGTAACATCGCAGAAGAGGCCTTGTGACCGCTGTTCATTCAGTTTGCTAAGCACTGTCTGAGGGTGAGCACTATCCATCAGGATCTAATTGCAGTGATACACCATCATCATCTAAGGAAAAAGAGACAAAAAGGATAAATAATAATGTGACATTTTGAACAAAACATGTTTTAGCATTGCTATAAATATTTAAAACGAGCATGTACATTCTGTATTTGAAAACAATGCTCTTCTCATCTTCAAACACTGGGTGGCAGCATTGCCAAGATACAATATGTCATCCAGGGGTTGGGGTTTGAACATGAGCAGTTTGGTGGGAAAGTCTTCCTACATGCTGTCAAATTTTCGTATATGAAATGAAAAAGATTTGAAATAATGTTGCATGATAACAAACCATCAATAATTGTCAATTGAAAATTGCAGATTGTTTTATGGAATGTAGGAAGACTTCTGCCATGTTGACTTCTACCCTTTTTTTGCAATCACAATTTCAATTTTTTTTGTGTTTATTTTCTCTTGAAAGTATTAAAAGAAGGGGCAGCTGAGCTAATACATTTTAGTGGGATGTGGTCTGAATTTTTATTAATCATATTTCAAGATCCATAGCAAGCAAAAAAGTCAATATAAATACCAAGATGTGGCATAACGCCAAAATAATGCACACTAAGTATTCTGGACCTTGCAGTACTCAAACAGAAGTCACATTACATTCATTGCCACTTTGAAAGTGGAAGTTTGACCCAGCACAACATTCATACTGTGGCCGCCTGTAGTCAGAGCCACTGGAGCCAAAGTCTCCAAAAATGTTTCACTGTGTTTTACTTTGAAAAAAACATAGTAATTAATCACCTTTTGCAGATTGATTGCCATAAGTTAATTATGTTGATACCGCACCATATGATAGGGTAGTCATTTTATGACTGTTATGTGCACAACAACAATGTTATTTAATAAGCTGGTACTGTGGGGGTAATGCTGTTACTTAATGTCTGTTTTCTACACTAACTACGTTATGCTTATCATTATTATCATTATCATTATTATTGTTGTTGTTGTTTTTGTTGTTGCCCTGATCAATATGTTTATAGAGCACTTTCATCAAAGGGCTGCACATATGAGAGAAAATAAGACAAGGATGCAAATTAAATAAAATCACACGTTCCTTCATGTATTCCACCCATCCTGTCATGAAGGATATAATGGGGATAGAGGCACATTATATTTTATTGATTACAATTTGGTTTTTATAATTTTCTTGATAATATTATTCCTTTTTCAATGTTCTAATTAATGTGGATTTTTTGGGGTTGGGTGTGACAAATACAATATGGCTGCCATTCCTTTAAGCTTCTCATATTGCTGAAAATACAACCAGCCTCCTGCTGTCTTCCGCAGACAGGCCTCTGTTGTCATGGCAACTTGCTATTGCGCAGCTCTTATTAGGATTCAGCTGGATGGCAAGTGACAGTATTAGCCATCCGGGTATCCGATCTCCTCTCTATCACAAACATCCTACTTTTTTTGACAATCTGCAGCACATTTATTTAAATCACAATCAAAATTTTTCTTTGTTTGAGGATGCCCTGTACCTCTGTTTGTCTGAATGACTTTGTATGCTGATTTGGCTGATATCATATTTTCTACATAACTGCTCTTTACAGTCACATCACATGTTTAGTCTTGGTATTCTAATCTTTGCTTTTTGCCAATTGTTGTGCAATACTACCACCATATGCTGAATGGAAATTTTAATTTCACCATCAGTGGTTAAAACTTAAACCACATCTTGCTCTTCCTTTAAAGCTCAGTGTGACATTTCTATCACCAAAATGGAAACCCTTAATTGCAAAACAAATCGAGAAATGACAGTAACAGAGAACGTTTCTTCAAAGCAAAAAATATTTTCACACCTCTGAAAAGCCTACTTCTGCACATATCAGAGTTGTATATGGAGGGAAACCATGCAAAACATACCTTAGTAAATCAGAGAAAATGATGCAAGGTGAAAAGGAAAAAGTGTCACGCAGTGATACTTCTCTACGGCATTCAATATACCCTACAATACATGAATACCAGTTTCGTGAAAGAAAAGCGAAACAATTTTTTTTCATGTTGGTCGCTAACAGTAGTGGTGTCAGAAGCGAAGCCTTTTCTGACGTCTTTCTTCCTCTCCCTCCCTTTCTTTGTACAGATGACTCCAGCTCCAATGTCGTTTGCTGCTATCCATGCAGACCAGGTCCAGAGCTGAATCTGCCCAGCCCCTCTCTCACTGTTAGTCTTTCGTCCTACTACAGCTATAACACGGATTCAGAGTTCATAAGAATGGAGCTTAAACAGTGTCATTCAACCTCTGTGCTAGCTGAGCGACTGAATTATTAGTTCTGAAGCCACCAAACAGGAAACTGCAACTTTTATTAAGCATAGCACAGGGTTGTAAGGAAAGCAGAAAGATGCACGGTGCCACATACACACTAGCTCACCAGGCGATGCAACAGCCAGTGAAAACATTCACTGCATTAGAGTCCTCTGCTGTACAGACATGGCGTATTAAATCTCCCAGACACCAGATACTCTAAAACACACCATCCTAATACATCTTTTACTTGACTGCAAAGCTGGTAATGCTGTTCACAGGATGCATCTATATTGCACAGCAATTAGTGTCGCCGTTATGTACAGTCATATATTACATCAAAGACCTTCATTCAGGAATACACGATCACTTTGGTTAGTTAATGCAGAAGTCAAGAGAATGGGAGAGTCTGCCTTCCATATGTATATCGTTGTTTTTAAAGGACATACGTTCATCAATGTTTTCTCTTACCATTGTGGCGTGCATCTGAATACAAGGCTCAAGTATAGAAAGAGTTCTGATATCAGCTGAGAATCCGGATTTACCTTCACAGAAGCTGCTTATTGATGCAAAAGCAGCAGATGCGTCAGCACTGCAGAGGAGGGGGATGGGAGGTGGCTGAACCCAACATGGTACTCTGTGTGTCTTGCGTGTCTCATTTCCCCATCTGAGTGTGGTATCTGTATGATGGTGTAGATCTTCTGTTATGGATTGCGTAAAATTACATAAATTGTATTCTAAACCATTTGTTTGTATTTATTATTAACACTGACAAAGGAGCACTGGCATGTTTTGTTACATTGGAAGACAGTTAACTTACATTCAATAAAGGAAGTCTTGGTCTCTAAAAAATGTGATTCTTTTGTTTTGAGTTAAGAGTAGACAATATATCTTATCTATCTACCTTTGAAGATTTTTAATAAAACTTTATTTAATACAGTCAGGCTGACGGTTGAAATAGTTTCAGAAGGGAGAGGGTAGCAAAGGATGCTGTACTCAAAAATTCATACTGGTTCTGCATTTAATTGTGCATATAATTGAAAATTGTCCCTGTGAGAAAGATCAAAATGATTAATGAATTTCTGCTATTTGAAATAATTAATTAACAATGCATTGCAGTATTATATCTGCAGTATCACATCATAAATGCTTTATATTTCATTCTTCATAAAGTTTTAAGGACCGACAGCAAATGCAATGGACAACAACTTGAAGCCATTTATGTATTAACTTGCCCTTCTTTAGGAACTCAACCGTCCAACAATTTTGCCCAAAAACTGTCTCTATCATGCCTTAAAAATACAAGTTAACACAATCTCTTGCCCTACGTTTCCAATTTTATGACATGTGTATTTACATGAAATAAAGCTACTAATAGCACTGCTCAAAAGTTAAAATCCGCTGCATTGAGTTTTAAGGCTTAACACTGCAGGTGGAGAGAATGATTCTTATGAAACTTATGGAAGTGAAAATCTTTTTATAATGTGAATATGTGTGGTTGGGGGAGTGGGGAGTGGGTGTGCATATCTATGTCTTGTGTATATCCACGCCTGACTTTGAGTCTGTTCATTACAGGCTGCATTTTCCTCATTGGCAGCATTACATCAAACATGCCTGTCTTTACTGGGTTTTACCTTTACAAGATACTAACTTCCATGGCAGCCCCCTCCTGATGGATTTGTTGGTGTCATGGACCACTTTCAAATCAAATATAGCTGCAGTGTAATTTCTATACTCGGAGCCAGATAATATAAAAGGTGGAAATGACGGGGAATCTGTACCTACAGTTATCTCCTCTCTTGTAAAAAGATGGTTTCCATACAGTATCTTCTACAGTAAATAAATGTATTCCACATCTTATCATTTCTTCATGATTTTTCTTGAATTTTTGGGCTTGAGCCAAAGTTCACTGAATTTAAAGGTATTTTTACACAAATATATGTTGGTAATCTCATGGACAGTTTCTCTACTTCTTTAAGTAAATCTTTAATTTCAATCTGAACAAAATTATGATTTGCCTATGCATCATCAGTTTAATCCTTATTGTTTCCTAGACAATGCCTTCTATTTAGATTGCCCTGAAATTTTGCTTCAATGTGTGCATTTTGTGAAAAGGTAATTTAATAAGAAATCAAATGATATCTTGACACCTCTCAAAAGTCAAATCTTCTGTTTAACAACTGGGACTTTTGTCATATTATAAACCTTTCTTAAGCTTACCTTGGGAAACAAGTGAGCACTTTTGTTAATAGAAAATGTTTTCCATTGTCCACAATTCTACTCAAATGACAGGATGACCTACTATATTTCCTGTCAGTGGCCATTATAATCTTTTGTAAAAATACTTTTTTAGTATTATATTATTGTATTTTAATCCAGGGGAAGGTTACTGGTACTGGTACTGGTACTACTATTTTTGCTCTAGGTTCCTATGAAAATGTGTGGTTCAGAGGATTCCAAGTCAAAAAAAAACCAAACAAAACAATAGACTATTTTCCCTCGCCTAGGGCCACCCTTTGGAGCCTGGTCAAGTGGTGGGACTCAATAGCTGCCACGCCTGCACACATGACAGCCAGCTGGATTTGCCGTCATGTACAGCCTGGGCTCTGGAAGCAGTCTCCTTGAGAACAAGATTCCTTTTCCACTCTGGAATTGTACCCCTGTGAGAGTTGTCGAGCAGGTATGGGTATATTTATTGCCTCCAAAATTGGTAATTGTACATTGGGATTTAACCCAGAGGATGAGAGGGTAGCCTGTCTCTCAGTGTTGGGGTGTCCCCCAACACTGAGAGACTGTCTGACTGTCCTTTGTGCCGATGCACCAAATATTAGCTCTGACTGATATTCCACCCTTTTTGGAGTCCCTTGAGGAGCTGCTCAAGAGCACTCATACCAGGAACTCCCTCGTTCCACTAGGGCATTTTAATGCTCACATGGTCAACAGCAGTGAGACCTAGAAGGGTGTTACTGGCAGCAGTGTCCTCCCAATCTGAACCCGAGAAGTGTCCAGTCTCCAATAAATTTCTTATTGGACGTCTGTGCTAATCATGGACAGTCCATAAAAAAAACATGTTCAGGCATAAGTATGTATATATGTGTACTTGGTGCCAGGAACCCCTAGGCTGCTGTTTGATGACTGTTTGATAATTGACTTTGTGGTCATGTCATCAGACTTGCAGCCACACCTCTTGGACACTTGGGTGGGGTGGTGGGGGATTTGTTAACTGATCATCACCTGGTGGTGAATTGGTAGTAAGTTGGCTCCAACTGTGGGGGAAATGCCAGTCAAGCCTGGAAGGCCCAAATGTCTTGTGAAAGTCTGTTAGGAACATCTAGCAGAGTCCCCTGTCAGAAATAGCTTCATTAAGGATTTCTGGAGGCGGTTGACAGGTAACAGGGTTGGTGGAAGAATTACTTGGAAGACCTCCAATGGCACACCTTCCAGTGACAAATAAGAGTCTTGAGAACGGGGGTGGGCTCTCCTATAGAGAGACTGAAGAGGCTGAAGTTTCCAATGTGGTTAATTAGTTCCTCAGTGGCAGGGTCCCAGGGTTAGATGAGATCCACCCTGAGTTCTGCAGAGCTCTGGAAATCTGGAAATGCCTCTTCAACATCATGAGGACATCAGGGACAGTGCATTTGGACTGGTAAACTAGAGTGGTGGGCTCCCTACTTAAAAAGGGGGACCAAAGGTTGTGTTCCAACTGTAGGGGGATCACACACCTCAGCCTCCCTGATAGTGCCCAGCAGTCCTGGAGAGGAGGTTCCATCAGATAGCTGAACCTCAATTTGGGAGGGGTGTGATTTACATCCTGATCTTGGTACACTGGACCATCTCTACAACCTAGAGTGGTGGGCTCCCTACTTAAAAAGGGGGACCAAAGGTTGTGTTCCAACTGTAGGGAGATCACACACCTCAGCCTCCCTAATAATGCCCAGTGGTCCTGGAGAGAAGGTTCCATCAGATAACTGAACCTCAGTTTGGGAGGGGTGTGATTTACATCCTGGTCTCGGGACAGTAGACCATCTCTACACCCTAAACAGGGTCCTGGAGGTTGCACCCAACCTGTCTACATGTGCTTTAAAAAGACTTGGAAAAGGTTTTTGACTGTGCCCCTCAGGAAGTCTTGTGTGGGTGCTCTTGGAGTATGGAGTACTGGGCTCCTAATATAGATCATTCAGTCCCTGTAGAACTTTGTCTGCATTAATGAATCTCAAATATATGAAAGTTTAATTTTTATCATTACATTATGGAAAATAATTAACTTTATCACAATATGCTAATTTTTGAGAAGGACCTGTATTATTAATAAATCTAACTTTTCCAACCAAAATTCCAACGCAGACATCTTTGTGTTCAACTTCATGAATTTGCAAAACAAACTGAGTTCAAACCTTTAAATTTATTATACATATCAAGATGTATATGACTCAGGCAATGACCTTTAAGATGTATGGGAATTTACAATTCAAATTTAAAAAAAGTTTTCATCCCATGATATTCAGTGGCACCGTGCTACCCAAGAAGATGTAAAAGTACATTTAATTTGATCCAGATTTGTATTTCAAAAGGCGTGTTTGTTTTTTTTGCCATTAGAGAATGTGTTAACATACCCACATCACAAAGTGTACTGGCTTCTTTCCCTTGTATACGTTTTCTTATAGAAGGCAGTAAAACTACAATTCAAGGCTAAGAGTCCTCATTCTCAATGCACTCACACAAAAACACAGTCTGTCATAAAGCTAACATTCATTCCTGGCAGCTTTTATCTTAGTTAATAACCATTCATACTTCAACTCAAGATGTAAAAATGTTCTCAGCAGGTCACAGTGGACGCATTTGTACTGATTAAATCGGGAATAGATTGAAAGGTCTGGCAAAAGTTCCCTATCTATTTTATTAATCCATACAGTTCCACTCTGATGCCTTTGTCATGCTGCATCACTGACCCCAGAAAGAGATGTGGTGAAGGAAGGGAGGCTATGACAAAAACATCAGGGCAGGTGATAAGAAAAAAAAGCACACCACAATTGCTTCACACAACTCCAACATACTAACAGAGGGCACTTCCGCTTTGCCTTACTTTGGGGCCTAGTTACTGCTGTGGAATTCAGGAAGTCGTTCTTAGAGACAGATGCTTTATTGTTACGTAATGAATATTTTTCCTCCTCAACCGCATTCAGCTCAAAGGCAGTATCGGGTGCAGAGACTAATAATAGGCTAGCTACCAATAGTACAAACCACAGAACTGTATGTATCTGTATGTATTCATTCTGATACCCAGATATCATTGAGCAGAAAAGGGTAGTAAACTGAGTATTAGTAACAGAATATATCTCCTATTTTCAAATTGCCAGTGTAATCAAAAATTCTTATTTCCATTGAGAGACAATGGCTAAGTAATGGTTTTTTTTTTTTTCATTTTTTATCCGAGGGCAGTCATAAATGCGATATTATCTAACTGCTGTCAGCATCACCAAACGCATATTTTAAGTTACTTATGTATGGATTTGAAACAGAGTAAACAAAACATACCTTTATCTTCGTTGACTGAAGCTTGCTTGTACAGATTTCGGTTGATGTGGCATTGATGTGACAGGTGCCCTTTCAGATGTTATAGTACAAGGATTCCATCTAGAATAAGTGTGTTGTGGTCTTCAGGCCTGGATATGGTAACCAGAATGGCAGTTTTGCACACGTTACCCAAAGGTTTACAGCTTGATCCTCCTCCCTCCGTCATCTGAGTCCCACTTTTGTTGCCATGCTGCTCCCTCTGCTGGACAAAATACAGAGTTATACCTTCAGGATGCTGGTTGTGGGGCAAGCATTGACGTGAGTTCCCAAGGACCTCCAGGAGAGGGCAAAAGAGCAGCACAAAGGCTAATGTAAACAGGAAGTGTATGTTGAAACTAACTGTTGACCTTGAGTCGAGCAAGACTGTACAGATTTTCTCTGAATATAGACGGCTTTGATACAATAGTTTACCACTATAAACCTTTCAAAAGTGACTTGAGTAAGTAGGAAAATAGGCACCTCTAAGAGTCAGCAAAACATTGTCTGAAATAATAAAGAAAATACTAAATAGATATCCGCAACATTGCCTGAAATTATTGAGAAATTAACAAACAATTACTGTGTTGAATTTAGAAACCAATATTTTCTTTTGTTATCAAGAGTCATGCTCACCCACTTATCTGGAGCCATTTCTCAGTGGAAGTAGACTGACTAGGGTGAGCTGGGTGTTCCTTTCACCAGCAACACTCTGGCACATCCTGGGGTACCTTGAGGTGTTCCATGGCCAGATGGGATGTACTATCCCTTCATCGTGTTCTTTGTTGACAATGGTGCTTAGGAGTAATGGCTCTATTCCAAACTCACCAGATGTTGTGCCCTTCTCCTACTCACACCCACCCACCCACACACACACACACACACACACACACACACACACACACACACACACACACACACACACACACACATATATATATGTATATATGTATATATATATCAGTGACGTGCAGTCAGTAGAGGCAGGGGAGGGCGGGCCTCACCTGTCATCATGGAAAGAAAAAAATGTAAAATGAAAAATAAATTAAATGGTTATATTTATTCAATGATTTGTACTATAAAGTTATTTTCCACTTAACTTCACCAGTTTTAGTTTTTTTCACATTTACCGTTCAAATATGAAGAAGCAACGTGCAGGGACACAGCAACCAGCTGAACCCATTATGGATTGCACAATGATTTAATTAACTGTGCTGGCATGCAATGCACTAAGACCGTATTGCTGTCTGTAGAAGTAGATGAGACCACAGATGTTACAAACCAAGCCCAGATTTTGGTCATATTATGGTATGCAGCCACATCTGAAGCAGGCTGTGAAGGAGGCATTTTTGGGCTTTGACGATGTGCGTGAGGACAGACGCACTTCTACCATCACTGAGTATGTCCTGCAAGTGTTGGAGAAGTATAACTGTATAACAGACTTACAATGGGGCCACTGTAATGGCCTCAGAACTTAATGCCGTGCAAGCTAAAATTAAAGAAAAACACTTTTGATATATGAACTAAATTTCCATAGTTTAGCTGATGTATATAATTTTTTTCATCAAAAATTGTAACGTGTTTCTTGTGCTAAACGATCATAAAATGACTGAGAAGAGACATTAAGTGAGGCACGCAGTGACAGTGCCTCGTGGTAGGGGGCACTGGGGATCCCAGGGATCCCTCTTACTTCTCAGCTCCAGAATAATATAATTAGCAATAGCAAGCTACAGTAAACAGTTAGCAAGTCAGGTGCAGCCGTTAAGTTATTTTTTCCTCTTGCTTGGCCGATCTGTAAGAGAGGAGGATACGGAGAATAGGGTTAGATGGAGAAAGTTGATTCGCTATGGCGACCCCTGAAGGGAAAAGCTGAAAGAAGAAGGAGCTTGGCCTTATTTCCAAAATGGAGGATTACATAGCTAAACTAAGAATTTTCTAAACTGGACTTTCGGACGAAGCAGGAGATAATGATAAAGGAAAGACTAACGCCTGAGGTAACAGGTTTACTTCAGACTACTGGACAGAAGACCCGGTCTTTTTTTTTGTAATTGTAATACAAGAAATTGTACATAAATAAGCCGCACTTGTCTATAAGCCGCAGGCATCCCTGTTGAAACATGAGATATTAACGCAGTACGATCTTACAGGAAAGATTTTTTTAACTTTTAAATAATGACGGTAACATCTACAACTGCATAAATGCAAATCCTTTTTTTCAGAACAGATGCCGAACTTACATGCAGCAGCTATATTTCCTTCTTCGGAAGCCAGACTGATCACCTCCAACTTGAAAGCCGCGTAAAATGCATTTTTGCGCATCTTTTTCATGATGGGGGTGTGTGCAATAAGCGCAAAGTGATCGATCTGAAGAATTATCATTAATGCGAGTGGTTTTGCCAAAACAGTTTTATTTGTCCACTGTGACAGTGTTGGAGCAAGGAAGCTACCGTAATTACCCTATAAAAATCCATAAATTAGCCGCATTGTTGTAAATCTCCCAGTTCTTTAAGCATGTGAAAAAGTAGCAGCTCATATGCTAGATTTTACTTAACGCACACACACACACACACACACACACACACACACACACACACACTTCTTCTTAGCTGTCCATCGTGTCTGATGATGACACTAGTTCCAAGGCGGGGTCAATGTTGTTGATGTTGCTGCCACCTCATATGGCTATGAAGGCTAGTGTTGGAGCTGCACGCTCGTGCACAGATGAAACAGGCATATCCTGACACTGGGTCTGCCTGTTGGTGTCGTGCGCATCTTGTGGTTCTCCTTTCAATGAAGATGTTTATTTGTTCAGTTGCTTTGCCCCAATTAGCTCACCAGGTTGGTCTGTGAGATGCTATTGCCTTGAGGTTGTCAGGGTTGATGTTATCCCTCATGAGTTCTTTCCTTCAGCAGCCCACTTAGAGTCATGTTGTTGTCCATAGAGGACTTGGCGTGGGAGGCAATAGCCAGGCATGCTAATAGTGTGGCCAACCCAGCATAGATGTCTGTTGGCCAGAGCTGCTTCCATGCTGATGGTGCTAGTGGCACCATGGCAATATGATCCAGTCTTACCAGGACAGGTTGAGAATTTTTTGGAGACCTCTTATGTGAAATATTTCCAAGCTGTTTATATGGCGTCTGTATGGAGTCTATGTTTCAGCCTCATAAAGTATGGTTGAAACACAGACTACATTGTAAACTGCCACTTTGGTGCTGATTTTTAAGTTGTTGCTGTCAAAAACTCATTTTTGGAATTGTCCAAAAGCTGATAGGCTTTGTTGATCTTGTAGTGTATTTCACTGTCAAGAGAACAGTCTGCGGAGAGCGTGGTGCCCAGGTAGGTAAACCGGTGGACAAGACTGAGTTGATTTCCACTTATATGGAAGCTAGCACATGAGGGGGATTCGGTGCAGAGTTGAGCCATGACCTCAGTTTTCTTGGTGTTGACTTGGAGACTTAAAGATAAGGTATAGTGCTGAGATGGTGTCCAGATGGAGTCTGGTCTGTGTGCCAAGACAGCACAGTCATCTGCATACTGAAACTCATGGATCTGGCAGGTTGATCTCTTTGTGTGAGCCTGGAGCTGTCAGATGTCGAAGAGGTTACCTTGGATGGCAGTATTCCTGGTCTACACCATCTTTGTGCTTTAGAGCATGGTAGAACTATTGAGTGATTGCTGTGAGGAGGAGGTTGAAGAGCACTGTTGCCAGGACACAACCTTGCTTCACCCCAACATTGACCTCAAAGGGCTCTGACTGAAGCCCTCCCATGGCAGCTCTGGCTTGCATTCCATTGTGTAGTTGCTGCAGGATGGAGAGGAACTTGGGTGCCACAGCCCTGAGTTGTTTCCAGAGCATGTCATGGTTTATAGTGTCAAAGGCTTTGCTGAGGTCAATGAAGGCAATGTAGAGGCCTCTGTGCTGCTCTCTGCTTTTCTCAAGTTGCTGCTGTAGAGTAAAGATCATATCAGTTGTGGATCTGGACTTCCGGAAGTCACACTGCATGTCAATGAGAGTACATTCTGAAATGTACTCCACGAACTGGGAGAGCATAATATTTGCAAGTACTTTGCCTGTCGTGGAGAAGAGTGAGATTCCATGACTGTTGCCACAGTCTGCTCTGTCCCCTTTCTGCCTGTAGAGGGCATTGATGTTGGTATCCCTCCATCCCTGGGGTACTTTCTTGACAGATTTGGGTGATCAGGAGGTATACATGAGAGGATAACCTCCATATCTGGAGTACCTCTGCACACATACACTGTATAAGTGTGTGTGTGTGTGTGTGTGTGTGTGTGTGTGTACATTATTTATACTACTTATAGTGCCCTTAAGGTCATAGGGGTTCAGGAGCCAATCTCAGCAGTCACTGATTTGATTCTGATGGGGCATTTTTGTTTGGAGTTCAGATGTTCTCTCTGTGACTGTGTAGTTACCGCTTGGTTCTCTGGTTTCCTCCCACAATCCCACAACACCCAGAAGGTTAATTGGGGACCCAGATATTTGAGTGAGGGAATTAATGGTATTATGTCTATATGTGGCCCTGTAATCAACAGGCGACCATTCTAGGGTTTACCCCATCTCTCACCCAGTGACAGCTGGGATAGGCTCAAGCCTCCTGTGACCAAGTGCAGGATAAGTGGTATTGATATAAAAATTTAAATATGTAAATAAAACACACACTCATACATTATCGAAACAGCTTATTCTGCACTCAGGTTTGCAACGAAGCTGGATCCAATCTCTGCCAATCCTGAGAGAAAGGCGCTACATCCTGAATGATCCTGGTTGATTGCAGGACCACATATCAAGACATAACAATTTACTGACCCGTTCACACTTATCGTTGATCAAGCATCTTTATTTATCGCATGTCTTGGTACTATGGGAAATAGCCAGAACACCCATTCAGACACAAGAAGGTGTGAACTCCACACATAAAGATCATAGAGGTATCAAACCAGTATTTTTTATGCAGTGGCGGGCCGTGCATTTTACACCTAGGCCTTCAATAGTGCTCCGAATCAATCCGCCCCCGAAATAATTAGTATATGGCTATAAAAAAAAACATCTAATGCAGTATAAAGAGAGGTGCATTGCAGATAGATAACCCGTGTTGTGTTAGAATTCGCTCACGAGAGCGCATCACGAGACGATAAAGGAATGCCCAACTGTGTACTCTTCCACTGACACCCCCCTGTGCGTAATCGATTGCGCACCCCACGGCCATGTCCGGAGCGCTGTCCCACGAGACCCCCAAGACCCATGGTGAACACAGTGACTTCCCCTGATATCCATTTAAAGCCGTTGATCATCTAAGCCCAGCTTTACATGTCTGACTCTACCCACCTGGTGCATGCCCTCCTAGACTCCGGCTTGGCGGGAGTCTTCATCTCAGCTGCACTCTGGCGGCAGCTTCAAATCCCCCGGATCCCATGTTCCCCCACCTTCATCGTACAATCAGTGATGGGGAAACCTCACTCTCCCAGGCAAGTCAACTCACAGACCTCCTCCCTTCAGCTTAGAATAGGGGTTCTACATGTTGAAGACATTTCATGTCCTGGAGGAATCACAGAGATCTGGTGTTAGGCAGACCTTGGCTGATGGCACATGAGCCTGTAGTTTCCTGGGCCTTGGGAAAAATTCTGCGCTGGGGTGAGACCTGCAAGGAGCGCTGTTTCCCACAGCTCCCTCTAACTTGAGTAGTGCCTATCTATGCCACATCAGTGGAAAGCCCCAATCAAGACCACCTTGCCCAGATTCCCTCGCAATATGCTGGCTGTCAGGATGTCTTCAGTCCACAATGGGCCACTGCGCTGCCTCCACATCATTCCTGGGACTGTGCCATAGATCTACTTCCCGGCCATCCCTTGCCAAACGGAAAGATCTTCCCTCTCTCTCTCTCCCTGAACACGCAGCCATGGAGCCCTATATAGAACATTCTCTGCACCAAGGCCATATCCAACCATCAAAATCCCCTGCTGCCTCGCCGTTCTTCATCGCAAAAAAGGATGGAGGTTTAAGACCCTGTGTGGACAACCGAATCCTGAACAAGGCCACCATAAAGTTCCGATAGCCTCTGCCTTTAGTGCCAGCTGCCTTGGAGTCCCTCCGAGGTTCCACAATATTCTCAATACTAGACCTCCGGAGCGCCTATAACCTGGTGCGCATCAGAAAAGGAGATGAGTGGAAAACTGCCTTCGTAACCCCCACTGGTCACTAGAAGTACAAGGTCATGCCATATGGCCTAGCCAATGCCCCTTCCATGTTCCAAGGCTTCATAAATGAAATATTCCGAGACTTCCTCCAGAAATTTGTGGTCGTTTACATAGATGACATCCTCATCCACTCCCCAGATCTGTCCAGCCACATTCGCCACGTCACCCAGGTCCTCACTAGGCTTCGGGAACACCAGTTGTTCCTCAAGGTAGAGAAATGCCTGTTCCATCAGTCCGCAGTCCAGTTCCTTGGCTACAACCTCCAGCCTCAGTGGGTGAGTATGGATGTAGACAAGGTCAGTGCCGTCCACTCTTGGCCTCAACTTTAGACCATCAAGCAACACGCCGTACACCCTCGTCCATGGAGGTGGTGGCTGGGGGGGGGTACTGTCATGACTCCTCGAATCCCCAGTCCAGCTTCACTACAATCACAGCAATTATCAATCCGGTCCAGTTCCCCTGAGCTCTAAGTGTCTCTCAGGATTCAATCAACTCCAGCACGGCGATTATCCTCCTCACCTGGAGGCCACGCCGCACCTGAAAGGACTTCAGCTAATCAGCCAGTGTATTTAAGTTGGACTCAAAGTTTCAGTCCCTGTCTGGTCTCGTTTGAAGGAGTTTATGTCTTCTTTGACTCTTCTTTGTATGGAAACGCTCCAGATTGAGAAAACGTTAAACAAACCTGCAAATCTACTAACCTGCGTCTGTGCTCCTGGGGAACGCGTAACAAGCAACAGCTGCGACACATAAAAAGCACCAATAATAACCTGATAAACTTGCAGTGTTCTTTAGGAAAATAGCAGCATTTTACTCACCAAAATTCTGATCATTTGTAGACAAAATCCATCCTCCTTTCTTTCTCAGAGTTCAATTATTCTGTCGCACTGATTATCCGTGTGCTTCAGCGCCAAGCACTGCCAGCAATAAAATTTGCCTCGGAGCCAGGGGTACCGGTCGTAGTTCATGGCTTGCAAACGTCAGACAAATCCTTTTCCTGGTTGTGACAGGCTCCCCAGAGCCTTAGTTGCCCGACCCTTCTTTACTATGTCCAGCTTCTCTTCAAAAAGAAAATCGCTTTAACAATATATTAGTAACTAAATCTGTTTCTTCTCCTTCTGCAGCCATTGTGGGTTGATAAAAACAATATTAAACAAACATAACTATATTTCTGTTCACAGCTCGCTAGAACGCTTCTCCTTGCTAATACACTTGTCCACTCTGTGACTGCCATCAGAGGGTGTGAATACGCTGAAGTTGCTGAAGCCTGCTAGAGGGCTTTGATGTCGCCAACTCAAAATCTGATTGGTTGAAGCAATAGCGTCATCAACACTTATTTTTGCAGAACCGATTGTGCAGGCCCCCCCCTCAGGCAGACTCCTTTGACTTTGACCCTGCCTCGCAACACGTTATGGCTGAAATGTGATTGGATAGATGCTTCATTATGAAAATGCATGTCTGGAAGCGGCACAACTAGGAGAAAAGCTAAAGTGAACGGACCATTTGGAATCACTTAAGTATTCATGGACAAATTTTAATTAACGTTTGTGATTCAGATATTTTTTTAGGCCGGCAGAGAAGCCCTTGCAGACCCTGACGGCCCACCACTGTTTTTATGTTATGCAACACAATGTTGTACTTGCCTATTCATTAGTAAAATGCTTATTTCTTGTAGATCATTACAAATATAATGTTGGCTAGTAATTCATTTTCATGTTCCAGGGACAAAAGTCTATTTATCTTTTAACAATTATTTTAATGAATGATAGAATTATCCATCAAAATTGGAATAGAATTGCAACACATTTATGCGTTTATATGAATTTTTGAATATTTTTGAAAAGCTTCCATATTAACACTAAATTATCAAGCCACAAGATTGTACTCTAATTGAATAAATACAGCAGACAATGGTTGTTGTGAAGCAAAATACAAAGATTTTGTTCCCTTTGAGTACTTTGAAACTGCAGTTGAATCAAAACTTCAATAAATCCATGCTGGTGCTTTAAAAACTACTTGTAACTGCACTGGGACTGGCTCCACAACCTAACCCTAACGCTAACCCTGACCCATGTTACTGTACATGTTTATTGTGAGGTCCTGACAATAATTCCTAAAAACACAACCAGAGAGGTATAATGAGCCACAGGAAAAATTAAGACAAACAGGCAATTGTACTAAAGACATTTAACAAACTATAAACATCCCCTGTGTTTCCATCATTTTTAATGTGCTATTACAGGAAGTTTTGTTGTGTGATGCTAACCCAATGTCTATTCCATGTCAGACAGAATTTTAAAAAATATATATTGTTGGACAAAAATGCAGCCTCAGGGCAGCACTGGCCAGTGACTCTCTGAGCAAGCCTCGGAGGGGGGCAGTGTCTCCCTGAGCTGGTCCCAAGCCTGGATTAATGCAGAAGGTTGCGTCAGGAAGGGCATCTGGCGTAAAACTTTTGCCAAAACCAAACATACGAATCAATAACCAGATCAAACCGAATTGGTTGAGGACCGGGTTAACAACGACCGCCATTGGTACCGGTGACCTACAGGGAACTAATGGAAACTGAGCTACCATAGGTCAAAGAAGAAGGGGAGGAAGGCGTCTTCGGAAGCAGAGAGAGAAGAGGAAAGGCAAGAGTCTGGGACTGAGAGTAGGGACTTTGAATATTGGGAGTATGACAGGAAAAGGTAAAGAGTTGGTCGACATGATGCAGAGAAGGAAAGTGGATATACTGTGTGTCCAGGAGACCAGGCGGAAAGGTAGTAAGGCTAGAAGCTTAGGAGCACCTTAGGGCTTTAAGTTGTACTATCATGGTACTGATAAGAAAAGAAATGGAGTAGGAGTTATCTTGAAGGAGGAAATTGCTAGGAATGTTCTGGAGGTGAAACGAATGCCAGATAGACTTAGGAATCTGAAACTGGAAATTGAAGGTGTGATGCTTAATGTTGTTACTGGCTATGCCCCACAGGTGGGATGTGCGTTTGAGGAGAAGAAGAAGTTCTGGAATGAGCTAGATGAAGTGATGCAAAATGCCCCCAGAGACGAGAGAGTGGTAATTGGTGGAGACTTCAGTGGGCACATTGGTGCAGGCAGTAGAGGGAATGAAGAAGTGATGGGCAGATGCGGTATGCAGAATAGGAACATAGAGGGACAGATGGTGGTAGATTTTGCAAAAAGGATGGAAATGGCTGTAGTGAACACTTTTTTTCCAGAAAAGACAGGAACATAGGGTAACTTATGAGTGTGAAGTAAGGAGCACCCGGGTAGAGTACATCTTGTATAGCGCATGCTTCACATGTATGAGGTCCTGGGTTCAATCTCCTCTGTAAGTGTCTGCCAAATGACTGTATTCTGAGACCGGTAGGAGAGTACTTGGTGCGTCATCTGGAAGGAAAGCATATAAGGAGACTTGGTGGTGGTATGAGGAAGTGCAGGAGTATACAGAGTATACAGAGAAAACGGTTAGCAAAGAGGAAGTGGGGCACTGAGAGGACTAAAGAGAATGGACAGGAGTACAGGGAGATACAACGTAAGGTAAAGATAGAGGGAGCAAGGGCAAAACAAAGGGCGTACGATGATCTGTATGCTCGGCTGGACAGTAAGGAGCGAGAGAAGGATCGGGCGTACGATGACCTGTATGCTCGGCTGGACAGTAAGGAGGGAGAGAAGGATCTATACAGGTTGGCAAAACAGAGATATAATGATGGAGAGGATGCACAACAGGTCTGGGTGATTAAGGATAGAGAGGGAAATGTATTGACAGATGCTAGAAGAGTAATGGGAAGATGGAAAGAGTACTTTGAAGAGCTGATGAATGTGGAAAATGAAAGCGAGGCAAGGGTAGAAGAGATGACTATTGTAGACCACAATGTAACAGAGATTAGTAAATATGAAGTGAGGAAGGCATTGAAGAGGATGAAGAGTGGAAAGATAGTTGGTCCTGATGATATGCCTGTGGAGGCGTGGAAGTGTCTAGGAGAGGCAGCAGTAGGGTTTCTGACTCGATTATTCGACAGGATCTTAGAGAGGGAGAAGATGCCGGAAGAATGGAGACAAAGTGTGATGGTGCCCATTTTTAAGAATAAGGGGGAAGTGCAGAATTGCGGCAACTATAGAAGGATAAAGTTAATGAGCCATACAATGAAGTTATGGGAAAATAAAGAGTGGAAACTAGACTGAGACCAGAGGTCTGCATTTGTGAACAGCAGTATGGCTTCATGCCTAGAAAGAGTACTACAATTGAAGTATTTGCTTTCAAAATACTAATAGAGAAGTACAGTGTACTCAGCCGCAGGGAATGTTCAATCTTTGTAGTTACTGCTAACAGCTAAGACAATTTATATCTAATTATATTTCTTATTCTTCCTCCTTTCCACGATTGTCTATTACTGTTATGTTTTTACTTGAAACTCTGGCACAACAATTTCCTTCGGGATTAATAAAGTTGTTCTCATCATCTCATCTCATTTCAGAGAAGGCCAGAGGGAGCTGCATTGTTTTTTTTTTTTTTGTAGACCTAGAAAAAGCATATGACAGGGTGTCAAGAGAGGAGCTCTGGTATTGTATAAGGAAATCTGGAATGACAGAGAAGTATATTAGACTGGTGCAGGACATGTATACTAGCTGTGAGACAGTGGTGCGCTGTAGGTGTAACAGAGATTTTCAAGGTGGAGGTGGGACTCCATCAGGGATCAGCTCTGAGCCCCTTCTTGTTTGTAGTAGTGATGGACAGTCTGACAGATGACGTTCGACAGGAATCTGTATGGAAGCATATAGGTATCATAGTTCAAATTAAAATGAATTAGCATGAGTTTTCATGTTCAGAATGTTGCAGTATTGGTAATGGACAGGTTGACTGATGATGTTAGTCAGGAGTCTCCATGGACTATGATGTTTACAGAAGATATTGTGATCTGTAGTGAGAGCAGAGAACAGGTTGAGGAAAATCTAGACAGGTGGAGGTGTGCGCTGGAAAGGAGTGGAATGAAAGTTAGTCACAGCAAGACAGAGTATACCTGTGTAAATGAGAAGAACTCCAGTGGAACGATGAGGCTACAGGGAGTGGAAATCAAGAAGTTGGAGAATTTCAGGTACTTGGTGTCAACAGTCCAGAGCAACGGAGAGTGGGGAAAAGATGTGAAGACACGGCTTCAAGCAGGTTGGAATGGGTGGAGAAAAGTGTCAGAGGTACTATAAGATAGAAGACTATCAGCCAGAATGAAAGGGTGTACAAGACAGTGGTGAGACCAGCGATGCTGTATGGCCTAGAAGCAGTTCCAATGACAAAAAGACAGGGGGCAGAGCTAGAGGTTGCAGATGAAAATGCTATGGTTCTCTTTGGGAGTGACCAGAACGGATAGGATCAGGAATTAGTCTACCAGAGGAACGGCTCAAGTTAGATGTTTTGGAGAGAAGGTCAGAGAAATCAGACTGAGATGGTTCGGTCATATACAGAGGAGGGAGAGTGAATATATTGGTAGACGGATGCTGGAATTGGAGCTGCCAGGCAGGAGGTCTCGAGGAGGACCAAAGAGAAGATTTATGGACATAGTGAAAGAGGATATGAAGGTATTTGGTGTGAGAGAGGAGGACACAGAGAATAGGGTTAGATGGAGAAGGTTGATTCACTGTGGCGACCCCTGAAGGGAAAAGCTGAAAGGAGAAGAAAAATATTAAGAATAAGAATAAGAATAAGAATAAGAATAAGAATAAGAATAAGAATAAGAATAAGAATAAGAACAACCTTTTTTGTCCCGAAAGAAATTGTTGACAGAAGAAGTAAATAGAATAAAAATGAGAAAAATTTAGGAAAAAGAGACACTAAGGTGAGAGAAACTTTGAAGGGAGCAGCCCGAGACAGCGCCAGAAGCAATTTTATAGGACAAAGTTAATTCAATTTGCTCAATTATACCCATACTGGGTTCTTAGGGTGATTATCTCCCCTTCAACTGTGGCGAGCTGTGTTTTTTTTGTTTGTCATAAATGTCTAAACAGTGAGTATTGCTCAGCGAGCCTTTTAACTTGAACACTACAAATATACACTATCTCACTTAAAGTTTCCAAATAAGTGAATATTTGTTATATATTTGAGAACACGATTAAAACATAATAAGCCGTCATTGAATGACGCCAAGATAAGTCTGTCTTTACAGTCCTTTCATCTATAGGATAGACTAGTCGGATAGACTTTATCACATATCCCAGAGTCCTTGCCTTTTTTCCACTGTTCCCCTCTTGGCCATTCACATCTCAAAGGATGCCAAGGATCCCACACAACTTCCCTCCTCAGCAAACTTCTTTTGTTTCAAAACTAATTCTCTGGAGATTTTCTCAAGTTTGGGTGATCAAGTCCCAACATCCCTAAATGGATATGAATCTTTGCTAAGTGATGCCTCCGAGGATGCCTTAGATGAGGACTACAGGTTGCAAATGGTCAAGTATTTCGTTTTTTGTTGATTTAAACATTGAGCTTCTTAAAAAAAAATGTATCCATAAGAAATAATTTGTCCCAATATTTTTGGACAAGATGACTGTAACGGCCTCCTTTCTTGATTACCTACTAGGATATTTACTCTGACAGGTTGCAGCAACAAGGTTTTGTAATAATTTAGCCCCAAACCTGGTTTATCTACTGACCTCCTTACTCTTTTTAGTGTTGATTTCAGGATTTTGTAGATGCCATAAACTGTTACAGTCATACAATGTCTAAGTTTGTAGATTTGTTGTCTTCACATGAGGCAAGGAGCACCCTAGGGTTCTTAGACGGTGCTATTATGTCTGTATAGGCTGGTATAGACATGTGTCTGAGCTTTTGTAATGTGTGCTGTCTACTGTTGGAAGGACCTGCCTTCATAAAGAAAACACAGTGACATCTTTTTAAAAAAACTTCTTAAATCCAAGATACTAGCTCTCATGTAATGCTGTTGAATTACTAATACAACATTTTTGGTTCAGTTTTTTGTATGTATTTATTGTTGTCATTTTTAGAATACTGTTATATTGAGTGAAGTTGTTTTATTTTTAAACAGCTGTTTTTAAAGTTGCTATAAAAAACATTATTACAGTATTCATATTTAGAGAAAACAAAAGGGGTCATTAAGAAACAAATGTACTTAATTGAATTGATTCAAAGCTCATAATTCAATTTCAATATCTGAAATACCGGGCACTAAAGTTAGAATTTCAGTTAGTTAAAAAAAAGCTTCAATAGCAAATCTTGGGGCAGTGTCTCCCTGAGCTGGTCCCAAGCCTGGATAATTGCAGAAGGTTGCGTGGTTAGGCTGAGAAGGTTGACCCGCTGTGGTGACCCCTGAAGGAAAAGGCCCAAAAGGAGAAGAAATAAATCTTATTGAAACGATAATGTCGTTATTACCATTGGTTCATTGTCTCTTAAACCACTTAGTTTACCTTTGTGTGAGGATGACATTGTATGGTGTTGAAGCATACAGTTAAAAATTGCAGAAAAACACTTGCTGTTGAGGAAGTTCAGATTATTGTCTATGGGTTTTGCCCACAATGTATACTAGTCAAAAACAGCTCACTACAAAATGAAAATCATGTTTGCTCTGTCAAAGGTTAAGTTTTCTGTCCACTAGTTACCTTTTACAGCTGTGATGTCACAACGGCAAGGCAACATCACTAAGGGTCTTCACACCAACCCAGAGCCTATAGAGCTGCAGCGTCATAAAGGTACACGTTGGCATCACAATGACAAGTGTTTTTTGTCACGCCGTGTGTGTGTGTGTGTGTGTGTGTGTGCGTGTTTGTCTGTGTGTGTGTGTGTGTGTGTGTGTGCGCGTGTATGTACGTACCTACGTATTTGTATGTGTGTGCGTACGTGTGTGTGGGGGGTGGATAGTATAAATATAGATATATAGCTTATACACGCACGGCGGTCACAACCCAGTGGAGTCACACTTGTGTCAAGCACTTTCGACCAATCATTTATGTGTTATAGTGCCGATGATGATACTGTAACGCCATATGTATCTGCATCTGACGAGACTTCAAAGCTGTTTTATTCACATACCTATAGAGTGAAAGAGTCGGTTGGCAGCACAAGCGGACGGCGAAAACTAAAATTACAGGTAACTAGTTCCTACGCGGATGAATCAGGCGGATGCATATTGTGGTTGTGGGCCCCTCAGCTGATGTGAAACTAGCGGGGATAGAGAGAAAAGAGGAGCTGGTGCACTGTCTGTTAGAAGTACAACACTGGAAGAAATAGGTAACAACATTAAACCAAAGGTAGACTTTTTAATTGACACCACAGCAAGAAGTTTTGGACCTTCGGTGTTATTCACTATCGGGTAGACTAAGGGACATACAATTGACGATTGATCGGGTCTTGAATTCCGTATCTTCTTTCCTGTTTTGTGTGTAAAAAGGTAGCAGAGGCCATTTCTTACTGCTAGCTTGCGTTAACGTGCTAGCTAGGCATACAGCTAGTACATTTTAACACATTTTGATAAAATAATGACAAAATAAACTGAGCCTGTCTATTGCAGTCAAGTTATTGTAGACTAGAGAATCCATTCACCGTGATGTCGAGCCGGCATATTGTAACGTTAAGCCAGCGTCAACACGACTTGCTAATATTAATTAGCTTGTATACCAACGTTAGCATTGTAATAGCGATAACGTTTCTGGTCGATTTGACAACGTTCACCGTCTGATAATTTATGACTGCTGTGTGGCAGCTAACTGGTGATGATAAGGTCGGTATTTTTGAAAAGCGGACAGCCCACTAAACCAATATCAATCATTATATCTGATGCAGAAAGCTAACATTCGGGTGTTTGTTTTTGTCTGCTCAATGTTAGCGAGTGAACCGTCATGTAAGAAATACTCGCTGTCTTATTAGGCTAAGCTAGCACTAGCTTATGAATAATTAGTTAAAATATAAAGTTAGCCTTCCCAGATATCATTCTTATGGCTGTTAAATTGTTTTTTCTTCTTTAACATACCGCCCACAGCAATATTGTATGATGTTGACACGTCGCGTTTGTAAGCTACTTGTGTCTTGGGTATTGCAAGCTAAAACATGAGCTAGCGTTAGACTCAGACATTGGCCTTCTGTAAGCTTACAAGCATTCATGATTTCAAGTTTGGTTAAGACCTATACTCCAAACAGATATTTTTGACAATGATAACACTACTGAATCTACGTAGTTAATATTACCAATGGATTATACGGTTCTGTTTGATTTCCCATCAAACAGTATAGCAGTCAAGCTAACTTACGTGTGAGTCATGTACATTTCAAAGCAGCCAGGCAGACAGACCACTGTGTCATTGCTGGTAGAATACTGTTAAGACTACTTTGGCTAAATGTTTGGCTTCCAGAGAGCTTTATCATCATAAATTGCTTTCGAAGGACGGTAGAGCCAATGCTACCATTTTCGACCTGCAAATTACTGTTGGGTTATCGCAGGTAAACGAAACTGGATCTTTCAACTTATGGGGTCCGTCTTGGCCTTAGAGTAAAATTCGTCATCGTTGCCAGTAAAAGGTCGCTTTTCGTATTTGACAGTTAATTTTAAAGAGGTTAACGATAAACCGATTAAACTGTTACGCCAGCTGCGCATTTCCATCTATCTATTGGTCCGTTAGCGTGTGTAACTTTATCGAACCGTTCTCGTATGTTAGCGGCACTAACATTAGCCTTATCGTTTTGTCGTCGCAGTATGAAACATTGGGGCTTGAGAAGATTCGCTTTGCTGATATGTAAGTTTGTTTAGTTGACAGGGGTGTGACTGAGCCTCTGTCATATGTATGTAACCCACCTAGCTCCGATGCGAGTGGCTAAATAGGCTTCTTGGTGATAATAGATAACTACGTCAGAATTGCAGGCCTTTGTAAATCAGAGGGTCCTGCAATTGGTTGCACTTGTTAATATAATGGACTATGAGGATGCGCAGGTGAGTGTTTCCACCTCTATCATACTCGCAATAAATTAGAGTATCCCGCTCCAGATGTCAGATTGGGCGAATAAACAAGACCAGGATGCACTGTCAGTGCAGGCCTAAATCGGCCCTTTGAGTTGCCGTGTATGGCGTATTTCCATAATCAATTCCAGCGTGATTAAGGCGTTATTCAATGATTCAACTCTCGTTTGTTGTTGAAAGCAGTGTTTAAGCCGTGACTCAATAGCCCCGCTTATGTCAGTTGATAAAATCATCTTGACGCTTGTGAGTGCGCGTGCATGTGAATGCGCGTGAAAGTGAGTGTATGTGACAGTCACTTATTACCAGTGTATAATTTTTTTTTTAATCAGCACCCTTTGTCATTGCCATCTGACATCTGGAACTGATTCACCTTTAATGGTGAGATATCTTTACCATGTTGCTCTCCAGGCACTGACAATTTTGTGCACAATAAAGGAATTTTAAAGAAGTATGTAATACTAGCTATCATCATTTTGAAAGATAATTTGTAAGCCTTTTTTTAATTGTAGTCTACTGCTATGAGTATACATATTAACCTGGGACTTAATGTGGTATTTGATGATAGTGCAAGGGGCCATTTCAAACAACATGTAGTTTTTAATGCATTGTAATTGCACTACCTCTTTTTTTACATGATGCTTCAGATGCCATCAGCTTGACAAAAGTGCTGTTCATCTATTTTGCTGTAAGCATGTTTTTCTTGTGACAGAAAGATACTTTAATGTACTTTCATCTCTGTGTTAAATTGTTTATAGCCAGTTGTCAGTCATGGTGAAGAAGCTATTTACAGTTATTCACCTCCCTCAATCTATAAATCCTGAGGAAAATGATTGGACGCATTTTTAAACCAAGTAAAGCCAATTCTCACCGACAAGTTTCTGTACCAACAGTACAATCAAAATATGGTATTTTGGAATAGTTTTCATACAGAATCTGATGCTTTGTTGGACATGTGTGAGTGTGTGTGTGTGAAAATATATATTTTAGTGTCACTGGTGTTTTGAGCCTGCTTACAAATTCAACAGTATTTAAAGGGAAAGCATACTGGTAACTGTTTCTATTAACTTCATAGTGATTCTGATTTTTTTTTTTTTAATAATTATTTAAATTTAAGACAAAAGGATAAAGTAGTCATGCCTCTGATCCAATTAAACACACTTTAGGGAGGAACTTGAGTTTGCTTGTTGTGATCTATAGCACCCAACAGAGTCAAGTGTTTGGACAAGGAAGGGCCATAGAAAAGTAATGTTGATTTTTTTTTTTTTCTCTCATGTTGCAGTGAATGGTAGTGTCTAGAAAGGGTATGTCCCTTCAGGAGAGAGGTGCCAATGTCCAACCGGCCTAATTCCAATCCAGGGGGGTCACTGCGCCGTTCACAGAGGAACACTGCTGCGGCCCAGCCACACGACCACTCAGTCACGGGAAGGTGAGTCTTAACTGTACACTTTCCATTTAGTTACCAAAACAACTCAGTCAATACTTTGACCACTGTAAGTAGTTATTGGCTGGTTTTGCAAATTTGACATTTTTCATTGGCAAATGGTGATTTACTTTTAGCTTTTTGCCTCTACAGATGTGTGATCACAAGTTAATAGCAGTTAACAAAATGTTTTGATTACATTTCTATGGATTAATTCCAGAATCACACACTGTTGCTTGCTCTTTTAATTTTCAACCTTACAGGTTGCAGTCAGAGCAGGTAAAACATAAAGCAAATTCCCCACCTGAAAGTAGAAGACCTAATTCTAAGGCTTCCAAAGCCACAACCAGCTCAGCCACTGGCCAGTCCAGAGGGCACAGCTCAAGAAGGTATCCCCATCCCTACTTGTTTTTTTCATTTTCTTGTGTGAATGTTTGTAGGGTTTGTATTCAATATATTTATGTAATGCGTTATTTATTTATTGCGTTTGACACATTAATTTTGTTCTATGTATAAATAAGTACAAAGAAATTTTGCTTGGGAATTCATTACTAATTCGAGATTTTGCCAAAGTTTTGAAGATGATGTTTTATCTTTCTTTTTTTTGGTCCATTGCAGAAGTGGTCTTTCTCTGTCAGTGGCTTCATTTGTGCCGCAAGAAGAACCAGAGGCTGCTGGGACATCAGAACAAGAGCGGTCAAACCAAGAGACAAAGAGTGAAAGCACACGAGGGCTAAAACGAACTGAAGCCCCTGACCAAATTAGTACCGTGGGACCTACCCCTGCAAAGAAGCCGAAATCACTCCCATCATCCAGAGATAATACCTCAGAGACTAAGAAAGGCCCGGCTAAATCTAAGAAGAGAACAGTTGCATCAGAGCCACCTTCATTGTCAGGTCGAGGTCACAACAAGAAGAGCGGAGCTGCTGGGGCATCACCAGTCCAGAAACGGAAGAAGGCAGACTCCTTCCCTGGTCTAAGTAGCACCGCTGGGTCCCTCCCCAATCGCACAGAGGGCAGAACTGCAAAACCCACCAAGCTGGCGTCTAAATCGGCCGCCTCAGCCAAAGCTGGGTGTAGCAACGTGACAGACTCCTCTTCATCTGCCTCCACCTCTTCCTCCTCCTCAACTACAGGCACAAACAGCACCACACAGGGTGCCCGAGTCAAACAAGGGAAAGATCAGACCAAGGCACGCCGTTCTCGCTCAGCCTCGAGCCCCTCCCCACGGCGTAGTACCCGTGACCAAGAGCAGGCCAAAACTGCCGGCTCTTCAAAGTTCGAGTGGGCTGCACGATTCAATCCAAAAGTCAACCTGCCAAAACCTAAACTATCCCTTCCTGGTTCCTCCAAAACTGAGACCTCCAAACCTGGGCCATCAGGACTACAGGCCAAACTAGCAAGTGAGTATTACCCTTGCATCCATGCCCCCCTTATTGATTGTAGAAATACACATTTTATGTGTAACACTTTAATAGTGTTTAGTATCCCGCCCTGTGTGGTAACACATCATGTACTATATCATCTTTTACATTTTGCTTTGATCTATTGTAAAACGTATGTATTTGTACGTCATGGATTGGAAGTATTACTTTAATTGATATAGTTTTCTTCACAACTCAGTCTTTACCTTAGTCTTCACATAATTCTCCCCAGACTCAGCCACAACAGTTTGCTTCAATTGTAATGAAATGTAGTACATCTATATGATGTCACTGAACCTGAAACTGTATACGTCAGACTAATTTTTTTCTCACTCTGTCCAATGTCCGTGGACATTGTAGCCCACCGATCGATATAAAAGAACATAATTAAAGTATACATATATGAGAGGAGTGCAAATTGTGAAGAAATATGTACTTCACTGTAAAATGTATTTGACAAAAAATATATACAACACTTGTCCCATTTGTGCTTAAAATTGATAGTGTTACATAAGGTATACATAATTGCCATCCTGAGCCATTCTGATCACACACCTCTACATTTTTTGCATTTATGCTGGGTGTACAGTGTACTACCTAATAAACAAATACATTTGCCTAATCAGATAAAGACTTACCTTGACTAGTTGAGGTTTCAAACATTAAATCTAGCACACTGTTAAAAGTACTGCATGTATACCATTATTACTTGTAAACATTATTTTGTATTCATCGCGTTTTTTTCTGCCAGTTTAGTCATAAATGTAAGCATTGGTAAATGCATGTTGTGAAGGCTGCTGATGCATACACATGTACACATGTTGTTTTTTTTTTGATTAAGGTAAAGCTATAGATCTGAAATTTGAGTTTTAAGGTAATGCAGCACCATGAATGCCAATGAAATTAAACTTAACAGAAAAAAAGATCTGGGATTTATACAAGTGCTTGTCAGATAGCGTTACTTTTGCTTTTTACATATGGTTGGTCATGGATATAGTAAAATATTAAAGAAACACTCTATTTAATTTGAAAATGCTAAAAAAATCTTCTGAACAATGTTTCAGAAAACCAATTAAACACCCTCTAGGAGGCAAATTTATAGTGAAAAGCAACAAACGATCATTGTATGATGTGACTCCTCGAAATTGACAGCTAATAGTTAAGATTTATTAATATGCTCTGTATACTGCCAGAGCAATCTCATCTGATATAATCATCAGAGAATTCATTTGAAATTTTTCATTTTCTTAAATAAATCAAATTTTCTGCATTGTCATGCCATTCAAGTTGTCTTACCCATATGAGCTTTCTTGTAAACATATACAGCGCATGGATTCTTTAGAAATCTCTCCTCATTTAAGTGAAATCTGATCTCTCAAATGTTATTGTTTGGGCTTAATTAATTTCTCATGAGCTATTAGATGAACATCTGAGATTGTATGGTTGCTGAAAAATAAAATATAAAATGGTTTTGTCATATTGTGTAACTTTGATTTAATTTGAATGAAGCACAAATTTAATTCTGCACTGTGGTGCTTATGCAGTTTGTTTTTATGTGTACAATCATACAAAAAGCCATTTATCATCAGTGGATCTGAACAAACAATCTCAAATTAACCCCCTCTGATCTGTCTTTCATTAGGTTTGATATGGGAACATCTGAAGGGAAGTGGTTAAGTAGATGGTACAGATTTGATATGTTCTCTGAGTATATTAAAAAGAACAAGCTTTTGGGATAAGTGTTTGGTCAGACTGTTCCAAAGAAGTAAAGGGATAGATACCGGGGTGGGCTTTTTGCCATCTGCTTTAGTCCCAGACAGAGAGACCCCTCCTAAATTGGCTTGGCTTGCTTGCTCACCAGCTGACCTGTGGTATGTTTGAGGACAGGGGAGGACTCATAGATTGCTTCTGTAAAGAAAGAACTGAATGGCTTACAAATTCTTCAAGATTCTTTAAACTTATAGGTATGTTCAACAGTAATGGTAAGTAAGCTTATACCATTACATTGCATGTCATCCAATGATTCTGCAGAGCTTTCTGCGGGGGGATTCAAAGTTATGTTGAACAATGCTACCACAGTATTTAGTGTTGATAAAGATTTATATTTTTCGAGCTGAGATGATTTGAGTATCTGAAGAAAAACTTGATAGAAAAGTTTCAGAATTTGGGGCAAGGGATTTACTTGTTGACTGTATTAATTTACTTTGGTTTTACAGTTTTAATGTTTATTTTTGAACTGGTGAATCAAGTCCCAGATGAAGGTTGCTCTGTCATACTGCCATGGTTAAGTTACTATTAATACCCCTCTCATCTGAGGTACGGACTAGTGAGAGACAACACCAGTTACTTAGTGTGTAGATTAGGAGTTATTTCAAAATCTTTCTGCTCAAGAATCATGATTCTTCTGTCTTGATTCTGAATGAATTAACCAATTTCAACAATTTTTGTTACTGATAATCACATAAGGTGGAACTTTATTTATGTGAAGTGCAGTACTTGCCTAGTCCATTTGTGTCACAGCTGCAGCATGTTTTATTCTTGTTTGCAACATCAAAATTAAGTAAATACTACACAAATGCATAGGGACAAAACCTACAGGCAAGTGTGCATGTAGTTAAGACATGGTGACCACTGTGCAGCATAGCATGGTCCTACCTAAAACCCCATGACTGCCAAATGTCTTGGACAGTGGCAGTGTTATGCAGAAGTAACATTACTGCAGAAAGGCTGATCACAGCGAATATCAATGCAGAGCATTTTTTATTTGCTGTCTCATGGCTACAAATATATGTATTAAGATCTTCTTATGAAAACACACATCTTAATATTGATGTTGGTCACAATAAACTTAACCATTTACTACAAATTTGTGTGCAGGCAGTAGCTCCCACATCTACAATCTAAGCAAACAGTGAGCAGGACTCGCTCTTTTGAAAAATCCTGCTTCTGTATCATCAATGTACTTAAGCCATTTAGTCATTCCTTAAATTTTTCCTCATTCCTGTTCAATATGAAATGTTATTAAGTCTTGATGAACTTGAAGAAATTGAAACTATTGTCAACAATGCAATGTGGATAATCTAATGAAAAAGCGCTGAACCAATAAAAGGGTATTAGCTCAAATTTCTTATAACTTGATTTAGAGAAACTTATCAGGATACTTGACAAATGTCTGCAAAGTAACCAAAAACTTATTTTTATTAAAATCTAAATGAAACATTAAAATTGGTCCAAGAACAGGGCGCAAGCACTAGAACTATGTAAACTCTGGCAAACAACACATACAATAAAGTAACCATAGTCCTGTATGGTTACATAGTGGACTGTACAAACATGCTTGAGCGCTATTCCCTTTCCGGGAAGTTAGCTTTGTTGGGGTGAGTCTCGGACAATGTCTCTGGTCCTTGTACAACAATGCACAGGGAGACTGCAACTGTGGTGATGGTTTGGGAGGTGAACGCAGGGGAAAGTTAAAACATTTATTTACAATAAAAGAAGTTCTGTTTATATATTTGCAGTATATTTTTTTTAATGAAAAATTTGATAACACTAGATTTAGTAATTGATGTTTGTTATTCATATCTGATTGTCAGACTAGATAAAGTGGCATTTAATCCTAGCATGTAAGGGGTTTTTCAAGATTTTACTGCAGGCTAAAATTGGCCCAAATTATATTGACTTCTGTTGTACAACCTTTGTTGTACTCCAAAGGTTTAAGAAAGTCCACCAAGAAGCGCAGCGAATCTCCTCCAGCAGAGCACCCCAGCTTTCGGCGGGGCACACGCCAGAAGACCACGGGCTCCTGTGCCAGCACCAGGTAAAAAATACATTAGGTCCACCTCACTCAAACAAAAAGGAACAAAAACACAAGAATGGGCCCAAGGATTTGTTTTGATAAAAAACTGTTTAACATGATTTCTGTAAAGTAATGTCGTAGCTACTCGAGTTGCTCACAAATTCCCCTGAGTGGACTGGTGGGAAGCTAACCATGGCAACAGTCTGTGATTTTACTAGAAGGTACCTGTAATTATATTGCTGTTGTTCATATTATCTAATACTGTCATCACAGTCGGCGGGGCTCTGGCCTGGGCAAGCGTGGGGCAGCCGACTCTCGCCGACAGGAGAAAATGGCAGACTCAGACAATAACCAGGATGGGGCCAATTCGTCAGCTGCCCGCACTGATGAGGCATCACAAGGTGCTTCAGGTAAAATCCCTGAAATCTTTATCTGTGTTACTTGTTTTGCATTGTACTTAAGTAAAAAAAGGAATTGAAATTGGTCGAGATCTTTTAATTATATGACTTTGTCCCTCTGCCCAGCTTCTAGCTCAGTAACAGGAGCAGTAGGCATGACCACTTCTGGTGAAAGTGAGTCTGATGACTCCGAAATGGGAAGACTTCAAGGTATTTCCAACAACTCTTTGTGATCCCCTCCCCCTTCCATTGTCATTTCTGTATTTGTACACTAAGCATACAAAATCAATGTATTCACTTCTTTATTTAAGTAATCTAAAGCTTGCTGTGCTTGATTCTATAGCCTTGCTGGAAGCCAGGGGTCTCCCTCCACATCTTTTTGGACCATTGGGACCCCGCATGTCTCAGTTGTTTCATAGGACCATTGGCAGTGGAGCCAGTAAGTTGAAAATTAGAATCCTTCATCTCCTTGTGCTGTTGAAAATCTAAAAAACAGAATTGTGAAGAGTTATGTCTACCCTATTTATTTCTAGGCTCCAAAGCGCAGCAGTTACTGCAGGGTCTACAGGCTACAGGTGATGAGTCTCAGCAGCTCCAAGCTGCTATTGAGATGTGCCAACTGCTGGTGATGGGCAATGAAGAAACACTCGGAGGATTCCCTGTCAAGAGTGTGGTGCCAGCTCTGGTATGTTATATTTCCTTTTTCAATTACTTTCGTGGTATATGTTTCATGGTTTTGTCAAATTCAGTTGTATAAAATGTCAATACATTCTTTAAAATACCAAGAAAAAATAAAAGAATATTCAGACATAGAAATATTCTAACATTCTAGATTCTGCTGAAGAATCCTATTGATATCACCAGAAATCTTATTGATAATATGTTAATGCATTAATTATATTCAATGCAAATGCAAAACGTTGACTTATTTTAATGTCAGCTTTTATTTGAAACGATCTTACGATTTCCTTACAATTTTCATTTGAAATTTGGAAATTTTGTTTACACATTATTTAGTTGAATTTCGTAAGTTAATGAAGCAAGTATATAATCTCTTATCCATTTGTAGAAATCAATATTTAAGTATAGTGGAATTGACAGATATTGTATGTTTTGTATTGCTCATTGTTAAAGTATAAATGTAACCTTGAATAATAAAAAATCCAATCAGTTATCGTGCCTGTCGTAGACTGAAGGTGTTCTAAAGTATAATTCCGTAAATTTTGGTAGGGCCAGTAAGCAATCTACTTCTGAAAGAAGTTAGAGCATTTTTTTCCCCAATCTGCAGCATACTTCTTGAAAAACATTTTTATATCCATGCAATGCAGTCTTAACGATATAGCTGTATAGTGACCTTTCGCTCTCTTGACTAGTGTACACAGCTTGACTGACTGAATTTGATGGTAGCACTTTAGAATAATGATTTGGTTTTCATTGTCTTGACTGTTACTAAACAAAGGTGAATTGTTCATGGTAATGGAAGCTCCTTCTCATATGCACTAGATGCTAATCATACTAGCATTCTTAAAGTGAGTTAGAATGTATTATTTGTATCAACTTTGCACGTAATTTGTTTTGGTTTACCATTGGTTGCTGGGATACTTTTAGGTATTTGCAGTGTGCAGTGCCGTAGGCATTATTTTATTTGGAATTTGGTAAAAATGTACATATAAGTGTGGTTTTGCAAAACCAAGCACACATTCAGTTATACATAGAGCACAGGATCAGCAAAATTTGAGCACTGCATTTAACCCATTATGCAGGCAGCTAATGAGCAGCACCAGGGGAGCAGTTAAGGGTTTAGTGTCTTGCTCAACAACACTTCAACACACCGTGAGGAGCACTGGAATCGAAGCAGGTTCCTTAGATGACTGCCCTAACCCTTAGCCATGCTGCTCCTTTTGCAAAATCTCAAGTTCTATGATCCAGTTATGTTTTTATGTGCAATGTTTGGCAAATGGTTATTCCATAGATTCTCAGCCTTTTCTGATGATTGCAAAACCAGTTTTTAACTAATTGAACAGAATTTTGACTCTCTGGAACAGGAAATGATGTATAATAGAATAAAAACTGGTGTGTAATTGAACAACTAAATTTGGTGTGGTGCAAATCTTTATTTTGATGCCAGCCTTTGGTATATCAGTTGTACAGATCAAACAAATGTAACCATTTACTCTTCCTTTACTCAGTATTCTGCGATACAACATAAATTGTGTCTGCTGGAAATTAATGAAATAATGGCATGTTAGGATTATCAGAAATTCAGTCAATATTTAATCCTGCAAAACAATAGATTGTAAATTTGTACCACTCATTGTAATTAATTCCACATTGTATTCTATTAGTCACTAACCAAAGCAGTTACATCAGCAAAATTGAAAAATAGGAAAAAAAGATCCTAACCCCATCCTAGTCCTACCAATAACCCAATACATTGTGTTTATTTAGTACTGATACAAAACAAACACAACATGGCATAAGTTCTTTCAGTATGTATTTACATCAGAGCTTACTGCTTAACTCATGCTGACATAAAGCCTAATAAGGCATCTGTTATCACTTGGGCTTGGTCAGAAATGTTAACAGGAGTTAAATCAAGTCCTTTGTGGTTGGCACTAGAAAAGTAGAGTCTTTTGCAAACTATTGGGTCTAAACTTAGCTTAATTGTTTTAATTCATTTACTATCTGTGCTGTTTAACATTTGTATAGTTATAGGTTTAAATTCATAATGTTCATGTTAACGTTGTCACACAGTAATTTGTAAGATGCACATATCCAATACATCCAGCTGAAATGAAAAACACAATAATGCTTGTCTCATTTTCATTCTCTTGCCTTTCTTTCACAGATAACACTGTTACAAATGGAACACAACTTTGATATTGTAAGTACAGGTTACTTATATCTCCATCATTATTGTTTTTTTTTTTTTTTTACTTTTTTTTTGTCATTAACTAAATTTCAATTGATGTACACAGATGAATCATGCCTCTCGCGCACTCACATACATGATGGAAGCCTTGCCTCGATCATCTGCTGTGGTGGTTGATGCCATTCCTGTCTTCCTGGAAAAGGTCATATCTTAGAACCACTGTTTATTCTTTATTCCTGCAAAATACTAACCTTTTAATTCTAAAACATTGTACTACAATCCACAGCTTCAGGTTATCCAGTTTATTGATGTTGCAGAGCAGGCATTGACTGCCCTAGAAATGCTGTCTAGACGACACAGCAAAGCCATTTTGCAGGCTGTAAGTAATGTACCTATTCTTCCTGTCACAATTTTAGTCACAATAATAATTCATTGTATTGTTGTCCTTTACAGGGTGGACTTGCCGACTGTCTCCTCTTCCTAGAGTTTTTCAGCATCAATGCTCAGAGGAATGCTTTGGCCATTGCAGCCAACTGCTGTCAGAGCATTACTCCAGATGAATTTCACTTTGTTGCGGATTCTTTGCCACTGTTGACACAGAGACTTGCTCATCAGGTACTTGTTTAGCTGTGTCAAGAAATCTGAACCAAACATTGCAATAGTACTGCTACATCATGCTGCTCATCAAATTTAACATACAAATGACACATTGTGGCCCTTGAAGATTTATGAACCTTATAGAATTTTCCATATTTTTGCAAAAGTGGAGCATAAAGCATTGCCTGATTTTCAAGTTCAACAAGACAAACATATTATATTTGGCCATGTGTTTGATTGAAAAAAGATTCAATAACATTTCTGCTGCATGTAGCAAAAGCAAGTTAACCATGCTCTGATTACATGGTGTGACCACCAAAAACTGTAACAGAGAACAGCTTCAACTCTGGGATATGGATGGGTTTCCTCATATGAACCTCTTGCTTTAGGTCTTTCCACAGCATTTTGGTAGGATTAAGGTCAAGTCATTGACCTTGACCATTCTAGAACATTTTTTTATTCTTCTTTAGCAGATTCTTTGATAGAATGACTTGTGTATTTTGGGTCATTGTCTTTCTGCATGACCCTATGTCTCCATTGATTCAATTTCTGGACAGCTGTCTTGACCTGTTCCTGTAGAATTATCTGAAACAGTTCAGAATGAATTGTTCCAATCAATGATGCTGTATTGTCTAGTTGCGGCAAAACCGGCTCAAACCTGAACACTCCTACCAAATTGTTTCGTGGCAGGGATAAGTTTCAAATGCTGGCTATATCAAACTACACACTTTGAGCCAGGTTTTGTGGGGAGAGCAGTGCTTGCTGCAAAGGTCACATATGGTACACCATTGCTGTTCAGTATTCTCTTGATGGCTAACTCATGAACATCAACATGTGCCAATGTGAGACAGACCTTCAGTCAGCCACTGATTTTACCCTGGGTTCCTTTGTGACCTCTCAGACTATTCCATTCCCTGCTCTCTGAGCTGCTTTGTTGATTGTCCAATCCTGGTTTGGGTAACAGCAGTTTGAATTTCCTCCCTTTGTACACAATCAGTCAAATTTTGGATTGGTGGATTCCAAACGTAGAGATGGTCTTGTAATTTTTTTCAAGGGTCATGACCCTCAGCACCTCAAGACATGTCCTTTTTTTCCCGAGTCATGGTATACATCCATATGTGTTGCCTGTGTGATCATGCTTTGCTGGATTACTGTCTTTTAAATAAAACAGGGTCTCACTCATGCCTGACTGTCATTCCATTGTTTAAAAACAACCGACTGATTTCTTCTTTAAATTATATAACAATTTACTTCAATTTACAATTTACTGGCATTTACTTTTGCCACACACAAATGTGTTGGGCTATTATATTTTCAATAAATACATGTCCATATCCAATTTTTCTCACATTTAATTTATGGGATTTTCTAGATCTGCTTTTTGGGATTCTTTTGAAAACATACAATGCTATAGATCACATATGTGTAAAAATATGGAACATTTTAAAGGGTTCTTTTACTTTCAACCACAACTGTAACTATCAACCATTAAATAACTATCAAAAAATTGCCAAAGAAATGTCTAATGCCACACGTGGAAGACATGTGTGCCATTTAAAAAAATGAAAGTAAATATGATCCGTCAGCACAATGTTACAAGCCATTTCACTCGTTAATACAATTTTTTTTAGGTTTCTTTTTCTAAAAGCTGATGAACAGCTTTAAAATTCATGATTGTCCTCTGTTTTAATTACAATCATTATGGTCTTGCAGGACAAAAAGTCAGTGGAAAGCACTTGTCTTTGTTTTGCGAGACTTGTGGACAACTTTCAGCATGAGGAGGTTGGTACATTACCTTTCTTTTCTATTTTTGTGTTTTTTCAAGACTCAACTCTGGATTTAGGGTTTCTGGATTGTCTTCTGGATTGTTTTACCTTCCAACTTAATTGAACTCCAAACTTGTGCTTGTGTTTTTGTTTATATCAATAGAATCTGCTGCAGGAAGTGGCATCCAGGGACCTCTTGACTAACATTCAGCAGCTGCTAGTTGTTACACCACCTGTGCTCAGCTCTGGGATGTTCATCATGGTTGTTCGTATGTTTTCTCTCATGTGCTCCAATTGCCCCTGCTTGGCAGTCCAGCTTATGAAACAGAGTGAGTAAGACTCAACATTGAATCATACAAATAAATAGATTAATTGAATAAAAGATTGCATGCAAATTTTCTTGCATGGAAAATTAAACGAAATCAGTATGTTTCCTATCGTCACCAAACGTCAGCCAAAGTGAGTGTAAACAGGAGTTATTTTATAATTTTAACAGCTTAAACAATCAAATCAAATATTATGATCCTTTGTTTTAATACTGATAAAACACAGGTGTTGTGCTGCCATTACTCTGAATGTATAGGTATTCTGAGGTATGGCATACGGAAAAAATCTTATCATGGTTTTGAGGTAGCTGTTTCACCTGTTGATTGGGTGCGACTACCTCTAGCTAGCTGCAAGAATGACATTTCAAATTTTTTTCACTGAAGAACATTTTGCAAGCTGTTAATTCTTTGCAGTCCCTGCCGTAGAGACCTAGATTTTTTCTTTCAACCTAATTATCAATAAACTTTCTCAGTAATGTCATTTTATCATTAATTCAAAACCTCACTGATGAGCTGCACAGCTCATAATCTCTCATGGTGTGGGTCTTGTCACTACTGTTTTTATTGTCTTCATCTTCAGTAGCATCCTCTCATCAGCAGTATCAATTGCCAAGATTTTCAGACTTGCTATATTTCACTGCTGAGAGACAACACTCCTGGTTGCAAATAATGCCGAATGCCTATAGCAAAGAGCAAGTTGCCTTAAATATTTGAACACTAAATTAATACTTATTTTTTTTCCCCCAACATTTTGTGTTGTCTCAGCCATTGTGCTCTGTCTACTATTGTTGCATATAGAGGGAATTATGATAGACAAAACAAAAAGCTCTGTAATTAATGACCAAGACACTTGCTTAACATCGTTCATAGTTTTCTTGTTAAATCTTCTTGTTGTTGCAACCGAAGGAGCCTCTCGGGTGAGGTGTGAAACGTCCTCAAGTGATGAAATTCAAGTCCAGTTGCCATGACAAGAAGATTTCGACAATAATTCACCATGACTTGTCTGACCGAGAACCCCCATAGACATCCTAGTACATAGTTGCACTCACCAGCTCCTGTCAATTTTACCCTCAGCAAAGACATTTATGATATGCAGTGTACAGGCAGTTCTACATTATAGCTAAGATCAATTCAGAATTATCATATTTAATCCTGCAAACGAATTGTTCCTTACACTGACAAACATTGGAAAAAAATCCATTTGCACTATTAGTCATACATCTTGCCTGACAAAGACTGACTAGCTTCGCTTCAAGTATAGTACTTCATTTTATATATTAAAATCTCATTTTTGATTTTATATGTACACATAGTTTGTCGTGAGTTTTACAGCCTAACACAAGAAGTTTACAAAGTAATACTTAATTTCATTATCGCTCTGGTTTTTCCACCAATTATCAAGTTTCTTTGAAAATACCTAAATCAGAGTCTGTAGATGACAATATTTTGGTCAAAAATTGTTTTTATTCAGGTAAAACATGCATAGTTCAGTTTGCATGCAATATTGATTTGTGTTTGAAGTGTAAAGCTTTTACTGATCCTGACACCAGTTCTTTCCGTTATTGTCTCTCGTCCATTTTGCTGTGCACTATTATTGTTGCAATGTGTTGAAAAACAACAGGGCTGCTGACAGTAATGTATCTGTATTTGTGTTGGTGCAGACATAGCAGAAACACTGCGTTTCCTCTTATGTGGTGCATCAAATGGCAGCTGCCAGGAACAGATTGAGCTGGTGCCCCGAAGCCCTCAGGAGCTCTATGAGTTGACCTCTCTCATATGGTAACATTGATCGTGGCAATGTTCTGATGTCTTACGGGTTGAGATAACTAACAAATACAGGGAAAAATGATACTCCAAGAAAATTTTCCTTTTTCATCAATATTACCTGTATCCTACCATACAAATGAGCTTATCCATCCCAAAATATTAGAAGACGATGTGTATAGCCACAAAAAAATCCCTACTGATGTTTCCGCCATCTGTATCTACATTTCTCTTTCTTATAACAAAGTTTATGACTCAAATGTTGCAAACTTTGTTGTATCTTGATCTCATTTGCTCTCTTTGTAAGCTCTGTAGATGTGTAAAGAGATTTTGCTTGTTGCATTTATCAGTTTTCATTTTCTTAATGCTCTGATGAGCACAAAGAATATCCTACTATATTTTGGCTTGAGAGAGGTATTAGGGTTAGCTTTTTCATGTATACTGATAAAAGAGATCCTGATGTATAATAAGAAATGGAAGCCTCAGGTACACTCTGACTTTCTCTTGGCACGTAAGCAGTTATTTCATAGATATTTCATTTCTATAAATATAGAAAGTGTAGATACTCAAGTTTTGTCTCATATTTTAAGCTGGTTAAACCTGTGTTGTATTCTAATCATTAAACTTAAAATAAATAAACTCTGCAGCTTTCTAAAACCATTTCTCTCCTTCCAGTGAGCTGATGCCATGCTTGCCAAGAGAGGGCATTTTTGCTGTTGATGTGATGCTGAAGAAGGGCAGTGCTCAGACAACAGAAGGAGCCATCTGGCAGTGGAGGGATGACCGTGGACTGTGGCACCCTTACAACCGCATTGATAGCCGTATCATTGAAGTAAAGTGTTTCCAAAACTTATTTTCATAGTCCATGATTAAAGTAATTAGATGGAGTTTAATATCAGTGCTTAATATCAAGAAATTGCTTCAGAATTGTACAGGACCAAAGTTGCACAAAAAAATAGTTAAGTGATTGTAAATTAATTGAATTGTTCAGTGAGCTTAATTACATGAGATCTATCACTGAAACTGATTTTGGTTGTATTTGTTCATCTTATCCTGCAGACAGCCCACCAAAATGGGGAGGATGAGATCAGCTTGTCCACTTTGGGTCGTGTGTATACAATTGACTTTAACTCTATGCAGCAGATCAATGAAGACACAGGAACAGCACGTGGTATTCAAAGGAAGCCAAATCCTCTTGCAAACCCCAACACAGGTAGGTTTATTTGGTGGTTACAGACATCTGTAATAATGGTGAGTGTGTATTAATCTTAAATGAAAGACTGAGAAAATATATAGTGTATGCATAATGTTGTAATTGAATTGACAAGCTTCATTTTTATCTTAAAATGTTAAGGTTGTAAGGATAGATCAACATGGCCTTGGTTAATTTGATTAAACACTGAATAGGTTTGATTTTTTTTTTTTTATTTGACTATCTTTTCCTACATAGATATTATTTCTGCTATCCAAGTCTTAATTAAACCAAAACTGAATCACAAAAAATAATACCACTTCTACTTTCAGTGTGATCAAGCAAAAATCAAGAAAATGCATTTTTTTGTAGTGCATGGTGCAAAATGGGGTCAAAATGTGTTTGGGAGTTGTATTTCTCAAATGCTTGTTTTCTTGTCATTGTACTGTATTACAAGCACTGCTCATGTTGTGAAGACTATAATGTCCATGATCATTTGAAAGATACTGTAGAAAAGCATGCAGAATGTGAACTTCAGACAGTGTTTCTTTTCCTGCACTTTTTTTTTTTTGAGTGTGAATTAAATGTACCCAGAGTGTAAGAAACAACAGAAAATACTATTCCGTTAGCAATTTATCCAGTTTTGGAAGTTTAATTGCAAAGTTCTATAGCTGTTATAAGTTGATTGGGGGTGGGGGGTACAATCACCTGATCTTAACATAATTTCTCAGTTGTGTGGTGGAAGAAAATTGAGTGACTGCACTCATAGAGAAAATTAAGACCCATTTGTTGTTTCTCCAGGGACTCACCAAGAGGTCCGTAGAGAGGATGCACGAGCGCAGCTGATGAAGGAAGACCCTGAGCTGGCAAAGTGCTTCATCAAAATTCTCTTTGGAGTTCTGTATGAAGTGTACAGCTCATCTGCTGGCCCTGCAGTTAGACACAAGTGCCTTAGAGCCATCCTCAGAATCATCTACTTTGCTGATGCAGAGCTATTGAAGGATGTGCTGAAGAACCATGCTGTGTCGAGGTAACAATGTCAGAGTTGTTGACTGGTTTTATCAACGTATAAATAAGTGGCTAGGAAAATATGTTCAGCTGACCTTCGCATGTAGTCTTGGCATAATCACACCTACCTATGTGACCATGGTGCCTCATATGAACACTTGGCATTAGTTATATTGCTATCACCTTTGCTTTTGTGCAATTTACAAGTTGGCAATGAAAACAACATTTTCTTGAAAACCTTTTTTTAAATATTGATGTTTTGCTGAAAATACCCAAGCTTGTGTGTTATGTAAGTACTTGAGCAGATATGTTACTCAAATAGTATATACCCATAGGAGTTTCCCTTCTTAACTGTGATAATTAATCAGAAGAGAATTAAAATAAACAAACATTTAAATTAATATAAAATGGCATTTCAAAAAGAATAGCTACAACTTAGTTGCAACCGAACTCTGCCTTGAAATTAATCAGTTTTTTCCCCTCCTACAGTCACATTGCCTCTATGCTATCCAGCCAGGACCTGAAGATTGTAGTGGGTTCCTTGCAGATGGCTGAGATCCTCATGCAAAAGCTGCCTGATGTCTTCAGTGTTTATTTCAGAAGAGAAGGTAATGAATATAAACCTGTGATTTAGTCTGTTTGCATCTTTCTTTTTTTTAATATCAATTGAATAATGTGTATACAATCTTTGGAAAGCTATGGCTTGTAAAGATTGTATACATTTTACACAGATATTTATGCTGTTGCAAGGCCCTGAGCAGATTTTGAGTGTCCTTGGGTCTTTTCTCTGCAGGTGTTATGCATCAGGTCAAGAACCTGGCAGAGTCTGAGACCTTTCTAGTCACAAGTCCCCCTAAGGCTTGTCCCAGTGGTACTGCAAGTCTCTGCACTACCACCATCAGCACTGCATCTACCACATCTGCTAATAACACTACTCCGGAGCTTGGCTCACCCAGCTTCCAACACAGCATGGATGACTCTCTAGACCTCAGCCCTCAGGGGTGAGTAGTTTTAGCCAAATGTTTTTTTTTTTCTTTAAATAATTTTTAACAATTTGAATCCATTAAAAAGAAACTAAATAAGGACACATTGTGCAATTTCCCTTACAAGCTGAAAATATGGTAACAGCTCCAAAATAGGATGAGAAACCATGCAATTAAAAAAAAAAGTTTATGAAATAGTCATAAAGATTCTTCATGACACATTATGGGTTTGTATTTGTAAAAAATACATAGAGCCATATGATATGTGTATATGCTAATTTTTCCCGTCAGGCGGTTAAGCGATGTCCTGAAGAGGAAACGGTTACCTAAAAGAGGGCCGAGAAGGCCCAAGTACTCCCCACCAAGGGATGATGACAAAGCAGACAATCAGGGTAAGTCACATTGTTACACTGTGCAATAATTAAGGCCACCCCAACCCATGTTTTCTGCATTTGCATTTCAAAGTACCACTTCTACTATAGTCTTCCTTCGTGTTGTCACTGCTTCTGCTTTTCTCAAAAATAATTATGGAGATAACTTTGATGCCACACTCACCACCACTGGTGAGAGAGCAAGGTATGACTTGTCTGCAGGATTCAATGATTTCCGACATTTCACCCTATACTCTGCTGAAAATAAACAAAAGAAATACCAAACAAAAAAAAAACATCACTGGGCTTCTGTATATAAACTGACGAAGTCCAAGCCATTAGTTACAGGCATTTCAAAAAAATCATGTAGAAAATGTTAAACTTTAAGCTCGTGCCTAATTTTGCCTGTGTTCACTTTGAAGTTTTAGTCATACTTATATTGCTCTTTAACTGTATTATGGATTCTTAACAGCTAAAAGCCCCACTAGTACTCAGTCACCAAAAGCTTCCTTCTTGGCCAGTCTCAATCCCAAGACCTGGGGCAAGCTTGGTACCCAAACCAATTCAAACTCTGAGCCCTCACGCACTGCTGGGGTGAGCGGCTTAGCAAGGGCACCGCCAAAGGACTCCGTATCAAATAACAGGTACTGAGATGAAAGTAATTTACTGTTTTGCATGTTAAGCTGTTTGGAAATTTTTTCCACTTGTTTTAATACAGTTTTCGTAAACGGCATTTGTCGTGGATGACAGAGTGAAATGTTGGAAAGCTACTACACCAACACATCCAAATGATTCTATTTCTTTATTTGTAGAGATAAAATCAGAGCTTGGATCAAAGAACAGGCAAGCAAGTTTGTTGAACGTTACTTCAACTCTGAAAATGTGGACAGCAGCAACCCTGCTTTGAATGTACTCCAGAGACTTTGCACATCCACTGAGCAGCTTAATTTGCAGGTACAGCAATCATTCTTTCCCAGTATCTAGAATAAATCATTGTTATTTTGATTGACATTAAACTCCCCAAAATCAGTGTTCACTGTGTTCTTTGTCTGACAATATATAACTTTCCCTTTCCCAAGGTGGATGGTGGTATAGAGTGTCTAGTGGAAATCTCAAGTATTGTATCGGAATCTGACGTGTCATCTTTTGAGATCCAGCACAGTGGGCTGGTAAAGCAGCTCCTTGTCTACCTGACCTCCAACACTGAAAGGGACGTGCTTAGCCGTGATGTTCGGCTTAAGAGGTTCCTCCATGTCTTCACAGGTTGTCCGGTGAGTGAAGCTGTCAAATGGAATAAGCCTTTAATTACTGCTCCCCAATTTTAAGTAAGCTGCTAGCACTATTTTACATTTCAGCCCAAACTTCCAAAAATCATAGATATGATTTTTCATGTTTATGATTAAGAATGAAAAAGAACCAAAAAACGTGAACTTGAAAAACTGAAATTACTCACAAAAAGACTCCATCCTCCATATTTAGTTTTTAACACAAAGCAGAAAACTCACTTTATTTTATTGCTATTGAGTAATTCTTACTCTGATTCCTCTTTTCCTGATTTATTTTTGTTTTACATAGCCTGGTTTCATACCTTCTGTTGTAAAAGTACTATTATATTTGTTATACTAATTTTATATTTTTCTGTTGGATTAAAATTTGGAATTACCAGTAATCATTTAAATGATGATGATAACTACTGTATTTTACACACCATAAGGCACACCGGATTATAAGACAAACCTTCAATGAATGGCCTATTTTTAAAAAAATGTTCATATATAAGGCGCACTGCATTGTAAGGTGCATAGAATAAACACTACAGTAGTGGCTGGGGTTGCATTATGCATCCACTAAAATTGAGCTGCGCTAAAGGGAATGTCAACAGAACAGTCAGATAAGTCAGGTAAATTTTATTAATAGAATACAAACCAATGTTCTGACAACTCCATTCGCTCCCAAAACAAGTTTGTGCATTCACAATAGGGTACCGTACGTAGGGATATCTCTTACTGGTATTTGCGCCGCCTTCGTTGAAAACAATGTATTTCCAACTCCCATTTTTCACAGTTCAAAGCTTTTCATGAAACGAAAGCACCAAGAAGGGCTGCCTCTAAATTAATTGATGTTAAGTTCGCTAGCTAGCACTGTTGCCTTCATTTGAATAGTGACTGTGGTGACACTTCTAAGGGCTGCTCTCTGTTCAACAACCCACGCTTCGCGCAGTCGTATATCCCAGCATGCACTACGCGCTACTTCTTCTACAGGAGAAAATGGAGTTGGCGGCTGCTTCCTGTAGCTGCTAGACCTTTTGTGGCTTAATATTGATCCATATATAAGGTGCACCAAATTATAAGGCGCACAGATGGAAATGACTCAAAATAGCTAGAATCTGCTACAACTATCTTTGCTCTATTTCAGCCCAATTTTACATACATGAACTCATAATGATAAAACTAGCAACAGCTGAAGTGCTTGGTAATAGTAAAACCATAAACAACATGAAAAAGCCAAGTAATTTCTACTTATGAACTGCATATTAGAAGAACATATGAACTATAATTATCTTATTCATATAAGTATAATTGATTTAGTATCTTCTTTGGGGTTTGTAGGTTCCAGGGATGGAGCCTGTAAGTTGTTTAGACCCTACAGAGAATGGGCCTTATCTGGCACTGGTTCATAAAATAAACAACTGCCTGAGCCAAATGGAGCAGTTCCCTGTCAAAGTGCACGACTTTCCCAGTGGGAATGGAAACGGGAGCAGGTCTGTATAGTAGAGAATTGTTTTTCTTAGCACAAAATTTCTTCTTTATTTAATTTCCAGTGAATGCAAGTTAAGTTTCACAAATGCATCTTTTCAGGGGCTCCCAGGCACTAAAATTCTTCAACACACATCAGCTCAAGTGTCAGTTGCAGAGACACCCGGAGTGCACTAATGTTAAACAGTGGAAAGGTGGACCTGTGAAGATTGACCCCCTAGCTTTAGTACAAGCCATTGAAAGATACCTTGTTGTCCGAGGTGAGAGAATTTTTGAAAACCGCATCTCATATTTTGTATCAAGAAAATTGAGACCCCAGCAGCGGCACACTTGAGCTCTCCCCAGATTTCAGTTTCAATTATGAAATATTTACAGATTTTACTCAGGATGTTGCTTGCTTTAAATTTTGTGAGCAGGGTACGGTCGAATTCGAGAAGAGGATGAAGACAGTGATGATGATGGGTCGGATGATGAAATTGATGAATCACTGGTAAATGATGCAATCACTTTAAAATGAGCCTTATATGCCTTTAAATGTAAATTCAGTAATGTAAATTGAAATAACACACCATATTCTATTAATTTATGACCCAGGCTGCTCAGTTCCTGAATTCTGGCAGTGTACGTCACAGACTACAATTTTACATCGGTGACCACTTACTACCATACAACATGACAGTATATCAGGCAGTACGCCAGTACAGTCTTCAGGCTGAAGAAGAAAGGGAATCCACAGATGACGAGGCAAACCCACTAGGGCGAACAGGGATTTGGACCAAAACCCACACAATATGGTAGGAGTCCAATTCTATGTATTGTATTTATACTCTGTTTTAAATTCTTAAAACAGTGTTTAAACCTTTAGACACTCAATTCTTTTATTTGACAATAAGACACTGCATTGACTAAATGAAGGGGTCACACTGGACTGTTTTGGCAATGAATCCCTCTTCATAGTAAACTCAATAACCAACCAAGAAAATATGTTTTGTTTGGGACAGGTATAAGCCTGTGAGAGAGGAGGAGGATGGCAGTAAAGATACTGTAGGTGGAAAGAGGGGTAGAGCCCAGACTGCTCCAACCAAAACATCACCTCGCAATGCCAAGAAGCAGGATGAGTTGTGGCATGGTGAGTTCTCTTTATCTCCTGTCATGAAGGGTTCTAGTTGAAATTGCAAGCTGGTGGTCACTGCAGGTATCTTAAACTTGATATATATATACCTCTGTTGTGGTTTGACATTGTCTCATTATGTGTATGTATGTATGTATATATATATATATGTGTGTGTGTGTGTGTGTGTGTGTGTGTGTGTGTGTGTATCTATATGTATGTAAGAGTCCCACAGATGCAGTATTTGCATTGAGAAAGCTAATAGAAAAGTACAGAGAAGGCCAGAGGGAGCTGCATTGTGTTTTTGTAGACCTAGAAAAAGCATGTGACAGGGTGAGACATTGGTATGGTGTGCTGTAGGGGTAACAGAGAAGTTCAAGGTGGAGGTGGGACTCAATCAGGGATCAGCTCTGAGCCCCTTCTTGTTCGCAATGGTGATGGACAGGCTGACAGATGAGGCTAAACAGGAATCCCCAGGTTGTGTGAGAGAGGATGCGTGAGAGAGGAGGATACAAAGAATAGGGTTTGATGGAGAAAGTTGATTCGCTATGGCGACCCCTGAAGGGAAAAGCTGAAAGAAGATGATATATATGTATATGTGTGTGTCCATATATATATATATATATATATATATATAATGAATATTTGATTTTATTAAATGTAATATTAAATGTATTAAATGTAAATTTTATTTAATGTATTTCCTGAATCCAGATTTGTTTTTAAATATGCACACTGACCCTTAAAGGTCATAGTACTGTTTATAACATTAATAAAGTACTTTGAGTTACCATGTTTTTTCTCATCACTTCCAGATGGTGTGTGCCCTAGCATCATAAATCCTTTAGAGACATACCTCACATCAGAGCCCCCAGAAACCATAACATTTGATGACCCCTCTTTAGAGGTCAACCTGCTGCTGAGGGTCCTGCACTCAATCAGTCGATACTGGTTCTACTTGTACGATGTAAGCCTCTCATTCAATGGAGACATGTCAGGGGTCTAAGCAGGTCACGCTTTGTTCTCTCAAAGCTTTGGTCTTTAAACTCAGTAAATGAGTTTTGATGTGAATTAACATGTATATTACATTTTGCTGAATAAAAGTTATAAAGAATGATAAAGACAAATCTTAGCATTACATAAAAAGTATTCTTGAAAATTACAGTATTTCAGGTTATCACAATTCTTTTCATCCTGAAAATAACTTGGAGAAGAACTTTTTTAAGGTTAAAAGATGCTGATAGTAATTTCTACAACCCTGAAAGTTGATGTGCAAAAAGAATGTTTCATCATGAAAAAATTGACTTTCAGATGTTGGTTTGCAATCTAGATTTGCTGACATTCAAATTGCTTCAAAATGTGTATATTTCCATTTTCTAGAATGCTGTGTGTAAGGAAGTTATCCCTACCACTGAGTTCATCAACAGCAAACTAACAGCAAAAGCCAACCGTCAGCTACAAGACCCACTTGTCATTATGACAGGGAACATCCCCACGTGGCTTATCGAGCTCGGAAAGACCTGGTGAATATTTCCTAGGTTGACAAAAGATCTTTTTAACACATGCTCTAATTTGATGAATTTGACTCACATTCTCACAATGTTCTTCTCCCTGCAGTCCGTTTTTCTTCCCGTTTGATACCAGGCAGATGCTGTTTTATGTAACTGCATTTGACAGAGACAGAGCCATGCAGCGATTACTGGACACAAATCCTGAGATCAACCAGTCAGATTCTCAGGACAGCAGAGTTGCACCTCGTCTTGACAGGAAAAAGGTGACATTACAGTTTTATACTTGAAACAGTTTAAGAGTTTAAGAGTTTATACCATTCAAAGTTAGTTGCTTAAGAGATACTTTCTGATGTTTAAAGTCACATGGAAGTAGGACTTTTTGATTTAACTTTCATTATCTCTTATCTTCTACATCATGTAAGTTGTTGTGTTTATTAGTTAATTCCTATTTCAAGAAGCTTTTTTAATGCCCCCTTACTTACATGAGTCAGTATCAACCACAATATTGCCTTGTTATTTCAGAGAACGATAAACCGCGATGAGCTCCTGAAACAGGCAGAGTCCGTGATGCAGGACCTTGGTAGCTCTAGGGCAATGCTGGAAATTCAGTATGAAAATGAGGTACCCCATTTTGTCCCGTACAAAATAATGCTGAAAGTGTTCTGGCTGGTATTGCAAATGCGTATGAAGAGATTAAAGGTGAGCATCACCAGAATGTTCTTGGTTTTCCAGGTTGGCACAGGTCTTGGCCCCACCCTGGAGTTCTATGCTCTTGTATCCCAGGAGCTCCAAAGAGCTGATCTTGGCTTGTGGAGAGGTGAAGAGGTTACTCTGACCAATCCCAAAGGTACCATCTTGTGCGTTTACTCTGTGAGGCCTCCTTCTGTCAAATTTCAAACTTCACCTTTTGGATTTAATTCTGCTATGGTAGATGATAGATGATCAGATGCCATCGAAAAGTATCTGTCATATTTCTATCATTAATTTTGTTGCTTACATATATAAACTGAAATATCTGGTGAAATAATTATTAGCAATTGTTACATTTGGGCAGACATTTTGTTTTGCTATAGTCCTGGTAAGTAATTTCAACAGGTATGCCAGTGAGTTAAGTAATTTGCTATGGAAGTCTGCTAGACCGACCTGGACAAAACTATAGTGATTGCAGGTTTACTAGGAGTGTGTTGCAGAGGATCATGTTAACAAGGTCTTGAATCACATCATTAGAGGTGTTTTATCTACATTCATGGGTAAATTGGGAGACATGGATTCTGAATCATTTTCATTTTCAGGACCTCCATTTTGGAAGCAGCTTTGTGGGACTGTGATCTTTGGACACTAATGCTTGTTGTCGCAGCAACCCTAAGATCTGTTGGTGGTCTCTAACAAGAAGTAACCCTTTCAGAGGCTGCTGCTGCTGCCTCTGGTCAAAAAGTGGGGGAACTTTAGAGAAGCCATGCAGAAAGAAATCTGCACAGACTACATGATTTGTCAAAAAAACTGAGCCAACTGAACGCATCAAAGTCTCGCAAACTTGACCATGTTCACAAGCGCAACAATTTATGGGGCTAACAAACATAAACAACAAGCACTGATGCTGTTGTGCAACTATGTTTTGCTTTGTCAGCCCACTCCCTTGTGCTGTTTGCCATCGTTGTTTTGATAGCTCCGCTAAATCCTTATACCTTTGCCTTCTGATTTTAATTCCTTTGTCCAACTTCTCTTTTTCATTTGTCTTTTGGCAGTCTGCAGTTGCAATCAAATAATTTCACATCACTTCATAGCCATCCCACTACCTAGTGTTTCCATTTGTCTTTATCGCCAGATGTACTGACTTTTCAGATCTGGATTAGGATTTTTCCCAACCAAAAAAGCCCCGAGACAGGATTTCAGCAGTGTCAGCAAATTAACTATGCATAACAGGTTACATTAGGTTAACCATTTTTCAGTCAGAGTTTCACATCTCCGATTATGTGACAACAGAATATAAGGGAATTAAAATACTTGGTATCTGCACAGAGACATTGCATGTAGTCTTAATCAAGCTTCACTGAAATTTAACGCTAGAGATGCACACAGATCCAAGGGGAAAATAAGTAGTCTTGAATGAGGAAAAAATAGGCATGTATTGCTAATGTAAGTATTAATGAATAAGATTTAACATGGTTAAATTAGCATTTCAACTGCCAATCAGACAATTTTCTTAATTCTGCAGCCTTTAAATGAATAAAAGGCAATTCAAAACTATAAAATTAAATAAAAATGCACTCAGTAACCTCACTGAGAAATAAAATTTGAGTAGATAACGCTATGTGTTTAGATATCCATAGAATGGATAGATTATTGGATATCCATTGAATGCATATATTTTACAGCAGACCTCTATGGGCAGAAGAGGAATAAAAATAGAAACAATCTGGCAAATGTGCAAAATGTAAGGTAAAACTGTAGAAAAACATAAATTTGGCAATGCATTTTGTGATGCGGAGGTATATTAAGTGTAGGATGTGGTAACTTGGCTGGTATCCTGGTAGCGATGTCCTGGAAGGAATGTGCAAGTAAAGATTAGGAACCCTGAATGTGAATTATGTCCTAGAAGTGTAACAATAGACCAACTATCACTCCCACAGCCTTCTTGGAACTTCTTTATCATTTTGCTTATATGTCCTTTATCTTCACATTTAAAAAAGCTATACTGTAAACTGAATCCTTGACAGTGTCTCCATAGTCTTATTTATCAGTTTGAAATAAGTTGGGTCAATTAAACAAATATTCAGGATGGTTTTATCTGAATGGGGGGAGTTGCATTTTTTGTTTTATTCTAATGGACTGCAATATGGGAGGGCTCTCTGTTTTATATGTCAGACTCCAGTGTATCATTTCAAGGCTTCTAACCTTAAGCATCATTTTAGCAGTTGTCTTTTTCCTCTTCTTCTCCTTTTGGCTTTTCCCTTCAGGCTTCACAATAGCAAAGTAACCATCTCCATCTAACCCTATTATTTGTATCCTCCTCTCTCATACCAACTACCTGACCTTCTCTCCAAAACATCTAACATGTGCTGTTCCTCTGACTCATTCCTGATCCTATCCAGCCTGGTCACTCCCAAAGAGAACTTCAGCATCTTCATCTCTGCGACCTCTAGCTCTGCCTCCTGTCTTTTTGTTATTGTAACTGGTTCTAGGCCATACAGTATCGCTGGTCTCACCATTGTCTTGTACACCTTTCCTTTCATTCTGGCCGATAGTCTTCCATCGCATAATACCCCTGACACTTTTCTCCACCCATTCCAACATGCTTGAACCCATCTCTTCACCTCTTTTCCACACTCTCCGTTGCTCTGGACTGTTGACCCTAAGTACCTGAAATCCTCCAATATCCTGATATCCACTCCTTGTAGCCTCACTGTTCCACCTGAGTTCCTCTCATTCACACACATATACTTTCTTGCTGAGACTAACCTTCATTCCTCTCCTTTCCAGTGCATACCTCAACCTTTAGATTTTCTTCAACCTGTTTCCACAGATTACAGATCACAATGTCATCTGCAAACATCATGGTCCATGGCAATTCCTGTCAAACCTCATCTGTCAGCCTGCCCATCACTTCTGCAAACCAGAAGGGATTCAGAGCTGATCCCTGATGGAGTCCAACCTCCACCTTGAATGTCTCTGTTACCCCTTCAGCACACTGCACCACTGTCTAACAGCTAGCATACATGTCCTGCACCAATCTAACATACTTCTCTGCCACCCCAGATTTCCTCACATACAATACCAAAGCTCCTCTCTTGGCCCCCTCTCATCTGCTTTTTCTAGGTCTAGAAAAACACAATGCAGCTCCCTCTGGTCTTCTCTGTACTTCCTGATTAGCATTCGCAAAGCAAATACTGCATCCATAGTACTCTTTCTAGGCATGAAGCCACACTGCTGCCCACAAATGCTGACTTCTGCTCTCAGTCTAGTTTCCACTACTCTTTCCTACAACTTCATTGTATGGCTTATCAACTTAATCCCTCTGTAGTTGCTGCAATTCTGCACATCCCCTTTATTCTTAAAAATGGGCACCATCACACTTCGTCTCCATTCTCCGGCATCTTCTCCCTCTCTAAGATGGTGTTGAATAAACGACGGTAGTCAGAAACTCTACCGCTGCCTCTCCTAGACACTTCCATACCTCCACAGGTATATCATCAGCATCAACTGCCTTTCTACTCTTCATCCTCTTCAATGCCTTCCTCGCTTCACTTTTGCTGCTTCACTCTGCTACTTTGTGGTCTACAACAATAACCTCTTCTATCCTTGCCTCTCATTCATTTCCAAAATCATCAGCTCTTCAAAGTACCTCTTCTAGCATCTGTCAATACATTTCCCTCTCTATCCTTAATCACCTGGACTTGTTGTACACCCTTTCCATCTTTATATCTCTGTTTTGCCAACCTGTATAGGTCATTATCATATTAGCTGTCTCCATGCTAATATTCAAAAGGGTTTCCCAAAGGCAGCAATTCTGCAAGTAAAAGATGACAGTGTCAAAACAGAACTCTTTGGCCCTGAGGCAGGAAACACTCTTATTTTTGCCTTTACTTACAAAGCACTCAGATTTGGTCACATTGGCATCATATCATGTGGCATGGAACATTGCAAGTGCTAAAAAAAAAATCATACAGCTAAGGACAATTTGTTGTGGCCACAAATGAAATCAAGCCGGACCGGAAAATGATAATTGAAAATAAACAATGCCCCAATGAGAGAGCAGAGGTAAGAAAAAGCCAGTTAAAATTGCTAAGCTATAGATAAAAATATAATTCACTTTTTTTGTGAAGGTGCAGTAGTTCATATGTGGTGCAACTCTTTCTGATGGTATGATGTATTATTTTTGGTTCTTCATGCTGGTTGATATAGCAATTATAGATTATTTGATATCCTGTCACTGTATCAATGCTGTGATGGCTGCATCCACATTCTTGGCACAACTTCAACCAGTTGGATGCTGCCTTTTGACAGGGCTCCACTTTGTCCCTGATTCTGTTTGTGGTCTTCTTGGACAGGATATGCAGGGATTGCTGGGTGGACCAGTTTAATCTGGTATACTGTAGGTACCTCAGGATCTCTTTTTCTCTTTTGGTGACAATGTAGCCCTGTTGGCCTCATCAGAAGAAAAGTTCAAGTACAAATCATTTGCAGTTTGCAGCCAAGTATGACGCTGTTGGTATGAGTGTAAGCATATACCATTGCTGGAAACCGTTGGATTGTAAGTAATTGCCTGCATGTCTTGCAGTTGTCTTGACATGTGAGGGAGAGTAAATGTGAATAAGAATTGAAAATGGGTGCAGTGTCAGCAGTGATGCTGTTCACATATTTTTAGGCCATAATGGGCCCTGAGCCAAGAAGGGAGGTATACCTTTGCCATTCCATCTCTGCTCACCATGAGGCTTCAGATGCAAGTAACTCCAAAAAGATTCCTCTACAGGCTTAGCTATAGGGTGAGATACACAGGTATCGACTCAAAGGGAGTCAGAAGGCATACGAACCAGATGTCCAAACCATGCATGTTCACCTGACCAACCATGCCATGGTCAATCCAGGACAGGCTGGAGTAATTACAGTGGCTTGGAAAAGTATACATACCTCTTGAACTTTTCCACATTTTGTTGCATTACTACCACAAACAGATATATACTGTACTATTGGAATTCATGTGAAAGACCACCACAAAGTGGCACTTAATTGGGAAGTACAAAGAAAATTATTCATGATTTTAATTTTTTTTGCAAATGAAAGTGAAAAGTGCTGTGAAAAATTGTATTCAGACCCCCAGTGTCAACACACTGCGTGCACAATTATTAGGCAGGTTGTATTTTTGAGGATTAGTTTCGTTATCCTACAACTACAGTACTCTTGGTAAATCAAAAATGTTAACAACACCCCAAACCTTAACATTTATGGAGTAAAAGTGATGTTTTGACTTTCTTTAGAGAATATCTATACGTACACCATTATTAGGCAATTATTGGTGAGCAGAATTATTATGCAACTAAATGAAAAACAAAATTTTCCCATCTCATTTGTTTATTTTCACCTGTTTGAAGTGAGAATAATAACCAAACTCGAAAATTTACAATAAATATTTCTGAAATAAAAATAAATAAAAAATAAAGAATTGGTCACCTCAGTGACCAATATAGCCATCCTTCTTTTTGATAACAGTCACAAGCCTTCCATTCACGGAGTCAGTCCATTTATTGATCTGGTCAGAATCGACTTTTTGTGCAGCCGCAATCACAGCCTCCCAGACACTGTTCAGAGAGGTGTACTGTTTACCTTCACTGTAAATTTTCTGCTTTTGAAGGGCCCAAAAGTTCTCAGTAGGGTGTAAGTCAGGTGAAGAAGGGGGCCAAGTCATTATTTTTTCATCTTTAAGGCCAGCCACACAGTGGAGTACTTTGATGCATGTGATGGCGTATTCTTGAAAGATGCAGTCTTTTTCCTATACCACTGCTTGAAGAAAGTGTCTTCTAAATATTGGCAGTAGGTCTGAGATATGCTTTAGAGTCCATTTTCAACCCGAAAAGGTCCAACAAGCTCATCTTTAATAATACCTGCCCATACCAGTAACCAGCCTCCACCTTGCTGGCGTCAGAGTCAAAGTGGAGCTCTGTGTCTGTTACTGATCCAAATACGGGCCCATCCATCTGGTCCGTCAAGAGTCACTCTCATCAGTCCACAAAACCTTTGAAAAATCTGTCTTCAGATATTTCTTGGCCCATTCTTGACATTTCAACTTATGTGTCTTGTTCAGAGGTGGTCCGGTTTCAGCATTTCTTACCTTGGCCATGTCTCTGAGAACTGAACACTTCGTACTTCTTGACACTCCAGGTAGGTTGCAGTTGTGGAATATGGCAGCACTGGAGGATAATGGGTTCCTAGTAGCTTCATGTTTTATTCTTCTCAAAGCTTTGGCGGTTAATTTGTGTCTTTTCTTCTTGACACGTTTCTTGCGACCCTGTTGACTTTTTGCAACAAAACGTTTGATGGTTCTGTGATCACACCTCAATATATTAGATATTTCAAGAGTGCTGCATCTCTCTGAAAGACTTTTATTAAAATTTTTGACTTTTCAGAGTCAGTTACATATCATTTTTTGGCCCGTTTTTCCTTAGGAGAAGAATCTGCCTAATTATGCACACCATGATATAGGGCAGGGGTGGGAAAAACTATGGCCCGGTGGCCACATCTGGCACGGTTGTCTTTTTTTATCTGGCCTGCCAAAGACTGGTGCAGAATTCATACTTGATGTGAGCAATTGAGCTACTTGAGAACGCTTGAGAATTGTCCTGAGCTGAATGACGTAGATTGGCTCTGTGATTTAGCCTTTACTATGGACATACTGACACTTGACTGAGCTGGACGTGAAGCTACAAGGGAAAAACCTGTTTGTGCATGAAATGCAAGCAAACGTCAGAGCCTTCAAAACCAAGGTGGTTATTTTTACAAAGAAAATGTCAGACAATGTTCAGACAAATGTCGGACGAGTCTGATATGCCCTGTTAACGAATGCATTTTTTTGGATATGTATCGTATCTTGTGCTTACCCGGCTCGTCTGTCAAATTTTAAAAGTCTATGCGGCCCCTGACCCAAAAAGTTTACACACCCCGAATATAGGGTGTTGATCTCCTTAGCCCACACTGTCCCTTGTTACACAAATACACATTGCCTGGAGTTGGAAATTACGGCTAAAATTATGATATAGTCAAAATAATCATTTGCCTAATTATTGTGCACACAATGTAGTTTCTGTTACTCTTACCCGATTATTACAGTTAGTTATTCGGGGTATGTCTATCAGCTTTGTACATCTAGAGACTCACTTTTTTGCCATTCGTCTTTGCAAACAGCTCAAGCGTTGTCAGATTAGATGGAGAGTGTTTTTGAACATAAGTTTTCAGATCTTATCACAGGTTCTTGATTGTATTTAGGACTGGACTTTGAATGGCCATTCTAGTACATGAATATGGTTTGTTTTAAACCATTCCATTGTAACCCTGGTGTTATGTTTAGGACTGTTGGACCATTCCCGCCGAAAGGTGGTTACGTATATGTTGAAGCATATACGTAACATAATTCAAATTTAGAATTGGCTGCATATTTTGATTCATAACTAATATGAGTAATAGGTAATCCAAACTGCATTTTCATTTTCTGTCCCGACATGTACAACAGGTATCAATCCAAAGCAGCACAGGACAGTGACGTCAGTGGCCAATCTTCGTCTTTGCGGCTTTGTTTGGGCAGTCAGATACAACAAACAGCTGTTCACCTGCTAGCTGATAACTCATACTTGTTTGCATGGACCTCCCTAATGCTGCCACACAGATGTGACAATTACTGGACCATATAGATTTGCAGACATCTTCTGAACAATAATTTGGTTTATTCCAAGATTACCCTGTATTTGTCTCCTTCCATATTCCTTGTCCCTGCTAAAGAGAACCCCCCCCTGAGCAAGATATTGCCACCATTATATTTGACAGTGGCAATGGTGTGAATGAGTGATTTGCAGTGTGTGCACTATATTTGACAGTGGTTATGATGTGATGTGCAGTGTTCGTGCCCCCCTGTGCGGCAGTATCTTCCGTTGTTTTCAGTTTAGCAATACACTTTCCATTTACAGATGATGGATTGAACAGTGCTCCATAAGATGTTCAATGCTTGGGAAATCTTTTATAGTCTAACCCTGCTTTAAACCACTATACAACTTTGTCCCTAACCTGTCAGGTCTGTTCCTTGGACCTTATGATGCTCTCCAATATTCTCTTAACAACCCTTTGGCCGTCACAGAACAGCTGAATATGTACTGAGATTATATTACAAATAGATGGACTATTAGGTCAGCATTCAATAATTCAGCAGGCAACTGCTGAAGGCAACTAATTACACTCAAAAAAAGGGGTCTGAATACTTTTCAGTATGTCATTTGTTAAAAAAAGTTTAGAGTAATAAAACAATTTATTACTTTCGCTGTACTACATAATTTTGTGCCATTTTGTGTTGGTCTTTCACATAAAATACCAATACTATTTATTCCTGTTTATGGTCCTAATATGACACAATCTGGAAAAGTTCAAGGGGTATGAGTACTTGTGCAAGCCACTGTCAATGTAATTTCTGGCTTGGGAGCGCATTTTCAACCCCAGTTATTTGTGTCACCCAGAACAGTGATGTCTAGGTTGACCAACTCGGTCTACCATCCAGCTATGGATAACCATTGGAACAATAACTGATAAGATATATGGTTTAACATTTATAGTTTTTATTGCAGATTATTGATCATAAAATTAATCAAGCAGTTCAGATTGATTTAAGGTTTAATCTTCTTTGATGTACTACACATTTAATTGTGTTAATATATTTGCTCAATCAGGAAGCCAAGAAGGAACGAAATACATGTTCAGCTCCAGAGGCCTCTTCGCTGTTCCCTTTGGACGAACAACCAAACCAGCACACATAGCCAAAATCAAAATGAAGTTTCGTTTCTTAGGAAAGCTAATGGCCAAAGCCATCATGGACTTCAGACTGGTAATTATGTTGACTCTCATATTCTCTTAACTCTGACATTATTGTCCAAATTTGTCAGTGACTAATTGAGATTCTTGACTAGAATTCTATCTTTAAGCCAACAGAGCCCTTCATTACCCTTTTCATGGTTTTTAAAATTTTGAGTGAATTACTTTGCTTTTTCCAGCTTGACCTGCCTCTGGGTCTGCCATTTTACAAGTGGATGCTACGGCATGAGATGTCTATAAGCTCTCATGATCTGGTGAACATTGATCCTGGTGTGGCAAAGTCCATCCAGCACTTAGAGGACATAATCCGTCAGAAGAAACATTTGGAACAGGATCGGTCACAGGTAATGTGGAAATTTCATGAATGATTCCACATGAGGCAAAGCAATCTGCTGAGTCACATTCTGTTTGTGTAGATAGAATTAGTACCAAACTAAGGTTGATTGGGGTTGATGTTTTAACTGCCAGTTGTTCAGATCCCTTCAAAATATCACAATCTTACAGATCACAATTGGTCTTTGGCATTCCCATTTATTTATGGATAACAGGTCTTGAGCCTTTGGACACATGGCAGATGCTTGTTTTTCCAATGACAGACTTGCATGCAAATATTCTGTTCTCATTTTTTATATTTTTATGTGTGTCTGTGGTTGTTAAGACAAGGGAGACCTTACAACAGGCATTGGAGAGCCTGAACATGAATGGCTGCTCAGTGGAGGATTTAGGTTTGGACTTCACCCTCCCAGGATTCCCAAATATTGAGCTGAAAAAAGGTGGAAAAGACGTCCCAGTCACAATCTACAATCTGGAGGAGTACCTTAGGGTACATGATACAGTATTTATAGTCAAACATGCTCAACCAATCCTTTCACTATTCTTTTTGTTGATATAAACCCTTTTCTGTCTCCAGCTGGTAGTTTACTGGACATTAAATGAAGGCGTGTCCCGACAATTTGAGTCATTTAGGGAAGGGTTTGAGTCAGTTTTCCCCCTTCATCATCTTCAGTATTTTTATCCAGAGGAGGTAAAAAAACACTTTTTGTACTGATTGTTACTACAGATTTTGATGCAAATAAAGTTGTTTTCTCCCATGAAAAGTATGTGATATTGTAGCTTCAATGATCAGTCGGAGATTAATTCCAGTAGGAGAATCTTGAGTAATGTCTTCACTCTTTATTAGCTTGACCAGTTGCTCTGTGGCAGCAAATCAGAGACATGGGATGTCAAGACACTGATGGAGTGCTGTCGACCAGATCATGGCTACACACATGACAGGTGAGACACATACACAGACCTATGTTCCTCAATTGTTAACATTTTTTTTAACATCATTATGAAGAGAAGACCTAGAACTCCATTCTCTGGGACAGGTTTCCTCTTAAGGTAAAGGATTTTTGGGGTGAGCAACCCTGGAGAAATCTGATGAAGAACCTTTTTTATGGCACAGATTGTCTGACCTGATATTTCATCGCTCATGTGGAAGGTTTACTGTCCAACCTCAAATCTTCAAGACTATTGATTTTTCATCATGTCATAGCAATAAAAATTAGTTTGCATCATTACTTTCTGAATTTGACTACAACAAACTACTGATGGCTGTTGGCAAGGACAGCCCATATGTAATGACTGTCCTTTAAAAAAAATTCAAGGATGCCCTGTATTCTTAATCTTATCTTAACATATACAGGACTGTCTCGGAAAATTAGAATGTTGTGATAAAGTTCTTTATCTTCTGTAATACAATTACAAAAACAAAAATGTCATACATTCTGGATTCATTACAAATCCACTGAAATATTGCAAGCTTTTCATTATTTTAATATTGCTGATTATGGCTTACATATTAAGAAAACTCAAAAATCCTATCTCAAAATATTAGAATGTCATGAAAAAATTTTTTTTTTTAATTGCATTATAGAAGATAAAGAACTTTATCACAATATTCAAATTTTCTGGGACAGTCCTGTAATGTAGTTTACTCTTTCGATGTAATCCACAAACCAACTTTGTACTCTACTTTCCCACAGCCGTGCTGTTCGCTTCCTCTTTGAGGTGTTGAGCAGCTTCGATGCAGAGCAGCAGAGACTGTTTTTACAGTTTGTCACAGGAAGTCCCAGACTGCCAGTTGGAGGTGGGCCACAATCATACATATCTTTACAATTACTAGTTTTGTTCACATATATATATATATATATATATGTGTGTGTGTGTATATATTTATGTATGTATGTATAATCACAATACATTGTGAGATATCAAAATTTTACAAAAAAAAAAATTGAAATTAAATGCCGTCAAGCATCAATTATTAAAACTCATTCAACACTATTTCTTTCAAAGGTTTCCGGAGCCTAAACCCCCCTCTGACAATTGTGAGGAAAACCTTTGAGTCAACAGAGAACCCAGATGACTTCCTCCCTTCAGTCATGACCTGCGTCAACTACCTGAAGCTGCCTGACTACTCTAGCATAGAAATCATGCGAGAGAAACTGTTGATTGCGGCTCGTGAGGGCCAGCAGTCTTTCCACCTTTCCTGATCTCTCCACAGCTCACATTCAAATGCCTTCTACAGCGACTGATGACGTCATGACTTCCTTCTTAGTTTTTTTTTTTTGTAATCACATACATCAAGGCTACGTGTACAGCCTGCTTGTTATAGAAAGCAGCTTGCAGGAGAGAAAAAAAACAAAACAAACAAAAAAAACATTAAATATATATTTGCTGCCCCAACTCTGGAAAAAATAAAGAATGGAAAGATATTCCATGAATTCAAATATTAAAAAAAAAAAAGTAAAACTTATATCAGTAGTTGAGTAATGTTAAAAAATGATGAAAACATCTGGGTGACATTTTAAACTGCATTGCTATGTGATATTTAAAAAAAAAAAAAAAAAAAAAGGGATTTCTCCTCTTCAGAGTGATGGACAATATCACTTGGTATAAGGAAGAGTTGGGAGGGGAGGGTCCATTGAGCAAGCTAGGTTTACTTTGGCTCCAAAGATCATTTGTACAGACAAATTTGCAGACTTTGCTCATTCTACACATTTGATAGAATAGCTCCTTGTTCTGATGTCTTCTCCCCTCAGTTTGTCTCTTGTTACATTTTGTTCTGTATTATATCTGCCCCAGTTTGTGTGATGCTTTTTTGTTTAGCTCCCCCCTCTGTGTGTCTTTGCTTAAAGTTGTGCACATGAGAGTTGCAGTTGGTTGAATGTGGGTAAAGATGAGTGCATATTTTCTTTTATCCCCTCACCCCAGACACACATCTACCCAAACTGAGATTGTTTTCTGGCCTAATTATGATAAAGAGCCTGAGCTCAGAGTTGTAAACAATGTGTTGATTAGTTTTTTTTTTTTCTTTTTTCCTTTTTTTTTTTGATAGGGTTAGTATCTTTCTTTCTGTCAGACTCTACAACATGTGTAGAGTTCTTCAGACCAATCTCTGAGCAAACATCAACCCATAATGTAGCTGGGCACAAAATTTGACTGGCGGCCGGTCTGATTTTATTGTTTCATGGCCAGATAGCATTTCAAGGTCAATTATAGAAGTTATATGCAGTTTCACACCGAATTTGCGGTGTTTATCTCTGCTTTACCTTTTTTTAAGTTTTCTATATTGCCTTTTTTTTTTCTTGCTGTAGTGATTTTTTTTTTTTTTTTCTCCCCCCTTTGCACTGCTGGCTTGGAACAAACTGGTGTGTGCACCTGCAGCCTGTGGCCAGGGGAGGGCGCCACTGTATGACCCAATCATTCATGTGCTGGTTTCTAAAATCTGCAATAATTAACTACACAGGTTCGTGTTTTTACCTGAACATAAATAAAGTAACTGTTTGACTCATCCTTGTTCAGTTTTATTTATCGTTCTGTTTATTGGTGTTCAACATCATTCATAGATGTTTGATAGATTAGTCATGTGAACTGGAGCACAGATATGGATGAAGATTGAATGTACAGGTGCCTGTAAACCCAACTTTGATATAAACAGCACAGTTGAATAAATGGCTTGTGCCACCATCCCCATGGCAATCCATTTAAATCTGTTCACACAAAACTCAGACTGATCTTGTTCTCTGACTGAATAAGCCTTCAAAAGATCTCACTGAAAGCAACCGTTTTCTAATGACAAAGCAAATTTCTCTCAACAAGTAAAGTTTGTGCAGTACTTCACTTGCATGAATCAAAACATGTTCAGAATGTTCTAGTCTGGCACTGGAACAACATCTGGAGGTCAGAAATTGTAAGGTTAGCATCCAACGAACAACTACTGGAATTTGTGTAGGTCACTGTCTGCTATGAGATTGTCCAGATTCATTTTTTCATGTTCAATAGAATAGTTACATGGAAACTGCAAAATACTTTTATACAAGATTGTATATATGAACACATTTTAAAAATGGCCGATTCAGATGTTGATTTTGCCAATAAAGTCTTGGCATGAATCACCTCATCTTTTCGTGTATGTATGTATGTATGTGTGTATGTATGTGTGTATGGTGTTTTCATGTTCAAGGTGATTAAACAGCGTAACTAATGCCATATTGAACATAACACTGAAAATGTGCCTTGCATTCCAATACATGTTAAGTACAAGTAATCAAGGTATTTGCGAAACCCTTTTTAAGTGTCAAGTAACAGATGTGCATTCAAATATTCAAGTCTTTCAAGATGTTATGGATTTATGACAGTCAGACAAATGACAGACATACATTTTTGCATTTGTTGCTGATGCTGAAGGAATTTTAGTTTTGTATGCTGTTGGTTAGTTAAAAAGATAATGTATGAAAGCAATACCTGTTTTTAGACATCTCAGTGAGGTTTTCATCTCATCTAGGAGGATTTTTACACTTTCAATTTTTATAGGAAGAGTATGATAGATCGGAAGAGTATGATAGATTGAAGGCAGAATACTTGTAAATGCAGGAATCAAATATGTCTAATAGAATTCTGCAATAATTTCCCCAAGCTGTGATGGAGTCAATGTACAAAGTTGCAACTTGTGACAATTATTGAATGCCAGAACTTAAATTAGTATAATACTTTGAAGTTTCAACAGAGATTGTTCACATGGGTTGGGAGTGGAGAGATGGGATAATGTTTGTGGCTTTGAGTGAAAAAAAAGACCACATTACATGCTGGTGAATAGTTTAGTCACATCCCACTTTTTCCTTTTCCTGGTATTTTCAATGGATGGATTCAGTTTTGATTGATACAGTAAAAATGCTGCTTTGAGATATTTCAAGGACCACATCTCCCAAACCCATCCCATATTGCACAGAAAGGTGTCTGAACATACAAGCTAACTTTGTTGGCTTGTATGTTCAGCTTTACAACTTAGCAAGCTGACAAGCTGATAAGTCACATAAATGTCTTAAAGCAACCATGACAAAATAATTAATGTCAGTGCTTCTCAATAAATGTATACAAAATGTGTAAAATATAACCTACGGGGTGTATTTTTTTCCTTCTTTGTTTTAATATGTATTAATACGTATATATTTTTTTTTTACTTTGCTTAAAAGGTTTTTAATCATATGCGTTTAAAAGCAGGTATAAAAGTTGAAATAAATGGCACATCTTTTAACCCTTGTGTGGTGTTCGGGTCTGTAGGACCTGTTTTCACTTTTGTGTGTGTGTGTGTGTGTGTGTGCCCACAGACCCGAACACCACACAAGGGTTAAATTTCAAATGGCCTTACCAAGCCATGGAAATCTGTCTATCACAGTGCTAAATAAACAGGACTAGATTTTCAACAAAAAGAAAATCACTTTATCTGTCACTTACATCAATACAGTAAGAACTCTCACATCCTTTTTTGTAATGCACATTAGATGATTTATGGTCTTGGATAATTTTGTATCTTCGAAATTGGTGGTCATCCTGACAAAGAGAGGACAGTCATTTAAGTCCAGCAACCATGATACAAGACAGGAGTTCTGTCAGCAGGACACCATTTGGTTCACTGCGATTCATGTGGCATCATTTAGTCAATGAACATATCAGGACCACATTATTAAAAATGCAAATCAAAACAAAAAACATATAAAAATTTCTAAACTAATATTTAATTGAAGATCAAATGAGAACAGATATATTGGAAAAAATGTTCAAAAATTCACATTTTGTGAAACTAAAAGTTTTGGATTTTACAAGAACTGTCTGGCCAGACTAAAGACAAGCTGCTTCATCGTATTTGATTCTGACATGCTTAACACTAAGTAAACTTGACAGTTTTTTGATAATTGAATGAACTTCAGAAGTAATTATCGTACAAATATGAATATTGAACCATGATGTGTGACGGAATGTGCTCTTCTTTCTATGGTTTGGTTTTGATTTCAGGGATGAGCTTTGGCTGTCTGATTGATTTCTTGCTTAGACCTGTGTAGACAATATTTAAATGGCCATGTAAAAATAAACACACAAGTGTTTTCTTCAAAAACTTATTTTGACAGAAATATGCCCATCCCCCTTCTATTATTAGATGGTGGCTAGTTTATTCTAGATTTCTCACTGGAAATGTAGATTAGTGTTTCTTGAAATGAGGATGAGCCTTATCTTTTGTTCCTCCCTCCCCGTTCCTAGTATGAATGTTTCAAAGTTCGCTGAAAGAAATTTAAATCCAACTATTGGTTTGATCGATTCATGTTTCAAACAAGCGTTAATCTGCATGACTGAGACACCTATATGCAAAATAATTTAATGTGGAGCATTAAAGCTGTCCCAATGCCAACGAGATATGTGGCAAAAGTTTTATTACTACAGAATATATATTTATACATATGTTATTTTTCTTTATTATTATTGTTATTATTTTTGTAACTCTGGATCTTGAAGTATCTTTGTATCTTTAGGTCAATGGATATATAAAAGACACAGCTTGAGTGTTACTTAACAGCAACCCCAGTTAGAGGTGCATAAAGAGTATGTGGGAAACATAGCTCCATCAAAAAACCCACGTCTGAGATGACGGTAAAACAACTCACAACTCTCATTTCCTTAGATCCTCACCAAGAGCTGCTCTGGATACTGATTCCGAAGTGGGACACCAGCTACCTCTTCAACAGGGATGTACTAAAGCTGTATGCCAAGAATGACATGGACACTGACTTTCTAATTCACCTCACTGGGAAATATAGCCATGAAATCGAGGTATCATTTGGACTGGATAAGGGTGAATAAGTGCTATGCAGAAGAGGGTGGATGATCACTATTGAAAGAGATTAACTATTTGAAGGCACCATAGCCTCGAACAGCATAGGCCCAGTAAGGAGGAACCAGAAGGGTTCAGAGTGACTTACACCAAGATAACGTAAAAGTTGCCATAAAAGGTCATCCAGAACAACTTTGCTAAGATCCTGTTGGACTTCCAGTTCAGGATAAATGAAAAGGTGATAGCAAACCAACAGACAGACAATAATAGTTGTGATCTCAAATGACTCTGCATCAACGCAGATGGGCTGCATCAACGGAGGCCAGGAGGAGGAGTACAGGAGTGTGGTGGACAGGTTTGTGGAGTGGTGTGGACTGAACCACCTGCAGCTCAATGTGTATAAGACAAAGGAGCTAGTGGTGGATTTCAGGAAACAAAGGACTCACCTGAATCTGGTCACCATCAGGGGTACAGAAGTGGACATTGTGGACACCTACAAGTACCTGGGTGTCCACTTGGACAATAAACTGGACTGGACTTTGAACACCAATGCCATCTTTAAGAAGGGTCAGAGTCGCCTGTTCTTCCTCAGGAGGCTCAGATCTTTCAACGTCTGCAGGACCATGCTGCAGATGTTTTACCACTCGGTGGTATCCAAACAGACGCTGTTCATCTGACGCGTCATCTACGCTGTTGTGTGCTTGGGCAGCAGGCTCAAGACAGCTGACACCAACAGACTCAACAAGCTCATCAGGAGAGCTGAATCTGTCCTGGGAGTGGAGCTGGAGTCTGTTGTGCAGGTGTCAGAGAGGAGGATGCTGAGGAAGCTCCTCAGCATCATGGCCAACGTCCATCACCCCCTGCATGCCACACTGACATCCTGTCAGAGCTCTGTCAGTCGTAGATTGATACCACCAAGGAGCTCCACTGAACGCCACAGGAGGTCTTTCCTACCCGAGGCTGTCAGACTTTTTAATTCCTCTTCCTTCAGCTGAAGGGAATATTCAAATCTTTGTACTTTTTAAGACCTTAAAACACTTTATAGCCTTTACTTTGACACTTTATAGTTTTATTTGTATTCCTTATTCTCTCTCCTTCCTACGATTATTTATTATTGTTATGTTTTACTTGAAACTCTGGCACAACAATTTCCTTCAGGATAAATAAAGTTGTTCTTATTCTTATATATATGAATGTGTATCACACACACACATATATGTATCACCTCTACATAGATGCACAAATACACACAGTTATACATATATGCATATAAACAATATATGCACTCTCTCTCTCTCTCTCTCTCTCTCTCTCTCTCTGTCACACACACACACACGCACAAGCACACGCACACACGCGCACACATACACACACACACACACACACACACACAATGACACAATGTAAATTATATATACCGTTTATGTGTGTATGTGTGTTAGATGGAGAAGGTTGATTCGCTATGGCGACCCCCCAAGGGAAAATCCGGAAGGAGAAGACGAAGATGTGGGTATGTGTGTGTAATGTGTGAGTAAACTTAAGATGGTCTATCATGGTCTATGGTCTGATAACTGGAGAATACAAATGAGGGGATTTCTTTTATCTTTTTAATCTTTGTATCACATTTTTGGCAGAGGTTCATCACAAAATTAAGGTAGTGAGTAAACCCGTTGGAAATCATACGTAATAGGGGAAAGTCTGTAGAGAGTTTTGCCGTTACTCTGCACATTCGAAGACTGCCATGCCACCATTGCGAAGGGGTGGAGTGTATGTCGTCAGATTACCGTCACAGTGACTCGGACACAGCAAAGAGCAGGGAGCCCTCCCTCTCTCTATTCAGCCCCTGCATCTCTCCCTCACCCTGTGCTCGGCGGCTTTCAGCTCGTCAGCTCGACATCCTTCTTCTGACTCTCACACAGAGCCATCACACAGCCCTCAGTTGACGCAGATCTCAGCCACTTATTGCTGGGAAAGGATAGAGGGACACAAAGAGTGTAGAGGAGTAAGGGATGAGTCCATCACAGATTCTGCAAAGCTTCATGCCTCCCTGGCTTACCCTCCTATTATTCCTGAGCAACAGCATCAGGGCAATCCCTTCCCCTTTCCAGCTGGCCCCAGACACCCCTGCTCCAGCCGAGCCCACTCCGACCCAGACTATACCACATCTGGACCTTTGTGAAGGTCGACCCTGCCTCAATGGAGGGTTTTGCTTGACTCTACCACCCGCCGGCAGGCCAAAGACCACAGGGGAGTACACCTGCACATGCAACCAGGGCTTCACTGGACGCAACTGCGAGGTGAGTTTGGGTCTTAGCATTGGGATTTGTCCTTTGCAGACACAGAAATTATACTTCAACAAAATGTAAAAAAAAAAAAAGCATTATACCGGTGTTTTTTATTTGTGTGTATATTTGTTTTGCTGATTATAGGTACGTTTGGATACTTCTGTTACCTTTTAACAAACATAAATACTAGATTATGTAGTGATCAAAGTCTTAATGGGGAAATTTTATTCTTGAAACGTGGATAAATGTCCTTTATGAGGTCCTAATTTGCAATGACCTGATGAGGAGAACTCAACAGCATCCATTTGCAGTGTCAGGTTTATCTCCAAGGTTATTTTCTGGAAATTTGGCAATGCAGGTTATCTTTCTTATTTAAATTCTTGAGATATTTATTTGTCTACATTTTCATTTGCCCTGCCTTAGAAGTTGTATCTTGAAAAATAGGACATTTTTTCAACAATTTTTCTGTATCAAAGTAACACGGCACATATGATACAATTTTGGTGCTGTTGGTGTTTTGGGTTTTTGAGATTTACTTTTATCACTGTGGTATTGATTGTGGTAGGGGTGATGATTGTGTGTTTGAAAAGTTCTACAATCTCTGGTGGATTGGTGTTAACAAAGTGCATGCCAATTCAGTTTTCAATTTCAGGAGATGCTGAGGAGTAATTTCACATGATACTAATATGTTACCTTTGCATTTGCCTCCACTTGTAGGGACGAAAAGGCTTTATACATGAGAACAAGTCATAAATACTTGAATGAATACTAAATAAAAGCTAGTACTCACAATTGAATATCCTCACATGATGACTCAGGGTTGCAATAGGATAAAGCGAAACTGAGAAAATAATTGAAGAGATTCTTATTTGCATTTTTTGACATTACATCAATTACTGGGAACTGTAGTCTCTTGTCCAATCAGCTATTAGTAGCACGAAACTGTCACCCTACAAAATCCACCTCAGATGTACAAGAGTTAGTTATAAACTTGCCCCCTGTGAGTGTTTTTTGTGGTGGAAATTCTGGGTTTTACACTCCCCTCTTTGATGATGGCTTTATTAATGGGAGCATGTGCTGCCGCTGGGACAAGTGGTGCGTTGCTGTGGCAACAGAGGGGAAGGCAGCACTGATGGTAGGTGTTTGTGACTATTTCCTTGCCACTTCCTTGCCATTTTATGTATTTGCTATAATTTGTCATTGTTATTGTTATTACAATTAGTTTAATTAGTGTTGTATTAATGTTTATTGTGCTACTCAATATAGAATGTAACTAATCTGAAAATAAATTAATAAAATCTAGTAACAAAACAGTTTCAATAGATCTGAAAAGATTCAGCAGCTGAAAACACAGCTTCAAAAAATTGTAAGAGCATTTTTGACCTTGGAATATGTGTATGATAAAATCTATTTTAAGACGTAGGTGCAGCTGATGATTATCAATTTCACAATCTGAATATTCCATTTTTGGTCTTAAAGTGTAGTTTCTTTTGTATTATCATATTAGCTGGATTTTATCAAGCCTTAATTAATACTGAAATACATACTTGTATCTATTTAAATATCTATTTTAAATATCTATTTATTCAATAAAATTGAACTCTCAAAACTGTCCACACAGGCCCACTCTTTATTTTCCCCACAAAGACCTGTTCTTTTTCTAAATTACATGATTGATCTTAAAACAGGCTGTGATGTAAGCTCAAACAGGCCTCTGACTCATTCTAGGCATAATTTGAACATTACTGAGCTGCAGCATCAGTCTTTTACAGCATCAAACAATGAAGTGCCAAGGTGACTGGCTGAACTTTAGCTGAATTACCAACAGATGGCACTAATTCCACTCCTTGTGTTAACATATGTTTGTTGTCTTATATTTGGAATAATGTGTGACATATCAGCTTGTTGATGGACTGCAATGAGACCTGTATATTGTGGAGTATTTTAGCCAGAACCCCCCTGTGTCCTAGACTGTCCTGGTTTCACATCCCTGAATAGAAAGCAGCAGCTGCACTAAGTTACCTGTGCTACTTTAGCAATTGTTCTTTTCCATTCACTCCTTGATCATACTATGCCCACTAATCCCAAAACAGCTTCCACTTCAGCTTTATTACTTTTATACAGCACAGCTCCGGTCCAGCACACACTTCAGGCTGAGCTTGAAGGGAATAATTGATTTTTGCCTCTCCTTCTCCTTGTAGTTTGTTTTTTTCTCACTGGAAATCAGAGCAGCAGTGTCTTGAGATTTGGTAAATGACCTGTGTAGTTTAGCACAGTGCTGGTTTGCATCCACTGTGCCCTGCAGTCTTAGCAACACAGATAGTAAACTGAGAAGTGACCCAAAATTAAAGACTAATAAAAGGAGAGAGTCCGTGGGTAGAGGGAAGAGGACTGGACAGCAACATAACAAGGAGAAAATAAAAGGAGGGAAAAAAGTATAATCAAAACCCAAAGATTTCCTTCAAATAAGTATTATATTCGGATTTTTGGTCCCTTGTTTAGTTTCTGGTCAGTTTGGATAATAATGAAACTTTAAACACGGCACATAAATAAAGATGAACTCACAAATCCCTATTAAACATGTTGTCTTTATCTAAATATACATCATTCTTATTGGAAATAAGTCTGTGTTAAGTCTGTGCTAATTTGTTTTTAATCAATCAAGTCATTTTGTGGGTACTAGTTAAAATAATGTGTGTTTGCTTTTGTCATTTCTTGGATTATTCAGTAGTTTCAGTAGTAGTTTGAGCATTTTCTCATCTAATTGCTCATTTTGCAAAAATATGTCAGAAAATAGTACAATGTAATAATTATATGAAGGCAGCAAAGGAAATTGCACAGCCCATGGGCAATCTTGAATTGATTTGATTAAGTCAGATCGTACATTATTTTTTTTCTAAATGGATGATTTCATATAAGTTGTTATAACTGTGTGTCACATTTAAACAATGACTTATCTTTACTTCAAAAACTTTAAAAAGTTTAATCAAAGCTGATTTTGTAGTTGAGTTCATTTGTTTGGCAGGAACCGAGTGTGCAAATCCCTGACATTTTGTCATGAGGTTAAAGGACAGGATAAAGCAAATGCAGAAGACACAGATTTAATATGCTTTAGCACACAAACTTGAATACACTTTTACAGTATTTAATTTATTGACACCATTTTCAAAAACATTTCACATTCAAAACAAAAACAAAATGACATCACATCAAGCCAATCTTCTATCCTGTGACGGGAAAAATTAGAATGATATTTTTCATGTGATTCTAAAAGCATTTTATTTTGAGATAATTCTCGACTATTTTCCTGCATATATCATGCTCATAAAATGTAGTCATGTCTTTACAATTCAGAGGGTACTTTGACACACTTTTATTATATAGCTTAGCAAATTGTTCTCTTCTTGATGACTTTACCAAGCTAGTAATGATTTATTCAATAAAACAACAAAAACATTAATAACCGAAGCATCAGAGGAGAGTCAATACATTTACCAGTTACCCTCTGCCAGCATTAATATCAGCTTGCACCATCTCTGGATCACTGCATGTAAGCTACCTTGCAGGAATTCGCTGTCCCAGGCCCTAACGTGACTTATTAGCTTCTTAGTCTCTACTTTGTAAATTGCTGTGGATTATGTTCTTATGACACAATGGGGTGGCTGGGGCAGCACTGCACAGACCTTTGCCATGAACTATTGCCAAGGCGCTCTGGCCAGGATGCTCAGCTACTCAGCATTATGAGAGCAATGCATCATGAAAGAGATGGTGAAAACTTAACTCAATCAATACAGCCACCACATATGAAGGTAATTTTTCCTCTTGTATTTGCAGGGGGTGTACGGGACTTAAGGGGGTTAAAGATCTGATAGCTCAAATATCTTTGGCTGGAACTGCAGTAATATAAAGTTGCTATTTTCTACTATTTATGGTTCAGTTTTGGTACACAAAGTTCACATGTTAATGTGACAATGATTTTTAGATCTGCCCTGTACCTCTCAAATCCTATCAGGCCAATGTTTTTAATGAGCCATTGGTCCTGAAATCTGAAATTTATTTAGCTTGCTCAGCCAGGGTTGTGCATGAACACATTAAATTAGTAGTTTGAGCACATACACCATTACTACTTCACACACTACATGATATACCTAAACCATTGGCTTTTGGATAGGTATGGCGATTGCTACACATGTAGACCAATGTTTTCAAACATTTTCAGGTGGAAAAACAACAGCTACTCACACACCCTCTCTCTCTCTCTCTCTCTCGCACACACACACACATAGACGTACACACGCACAATATTTATATTTATTCATCCATGCATCCATCCATCCATCCATCCATCTTCTGCGGCTTATCCTGCACTCAGGGTTACGGGGGATGCTGGAGTGTTTTTTGCTCTGCAGTTTTGCAGTCTTCATAAACATTTTCCGTCCTGTTTTTAAGTAACCTTTTACTGATTTTTCTGCAAAGCTGGGCCTGCAATCTGATGTCTATAGCTTTAAAACTGGAATTGAGGTTAATTACATTTTTACATTCTTCTTCATTTCATCATTTGACATATTTTTAGCACAACATTGAAATGTCAATGAGAGGTGGCAGTGTTGCGTACACAAGATTATTACTCAGGCCCGACAGAGGAAAGATGATGTCCAATTTTAATATGAAATAATTTTCACTGTTAAATGATACCCACTTGATGTAAATTAGCTTTTGAGGTGAAAAAAGGTAGTGGGGAACCATCAATTTACAAGCTTTTGCTTCTAACTCAAATTGCTAAAGTTGTCTAGCAGATATTTAGTTATTCATACATTCATTATCTACACCACTTATCCTGCAGTCAGGGCTGCAGGGAGGCAGTAGCCTATTGGGTGAGAGGTCACTACAACCTGGACTGGTTGCCAGTTAATCACAAGGACACATAAAGAGACATGAAACTTTTCACTCTCTCATTCACACATCTGGGCAATGAAGGGTCTCAAAGTAACCTTCTGCATTTACTTTTGGAATGTGGGAGGAAATCGGAGAAATCATGGCAAAAATATGAACTCCACAATGAAAGACCCCCTTTTGGGTTCGAGCAAGGAACCTTTTTGCGATGAAGAGGAAGTTCTAACCATTGCACCACCATGCCACCCACCAAATGTTTAATTTTCTATTTTGTTATGGCAGGTAATGTATTTTTTATGCCTCAAGTTGGGATGTTGCTTGTAGTGGCATTTCCAAATAGCTCTCCTCATGGACATTCATGTCAGTAAACAAAGCTCCTTGGGGCTGAGCTGCATCATATGACTTGTAAGAAAGGTATCTATGTGTATGTGTATGTGTATGTGTATGTGTATGTGTGTGTGTGTGTGTGTGTGTGTGTGTGTGTGTGTGTGTGTGTGTGTGTGTGTGTGTGTGTGTGTGTGTGTGTGTGTGCGTATGCGTATGCGTATGCGTATGCGTATGCGTATGCGTACGTGTATGCGTACGCGTATGTGTATGCGTATTCCCAAAGGCCTTTAGCTTAGCTTTGACAGGGAGAACAGAATATGTCAAATTAAGTGGAGCTCCCAGCTCATCACAAGTCTACAATTTTCTTTGGAATCTTAGGGTTATTAGTCAGAAAAGGAATGGAAACATCCTTGAAAATAAAGTTTCTTTGTCCTGTTTTGTTGCAACAAAAGTATTCGTCCGCATATCTGTGGCTGTTGCCGCTGGTTATTGGTGCACGTAGCTGCAGAGAGAGAGTGTGAGTGAGAGTAGGTGTGAGTTTTTGGTATACGCTACTAAGGTTTTTGATGCAGGGGAGGCATGTTTCCACAGCCATGACTTTAACAAGGTGGTCTGCCGAGCGGGCTCTGTATTTCCTGAGGCATGTCAGTGTGGACGGGAGTATCTCCTGCTACTTCAGGAACAGTGGACACTGTGTCCTTCCCCACGGAGATCAACCGTCCGCATTCCTCTCCAGGGAACAGGAGCCTGGCCGTTAAGCTTCCACTTGGAATGAGGAAGAGGGGCAGACGAGGAGGAGTTCCCCAGTGGCTTTAAAGATTGGGCAACCAGAGGCTCCCCCTGCCATTAATCATCCATGCCAATGTACAGTCTCTCTGGAACAAGGTAGACAATTTGCAAGCAAACTTCAAGTTCCTCTCAGAATACAGAAGTACTTGCCTCATTGTCCTGACAGAGACATGACTTAAGCAGCATGATTTCCAAACCGAACTGTCAATAGATGGTTTCAGGGGGCTGGTGCAGAGACCCCACAGTGATGTGGAAATCAGTGGGAGGTAGACCCTGTCTATTCATACACAAAAACTGGTGTAAAATTGCAGTGGTCGGAGAATCTCTGTGCACCGCCAATAATTTAACTTTTTTCTGTGTTCTTGTGCCTGTCTTGTCTCCGAAGGGAGTGTCCACAAATATGTATAACTCTTATGTATATTCACCCATGGACAAGTACAGCCAATGCCACATTGGCCACATTGTGGATACAGTCCATGGGTTTCACAGTATGAGGGAAATTAATCACTGCAAAATTGGGAAGTCACTCCCAAACTTTAACCAACATTTAGTTCTGGTCTGGTCCGCAGAATCCATACAGTCTCTCCAGAACTGTTTCTTTTTGACTGGTCGGGGGACCTGTTCTTGGACAGCTGTTAGGAATTGGATGAACTGACTGAGATTGTCACTTCATGCATTAACTCTTTTGAAGACTTAATAATCTCTAGGAAATTAATTTATATTTTCCCAAAAGCAAGCCATGAGTGTCCAAATCCATAAAAAATGTGATAAATCAGAAAAACATTAGCTTTAACAAGGGGGACATTACCCGCAGCTGGGAGTTACAAAAACAAGTAAAATACAAACTCAAGCTTGCAAAAGCTAAGTAAGAAATTCTTTACAAACCAAGGTAACTTCTGATAAATTCAGCTTTCTGCATGGGAGGTGGTCAAATCCATTATGGGACTACGGTCCAGGAAGAGCCCCATCTCCTTTGTTATTATGCTTGACCCAGGGGTTGCTGATGTTTGAAACAGTCTCTATAACAGTTTTACTTTTGAATACTTGTGATTTTAGCAATGAGCAGTCGGTACTCAGAAATGCTCCCCCTGCACAAATGGACCCTCTGGTAGTCATCAACAGTGACACTGTCTGTAAACTTCTAAGAGGTGTGAAGGAGAGAAAAAGCCCTGGACCAGGCATTGGGGGTGATCTCCTGAAAAACTGTGTGGCACAGTTGGTTAGTATCTTTACTTCTATATTCAGCAAATCTCCCCAACGCTGCAGGGTGCCTTACCTCTGGAAGGACTCCATTATTGTTCCAGTGACCAAGACAAAATCACATAAATCTCTGAACATCTTTCAGCCCATTGAGCTCACGTCCCTTATCATGAAGACTTGTAAAGGCTGAAAACTTGGGTACAACCCAGAACAGGTTGGACCTGCTTCAGTTTGCTTCGAGAGGAAAGGGGTGTTGTTGATGCAGTCAACACTCTTCTCAACCTAGTTCTGGGTCACTGTGAGGGGGCACATACTTTCGTCCGTCTCAAGTTCCGCGTTCCATGCTCTGTCAGACAATAACAAACCTAGTGGTGGTGTAGGAGCTTGTGATAATGTACATTCTAAGAGAGACACACAAAAAGAGTAGTAGACAGTTGTGGTCTGTGCAGCCATTAGACACATCCAGGCATGTGGATGGAGATTTCTTCTCACCGCTTATACTGAAGCAATGTTGTCTTGTTCTTTGCATCTTTCGCTGGTTGCACTTGAGCATACTGTGCAACACTACCTTCACAACAACTGATGGTACTGAATGAATGAATGAATGAATAATGAATGAATGAATGAGTACCTTCAATGTCATAGGTAAGAAGTACATTGAAATTTGCAGTGCTTTGTCCTTACGGTGGGAAGAAAAAATAAACACACACGTTACATATCACACATTTACTCATGTTGACAATTATGCTAAAAAACAAATATACAGCTATGTAAAACAGTCTAAAATACACTGTTTCACATGGTTGTATCACGCTTTGGGTACAGGACACAAATGAGACTGGGGTTGTGATTATAAAGTTAAGTGACTCCTTTTTATGGGTCCCTGTTTCTCATCTGGTAAATCAATCTGATGGCCCATGGGAAAAAGCTGTTCCTAGACCTTTTGTTTGTGATTTTGAAATGCAGTATCTCCTGCCAGAAGGAAGGAGAAAGAAAAATTGGTGGCATGGAGGATTAGCAGTCATTTGTGATATTTCTCACTCGGCTGAGACACTGTTAGCTGGTGATGATCCACCAGGGATGGCAGAGTACTGCAAATGGTCTTTTCTGCTGAATAGCCCCTGTAACACCCAGTACACTCTCTATGGTTGATGGATAAAAGGAGAGCAGGAGTTGCTGGTTTAGACTGCATTTTTGAAGCACCCTCAAGAAATGCAGTTGCTGTTGAGCCTTCTTTACTACCACTGAGGTGTTTGTCAACCAGACAAGGTCCATTTGGAATTGGTTGCCCTCTCTACTCTAATCCTATTGATATGAACAGCGGCAGGAGTTGTTTCATGCCTCCTGTAACCACCTCTTTGGTCCAGGTGATATAATTATCAATGCACCATGATGTTAGTTTAAAGTTTAAGATTTCATCCCTGTAAACCGACTCATCCCCCCTTGTATGTGACTGTATTATTGTTGACAAACTTCTGATTGTATTTGAGGGGTAGGTGGAGGGTGCAGTCATGTGTGTTCAGACTGTACAGGAGGGGGATCAGAACACAGAACCTCTCCTGAAAGAGATGGTGAAGGAGCAGAATGGGCCCATTTTCACAGTCCATGGGCTGTTGGTAAGAAAGTCTTTGATCCTGAGGTGTTCATGAGGAAGTCTAGGTTAAGCAGTTTCTCAACTAGTAGGTCAGAGATTTTGATATTTTAAGCAGAGCTGGATACTCTGCTTAAGCAGAGAGCATCCTGATATAGCTTCCCGGAAGTTCCAGCTGGCTGTATGGGGATCTATGGTGATGGCATCTTTCATGGAACGCTATGCCTTTATGTGAACTGATTCAGATAAAAAGGAGGAAGGAGGCCCTGTTGCGATCAGCTACCAGTTTTTTCAGACATTTCTGGTATGCAAAAGACGATGCAAATTGGTCTGTAGTTATTGGGGCTAACTGACAAATTTTTTGGGGGGGGTGGGGATGATGGTAACCTCTTTTAGACAGAATGGAACAATGGCTTGTGACAGAGACTGTGATGTTTCCCGAGAACTGGTAGGCACAAGCGTTAAGTTCTCTCCTAAGTACTCCATCCGGCCCTGTGGCTTTTCTGGTGCTCTGTTTCCTGTGATTGGCTATGCATCTACAAGCTCACTGAAAATCTATAGAACTACACACAACCTGAACACAGGATGAAGAGAAGGTTCTCTCCGTAACTGCATATGTGTATGCATATTTAATATTGACCATAAATAAGCCTTTAAGTCATTCCATGGAAGGAAATAATATCCCCCCAATGTATTCTGCCAGTGTATTCAGGGTCTACAATGGGGCCTTTTACCAGTTGGACATGCTTGGAACACTTCAGGTTGACTGTACCAAGAACCATCCAGCTCTCTGAACAACCTCAACTGACTCCTTTCAACTCAGAGGAGCAATGACTCTGCATAGTGTCCCCTGGATGACCTTATTCCTCACCCTATCTCTGAGGTCAAGTCTAACTACCCAGTATGGGAAAGCAGTTTCAGCCTCTTGTGTCCAGGACTTTAGTCTTTTCCTAGTCCTACACAACAGATCTGATCATCTGGTTAACCAGTGACTGCTGTGAAAGCGCACCTGACAACAAGGGAAGGACCTTGCGACAGCATGGAAAGACAGCTGACAGGAGGAACAGACCCCAACGGGGCCATCACGGGCTAGCTACCCGTGGTTGGCGGGACCCGGCACAACTGGTGTATGGGTCCCACCCATAACTTGCTATGAAAAATGCTATGAAGAAAATACCCCCTGAGCCTGCGAGAGCGGGGGCGGAAGATGGCTCATCGGCAGATAACACGGTAACGAACACAGGAACGGAACAGGCTGTGAGTTTGATGATCAGCATACCAAGGGCTCCGCCAACTACAGCAGGACACAGGCTCCAGAACTGCGTATGTGGCTGGACAAAGGTTACTTCCACCCTCGGCCTGAAGATACACCAGGGCAAGAAAGGGTGCCTAAAGAAGGGTCAACAGGGATATCGCATCGACAGCTACTTTTTGAGAAGCAGGCCGAGTCAGTCGACTGAAGTCCAGCAGCAGGACACACACTACAGTCTGCAGGACATCAATGCCAGTGAGGAGGAAGAGCTAGGCGCAAGAGAGGAACCGGAATCCAACACAGCACGTCCATCAGCAGAGAAGAAACTTCTGGGGCGAAGGCCATTAGTCAAGTGGCCAAAGTCCTGCGACAAGTCACTGGGGAAGGAGATCAACACTGATCTCAGCAACATCCTAGAAGGGATCAAAAGCACCACCATGAAGAAGTTGGAGAGAATGGGCGGGCTGATCTGTGCCTATGGAGCGGAATGGTTCGGTGTGGTCGAAAGCAAGCGATCAAATAGAGCAGTTCCTACCAAGTCCAGAAGGCAGACAGAAATAGACCGCCTAGTCAAGGAGAGGAGGCAGCTGAAGAAACAATGGCAGAAAGCCACAGAGGAGGAGAAGGAGGGAATAAACCTGCTGCAGGAAGAAATTCAGAGTAGGCTTACAACACTGAGGAGAGCTGAAAACCTCAGCAAGAAGCGCAGAAGGAAGGAGCAAACAAGATCATGCTTCTACAAAGACCTCTTCCCCTTTGTGAAGACTCTCTTCACAAAGGAGAAGAGTGGAAGTCTCTCAGTGTCAAAGGCTGACCTGGAAAAACATCTGGAAAAGACCTGCACAGATGACCGTCACCTTGAAGAGGTTCCCCTCCCAACTGACATGCCACCAGTCAACCCACCACAGTACGAGCTAGAAATTAGCCCACCTAGATGGAGTGAGGTGGACAAAATTGTGCATAGAGCAAGAGCCGCGTCGGCCCCAGGCCCCAACGGAATACCATACAGACTCTATAAAAATGCACCAGATGTCCTGCGATTTCTCTGGAGGCTGACGAGAGTGGTGTGGCAAAAGAAGGAAATACCGACATCCTGGCGGAGGGCTGGAGGGATCCTTATCCCCAAGGAGAAGGACTCATCAGAAATCAGCCAGTTTCACCAGATCAGCCTTCTAAATGTGGAGGGAAAAATCTTCTTCAGCGTGGTCGCTCAAAGACTGTCAGGATTCCTGAAGGAAAACAACCTGAAAGCAGGCATCTCCGGCTTCACCGGGTGTGTGGAGCATGCTAGTGTCATCTGGCATCAGATCCAGGCTGCCAAGAAAGAAGGAACAGATCTTCATGTGGTGTTCCTGGATCTTGCGAATGCCTTCAGTCCCTCACAACCTCCTGTGGACAGCCTTCAACTACTTCAGTATCCCACTAGCTCTCACAACCCTTGTCAAGGCCTACTTCCAGGACATTCAGCTCTGTGTGACAACTGCAGAGTACACCACAGCATGGCAACAGCTAGAGGTGGGGATCATGGCCGGCTGCACCAGCTCCCCTTGGGTCTTCACCTTGGCAATGGAGGTCATCATACGGGCTTCGTGATGGGTGGTTGGCGGACAGCGAATAAGACCCGGACTGAGGCTGCCACCAGTCAAAGCCTACATGGATGACCTAACAACACTCACCACAACCAAGGCTTGTACAGTACGGCTAATAGGCAAGCTCCAAGATAACATCAAGCTGGCTCGCATGAAGATCAAGCTGAGCAAGTCCAGAAGCATTTCCATTGTCAAGGGGAAACTGTTAGACCACCGCTTCTACGTTGGTGAGGAACCCATTCCAACAGTTTTGGAGAAGCCTGTGACGAGCCTAGGTCGTTAGTATGATGCCTCCATTACATTACATTACATTTGGCAGATGCTTTTATCCACAGCGACTTAAAATAGAGGACATAGGGACAGCAAATAACACTTGCAAATACAAGAGGCACAGGAAATATACTACCCGGAAATATGGAAATACGCCCCCCTCAAGGATAAATAGCAAATAGAGCAGCCCAGGAAGGAGGTTGCCAGCGGCATGGAGAACATTGACAGAACCCTGCTTCCGGATATTGGATTCAAGCAACCCCTTGTAGCCCAAGCGCCCCCCATCCTGGCAACTGGGAGGTAGTGGACCCTGCTGGCTGCAACTGAACAGGCAAAGGCAGCCCTCAGACTCAGGGACATTGTGGGCTGGGTTCAGGAGGGGAGGAGAGGACTTGGGCTCGGGGCCAGTACAGCAGCCTGGAGCAAGGCCAATCCAGCCCAGAGACGCAAGCTGGTGGTCCAGGAAGTTCGCCGGGAAGAGGAAGCAGGAAGGCGCGCACAAGCTGTGTCACAGGCGAAACAAGGGCAGTGTGATGACATGGGAGGGAGTTGATAAGCGGAAGATCTCCTGGAAAGATCTGTGGGAGATGGAGGCCTTCAGGGCGAGCTTTACCATCAGGGCAGCTTATGATGTCCTGCCTTCTCCTGCAAATCTAAACCAGTGGTATGGCGAAGACCCTACATGCTCTCTATGCTCTATACATCCTAGTGGGAGGCAAGACCAGCCTCACCCAAGGCCGTTATAGATACAACCAGGGACTTAAATGTCTCACAGTGCTGCTGGAAACTTGCCAGACGCCCTTCCTCTCCCGTCATCCCGTTGGCACACAACTCCATTCGTGCGGGAGGGTCAAGCCAGCCTCGCCTCCATGAGGACTGACCTTGGGCAACTGGCCAGTGCATGGGACTGGAAGCTGCTAGCGGACCTGGACAAGAAACTTTGCTTTCCACCTGAGATCGCATCCACCAACCTGCAACCAGACCTCGTTCTGTGGTCATCGTCACTCAGGCTCTCCTACATCATAGAGCTCACGGTGCCCCGGGAGGGTGCAGTGGAGGAGGCCTATGAACGGAAGAAGCTGAGATATGCTGAACTTGTCGCAGATGCTCAGCGACAAGGCTAGGAAGCGAAGGTTCGTCCAGTGGAAGTAGGCTGCAGAGGTTTCATAGCCACGTCAACATCTAGGCTACTCAGGAAGATGGGAGTAAAAGGACGCGCCCACAGACAGGCAGTCAAGGACTTCTCCAGGGCTGCTGAAAATGGGAGCCAGTGGCTGTGGTTGAAGAGAAGAGATCCAACTTGGGCCTTCAAGTGAGCTGATGGCATCTAGGGAATGAACCTGGGACACTGGGATTCACTGCTGAACCCTCTGGAGATGTCGTTGGCCACTCAGCGAAACATCCATGAAGGAGGGCGCTCACTTGACAATCCGAAGGAGGCCATCGCTCACTTGAAACCCCACAGAGTCTCATCGGTGCCTTAGGTATGCTTTCATCAAGGGATATCAACACCTAGTCCTACACAACACATCTTTTAATCATGATCCAGAGTCCATGACCATTGGGGAGAGTTTGCACATACAGTAGATTCTATTATCTAGATTCTATCTTCTATTACAGTGGATGCCGCAACAATCCACCTGTCCAATTATAGCTTCTTTCAACCTTCCCTTAGAAACAAGACTTCCTGGTTCATTGGGGTTAGTATTTCTCTTCCAACATGTAGGGTACAACCACTGGTTTCTGGGACAGCCCCATGGCCTCTGATTTGGGAGTTCCGCTCCTCATTTTGAGTAATTCAAACTAGTCCTCCAGTGCTTACAGGAAGTAATTTGGTGATATTGCCTACAGGACTGAAGCATCTGCAAAAAGCAGAGAAGGGATCTTGAGGTTTCCATATTAGACACGCTACTCTCCACAAGTACACCCAGAAAATCATGAAAATCCATGAAGCTTATTTACTGAATCGGTGAGGAAGGCCTGCTCAGGCGGACTCACGTGCCCACATGAAATGTATCTGAGGTTGTGTCAAGAATGCAGCTCTCCTGTAGCTGCTCCCACAGAACATCCCATGGGACATGGTCATATGCCTTCCCCAAATTCACAACGCACATAGAGTGCGGATGACATTACTCTAATGAACCTTCCAGGATACTTACAAGAGTGAAGAGCCAATCAACGGTTTCATGACCTGGACAAAATGCATTGTTCCTCTTGAATTCAAGGTTCATCAATTAAACAATCAGTCACTGGAAAAAAATGGGAAAATTGCCCTGAATGAATGAGTGATTGAGTGAATGGTTTTCTGTCTGTATATATGGCCCTGCAATTGACTGGTGAGTCCAGGGTGAGTCCACTGGTGAGTCCAGTCCAGGGTGTACCCTGCCTCTTGCCCAATGACAGCTGGGAAAGGCTCAAGCATTCCCTGACACCCTGAGTGCAGGATAAGTGGCAGATGATGGGTAGATGGATGGATTTGGCAGTGGAGGGTGCTGCTGAGAACTTAACTCTGAACCGCTCAGCTTCTGTAGTAGTGATAGGGTTGCTGCAAATGGTTGATCCTGTTGCTAGGATGAGGTCCAAGTTGGTATCTGGTCTAGTTTAATTGCAAAGTTCAAGCCCTTAGAAAGGGCAACAACTTCAGAGGAGTTTAGCTGGTGGCTGGATGAGCTCCTTACCTTGTTTTCTTGTTGCTGTTGGGGTTGTTTTCATTACTTTGGGGGCACACTGCCAAGCCATTGGTTCAGTTATATCAGTCCTCCTGAAATAGTGAGGTGTGCCCCCCTGGGGGGGCGCGGTGCGATGCCAGGGGGGCGCGTGTGACCCTGGGGAACATGCTTTTTTTCGCCGCACTAGAATAAAGTGTAATTGCACATCCACAACAGCAGTTGGCAGTGGCGCTCTTATTGTCAGAGTGTGCGCAGTGCGTATTAGCTCTATGGTGTAGGGTTTTTTTTGCACCGAGCAGGCGATATGAAGTGCAGTTAACAAACTCTCAAGAGACAATATGAATGACAATGATTTTTTTTAACAGGAAAGAAAAGAAAGGCGGAGAAAGACGAAGATAATGAGACAAAAGAAAGTCACCCAAAAGCTAAGACGAGGAAATATGACCAAGTGTATGTTGCGCTTGGCTTCACTGGGACTACAGTGGAAGACCAGGAAACTAAACACTTTTCTGTTACAGACTAAAAACAATGTTAATAAAGTTATTCTTTGTTGTAAGTTGAACTATACTTCTTTCTCTTTTGTTTTCTTTAATGTTAATAAGGATATAATTTTATGCTGAGGTGTACTTATAACAATTTCATAAACAAATGATATTATTTATAATCGCAGCGGAGAGTGTGTGTGTGGGGGCACGTATTGTCTTCTTCTTGGTAGGGGGGAGCCTAACAGAAAATAAGTGTGATGCACTGAGTTATATGGATGATACATGGGTCAAGATTAAGAAGAAATAGGGGGGTGTGTTCACTGCACACCTCAGCATGATCGCCACCCATATCAAACTCACTACAGAGGATGTCATTGATGAACAATGACAAATATGACAATTAAAAATCGTCAATCAACCTTCCTAACTTCTTGGTTTGAAGCTGTTAATGTATAAATCCTTCTGCAATAAAAATTCTTCAATTGAACCTGACAATTGAGCATTACGGTTTGATAACAAAAAGGACCAACTCACAAAATCTTCTTTGAAGGTGTTGGGCATTACTTAAATACAATATGTATGTAATATATGTAACACCATACAGTTTCTGTACACATTATTCTTTATTCTCTTCATGGAAAGGGTCGTTAATAGGATCTAACAACAAAAACAAACCAAAAAGAGAAAACCCTCCAGATATGACCTGCAGTTATGACTATGAAGCTTGTTGTTTTGCAGTCAGTCCTCCTCTAGGATCTCCATGGTAACAGTGATGTTGAGCTAAACCAAAAAGTTAGCAGGGAGAGAGTACATATGAGTGAGATCAAGTCACGCGTCCTCTGTATGGAGGCATATAGGTATCATAATTCAAATTAAAATGCAGTGGCAGAATGATTTTTCATGTTCAGAATGTTGCAGCATTTGTGAAGGACAGGTTGACAAATGAGGTTAGACAGGAGTCTCCATGGACTACGATGTTTACAGATGACATTGTGATCTGTAGTGAGAGCTGAGAACAGGTTAAGGAAAATCTAGAGAGATGGAGGTATGCGCTGGAAAGGAGAGGAAAGAAATGTAGTTGCAGCAATACAGAGTATATGTGTGTGAATCGAAGAACTCGGGTGGAACGGTGAGGCTACAGGGAGTGGAGATTAAGAAGTTGGAGGATTTCAGGTACTTGGGTTCAACAGTCCAGAGCAGCAAAGGGTGTGGAAAACAGGTGAAGAGACGGCTTCAAGCAGGTTGTAATGGGTGGAGAAAAGTGTCAGGGGTTATCAGTGCTAGAAAACTATCAGCTAGAATGAAAGGAAAGGTGTACGAGACAGTGTTGAGACCAGCAATGCTGTATGGACTAGAAACAGTTACAATGACGAAAAGACAGGAGGCAGAGCTAGAGGTCTCAGGGATGAAAATGCTAAGGCTCTCTTTGGGAGTGACCAGGATGGATAGGATCAGGAATGCGTTTATCAGAGGAACAGCACGTGTTAGATGTTTCGGAGAGACGGTCAGAGGAGCCAGACTAAAATGGTTTGGTCATGTACAGAGGTGGGATAGTGAATATATTGGTAGACGGATGCTGGGATTGGAGCTGCCAGGCAAGAGGTCTCCAAGAATACTGAAGAGAAGATTTATGGATGTAGTGAGAGAGGATATAAAGGTAGTTGATGTGAGAGAGGAGAATACAGAGAATAGGGTTAGATAGAGAATGTTGATTCGCCGTTGCAACCCCTGAAGGGAAAAGCCAAAAGGAAAAGAAGATTTTCATTATTTTTGCAGTCTACCACCACCTGTATATGATCTTGACTGATTGATGGTTTAATTGATAATTTCATATTTTGGGATTCATTTTGGTGTGACATATATCATATGTGACACTGGTATAGTCTGATTGACCAGACAATCCTGCTCAACAACTCTGAGAGCAATGTTGTGAGAGCAACAGCTGTTCAGGGAATTCTCCACTGGCTTCGATGCATCGCTCTCCCAGGCCAATGACAACCATCCCCTGCTCCCGAGGAGCCTATGCAGCTCGGTGGATCCTGTCTTTCTCAAGCCGAGAGGCATCGTCAGATGAGGTAATGCTGTTGCCTATACTGTGGGCTGCCGGGCCACTTCTGTTTGACATATCCTGAGGTTGCGGGAAAAGCCAAGCCCTATCCAAGAGGGGGAGAACTGACTGGGGCAATGCTCACTCCCCGAGCTTCACCTACCTCCATTCAAGTTCCCATCACAATCTTCTGGGGACATGATCATCATTCTTTGCTCACTGCGTTCTGGTGCTGCAGGGAAATTCATGGACTCTTCCTTGGCCAACAGACTTCGCCTCCCCTCTAATCGACCTCAACCTCTATCTCACCATCGCCCCCACATCAACTGGTAGGATTGTGAGTGGGGTCCCAGTTGTAGCTCCTCATGCCTTCTCTCCAGATCCAAGTCACCTGTCTCATAGTCCTCTCAAGCTGTCCCAAGTCCCCTCTGAGTACCACAACCTGAGTGGGGCTTTTAACAAGACAAGGGCCACTTCACTACCTCGCCACCGACATTATGACTGTACTATTGATCTCCTATCTGGAAGCTCTCCACCCTGAGGATGCATCTTCTCCCTATCACTAGCTGAGACTCAGCATTTTTCGGATTATAAGTCACAGTTTTTTTCATAGTTTGGCCAGGGTTGTGTCTTATGCTCTGGAGCGACTTATGTGTGAGATTATTGAGCTATCTTGCTCTGATGTGTGTCTGTCTGTGTCTGCGTGTGTGTCTTTAATATGTCAGCGATTGACACACACACACACACACACACACACACACACACACACACACACACACACACACACACACACACACACCAACCAATCAAAATTCAGCAGGAGCAGGTCATGGCAGAAGTGGGTTGTGAAAAAAAGATGCTAACTGCTACTTCTGTACCTATGAAAATTGATCATTTCAATATTTGTGGTAACTTATAAAAACAACTGAGAAGGGCTGAACAAAAGTGGCACTGAAAAGAAAATCATATTCTGCAGGTTACAAGCTGGAAGTAGTGACATATGCAGCCGAAAATGGCAATCGAGCAGCAGAAAGAAAGTTTGAAGCTAGTGAGAAACTTGTGAGGGACTGGTGAAAAGCGGAGGTTACTCTTACTGAAATGAAGAAAAACTGAAAATGCTAATCGCGGGCTAAAAGCCAGGTGGCCACAGCTAGAGGAATGAGGTCACACATAGGTGTTTGAACAACTCGCTGCCGGGAGAGGCTTGTCAACAGTACAGTTGCATCTTCACACCCAGGTAGTTGTCAAGGAAATGAATACAAATGACTTTGCGGGAGGACCTTCCTGGCGTTACTGCTTCATGCAATGCAATCGCCTCTCAGACCAAGGACACCATCCCATTGGGATTCCTATTGGAATAATTGGAACTGCAACTGATGATGACTCCGACGTAAGCGACATACCGATAGAAGAGGAAGCGGCGCATTGTCTACCTTTAGCACATTGTCTACCTTAGAGGTAGAACAAACATTGTCTAACTAAACATTGTCTGCCATTGTCTACCTTAAAGGTAGAAAATGCTTCCTTTCCGAAGGTAGTACCTTCGGAGTTGGCGGAGTTGTTCAGAAGTGACACAGAAGAGGAAGATTTCGTTGGATTTAGTGATTAAGAGTGAGCCGATTGTTTGGTTGTAGCATGTGCTATATGCTATAGTTATTTGAATGACTCTTACCGTAATATGTTATGTTAACATAGCCTACCAGGCACGTTCTCAGTTTGTTGTTTATGCGTCATACAGGCTATACTTATCCCGCCTGTTCTCTATTCTATTTTTATTTTAAATTGCCTTTCAAGATGTATTACAGATTTTTATTGCAGATTATGCTCAATTGTCAGGTTCAATTAAAGAATTTTTATTGCAGATTACGTATGTTTTTTTCGTTCTTTATTATCCATTTTTGTCTGGTGAGATTTATAATCCAGAGTGACGTATAATCCGAAAAATACGGTACGTCAATGAACCGCTTGATCTTGGGCTCGTCAGGCCTTCATCCTCCCCTGCAGGTGCTGGCTTTTTCTTTGTTGGGAAGAAGGATGGTCTCAGGCTGTGCATCGACTATTTAGGGTTGAATAAGGCGACAATTAGAAACCATTATCCCTTGCCCTTGATGTGCTCTCCTTTTGAGCTGCTCAAGGGAGCAACCATCTTCACCAAACTAAACCTCTGCAACACATACCACCTGGTCCAGATTTGCGAGGGAGATGAGTGGAAAACGGTCTTCAACACTCTAATCAGGCATTGACTATTTGGTCACGCCTTTTGGATTAATTAACACTCCAGCTGTCATCCTGTCACTGATCAGTGACGCCTGTAGGACATCATTGTTAAATCGCTACATTTTCGTTTACTTGGATGCCCTAAGGTCTCCTTCTTGGGCTTTGTCCTGGAGGAGGGGAGTCTGCAGATGGGTCCCAGGAAAACTGAGGCTGTGCGTGAGTGCCCGCAACCTGCATCAGTTAAGGAGGTACAGCATTTTATTGGCTTCTCGAACTTTTATTGGAAGTTCATCAGGAACCTCAGTACTGATGCCATCCTACTTACCAACCTGACAAGAAGTCTGGCCTCTTCACCCTCAAGAGGGCCTTCACGGATTTGAGGTCCAGTAATCAGACTTAATCAGAGTTAATCAGACTTTTTTGCCTGACCCCTCCCTTGTTGTTGTGGAGGTGGATGCCTCAGATGTAGCTGTGTGCAGATGGAAGACGTCATCCCTGTGCTTTCTTCTCCTCTCGCCTCTCTGAGGCTGAGAACTACGACATGGATGTCTGGATGAAGAGACACCCATGAGGATGCCTCTGAGGATGCCTCAGATGTAGCTGTGTGCAGATGGAAGACTTCATCCCTGTGCTTTCTTCTCTCGCCTCTCTGAGGCTGAGGACTATGACATGGGTGTCTGGATGACCCTGGATTAGTCACATCTCATCGGAATTTATATCAGGCATTCCAACATCTGAGGGGAACACTGTCATTTTGTCATTTGTTTTTCCAAGGTGTGTCGTGTCATTCCCCTGCCCAAGCTTGTGCCAGTATGTGTTTAGGACCTTTGACCTCCCCCTGGATGTGGTCTCAGATTGTGAGCCCAATTCACCTTGCAGTTCTGGAAGGCCTTCTGCAAGTTAATTTGCGCCTCTCCTCCAGGTTCCATCCAGAGTCCAGCGGTCAGATGGAGAGGGTCAACCAGGACCTTGAGACCACCCTATGTTGCCTTGCCTCCAGTAACCCTTCCACTCGGAGCAGGTGTATCATTTGGGCCCCTGTGCTGTTATCGCCTCTGTGCAGTTCTTCTACGAGTTTGAGTCCATTTGAGTGCCAGTTTGGGTTCCAGCCCCCATTGTTCCCGAGCCAAGAGCCAGAGATTGCTGTCCCCTCCGCCCAGAGGTTTGTCTGATGGTGTAGATGTGTGGCAAAAGACCCTGGTCAGCCCTGCAGAAGTCTGTGTGCCGATTCCGCTCCCAGGCCAACAGCCGCCGAAGACTTGCACCTTCCCTACATCCAGGGCAACTGGTCTGGCTCTCAGCCTTCCACTGTGGGTGGAGTCCTGCAAGCTAACTCCGCAATTTGTGGGGCCTTTCAAGGTGGTGAGGAGGGTGAATCCGGTGGCCTATAGCCTCGAGTTCCCTCGTGCCATGCAACTCATGGGGGGGTGGGGGGGATTTTAGTCTATTGCCACTAGATGTCCTCATTTTCACCTGTTCACACCTATTCTGTTTAGACCAGTGGTCCCCAAACTACGGCCCGGGGGCCAGATACTGCCTGCCTCTACATTTTGCCCGGCCCCTGAACAAGACCAGAGATGCATTATGATTTTTTTTTCACTCTGGCCATGTAACCGTGTCTTGTACATTCATGGAACGTAACATTCTATTCCAACCTTCTGCAGTCTGTGCCTTATCTGAAACCACCCCTGTCAAATAACACAGAATAATGGTGAAAAGATTAGGTGAGAGAAAAATAGATTCAGAATGCAGGGTATTTAACCTGCGGAGGACAAACGACAATTCAAAGAAAAGACTGTTTGGCTCATCTTTCAAGAGGCGGTGGCTGTGTTCAAAGAACACAATCCGCGCCGACACTATGAATCCCATCACAAAGACAAATATGATAGCTTGCAAGGCCAAATGCGAGCAGACAAACTCTCAAAGCTAAAAAGTGGACTGTTAGCTCAGCAGAGTACATTTGTACTTTCTGGAAAACAGTAAATGTTTACGTTAAGACACCTCTGCGATCATCATACTTTTTTTGTTACAAACTGGCCTGGCCCCCTGTCAGAGGAAGGAAAAGTTATTTGGCCTTGCAGGAAAAAGTTTGGAAGCCACTGGTTTAGACCTTGTTAAGTTCTAATCACAACCACCTGTGACTTGTTTTGGTTTCCTTTTTAGGCCCCCTCAGTTTATGTTCTTTTTCTCAGTCTTGGTGTTGTCTACTTAGCATTTGGATGATTGTAAATTTCCCTGGTTTCCCTTTTGAATTTTTGACTTTGCTTAGCCTTTGATTCCCTTTGTTACTACCTCCTGCTGACTGTGGAATTGTTGATGTTGCTTGGACCTTTTTCCTTCGGACCGTTTGTGGTTTTGGAACAACTTCACCAAGCTCTGTGTAACCTTTTTTGAGTCAGTACAGCTATTGCCCTGAATCTTGTCCGCATCTGAGTCTGCCCTGAGTTCTTGTGGTAAAGCTCATGCCTGGTATGCAAGTGACCAGGGTCCAATCCCTGGGTGAAACTTGACACTTGGGGTCAACAGTCCAGCGCAATGGAAAGTGTGGGAAAAGAGGTGAAGAGACAGGTTAAAGCAGGATGGGTGGAGAAAAGTGTCGGGTACTACGGGATAGAAGACAATCACTTTGAATGAAAGGTGTACATTACAGTGGTGAAACCAGCAATTCTGTATGGTCTAGAAACACTGAAAAGAAAGGAGGCAGAGATGAAGATGCTAAGGTTCTCTCTGGGAGTGACGAGGATGGCTAGAATCAGAAATTAGTCCGTCAGAGTGACGGCACATGTTAGAAATATTGAAGAGGAAGCCAGACTGAGATAGTTTGTTCATGCACAGAGAGGGGATAGTGAATATATTGGTAGACGGATGATGCAATTGGAGCTGTCAGGCAGGAGGTCTAGAGGAAGACCAAAGAAGATTTATGGATGTAGTGAGAGAGGATACAGAGAACAGGGTTAGATGGAGAAGGTTGATTTGCTGTTATGACCTCTGAATGGAAAAGCCGAAAGTAAAAGTTTATTAGAGCAATGCTAAAAGTCATGCCTCTTAATCTGTTTCATTTTAATCAAAATTAATCTTACATGGTCCCCATCTGCAACATTACATGATGCGAAGGCAACAAGCTTTATCGTTGTATCAGACACAAGGGCTGTTGCCTCTCACTCTACAGAGCTGTGAGACCAGGACCTGGTTTATGTCCCGGGTATTTCTGGTTCTCAGTGTTTGTCAGTTTGGTTAAGGTCTTGAGGAGTAAAATTTGCACATGCCTTTATCTTTTATCATTCCTGATCCTGCCACAGGATGCATTTATGACCCAATGCATTGCTTCTCAAATAGTGGAGCGATGCTGGGGGGGGATGCATGTGACCCCAGGGAACATGCTTATGGTGTAGCATTAGCTCTATGGGCCTAATACTACACCTAACAGGGATGATAAGAAAGACGGTGAGAGACGGAGCTAATGAGACAAATGAAAGTCACCTGAAAGCTAAGACGAGAAAATATGGCAAAGCGTATAACACTTGGCTTCACTGTGACTACAGTGGGAGGCAAGCAAAGACCGGTGTGTTTATAGTGTATAAAAATGTTTGCAGCGGACAGCATGAAGCCAAATCCATTAGGGCGTTACTGAAAGACATTACACCACCTATAACATTTATAAGCCTTTTGAGTTTTTTCAGCAAAAACATGCCAAATATTGTAAACAATCATCCCACTTTGGAAAAGCTCCCTCTGTAAATCACAAAGCACAGTTGTTAATAAATTCTTCTTCTTTCTCTGATCTTCTCTCCAAAACATCTAACGTGTGCTGTTCCTCTGATAGACTCATTCCTGATCCTATCCATCCTGGTCACTCCCAAAGAGAATCTTAACATCTTCATCTCTGCAACCTCTAGTTCTGGCTGCTGTCTTTTGGTCATTGTAACAGTTTCTAGTCCATACAGCATTGCTGGTCCCACCACTGTCTTGTACACCTTTCCTCTTATTCTGGCTGATAGTCTTCTATCACATAGTACCCCTGACACTTTTCTCCACCCATTCTAACCTGCTTGGACCCGTCTCTTCACCTCTTTTCCACACTCTCCGTTGCTCTGGACTGTTGACCCCAAGTACCTGAAATCCTCCAGCTTCTTGATCTCCACTCCCTGTAGCCTCACCGTTCCACCCGAGTTCCTCTCATTCAGAAAACATATATTCTGTCTAGCTGCAACTAATCTTCATTCCTCTCCTTTCCAGAGCATACCTCCACCTCTAGATTTTCCTCTACCTGTTTTCTGCTCTAACTACAGATTGCAATGTCATCTGCAAACATCAAGGTCCATGGAGATTCCTGTCTAATCTCATCTGTCAGCCTGTCTATCACCATTGCGAACAAGAAGGTGCTCAGAGCTGATCCCTGATGGGGTCCCAGTTCCACCTTGAACTTCTCTGTTACCCCTACAGCACACCGTACCACTGTCTCACAGCTAGCATACATATCCTGCACCAGGTTAACATACTTCTCTGCCACTCCAGACTTCCTCATGCAGTACCAGAGCTCCTCTCTTGGCACCCTATCATATGCTTTTTCTAGGTCTACAAAAACACAATGCGGCTCCCTCTGGCCTTCTTTGTACTTTTCTATAAGCATTCTCAACGCAAATACTGCATCTGTAGTACTCTTCCTAGGCATGAAGCTATACTGCTGTTCACAAATGCTAACTTCAGCTCTTCAGCTAACCACTCTTTCCCATAACTGCATTGTATGGCTCATCAACTTTATCCCTCTATAGTTGCCGCAATTCTGCACATCCCCTTTTTTCTTAAAAATAGGCACCATAACACTTTGTCACCATTCTTCAGGCATCTTCTCACTCTCTAAGATCCTGTTGACTAATCGAGTCAGAAAATCTACCGCTGCCTCTCCCAGACACTTCCACACCTCCAGAGGGTGGATCAGGATCAACTGCTTTTCCACTCTTCATCCTCTTCATCCCCACTTCACTTTACTAATTTGTGCTACTTTGTGGTCTACAATAGTCACGTCTTCTACCCTTGCCTCTCTTTAATTTTCCCCATTCATCAGCTCTTCAAAGTACTCTTTCCATCTTCCCATCACTCTTCTAGCCATCTGTCAATACGTTTCCCTCTCTATCCTTAATCACCCGGACTTGTTGTACATCCTTTCCATTATTATCTCTCTGTTTCGCCAACCTGTATAGACCATTCTCACCCTCCTTACTATCTAATCGAGCATACAAGTCATCGTACGCTCTTTGTTTTACCTTTGCTACCTCTATCTTTACCTTTCGCCGCATCTCCCTGAACTCCTGTCTGTTCTCTTCAGTCCTCTCAGTATCCCACTTCTTCTTTGCTAACCGCTTTCTCTGTTTATATACTACTTCACTTCATCATTCCACCACCAAGTCTCCCTATCTACTTTCCTTCCAGATGACTCACCAAGTACTCTTCTACCTGTCTCCTTGATAACACTAGCTGTTGTTGTCCAAACATCTGGAAGCTCACCCTAACCGCCCAGACCCTTTCTCAACTCCTCCCTGAAAACCATACAACACTGCTCCCTTTTCAGCTTCCATCCCTTTGTCCTCTGCTCTGCCTTTGTCCTCTTGATCTTCCTTGTCACCAGAGTCATCCTACAAACCATCAACCTCTGCTGTCTGGCTACACTCTCACCTACAACTACTTTGCAGTCACTGATCTCTTTCAGGTTATCTCGTCTATACAAGGTGTAGTCTACCTGTGTGCTCCTACCTCTGCTCTTATAAGTTACCCTATGTTCCTGTTTTTTCTGGAAAAAAGTCTCACTCTCACCTACAAATACTTTCAGTCACTGATCTCTTTCAGGCCTTTCAGGCCTGCTCCTAAGCTTCTAGCCTTACAACCTTTTCACCTGGTCACCTGGACACACAGAATATCCACCTTCCTTCTCTGCATCATGTCGACCAACTCTACCTTTTTTCTGTCATAGTCCTGATATTCAAAGTCCCCGCACTCAGTCCCAGGCTCTTTCCTTTCCTCCTCCCTCTCTGCTTCTGAACACTCCCTCCTCCTCTTCTTCTTTTTCTTGTTCTTCGACCCTCAGTAGCCCAATCTCCACTGGTACCCTGTAGGTCATCAGTACCGGTCATCAGTAACGGTCGTTGTTAACCCGGTCCTCGACCGATCTGGTATGATATGGTTATGGTTGACTCGCATGTTTGGTTTTGGCAAAAGTTTTACGCCGAATGCCCTTCTTGACGCAACCCTATGCATTTATCCGGGCTTGGGACCGGCTCAGCAGAGAGACACTGCTCCGTGCTCCCCCAAAGGCAGGTTTGGGGAGCACGGCCCAGTGCCACCCTGAGGCAGCATTACTGTTGTTAATAAATATTTAGTTAATTGCTGCAAATTGATATATTTTTCTTTAATGTTAATAAGGATACAATGTTGTGTGGAGGTGTACGTATAACAATTTTATAGACAAATTATAATATTTATTGTTGCGCTGGAGAATGGCCCAAAATAAGTGCTGTCATATAGTAAACCCATTGTCCCCCTATTAGAATGGTTTTTTTTTTAGATGTTTTTTATAATATTCAAAATGCTCTTTTTGATAGTTATGCATTATCTTATATTTCAAAATTTTAATAAAATGTTTGGGTGAATGTTACTGCTAATTTATATCTGGATATTTTTCTTCCTCTATTATCAAATTCAGAGCATTGGGCATATAATTAAAGATGTTTGGCCCAAGGTGTCATGCTATAGCAATTTCTTATTGATAAACAAAAGATAATCCGTCACTTTTGTGGGGAAAAAGGTACATATGGGAGATGTGCAGCTGAACAGCGAATACGCCCTCTCTATCTGTTGTGCATTTACTGCCCGAACAGTTTCTGATTAACCTAGAAAGAGCCATTTTGGTCTCTGTCTGATAGAATCAGAAGACAGATTACTGTGTCTCAGCCCTCCTTCACAGACTGCTAAGAAGCCTGCCGTTGTGGCTCTACTTGGATGAGGTATAAATAGAGCTTGCTACTCATCTCTTTATCATTATCCACCCACTTAGTATTCTCCTTACTTCTCTCCCCCTTGTCTCATATTCTTGCATCAATCGCTCTGTCTTTCTCTGTCAACATTTGGCAGACTTTAGCGGTGATAGTTATTTGGGGGATGATGTCTGGCAATCATTGTGGGGTTTCAAATGTCATTTGTGGGATGACCTGGGGAAGCAAAGATGTATCCTCCAGGCTTTTAATTGGCATATGTGGTGAACTCTTAACTATCTTAAACAGATGAACAAAACAAAGTAAAAGTAAAACATAGGTACTGATTTAAATTGTATTTGGAGTGGAATTAATGAGCATGAACCGCAATTTCATCTCATCAGTATGTTATTCCCCCTTTTCTTCTCCCACTATTTTGCATGTATGAAATATAACAAGGTGCTGGACAAAGTTTGTTTCATGGATTCAGAATTTGACAGAGGATGCTCCTAGAACCCATAGGGTGTGAAGGGGAGACTTGAGAGAGAGAGGAAGAGACTGCAGAAGCTTTGATGTACAGAAATAGATAACATTTATAGGCTCTGCCAAAAAACATGATTTCTGGCCCCAACACAAGCATAATCCTGTGTTAGTGGATGATAACAACACTTAGATATTCACTGAGGAGGTTATTGATTGAGAGGAAAATGTTGGGAAATATTAATGCTTTAAACATTTGTGAGGATTTCAGTTTTTAAGATATACTCATATGGCTAATTTTTCATGTCTGTTGTCAAATGGTTTTCAAAATTGTAATGTCAAAAGGTTCCTCTTAATCGGAAATTCTTGCCTATGCAAGTACCCATTTTAATTGAATTTTTCATTTGACAGATGGATGTTTGGCCTTTAAAATTTTGATCACTGTTATTTTCACATTTTTGTAAATTTTTAGAGTCTGAGCTGATATAAGTTGATTCAACAGGGAGCCTCAGACAAGAGTGCTGTCTAGCTACCCCTCTAGGGACCCCAAAATGGGTGGGTAGTCTGAACTACTATCGGGTGTTTAGGCACAGACATTAGTCAGAACCTGTCACCCAACACAAAGGTGGAGGGAGGCTACCCTCTTGTCCAAAAGGTTCAACCCCAACATGCAGGCACAGAGATAGAGATGGGGGGCAAATAAAATGCCCACGCCTCCACAGCGCCGCTGACCAGGGTCAACTCCAGACTGTAGAGTTCAACCCCTCTCAAGAGGCTTGGTTCCAGGTCCCGAGCCATACGTGGGGGTAAGTTCGACTGTATCTAGCCGGGATACACTAACCTAATACACTAGCTGAAGCTTCTTCCTCGCTAGAGAGATAAAGTTCCATGTTCTTGGAACTAGTTTCTGTAGCTGCGGATTAGATCGCCCAGCTCCCTCCCTCCGGCTACCACCCACCTCATATCACACCCGACCCCAATGTTCCCTGCTATGGGTGGTGAGTCCAAGGGTAGGGGGACCCACATTGCCCTTTCGAGCCGAACCCTATGGATGAAGGCCCGGCCACCAGGCGCTCGCCATCGAGCTCTGGCCTCAGGCCTGGCTCGAAGGAGGGCCCCCAGTGACCCACATCAGAGTCTCTTTGTCTGGTCCCTCAGACCAGGATCTGTTTGCCTTGGGTGACCCTACCAGGGTCATAAAGCCTCCAACAACAAAGCTCCTGGGGATCAGTTGGACATGCAAACTCCTCCATCACGCTAAGGTGGCTGCTCAAGGAGGGGTCAAACAATGTAATTCTGTTATAGATGTATCAGCTTTTGTGTAACATATATGATTGCAAATTAGAAAACCTACTAGATAAATACATTATAAAATAACTGACTGATTTGTGTGTTTGGTTTTTAGACACATATATATGGTTGAATATTGGATCCAATGGGTGAATGAGGTTTTCAAATGCCACAGATTTGATTTAAATACAGACAATGGCTGCCTTTTATTTATTTCTTTTTTACCTAAGTTGTGTTAAAGTGATAAAAATAATACATTTTCACTGTTTTTGACACTGTACATGCATGTGCATACAAAGAGTGCATGTTGTCACTGGCAAGCAGCAGCAGCAAGTTCATTTACTGGTAGTTTACTGGTAGTTCATTTACTGGTTCATTTACTGGTAGCACATTTACTGGTAGCACAGTAAACAGCACAGTAAACAGTAAACTTTCTGCTTAAGAAAGCAGAAAGTTATGCCTGTGAGCTTTCTACAATAATGGAAAGAAACATTTTTTGATGTTTAATCAATGTCTAATGCAGCTAATTATAAATGTAAATGAGAAATAGATTTGTCTACATAAAAACAGTTTCAACCTGGTTATCAAAATTTCTCTTTGCTTATTGAATATCTCATATTTAATTTTATTCCTCCCTCCCATATATTGTTATCCAGTTCTAAAAAAAACATAAGAGTTCACAAAATTAATTGCATTTCTGTACTTAAAGTAGGACAATAAATCATTAACTTTTGAAGCTGGACAAAAAAGTACAACAGCTTTTGGCTCAAATCTAAGTTTTTTCTGGACCAACATACTTCTCACGAGCTGTTGTTAAACTACAGATGCAATCAGTAGTTTTGAGTGTTTTAGGTTCAATGTGTGATTTTCAGTTAGTTGCAGGATCTTCTGCTGCAGAAATTGATGAAACTATCTGAGGAGACCCACCTCTTCTTCTGTTTGGAGAAAATGTAATTTACTCAAGCATTGCTTCTCCATTCATCTGTTCTTTTATTCTGCATGTAATGATGATAATAATGTTCTTCTTCTTCTTCTTTCGGCTTTTCCCTTCAGGGGTCGCCACAGCGAATCAACTTTCTCCGTCTAACTCTATTCTCTGTATCCTCCTCTCTCACACCAACTACCTTCATATCCTCTCTCACTACAACCATAAATCGTCTTTTTGGTCTTCCTCTAGACCTCTTGCCTTGCAGCTCCAATTCTAGCATCCGTTTACCAATATATTCTCTATCCCTCCTCTGTACATGACCGAACCATCTCAGTCTGGCTTCTCTGACCTTTTTCTCCAAAACATCTAACATGTGCTGTTCCTCTGATGGACTCATTCCTGATCCTATCCATCCGGGTTACTCTCAAAGAGAACCTCAACATCTTAATCTCTGCAACCTCTAGTTCTGGCTGCTGTCTTTTGGTCATTGTAACAGTTTCTAGTCCATACAGCATTGCTGGTCCCACCACTGTCTTGTACACCTTTCCTCTTATTCTGGCTGATAGTCTTCTATCACATAGTACCCCTGACACTTTTCTCCACCCATTCTAACCTGCTTGGACCCGTCTCTTCACCTCTTTTCCACACTCTCCGTTGCTCTGGACTGTTGACCCCAAGTACCTGAAATCCTCCAGCTTCTTGATCTCCACTCCCTGTAGCCTCACCGTTCCACCCGAGTTCCTCTCATTCAGAAAACATATATTCTGTCTAGCTGCAACTAATCTTCATTCCTCTCCTTTCCAGAGCATACCTCCACCTCTAGATTTTCCTCTACCTGTTTTCTGCTCTAACTACAGATTGCAATGTCATCTGCAAACATCAAGGTCCATGGAGATTCCTGTCTAATCTCATCTGTCAGCCTGTCTATCACCATTGCGAACAAGAAGGTGCTCAGAGCTGATCCCTGATGGGGTCCCAGTTCCACCTTGAACTTCTCTGTTACCCCTACAGCACACCGTACCACTGTCTCACAGCTAGCATACATATCCTGCACCAGGTTAACATACTTCTCTGCCACTCCAGACTTCCTCATGCAGTACCAGAGCTCCTCTCTTGGCACCCTATCATATGCTTTTTCTAGGTCTACAAAAACACAATGCGGCTCCCTCTGGCCTTCTTTGTACTTTTCTATAAGCATTCTCAACGCAAATACTGCATCTGTAGTACTCTTCCTAGGCATGAAGCTATACTGCTGTTCACAAATGCTAACTTCAGCTCTTCAGCTAACCACTCTTTCCCATAACTGCATTGTATGGCTCATCAACTTTATCCCTCTATAGTTGCCGCAATTCTGCACATCCCCTTTTTTCTTAAAAATAGGCACCATAACACTTTGTCACCGTTCTTCAGGCATCTTCTCACTCTCTAAGATCCTGTTGACTAATCGAGTCAGAAAATCTACCGCTGCCTCTCCCAGACACTTCCACACCTCCAGAGGGTGGATCAGGATCAACTGCTTTTCCACTCTTCATCCTCTTCATCCCCACTTCACTTTACTAATTTGTGCTACTTTGTGGTCTACAATAGTCACGTCTTCTACCCTTGCCTCTCTTTAATTTTCCCCATTCATCAGCTCTTCAAAGTACTCTTTCCATCTTCCCATCACTCTTCTAGCCATCTGTCAATACGTTTCCCTCTCTATCCTTAATCACCCGGACTTGTTGTACATCCTTTCCATTATTATCTCTCTGTTTCGCCAACCTGTATAGACCATTCTCACCCTCCTTACTATCTAATCGAGCATACAAGTCATCGTACGCTCTTTGTTTTACCTTTGCTACCTCTATCTTTACCTTTCGCCGCATCTCCCTGAACTCCTGTCTGTTCTCTTCAGTCCTCTCAGTATCCCACTTCTTCTTTGCTAACCGCTTTCTCTGTTTATATACTACTTCACTTCATCATTCCACCACCAAGTCTCCCTATCTACTTTCCTTCCAGATGACTCACCAAGTACTCTTCTACCTGTCTCCTTGATAACACTAGCTGTTGTTGTCCAAACATCTGGAAGCTCACCCTAACCGCCCAGACCCTTTCTCAACTCCTCCCTGAAAACCATACAACACTGCTCCCTTTTCAGCTTCCATCCCTTTGTCCTCTGCTCTGCCTTTGTCCTCTTGATCTTCCTTGTCACCAGAGTCATCCTACAAACCATCATCCTCTGCTGTCTGGCTACACTCTCACCTACAACTACTTTGCAGTCACTGATCTCTTTCAGGTTATCTCGTCTATACAAGGTGTAGTCTACCTGTGTGCTCCTACCTCTGCTCTTATAAGTTACCCTATGTTCCTGTTTTTTCTGGAAAAAAGTCTCACTCTCACCTACAAATACTTTCAGTCACTGATCTCTTTCAGGCCTTTCAGGCCTGCTCCTAAGCTTCTAGCCTTACAACCTTTTCACCTGGTCACCTGGACACACAGAATATCCACCTTCCTTCTCTGCATCATGTCGACCAACTCTACCTTTTCCTGTCATAATCCCAATATTCAAAGTCCCCGCACTCAGTCCCAGGCTCTTTCCTTTCCTCCTCCCTCTCTGCTTCTGAACACTCCCTCCTCCTCTTCTTCTTGTTCTTGTTCTTCGAACCACAGTAGCCCAAGTTCCATTAGTACCCTGTAGGTCATCAGTACCAATGGCGGTCATTGTTAACCCTGTCCATGACCGATCCGGTATGATATGGTTATGGTTGACTCGCATGTTTGGTTTTGGCAAAAGTTTTACGCCGAATGCCCTTCCTGGCGCAACCCTATGCATTTATCCGGGCTTGGGACCGGCACAGGGAGACCCTGCTCCGTGCCCCCCCAAGGCAGGCTTGGGGAGACATGGGCCAGTGCTGCCCTGAGGCTGCATTAATGACAATAATAATATAACTGATATAATTGATATTCCTTCCGTGTACTTTGGGTCACTAGAAAGCTTATTTTTGCTTTGAGAACTTCTACCTAAATATCAATTAAAGTATTTTTGTCAGTAACAGTGAGTGTTTTACATAAAACACTGCATTTGCTTCACATCCCTTGCTTACTTGACACCTGTCACCCTTAGTCCAGCAGGATTATTTGAGGAATGTCAGCTTTATTACTCAGATTTACTCTTATGCCGTTTTACTGGTTATGCTAACTGAGATGCGCATTAAGTTAATTTTGCACTTTGCAGGGGAGTTAAGGCTGAAGAACAGGGCAGCGTATAAGCTTTTTCTTTTACTGTTCACATTTCACTGTTGATCAGAAAATAATCATTTCCTAACATTACACACTGGCCATTACATACATACATGATCACAAAAAAAGTTTTTTTAATCACACATTTTACAAAAATAAAAATTACAAAGTGGTTATCTGTAAAATAATATTAGAAATAATACACATGACATAAAATCATAAACAAACAGTCATAGCATGAAAACAAACCAAAGATGAATACAGCTAAGTAAAATTTTTAAATAGCAATTAACTTTTAGAACGATAATTGCAAGACAAAATGACTCGCCAATAGCTACAGAACTCAAATGTTCAAATCACAGTAAAGTAACAAGTAAACAATCTTTAATGAAGTAAAAAGTAGAACCTGTTATTGGGGAAAAGGTAGTCAAACATAGATTCAAAGAAACATAACTTCAGTCAAAGTATCAACTAAATCTCTAAAGCCAACATCCAAAGGAAACTCTGTCATTAATCCAAGTGCAAGAGCAAAAAACTCCAAAACTTGAAAAACCTGTCTGGTAAGGAGTGGAAGAATAGGAACATGACAAAGAAACACAAACTCCAAAATCAGCCCTAGTATTTAAAGCAGAGACCATTGACTTTAAAGATGTAGGAGGTATTGCAGTTTCTACCTTAAAGCTAAGCAACACCTTTTTGATAAATAAAGAAGATTGATTTGACAAGGTAAAAGGAGGTTTAGTCTAAGAAAGTAGCAAGAGGATGCATACATGGCATTAGTATCCAACAAAGGATCAGACTTGACAACCAATTTAAACCTAAAGCTTGATGCAAAAGATTAGTACCATTCACTTTAGGAGGTGGATATTACTCAATATTGGCCACTATTTGGAGATAGTGTCAAATATTACTGTTGCAGAGTCATTGAACCACTAAGGTTAGATGTGGAAAAGATTATGATTGGGGAAAACATTGTAGACTGGGTCTTTGGGTTTCAATACAGGAACAGAATGGAAATAATTCTGCTGCTAAGTTGATAATGACCCTGAAAATAAAGACGCCTCTACTAATGCCCATTGTAGCCTATCAGCTATTGCCAGTTTGTTTTCCTCTCTAGAATCATTACATGTGAATCACTGATGTTCCACTATAATGAACATCTTCATATATATATATATATATATTTTTATTTTTTTATTTTGACTAGACCAGAAAAAGACTGGGAGAGTGAGACCAAGTCCAGACCAGAGATAGATCAGTAGAAGTCTCATGCTGCATGTCACACTTAAGATAAAACGTTGTATAGCTCAAACTTAGAGAAAAAATAAATGAAAAGAAAACATTGATTACTTTTTTCTTTATGCCACTTGCTTTGTATTCATGTGCTCGTGTAAATTTGAAACTATTTAAGTTTCATAAAGGTAGAAATGGCAGAAATATCTACTTACTGACTGCCAACCTCCGCCCCTTCTGTAGTCTCACTATTTTGGAGAGTATGTGAAGAGGCTCTGGAAGACGTGAATACCATTAAATGTACTTTGGTAAAGAAATTGGCCGAATGAATGTTTATATCAGAAGTTGATATATATTTACCCATTCACTGTAACACTGTTAACGAATACAGCTAGTGTAATTTATTTGATCCACTGTTGTTGTGTATTGTGTTGGGTGTCTACTGAATATCACCCTGGATAATTGCTGACCAAGAATTGACTGTTAAAACTTAAACATGATGAGGACTGTGATTGGGGAAAAAAAAAGTTATGACCTCAGACCAAGGCACACCAAGACTGCTAGCAAGTCCAAGAATGGCAATTAATGTGGGTAGATTCTCAGCCATCCTGGTCATGGTCAAATGTTGTCAAATCTCACCAAGGCAACTGTACTTAGTTTCTATCCTTAAAGGCATTTCACCTCTCATCTAAGAGACTTCTGCTGTTCTGTTAAACTGTGGAGTGTTTCCTGTATATATGGGCTGGGGTTGGGAGTGGGCAGTGGTCCTACTTGAAAGGAGTGGTTATGTTAATATGTGCTTTATCCTGAGTGTTGTTTGGCAAACAAAGTAAGAATTAGGGGAAATCACCAGACTTACAATTTGACAGTTAAATTGTAAGGCCAATGTGTAGATTGTCAGGTGATAAAAGAAGTCTAGACTAGAAATGTAGACTTTACTTTTTTATGCAAAGTGTTGTTTGGTATGCATGATAATTTGTATTAAATCTAGCTATGGCTACAAACTTAGACACTACTAAGGACCTCATGAAGGACACTGGGACTTGACAATGTCTGGGACACTGCAAATGACAATACTGACCTCCACCTCCACCAAGGGTGCTGATCATGGCAAAAGGAAGCATCCTCATAATTTATGAAGATTATCTATCATTCAGGTCACACAGTTTGTTGACAAATCATGTTGGGCTTGAAACAGTTTTTGAAAATGTTTTACCTTTCATACAAGTGGGTTCTTTAGATTCAGTTGCTGTGTTAGAACATGTAAAATATCAATTAGCACACTTTGACATAACGCTGTGACTATTACAGCATCATGTCAATATTCTAATAACTCAACCCAACTGTACATGATCAGCAAGGACATGGTGACAAAAGCAAGGGAAACAGCTTTTTACCAAGCAGAAACCTTGGACAGATCTGACCTCAGTGTGGGCAATGCTCTGTCTTGACAGGTCACATTTCACATAAAACAAGAGATAAAGACATGGAGTATGAGTGTTAGGAGGGACAGGCACAAATGCATATGGATATATTACTACTAATATCAGTAGTATTGACAGTTACATGGATAATTACCGAAATGATGAATAAATTGTTTCAAATCGCTTTACACCAGATAGCATTCACCCATTCACACAAACACTGCTGGCGGCAGAGCTTCAATGCAAGGAGCATCAGGGGCACCTTCATATTCAGTATCTTGCTCAAGGACACTTTGACATGCAATCAGAAGGACCCTGGAATGGACCCAACAAATTTCAAATTGCAAGGGCACCTGTTCTACCAACTGAGCCAAAACCACCCAAATGATAACTTAAATTTTTTTTTTCTCCTTTCTGCTTTTCCCTTCAGGGGTCGCCACAGCAAATCAACCTTTTCCATCTAACCCTATTCTCTGTATCCTCCTTTTTCACACAAACTAACTACTTATCCTCCTGCCTGGCAGCTCCAATTCCAACATCCATCTACCAGTATATTCACTATCACTCCTTTGCACATGACCAAACCATCTCAGTCTGGCTTCTCTGACCTTCTCTCCAAAACATCTAACGTGCTGTTCCTCTGATAGACTCATTCCTTATCCTATCCATCCTCATCACTCCCAAAGAGAACCTCAGCATTTTCATCTCTGCAACCTCCAGTTCCTCCTACCTGTCGCCGCGATCACATTAGTACACATTGTCCAGTCTTCTGGGAGCTCTCCCTAACCACTGAGAGCCTTTCTTTACTCCTCCCTGAAAACCATTCAAAAGCCCTCCCTTTTCAGCTTCCACCACTTTGTCCTCTGCTCTGTCCTTGTCCTCATGATCTTTCTTGTCACCAAAGTCATCCTACAAACCAGCATCCTATGCTTTCTGGCTACACTCTCACCTACAAATACTCTGCAGTCACTGATCACTTTCAGGTTACTTCATCTATGCAAGACCTCCGCTCTTATAAGTTACCCCATGTTCCTGTTTTTTTCTGGAAAAAGTGTTTACTACAGCCATTTCCATCCTATTTGCAAAATCTACCACCATCTGTCCCTCTGCATTCCTATCCTGTATACCAAATCTGCCCATCACTTCTTCATCCCCTCTATTGCCTGCACCAACATGTCCATTGAAGTCTGCACCAATTACCACTCTCTCATCTCTGGGGATATTCTGCATCACTTCATCTAACTCATCCCAGAACTTCTTCTCCTCAAACTCACAAACCTGTGGGGCATAGCCACTAACAACATTGAGCACCACACCTTCAATTTCCAATTTGAGACTCATAAGTCTATTTGACATTCTCTTCACCTCCAGAATGTAAAATCTCCAACCTTTTTCCTGTCATCGTCCCAATATTCAACGTCCCTACTCTCAGTCCCAGACTTTTGCCTTTCCTCTTCTCTCTGCTTTCGAACACGCCTTCATCCTTTCCTTCTTCGAACCACAGTAGGCCAATTTCCACTGGTACACCGCTTGCTGACTGTGGAATTGTTGCTGTTGCCTGGACCTTTTTCTTTCGGAACAACTTTGTTAAGTTCGTTGCAACCGTTTTTTTGAGTCAGTAAATATATTGCTCTGTATCGTATCTGCCTCTCTCTGCATCTGAGTCTGCCCTGAGGTCTTGAGGTAAATCTTCTGCCTTGTAGCGACAGGGTCCAATCCCCAGTGAAACCTGACAGAAGGTTTCACTGAGGAGGAACTTGGTCTATGAGTGCCCTGGGTTCCATTCTGCTTTAACTGAACCAAGGAGCATTAAGATCTGACTATGTGATGGGGGATGTGTTCTTAGGGTTATATGAGATATAATGGTGCCTAGCCTTTAAGGGAAAGGAGAAGGATGTTAGATTAAATAATAAAATGCTGTGATTTATAGATGTGCTTGTTGTTCAAAATTCCCAACAGTAGTGCATGTAATCATAATTTCAATCTCCTTCGCATAAAATGAATATGATTATTTTAATGAAGCTTGTTCTGTCATACTGGTGTGAATTTTGAGGGTTTTTTGGCAACTGATGTAAATTATATATTCTGTTTGAGATGCGTACACTCGTTATGTCCTGTACTCAGTGGTTCCCGAGCTGTGGACCATTTGAATCAATTGGTACCAGGCCCCACAAGAAATAATCAATTATTTCCGTTGGATCTATTGTCTGAGTCTGAACAATCTTTATTTTGAAAAATCTTTTATTTTGAAAAATGACCTGAATCTTGTCCCTTTTTTTGTCTGCCACGGGACCAGACTTTGTTGTTTTAATGTGTTCAGATCATCATTCAGGGAAAAACGTCACAACGCCCAGGAACTAATCAAGCAAGAATCGTTTATTCAAAGTCAGGAAAATTCACTTACGAGATATCCTGGGCCAGAATGAATGTTTCCCCACGAGGATCGTTCAGCTTCTCTAGACAACCGCTGAGACATGTCCAGTCGAATGTGTAGACAAAGAAGTTCTGGCCCCGAGTCAAAGGGTCAGGCTCATTGTTTACTTCCTTTTAAGACTTGTTTTACACACTCTTGGAATGTGGGCACTTGGGGTGCATGGTTGCGCAAAGCCGCACCCCGGACAAAGCCACAGGTGCGCGTGATCGATTACACGCGGGTGTCAGCAGAAAAGTACAGAGTAGTCCGTTCCTTGACATCACGTGATGCGGTCTTGCAGTTCAATTTTAACAATCTCCTGGTTACATCTCGGTCACTTGAGTGCCAAAAATGTAACCCACAAGCTAGCAAAGTGAGTAAAAAACAGACGTCAGACAGAAAGTTTCTTTTTGAAGGGGAAAAGGTGGATCCACACAGTGGATTCACGTTTATTATTATAGTTGCAATACAAACAATCTATGTGTACCGCACATCCCCCCCAGTCCACGGTAAAATTGTGAAGCGTTGACTGGTCCGTGGTGCTAAAAAGGTTGGGGACCACTGCTGTACATAACAGATATTATTGTTTAATCACAGTGTATTTGGGACTCCAATGGTATAGTCATGCATTTCTGCTGGAAATTCTGTGACTGTCACTGAAGGGCTTTGCAGTAGTCAATGGCTAAATACTACTGTTATAGACTCTATCCTAGTGTGGGTGTTTGTATTTTGTGAGATAAAAGATGGCGCTTTTTTCTCCAGACTTTGTTTCCTGATGTTTTATGTGCTCCTGTGAAATTACTGTGTTTTCTGCACCATAAGGCGCACCGTATTATAAGGCGCACCTTCAATGAATGGCCTATTCTAAAAAAAAAATCATGTATAAGGCCCACTGCATTATAAGGCACATATAATAGAAGCTACAGTAGTGGCTGGGGTTGTGTTATGCATCCACTAAATGGAGCTGGGCTAAAGGGAATGTCAAGAAAACAGTCAGATAAGTCAGTCAAACTTTATCAATAAAAAACAAACCAACGTTCTGACAACTCCGTTCACTCCAAAAACAAGTTAGTGCATTCACAATATGATACCGTACGTAGGGATAGCTCTTACCGGTATTTGCGCCACCTTTGTTGAAAACAATGTATTTCCAACTCAATTTGTCACAGTTCAATGTGTCTCATAAAACGAAAGCACCAAGAAGGACCGCCTCTAAATTCATTGATGTTCATGTCGCTACCTAGTGCTGTTGCCTTCTTTCGAATAGTGACTGTAGAGACGCTTCTACTTGCTACTCTCTGTTCTATTGAACCCACTGTTTGAGTTTGTCCTCCAACTGTGGCCATCTCGCTTTGTTTCCTCGGAAACTCTGTTCAGTCTTCTTTACTTGGCGCAGGTCATCTTGTTGCTTCCTCCACTTCTGTACCATTCATTCGTTAATGTTGAATTCTCTCGCTGCTGCGTTGTAAGCGTGTCTCTTGAAAGGTGCCATTTTGGGGGCTTTCTACACACACAAGTGGTGTGGGTCTGGAATTCCCCTTACCCTTTTTTACTGCTGCTTCTTCGGCAACATGCACAAGTTGTACTATCATGGCACAGACAATAAAAGAAATTGAATAGGAGTTATCTTGAAGGAGGAATTTGTTAGGAACATTCTGGAGGTGAAATGAATGTCAGATAGACTTATGAGTCTCAAATTGGAAATTGATAGTATGTTGCATAGCACAGTGGCTATGCCTCACAGGTTTGATGTGAGTTTGAGGAGAGGAAGTTCTGGGATGAGTTAGATGAAGTGATGCAGAATATCCCCAGAGATGAGAGAGTGGTAATTGGTGCAGACTTCAATGGACATGTTGGTGCAGGCAATAGAGGGGATGAAGAAGTGATGGGCAGATTTGGTATACAGGATAGGAATGCAGAGGGACAGATGGTGGTAGATTTTGCAAAAAGGATGGAAATGGCTGTAGTAAACACTTTTTTCCAGAAAAGACAGAAACATAGGGTAACTTATGTTAACTCAGTTAGACTACATCTTGCATAGATGAGGTAACCTGAAAGTGATCAGTGACTGCAAAGTATTTGTAGGTGAGAGTTTAGCCAGAAAGCATAGGATGCTGTCTTGTAGAATGACTTTGGTGACAAGGAAGATCATGAGGACAAGAACAAAGCAGAGGACAAATTGGTGGAAGCTGAAAAGGGAGGAGTGTTGTATGGTTTTTTAAAGGCTCTGGGTGGTCAGGGAGAGCTTCCAGATGATTGGACAACAACAGCTAGTGTTATCAGGGAGACAGGTTGGAGAGTACTTGGTGTGTCTTCTGGAAGGAAAGTAGATAAGAAGACTTGGTGGTGGAATGAGGAAGTGCAGGAGTATACACAGACAAAGCGGTTAGCTTTAACTTAAATTGAACCAATTACAATGATAGTCCCAGAAATGATCACGCTGAATTGTGTCAATATGGCTTAGACTGCCTTTAGCGTAACATAAAACTTAATACAGATACTCATCCAACTTTTAATTATAAAATTTGTAACCCCCCCCCTTGACACACCCTCTCATGTATTCATAAAATCAAAGTTACTATAACCACAAGATTGTGCCTTTTTACCACATTTTACTTATTTAATTTACATTCTTAGTATGTTGCTGCTGGGTGGGGAGGTGCATAATGTAGTGGTCATGTTGAATGTTATCACAGCTAAATTGCATTGCCTTTACTGATGTTCTTATTTATTTTATAGAGATACTGAAAAAAATATGATGATGGTCTGCATTCTTTTCCCGACATTATGCTGTTTTATTTGATCAGTTCCTTAACCAAAGTCAGATTAACAAAACACAATGTACATGATCTGTGTGCATGAATGTGTGAGTGAGATTATCTAACCAATCATATCACAATTACTTTTTATCCTACATTTACTTCATTCATCACTGTTGGAACATGGCAAAGGGACAATCAGTTTTAAAATAAAATGTTGTTTTTTATCAGATATTTAAAATTAACCGGCTCACATAGATTCTTATAAAACCATACAGTCCCATCATGTCTAATCTCCCTGGTCTCCATCTGCCGCCCCTCCTGTCTGACATACTGGCTTTCACAAGAATTTTCATGTGTTCAACATTAAATTTTTCTTTTGACTGGGACCAAAGTTCAATGTAGAAAAGGATCACTGCATTGAAACAATAGAAAATCAAGTGTGTGAGATGGAATTGCTATCTCCACTGTTGTACAAAGTGGATAGAAAAAGATTGAGGTTTGAATGGTAAAAGCATCTATTTCTTCAAGTGATATTATTGTGGTGAAAACCAGATGTTCAGATTACTTCTCGAAAAAATTTTGTTTTTCCTGTTTGCAGGAGGGCAATGCATGTTAGCAGTGCAATTCTCTTAACTGCTCTCTGCCCGCAGTATGTTCTGGCTTTGGAATGCACCTGTTTTAGTGTCTGTATTTTTAACAGTTTCCCACCCTGATAAAGCATCTAGTGAGAGATGAGATTGTACATCAAAAAACACATTAAAAGGTGTATACACTGTGTGGCATGAATAACATTATAGGCATATGCCAATGCGAAAGGATATTCTGGCCATTTTTCCTTCACTCTGGTGAGAGTTTTCTCACTAAATCGAGGCAGATTATTTCTACTGCTAAATCACAACATGGTTGTCTCATGGCACTTTACATGTAGTCCAGGAGTGGGCCACAGACTTAAAAATGATTTATAGAACTCCCACATTCCCCCAAGCACTTGACAACAGCAAGAAAAGACTGCCTTTTTCTAGCCAGAAACCTTGGGCAGATCCAATGTGGGTGGCCTCCTGCCTCGACCAGTTTGAGTAGAGAGCGAGAGAGAGAGGAGGACAGAGAAAGACAGAGTGTGGAGTGTGTGACAGAAGGTAGTGTGAAGGTTGGGAAGGACACACACAAATGACATCTTGATAATGAAAACAGTCGCACTAACTATTACATGGTAAAGGTTGACATGATTGGACAACAGCTCTTATAGTCATAGAATAAATAAAAATGGTGGATATCAGGCAAAAAGCTGTAGTAGCTGAACCTGGGACTCTAGAAAAGTTAGTACCATGCATGGATGAGGGACATAAGTGCAAATAGGACTGGAAGAGTGGGAGGAATGAGAGAAGTTGATCATGGGTTATCCGTCAACAGAGTAATCCGATGGCATAGTAACTATGGGTTAGTCAAGCCCCTAGTATAAGCTTTCCCAAAAAGAAAGGTTTTAAGCTGAGTGTTAACCAAAAGATGGTGCCCGCCACCCGGGTTGAGATTGGAAGACGGCTCCACAAGAAAGGAGCTTGGTAACTAAACTGAGTGCATCAACTGAACTGACATGCCTAGTAAGCAGGAATGCCTCATTTTGTCTTTGCATAGAGTTTCCGGTTATTCATACACAGCCACAGATTATAATCAACATTCATCACCAGCACTATTGGGAAGAGTTGAGTGCTTATTTACTTGAATGACTCCTTTTTACAACAGCATGTTACCTATTTACAAAGATAAATGCTCTTTGCAGTTTTTATAGTAAGATATAGATAAGGGAAAAACATGAATCTGTTTAAACCTCAGATTCTCAAATTCATGTCACTGGATTGTCACTGTGTTGAAAAGCCTATACAATGTCCTCTTTCCCCATATCCAAACCAGAAGATTTTCCAACAAAAATAATGAAACATTAAGGAGGGGACCAGCAATTAGATAGCAGTCTGGATAAATTATTGTCATTGTTGCATAATGATGAAGGTCTTTGTCTCTTCTGTTAAATACAAAAAAAAAAACAGTTTTCAATATGAAAGTAAAGTAAAAAATGGTAAAAAATAAAATAGATATTCAGATGTTCAACATATTCAGCTCTTTTAATGAATAGAGTGTAAATGCAAAAAGGCAAAGACATTAAAGAAATTAGTCAAAGAGCAATCAGACAAGTAGCTCTGTGTGTAAGTGAACATTGGGATTGGGCTGCTTTAACACTTTGATTCGAAGACAGATTTCCTCCTCTTGGGCCTATTCATAACCAAGCTGAATGCTCCTGAGTGACATTCCCCCTGTCTGTCCAAGAAACTAAAAACGTGGAAAAAAGATACATAAGGAAAATAGTAAGATTGGAGATGAAAAACACTTAATTTTTTCCCCATCTCTTCCCATTATTTCCTCTTATTTCAGTTCTTCTCAGACCCTTGTGCCAGCAGTCCTTGTCTCCATGGAAACTGCAGCAGGAGCAGCAGTGAGGAGGAGGGGTTGCCCACTTATACCTGTGAATGCAGTGAGGGTTATGAAGGCGAAAAGTGCAATCAAATTTTATTGGACCCGCTGGCGGCAGATTGGGACCCTGCATCCCCATCTGCTCCTGAGTTGGCTACCCCCATTGCTTCTATGACCACAGCTTCTGCACAGTCCCCGCAGCCCATGCAGCCAACCACGGCGTCCTCTACCACGACAACAACAGAGCCTACTCTGCAGTCATGGCAACCCGGACCAGGCCAACGGCTGCTGGTGGTGCCATGGGAGGCAGACAGGGTGAGACACTGACCTCTCATTCATGTAGTTATGCTCTCAGTTCCAAAATTTATTGACACAAATATTCTGTTGGATGCTTTTAGGTTACAGAGGGTCTTCACTGTGTTAGTCCAGAGCTGTGTGAACTGACAGCAGCAACTCTGACTCTGGCTCTTGAGGTGCCCGAGGAAACTGCTGTAAAGTAAGTACAACTGAAGAGCTTTTAAGAGCTGACCTGCGACACTTGAAAGAAAACCCTATAAAAGTCATCTCTTTTAATTACAAAATTCTTCCTGCCTATAAGCTTTCACTTTTTTGTCAGATACATGTAACCCTACTGAAAATAGAGTACTGTATTCCGGACTATATGCCGCTCTGGATTATGAGTTGCACCAGTCAAAAAATGCACAATGAAGAAGAAAAAAATCATATATAAGCACCGGACTATTAGTAGCATTCTTGAGGGGAATTTTATTTGATAAAATCAGAGACCAAGAACAGACATTTCATTTTCAAAGGCAAGTGACAGTGTAATGGTTGAGCGGGCGAGCCCAACGAAGACGAATAAACTGGTTAAACCTTATCTTTATTAGAACAATTAGAACGTCTCAGGGCTCTCTCTCCTCCCACTCCATCCCCTCACTCTCTCTCATCCCAAAACACATTCACAGCCAGTTGGAAATCATAGAACTCTGAACATTCCTCTAAACAATACCGCAGGCTCCTTACAATAGTAATAACAGTAGAATATAGAACAGGCTGAATAGGTATCTGGTATGTTAACGTAAGTAACATATTAACAGCTATTTAGATAACTATAGAATAAACAACAAAGCATAACAAGTTTATCAAACTTTCGATCTCACTCCAAATCACTAATTCCATTGAATTTTTCTTCCTTGGTGTCACTTCTGAGCAATTCCGCCAATTCCAGGGGTAGATGGCGTGTCGCTTCCTCTCCTGCGTGGCTGTTTTTGTAACATTGTTGTCCATGCTCTGATAGAGAGGCGGTTGCGTAGCATGAAGTGGAAACACCAAGAAGGTCCTCCCGTGAAGCCATTTAAATTAGTCGCCTTGGCAACTACCTGGACGTGGAGATGTAACTGCACCATTGACAAGCTTCTCCCGGCAGCATGTTGTTCTAGCCCCCATTTTGTTGTTTTCTTCATTGCAGTTAGAGAATCCTCCTTTTTGCCAGTCCTTTGCTAGTTTCTTGCTCACTCCAAACTTTCTTTCTGCTGCTCAATTACTGTTTTCTGTATCCTCTTCCCTCAAACCAGCTAACATCATGTCCTCTTTCACTACATTCATAAATCTTCTCTTTGGTCTTCCCCAGACCTCTTGCCTGGCAGTTCTAACTCCAGCATCCTTCTACCAATATATTCACTATCCCTCCTCTGTACATGACCGAAGCATCTCACATCTGCTTCTCTGACCTTATCTCCAAAACATCTAACATGAGCTGTCCCTCAGATGGACATCAGTGGATCAGGAATGATCCTGATCCTGATCCTGATCCATCTTCATCACCCCAAAAGAGAACCTCAACATCTTTATCTTTATGCTATATCTCCAAACCATACAAGCATTGCTGGTCTCACAACTATCTTGTACACTTTACTTAGGATTCTGGCTGATGTTCTATTATCCCGTTCTACCCCTAACATTGTACTCCACCCATTAAAACCTCCTCGAACCCGTTTCTTCCCCCCTTTTCAACTGTTGACTAAGTACTTGAAATCCTCCAACTTCTTGATCTCGACTCCCTGTTGCCTCACCGAACGACCAGGTTCCTCTTCTTCACACAAACATGTTATGTCTTGCTGCGACTAACCCTCATTCGTCTCTTTTCTAGAGCATACCTCCACCTCTCGAGATTTTCCTCAACCTGTTCCCTGCTCTCAGATCACAATGTCAGATGCAAACATCATGGTCCATGGAGATTCCTGTCTCACCTCATCTGTCAGCCTGTCTATCACAACTGCAAACATGAGCTGATCCCTGATGAAGCCCCAGACTCTAGCTTGAATTTCTGTTACACCTACAGCACACCTCACCACCGTATCACAGCTAGCATACATGGCCTGCACCAGTCTTACATACTTCTTTGCCACTTTAGACTTCCTCAGACGATACCAAAGCTCATCTCTGTTTCTGGGTCTTTAAAGGCACAATGCAGCTCTCCTTGACCTTGTCTGTACTCCTTGACCCACATTTTTAAAGCTAATACTGCATCTGCAGTACTATTTCTAAGCATGAAACTGTACTGCTGCTCACAAATGCTGACTTCTGCTCTCACTCTAGTTCCCACTACTTTTATGGGTCATTAAATTGATTTAGTTTATAATTACTGCAATTCTTCCCATCTCCCTTATTCTTAAAAAAATGGGCACCAAACACATTCTTCGCCATTCCTCAGGCATCTTCCCAGTCCCTTAGACCCTGTTAAAATAATCTAACCAGAAACTCTACTGCTGCCTCTCCTAGATACTAGCGTACCTTCAGTTATCAGGACCAACTGCCTTTCAACTTTTCTTCAATGTCCTCCCCACTTCACCTTTACTGATCTCCTATTTTATTGTCCACAATAGTCACCTCTTCTACCCTTCCCTCTCTTTCATTATCATCATTCAGCTCTTCAAAGTACTCTTTCTATCTTCCCATCACTCTGTCAATACATTTCCTTCTCTATCCTTAATCACCCAAGCCAGCTGAACATACTTCCCATCTCTATCTGTTTTTCCAACCTGTATAAAACATTACCGTGTCTTCCTTCTTACTTTCCAACCTAGCATCCAAGTCATATACCCTTCGTTTGACCTCTACTTTGGCCTCTGCTACCTCTACTGCATCTCCCTGTACTCCTTTCTTTTCTCTTCAGCCGCCTCAGTGTCCTACTTCTTCTTTGCTAACCCCTTTCTCTGTATATACACTATGCACTTCCTCATTTCCATCTACTTTCTTTTCAGACAACACACATCAAGTACTATCCTACCTGTCTCCCTGATCACATTAGCTGTGGTTGTCCAGTCACCTGGAAGATCTTCCTGACTACCCAGAGCTTTTTTCAACTCCTCCATGAAAACCATACAACACTCCTCCCTTTTCAGCTTCCACCACTTCATCCTCTGTTATGCTTTTGTCCTCTTTATCTTTCTTCTCACCAGAGTCATCCTACAAGCCAAAGTTTAAAGTTTGATATGCTCACAGCACTCACCTCCTCTATCTAAGGAACTCTCAGTGCCTTCTTGTTTGCCCCTGTTTATCGTCTAGATTCAAGATTTAAAGCGTTTATTATCATATGTACAGTCTAGAAACGTGTTTCCCTGTACAGTGAAATTCCTACTTTGGTGTCTGCAGTGCATTGGGATGTGTCGGCAGAGTGCAAACATTGTTATAAATATGATTATGGATATGAATGTGAGTATTGCAATAGAACAGTGAGTATAGTACAGTGCAGTACGACATTTGAGTGCAGCTTGATGTGCAACTCACAAAGTGCAGGTGCACAAATGAGTGCAATTTGAGTGCAAACTAAGTGGCAGTAGACTTTACAGGTGCAGGAAGAAGACTGAGTGTCAGTTGTGTCTGATGGCAGTTGGGTAGAACAAGTTCTTTAATTGTGTCGTTCTACATTTCACAGTCCTGTACCTTCGGGATTATACCCTCCATGGTGGGGTGGGTGTGGTCCTGGCGATGGAGGCAACTCTCCTGTGGACTCTGTGGTGGTAGTTGCTCTGCAGAGAAGGCAGTGTGGTTCTGGTGATCCTCTCTGCAGTCTTCACTACTCGCTGCAGGTGTCTGCGGTCCAGAGTAGTGGTGCTAATGTACCACACAGTAATCTAGCTGGTCAGGATGCTCTCAAGTTGCTGAGGATCTTAGACAAAATCTTCTGACTTGCCAAACCTCCTCAACCTCCTCAGGAAGTACAGTCGCTGTTGAGCCCTCCTGACCATCTGCGTGATATTTTGGGAAGTGACTCACTTATGTGGACACCCATGTATTTAAAGCTGCTCACTTTCTCAACCTCAAGACCTTGGAGGGGTAGTGGATGATGAAGCATCCTCTCCTTCCTCATGTGCATTATCAACTCCTTGGTCTTGTCCGTATTGAGAGTGAGGTTGCTGTCTTCACGCCACTTCACCAGACTGGCCACCTCCATCCTGTCGGCTGTTTCATCCCCACCGGTGATGCGTCTTATCACTGCGTTTGTGAACATCAGGATGATGTTATCCTCATGGGAGGCGAGACAGTCGTTGGTGAACAAGGTGTAGAGGATGGGGCTGAGGACAGATCCCTTAGGAGTGCCCGTGTTCATGATGATGCTGGCTGAGGTCCTGTTACCTATCCTGACAGACTGGGGTCTGCTAGTCAGGAAGTCTCGGAGCCAGTCACAGAGGTTGGGGTCCAGGCCAAGAGTGGACATTTTGTGTGTGTGTTTGTGGGGTATGACGGTGTTGAATATGGAGCTGTAGTCCACAAAGAGCATCCTGATGTTGGAATCTTGGTTTTCAGGGTGGGAGAGGGGGTAATGGAGGTTAACGGCTATGGCGTCTGAGATGGGCCTGTTGGTGCCAGTATGCGAATTACTGGGGGTCTAGAGTTTCCGGGATGTCGTTCTGAATAAGGGCCAGGACCACTCTCTCGAGCACTTCATGACGATTGGAGTGAGTGGTATTGGCTTATAGTCATTCAGGCAGTTGGATGGGCTTCAGGTTGGGAGGGGGACGATGGTTGTGTTCTTGAAGTAGGTGAGGACTGACCTTGATGCAGTTGTGATCGCAGCTTCAACCAGACCAGCTTGTGGACTTACACAAGGACGTACTCCCCCGCGTACCACCAATATGTGGACATTCCCAACCGAGACCAAAACACCCTGGACCACATGCACAGCAATGTCTGTGGTGCGTACAGGGCCGCACCCCACCCCTGCTTTAGTCAGTTAGATCACATCTATCTGTTTCTGCACCTGGTGCACAGACAGAGATTGAAACAGACAAATGCCGTAACCAGAGAAATCAAACTCTGGCCCCCGGATTCAGAGGACATCCTGCAGGACTGTTTTGTTACAACCGACTGGAATTTGTTCAAGACCGCAGCAACTCAGGAGGACTCTTCTCTCTGCAAACAGGAGTACCCTGAGTATGTGACTGGGTAAATCAGCATTTGTGCTGACAACTTTATGCCCACCATACCAGTCAGATAGTTCCCCAACCAGAGCATTGGCTGAACAGTCAGATACGCCACATGCTCTCATCTGTTTAGGACTGGCAATGAGACAGAGTACAAAGCTGCTAGGTAGGACTGAAGAAGGCCAAAAACAGCCAAGAACCAGTGCAGAGAAGCGGGATAGCTTCTTCTCCACTGCGTGACCCTGGGCGGACATGGCAAGGCCTACAGCATATCACGGACTACCAAGTCCACCACCAGCATTGGCACTCTGCTGGACGACCTTAGCATCCTCTCCGCCCGCTTTGACAACCCCAACCACAACACAGAGGTGAGTCACACACCCGATGGGACCTCCGACCCCCCCGTCTCACTCCTCCTCTCTCCCAACAGTATCATCAGACCAGGTATGCCGAGTACTGAGAAGGATCATCGGCCACAAGGCAGCTGGACCAGACAACATCCAGGAGTGGGCCCTCAGAGCTTGTGCCAATGAGCTGGCTGATGTTTTTACCGCCATCTCTAACCTCTCCCTCAGCTACAGCACCGTCCTCACCTGCCTCAAGAACACAACCATCGTCCCCCTCCCCAAGAGGAGCCCACCTATCTGCCTGAATGACTACAGGCCAGTGGCATTCACGCCAATAATCATGAAGTGTTTCAAGGGTGTTGCTGGCCCACATTCTGAATGACATCCTGGAAACCCTAGACCCTCTGCAGTTCGCATTCCGGCCCAACAGGTCCACCTCAGACGCCATAGCCACCACCTTCCACTACTCCCTCTTCCACCTAGAAAACAAAGACTCCTACATCAGGATGCTCTTTATGGACTACAGTTCACCACAAACTGACAAACAAAATGTCCACCCTTGGCCTGCACCCCAACCTCTGTGACTGGCTCCTAGACTTCCTGACTGGCAAACCCCAGTCCTCTGCCCCATACTCGCCACACTGTTCACCCACAACTGTTGCACCTCCCATGAGGCCAACACCCCAGTAATAGGACGCATCACCGGCAGAGACAAAACCGCCTACAGGATAGAGGAGGCCAGTCTGGTGAAGTGGTGTGAGGACAATAACCTCACCCTCAACATAGACAAGACCAAGGAGATGATAGTGGACATGAGGAAGGAGAGGAGACCTCATCAGCCACTGTTCCTCCAGGGTCTTGAGGTTGAGAGGGTGAGCAGCTTGAAATACCTGGGTGTCCGCATAAACGAGGACCTTACCTGGTCTAACAAAACCACACAGATAGTTACGAGGCTGCCCGTTCTCAACCGGGCCTCTCTCATCAGTGTATGCCAGCACCTCTATGCCTGGTTGCCCATCTCTGACATCAAACTGACATCATGATGAGAAGGGAATAATGGCTATTCAGAGATAGTGATAGGAATATCAAATCAGCAAATCGCCATTACAGACTGTTCAAGTTCGGAAAACATTTTTTTTATTTTTTCTATTATCATTACTTTTATTACTTTGACTTTTCATTGAAATTTCATTGGGCTGGTGTGATTTGAGCCAGTCAGGATTTACCTTGGTTTGGCATTTCACTGCAACAGAATGGACATGAATTCCTCTTTCGAAATTTGTGTTGAATTTCCTTGGCCTTGGTCAAAATAGACAAAATAGTCAGAGAGCCTCAGTGATCAACAATTAATTTCTTAAAATAAGCTTTTTCAAAAAGGGTTTATTCAGTCTTAGCAATCACATGAAAACAACTGCAACATATTTCCCCACCAAATCAAAATGCAGTTTCATATGATACCTATCAAAATATTGAATAAATAAAAATTGAGTAAACAGTAATAATATTTAGGCTGTTGCCAAAATCAGTGGGTACATGTGGGCATATCCATCAATCTTGTGAGAAAAGTTTGAGATCTCTTAGCACAGAAATCTTGATTTTCTCTCCACATTATCTGGCTTCCTGAAAAAAACAAGTGTATCCTTGGACAGACTACGTCTACATAAAACACATGTGTTGAGAACTTGAAAAAAAAACAACTGAATGAGGTCTTCTGCCCCTAATTTGTCTTGGATCTCATGCTTTCTTGTTGTATAAAAACATAGATGCCATTGAACTATAGTATATTTGAAAAAAAAAAAAAATTGCTGTTAACCAAAACATTTTTGGATCAAAATATTTAATGTATGATGATGTTCAGTGAAAGGAATTTTGAAAGGTCATTTTTTACTTTACTGAAACAAGCAGCAGGTTTAAAAAAGGACACCATTATTATTTGTTTGGGCGAACTGCAGAATGAGTCCACAGGTCCACCATTTCATTGACATTTCTTTCTTTTTTTCAGGTTGGTGGTGAATGCAGATGGAGCCCCAACACTTTGGCGGGTGGATGAGGAAGGGTTCCTTCGTTCCTCTATCTTGAACAGCACTGCATTGTGGTTTCTACAGGCACTCGATGGATTGGTAGTGCCAGATCACTCTTTGTCTCTGGGACAGAACTACTTTCTCAGTAAGACACATTCCAAAATAATCTCTTACAAAAGTTATTCAGGTTGTGCCAAAATAGGTTAGGCTGTGGCAAAAATCTAATAAGCTAACTATACATACTTACTGCAGTGGTGTAGAATAGTACCGAATTGAATAGAATGATAACATAGCTTCAGTCAGGGGGAAATACAGCGGTATCACGGTGATATGGAGAGTAGAGATCTTGGCTAAACTGAGGGTAGGAAATATCACTTAGTTCAACTTAATATGGTGGTATGCAAACCCAAGCAACGCTATCCAGACATTTATTTGATGAATCGTGATTAATAAATCATTACTATATTTCATAAACTGAACAAAATCATTAGTATACTGAATAGAAAAGCTAACACAATGCCATGCAAGATTAAAGAGAAAAGCAGGGTTGGAGGCTAAAATGGATATAAAAAAGCCAAAAAAAACCACACAAAAAATAACAACAAAATAGTCAACAGTAAAAAATGACTTACAGATCATATATTTCATACACAGTTCATGCAAACAACCTCTGATTTTTTTCTCTTTTTTCTAACACTTATTGGATATAAATGAAGAGGCAGAAAACAAGCACATGATGTCAAGTGATTTTTAGATTAATTTTGGAGCCTTGTCAAAATCTTTGTGTGGCAACTGAACTTGAATTTGTCCCTCTAAAGTTCCCGTCCCTTCATGAAAAAGCCTGAAGAAGTGTCTTGGCTGAGAGATGAAATCTCTTCAAAGGAAGAAGTTCAAGTCCATTTGCCACGAAAAGATTTTGACAAGGATTAACAATGAACTGGATGACTGAGAACCTTCAAAGACATCAATTTTGAGTCTTATTGGGGCCTATTAAGTCAGATATATCATAATATAACAGTTGGATGACTCGTTTGGTGTGGGCCATAGTCGAATGCAGTGAATCAAAATTTTAAAGATATATTGGAACATTCAGGCAACTTTACATGCCGCTGCCAAAGAAAACAGTGAAAACAGTCCTTAATAATGTTTCAGAAAGTGATACCTTGCTTTATGAATGTGCTCTGAAACAAAATTACTGGCTGATCAAATGCACAAGAAATGGCTGTAAGACGGGAGATAAAACTGATTGTCTTGAGGGTAATAGATTTAGCCTGGGGTTGTCAGAAACAGGTTTTTGGGGCCAGGATAGGAGCAGATCATAGGGTACATGGGCTTTCCAACCAGAGATTTCAGACTGGCACCCCAAGTGCAGGTGACAGAGACACAGCTGCTTTAGGGATTAGCCCTTGCACAGGAGACGGAAACAGATTGCCTTTGGAGGGTACAACAAATGTAGCTAAAACTGGGCTGAGAAAATTTTGACTGGTGAAGCTTTAGCAAAGACATGTCCTCTCTGCCACACTTGCAGATGCACTCATTGAGGTGGTAGTGATAGGGTTGGATTTGGTTGGACATTTCACTTGCTGAGCAAATAAGCCGATGCAGCTCATTGGTTTGAATCAGACTATTGAAATATGCTGTGAACATTCAGTATGAAGTTATTTTTATCCAGGTATCTTTTAAGCTGCTGATTTGATTGAAGATGTGATAAGTTTTGCACTCTGAGGAGGCTCTGAGTGCAGTGAGAAGATATGAGGCAGATACTTTTGCTGTTTCAAGCCCTTTAGCGTTTGCAGTTAAATAACCATCAAGATGGTGGCCTACCTAAGAAACAAAGAGAGACAGAGAGAGATTTAAGGTGCCACGTTTGCACTACTTGGGAAATATAAAACCTGACAAAATACATTTTTAATATGTTTGAAATCATTCACAATCTTTTAATAATAAATGCAAAAATTATTCACCACTGGTGGTATGGTAGATGTGTTTTGAAAAATATTGTCATATTAAAACTTATGACAATATTAAAAAGTTTTTAAGCATCTGAACTTGTTTTGGTAGGTGTGATACATGTCGGCACCCCTACATCCCCAGAAGTTACATTGCGTCTTAACCTGACAGTGAAAGCTAGCAACTGCATGGAGCCTGGCAGCAGCTTCAATGACCCTCAGTGCACTGGAAATGGAAATTGCATCACACACCCTTCTGAGGTATGGTATGAAAGATATACAGCCATAGGGAGGTTAACTGCTTTATAATGAACACAGTGAAAGGTACTGAAGATGAATTATATTTCAGTCAATGCCAATTTGAATAATTTTACCCTTTATGTAAGCAAAAGTAATTTGGATAAACATCTGAAGTATCTGTTCTTTCACATCATAATGACAACTAGAGAAGCTTATTTTGTTGTTTGACACTTAGAATTGATCTAACAATGTGTCTCAGAAATCTCTTTAGCCCGATTAAAAATATGAAGGCCACTGTACTGTACTCAGGAGAATACAATTTTCACATTAATGGACTTCTCAAGATACACAAGGAATTAACCTACATTCAGACCCATAAGTAGTATTAATCAGAATTAGAATCAGAATAAACTTTATTTATCCCCAAAGGGCAATTGGGGGGCACATCTTCTTCCTCTTCTTCTTTTCCCTTTGGCTTTTCTACTGCGTTTTCTTCCCTCACTCGTCAACAAGACCTCAAAATGCTTGAACTATTCCACTTGGGGCAGGACTTTATTCCCTGTCTAGAAAGGGCACCATACCTATTTCCAGCTGAGGACAACGGCCTTGAATTTGGGAGTGCTAATTCTCAGCCCAGCCCTTCAGTTTGGCAGCAAACCACTCTAGTGCGAGCTTGAGATCACTGTTGGATGGAGCAAACAGAACAGCATCATCTGCAAAGTTTCCCAGTTCTGAGGCTGCCAGACATGATAAACTGTACTTCAGAATCAGAATCTTTTAATTGTCAAATGTACAATGCACAGATGAATTTGACATAGCATGAGACCGCCTATAGTAGGAAATGTAAGACAAGAGTTATAAGTTAGAAGAAGACAAATATTGACTTAGCAACAAAAAACACAGTTTGGGCTTAGGAAATATATACAATTTAAGTTACCTATACTCACAATGAGAACAGCAAGTATCTTTTGGAATGGTGGAGGATAAGGAATTATGAGGAGGGGGCGTGATGGCTGACGGGAAAAAAATGTTCAAATGTCTGGTGGTTCTGGTCCTGATGGACCTGAACCTGCATTTAGGTTTGATGGGTCCCCCATTATCCTTCTTACACACTACCTGGATCTGCGATTGTGCAGAGCACTCACAGGTTCCTGTCTGTGGCCAGTGAGATGACTGGCTGTTCACACAATGCGTTCCAATCTGTGTTTGGTGTGAGGAGGGATTTGGAGTATTGCACTGTGATGGAAGAGGTGAGGACACTCTGGACTAACTCCATCAACACTATAAATAAAAAGATTAAATAATAATAAATGAAAACAATAAAAATGATACGAATAGTAGGAATAGTACAGTAATGAAAAACACCTGTGTCACGTCTTCTGAATCTGAGTTTTGACTGTCTGAGAGACCCCCTTCACCTCAACCCCAGGATAGACCTTGCCAGGAAAGCAGAGGAGTGTGATCCCCTTGAAACCAAACATGCCCTCGGTCAATCCAGAGACAGTGCCCCAATGTCCACTCTATTGTGTAGGAATTGTCAACCAAGACAGTCTTGCAACATCCACTGCCTTGAAAACCGACGAGCAGATCACATCCATCTCTGACTTTAGCCCCAGAGACAGGAATGTCCAGACAATTCTGCCCCATTGCATGGCCTGTCGATGGGATTCAGGAGGTCTTACAACTCAAATCTTCTCCTTTCAGCTTTTTCCTTCAGGGAATGCCACAATGAAACAACCTTCTTATTCTAATCCTATTTATTGTATCCTCCTCTCTCACACCAACTAGCTTCACATCCGCTCTCACTACGTCCATACATCTTCTCTTCGGTTTTCCTCGAGACCTCCTGCTTGACAGCTCCAATTCCAGCATCTGTCTACCAATATATTGTCATTGGAACTGTTTGTAGGCCGTACATCATCGTTCGTCTCACAACTGTCTTGTACACCTTTCCTTTAACTATGGCTGATAGTCTTCTATTGCATAGTACCCCTGACACTTTTCTCCACCCATTCCAACCTGCTTGAACCTGTCCCCTCACCGCTTTTCCACACTTGCCGTTGCTCTGGACTGTTGACCCCAAGTACCTTAAATCCTCCAACTGCTTGATCTCCAATCCCTGTAGCCTCACTGTTCCACCTGAGTTCCTCTCATTCACACACATGTACTCTGTCTTGCTGCGACTAACCTACATTCCTCTCCTTTCCAGAGCATCCCTTCACCTCTCTAGATTTTCCTCAACCTGTTTTCTTATCTCACTAGAGATCACAATGTCATCTGCAAACATCATGGTCGATGGAAATTCCTGTCTAATCTCATCTGTCGACCTGTCCGTCCCTATTGCAAAAAAGAAGGGGCTCAGAGTTGACCCTGATGGAGTCCCACCTCCACCTTGAACTTGTCTGTTACACCTACAGCACACCACACCACTGTCTCACGGCTAGCATACATCTCCTGCACCAGTCTAACATACTTCTCCGCCATTCCAGATTTCCTCATACTATTCCAGAGCTCCTTTCTTGGCACCCTGTCATATGCTTTTTCTAGGTCTACAAAAAAACAATGCAGCTCCCTCTGGCCTTCTCTGTACTTCTCTGTTAGCATTCTCAAAGCAAATACTGCATCTCTAGTAATCTTTCTAGGCATGAAGCCATCCCTCATATATTTATCCCTCTATAGTTGCTGCAATTCTGCACATCCCCTTTTCCTTAAAATTAGGAACCATCACGCTTCATCTCCATTCTTCCGGTATCTTCTCTCTAACATCCTGTTGAATAAACTAGTCAGAAACTTTACCGCTGCCTCACCTAGACACTTCCACACCTCCACAGGTATATCAGGACCCACTGCCTTTCCACTCTTCATCCTCTTCAATGCCTTCCTCACATCACTTTTACTAATCTCTGCTACTTATTGGTCTACAGTACTGACGTCTTCTACCCTTTCCTCTCTTTTATTTTCCATATTCATCAGCTCTTCAAAGTACTCTCCATCTTCCCATTACACTTCTAGCATCTGTCAATACATTTCCCTCTCTGTCCTTAATCACCCGGACCTGTTGTACCACGTTATCTCCCTTTTTTCGCCACCCGGTATAGATCATTCTCTCTCTCCTTTCTGTGCAAGCAAGCATACAAGTCATTGTACGCCCTTTGTTTTGCCTTTGCTACTTCTGTCTTTACCTTAAGTTGTATCTCCCTGTTCTCCTGTCTGTTCTCTTCAGTCCTCTCAATATTCGACTTCTTCTTTGTTAACCGCTTTCTCTGTATATACTCCTGCACTTCCAATTTCCACCACCAAGTTTCCTTATCTACTTTCCTTCCAGATGACTCACCAAGTATTCCTCTACCTCTCCCCTCTCCCTGATAGCACTAGCTGTAGTTGTCCAATCATCTGGAAGCTCTCCCTGACCTCTAGAGCCTTTCTCAACTCCTCCCTGAAAACCATACAACACAAGATGGCGGGCGGGAGGACGCTGGCGCGTTTGGCTGCCGCTTCCTGCTCTCCAACCAACCAACTAAATCAAAGACTAATCACGCTATAGCTACCGTTACTGTTTCGGTTTCGGTTTCTCCGCCAATCTACCTGAGATCTGTTCTCAGCAGGAGACGGACAATTATTTTTCAAATTGAGAGCAGGTGCAGACATGTAACGCTTACGTACCTCCTCCCCTTTGTGCCGCCGGATGTTCAATCTACGTTTCGGAGGGGGTCTTTCAGTCCGGAGCTCACACAGAACCGATCGATCAATCGATTAATCTGATCAATCAGAAGCTACGTTCATCCGTACACAACCACGACATCTCCCCGGGACTGTATGTGTGCTGCTACTGGACTTGCCACCTGTTGGACGCTAAAATGGCTGAACGGTGCAACCATTGAACCATCGGGATTAACAACCACTGCTGCCTGGGTACGGCTCGCCTGGACAATCCCCAAACTGCCATGTGAAGCTACGACGCCTAGCAGGACGGCATTTCCATTGGCCAAAATCTGCTTGCTCCTCCCGCTCCACCATCTATCCCTCCACCAGCAACCATCTCCAACATCCAGCTCCAGCACTTGCCTCCTCACAGCCCCGGGTCTGACACTCTGTTTTTCATTTGTGAAGTGTCTTTGAGTGCCTTGAAAAGCGCTATACAAATCTTATGTATTATTATTATTATTAACACTCCTCCCTTTTCAGCTTCCACCACTTTGTTCTCTGCTCTGCCTTTGTTCTCTTGATCTTCCTTGTCACCAGAGTCATCCTACAAACCAGCATGCTATGCTGTCTGGCTACACTCTCACCTACAACTACTTTGCAGTCACTCACCCCTTTCAGGTTACCTCATCTATGCAAGATGTAGTCTACCTGCGTGCTCCTACCTCTGCTCTTATAAGTTACCCTATGTTCCTGTCTTTTCTGGAAAAAAAAGATTTCACTACAGCCATTTCCATCCTTTTTGCAAAGTCAACCACCATCTGTCCCTCTGCGTTCCTATCCTGTATACCAATTCTGCCCATTACTTCTTCATCCCCTCTATTGCCTTCACCAATATGCCCATTGAAGTCTGCACCAATTACCACTCTCTCATCTCTGGGGATATTCTGCATCACTTCATCTAGCTCACTCCAGAAGTTCTCCCTCTTCTCAAACTCACATCCCATCTTTGGGGCATAGCCACTGATCTGTTGAAAAGCACTAGGTGTTGATATCCCTTGATAAAAACATACAAACATACAAACACCGATGAGACTGTGGGGTTCAAGTGAGCCATGGCTTCCTTCAGGTTGTCAAGTGAGCACCCCCCTTCATGAATATTTCCCTGATTCGCCCACGATATCCCCAGAGGGGTCAGCAGTGAATCCCAGCATCCCAGGTTCACTCCGTAGATGCCATCAGCTCACTTGAAGGTCCAAGTTGGATCTTTTCTCTTCATCCACAGCCACTGGCTCCTGTTCTCAGCAGCCCTGGAGAGGTCCTTGACTGCCTGTCTGTGGGAGTGTCCTTGTACTCCCATCTAGGCTCTGATTAGCCTAGATGTTGAGGTGGCGATGAAACCTATGCAGCCTACTTCCAATGGACAAACCTTCGCTTTCCAGCCTTGTTGCTGAGCATCTACAATGAGTTCAGCATATCTCAGCTTCTTCCGTTCATAGGCCTCCTCCACTGCACCCTCCCAGGGCACCGGTAGCTCTATGATGTAGATGAGCCTGAGTGACGATGACAACAGACAAGGTCTGGTCGCAGGTTGGTGGATGCGATCTTAGCTGGGAAGCAAAGTTTCTTGTCCAGGTCCGCCAGCAGCTTCCAGTCCCATGCACTGCCGAGTTGCCTAAGGTCAATTCTCATGGGGGTGAGGCTGGCTTGCCCCTTCACGCAGGAATAGAGTTGCGTGCTAACAGGATGACTGGGGAGGAAGGGCGTTCATGCTCGTCCGGCAAGTTTCCAGCTCCGCTGCAAGACCTTTTAGTACCTGGTTGTGCCGCCAAGTATAATAGCCTTGGGTGAGGCTGGTCTTGCATCCCACTAGAAGGCAGGACATCATAGGCCGCCTTGATGGTAAAGCTCGCCCTGAAGGCCTCCATCTCCCACAGATCTTTCCAGGAGATCTTCCGCTTCCTGACTCCCTCCCATATCATCCTCTGCCCTTGCTTTGCCTGTGACACAGCTTGTGCGTGCCTTCCTGCTTCCTCTTTCCGGCGAACTTCCTGGACCACCAGCTTGCCTCTCTAGGCTGGATTGGCTTTGCCCCAGGCTGGTGTACTAGCCCCGAGCCCAAGTCCACTCCTCCCCTCCTGAACTCGGCCCACGATGTCCCTGTGTCTGAGGGCTGCCTTTGCCTGTTCAGTTGCAGCCAGCAGGGTCCACTTCCTCCCAGTTGCCAGGATGGGGGGCGCTTGGGCTACAAATGGGTCGCTTAAATCCAATAGCATCATCTCCAATATGACTTTGGCACACTTGTACTCCTCTGCCAGACTGGAAATGGGCAGGTGTAGCATCCTTTTGCTATAGAGCCCAATGCTGCTGAAGCACCTGGGAGGGCCAAGCCACTTCCTGATAACATTGAGCATCACACCTTCAATTTCCAATTTCAGAGTTCCCAAGCGCCTGCAGTAAGCGGGTCTTATGCCTTGAACACCAAACAAAAAGCACCCTTTTTTCCCTGCCCGGCTGTTACATACATTTCTAACATGAATATGCATAGGAGGCGTGGCCTGGTCTCAGTAGTTTCCCACGACTACGTCTTCCTTCCTCTTCTGTCAGTTCTTCTCCACTATCGCTGTTTCGGCACGTCCCGTCTCACACTGGTATCTGTAAAGAGAAGAAGGCAACCTGCCCCCTAACAGCAACGAGCTGTTTACACCATGCTACATTCTGGCTTGCTTCCCGCGCAAGAGCCGACCTATCGCACTATGTCTGTCCGGGCTGTTATCTGATAGGACTATATGTTGAGCAAAGCAAATATATTGACTCCTTCAACCTACAGTAGCCCAGTTTCCACTGGTTCCCTGTGGGTCATCGGTACCAATGGCGGTCGTTGTTATCCTGGGCCTCGACTGATTCGGTATGATCTTGTTATTATGTTTGATTTGCATGTTTGGTTTTGGCAAAAGTTTTACACCGGATGCCCTTCCTGACGCAACCCTCTGCATTTATCCAGGCTTGGGACTGGACTGGAGACACTAGCCCGTGCCCCCCTGAGGCTGGCTCAGGGAGACACCGGCCTGTGCCGCCCTGTCTTAGGTCTTCCTACTCAAATGAGCTACTCTACATTCTTACCTTTTTTTTATCCAAACAGCACACAAACGGACACATTCATTAACATGAATAAATATCGGTTAATAGCTGACATTTCACCTTGACAAACCTTGGTTAAAACCTCGAAACCTTGAGACGTAAATGAGCCCACTCACTCTGATCCCTCATCTACTTAGGGCTCATATACCTGAAAACTCCTTGCAGTATGTAATTCAAGAGGCCTCTTGAATGAGAGGTAAAATGTATTCCAGTAACTACCAAAGTCCAGTTTTCAGTGATGACTCTGAGGATTAATGCAAATCATCAGACAGGTTACTGATTTACTTTCATGTACACTTCTCACAAGAAATATCAATCCCAATGTTCTTCTGAAACAATCAATACCAAACAATCAATACCTTCAAAACACTCCCAATAGCTGGCAATTTCTTAGCAAGAGAATATGTAGAGACTGCAGACTCATGAAAAAAATGATATAAATGTATTTAATTATTTAAGAAAAAAATTAGAAACAATTTTAATGATTAAATAACACTCTTATTATGTTAAATACATCAAGACTATTTGTATACCCCTTCACTTTCAGACTGTGGTTACAGTTCTAAGGAGAAGAAATGTTTTTTACATTTACTTTACATTTTTACATAACCTGGTCATCTTCGACAAAAAGCTGTTTTTAAAGCAACTGGGATGAGCCTTTAATGGTGAATACAAATTAATGGTGAATACAGTGAGCAACTGTGTGTAACTTCATGTGAGACTGTGGTGTACTAACATCAGCAAAAGCAGCAATCTCTTGTTGCAGCATGTCTGTCTTGCATGTAATGATTGTAGACCATGAATTTAACAAGTAGAGTGAATTTGAAACAGCAGCGCTTCTTACAGTTTTTACCAGAATAATGCCATAATGCAGAAATGGAGTGTCCAGCAATGTTGAACAAACTTTACAAGAGGGAAAAATAATCGTGCTTTTATAAGAATATGTTTCAGTGTGATGTTATGTAGATTATATAGGCTTCCACAACCATGGAGCCACAAATATAGTACACAAAATATATCCGTTAAAAAAATACATATTAAAGAAATTATCAGTTATCGTTACGTTATCAGTAGCCGGGCTATATCTCACACTACTGCCCATCACCAGCACCATGGAGTACACCCCCACCCTGGTGTCAGAACTGCCACATTAGCCCAGTGCCACTTCTCCCTTTAGGTCCGAACTACTGCTTGGTTGTCTTTGCTGAGCAGCATCGACGGCACGAAATGCAGGGCTCTGGTGAAAACTGGGTCCACCATCTCGCTGATCTGCCCTGGGGTCTTGCCTGGTACCGCTGACCCAAGACCATTAGGTTTGAAACACACCAGCCTCGGCATCACTACTGTCACTCGGCTCATCAATTTGTTGGGGGAGAGGACACTTCCAGTGACCTTCGGCTCTGACCATGAAGAGAACAAATTCTGGCTGGCAAGGCTAAAGGACCACTTGATCACTTGTTGCAGAAATGGAGAGCTGTGGTTGATGTACTCGGGGCAACCACCCCGAGTACCTGGATTCAGAAGCCACTTCTCCATTCTGCGGGTGAGGAAGGATTGCAGTACACCTCATCTCTGGCTCAAGACCCAAACAGCTCATTGCCTCCAGTCAAAGAGAGCAAGCCTGCAGCGTCAGAACCACCTCAGCCGCCTTCCACAGAAACCAAGCAGGCAGTTGATGACCTACGCTGCCAGAACTGTGAGAGCCTTCAGACAGGCCAGAAATGCCAGCTATGGAACCTGTTGGACCTACTTTCTGACATTTTTGCAGCAAAAAACAAGGACTGCACACAGACCAGCTGGATTTTTGGTCTACCCTGACCCCCAGCATCCCTTCCGTGTGGATACAGATGCAAGTAATGTGGGCCTTGGAGTAGTGCAGTTGCTAGGAAGGGGAGCAAAGAGACTGGGTCATTTCCTACTTTAGCCACCCACAGAGGAGCTCCTGCCCCACGTGCTGGGAGTTGCTGGCTGTTGTCCCGCCCTTCCGACACTTCGTCCTGCATACTGAATACGATTCCTACACCTGGCCTCTTAACTTTAAAGAGCCAGAACGGCAGCTGGCTTGGAGTCTGGAGACTCTGCAAGACTATGACTTTAAAAGCATTCTCTGTCATAGAGAGGAGTATGCTCCCGGGGAACAGTTGTGGGTCTACAGCTATGAGAGGAAGAAGGGCCTTCCTCCAAAATGAGCCAACGGGTTGGACCCTGTGCTGTCCTTGAGAAATTCTCGGATGTTATGTACAGGGTCAGGTTGATAAAGAGGAGCAGTGTGGCGAGCCTACACTGGACAGTTTGGCAATGGTCAATGGTTGACCCCAAGAGAGGCAAAGACTGAATACCAGCCTTGGAATGCACCCCATTTACGGAGCCTACTGGGGAGACATCCAACACACCCCGCTGACAGCACACGGTCCCACAACACTAAAAAGATTTATTTTGGATGCTCTGGTTGGTGAGGAAAGCGAAACAGCTTGGTGGGGGCTATGTGACATGTCATGGGGAGACTTGCAGAAGAGTCTGCTGTGGCAGTCAGAACTTTGCTTGCCTCCTATAGTTTAACACCTTGAAGCCCAAGTGTTTATGTGGGTGCCCTGCACTGTGCACATGTGATACACTAACCTATGCTTTAGTTTTGCTAGACAGGAGAGGAGAATATAGGGGTGGGCGATACTGGGGAATTTTGGTATTGATCTGATACCAAGTAAGTGCAGGGTAGTATCTGCCGATACTGATATGATACCGATAGTTTTTGCTTGGATATGTCATGATCATTGAATAATTGACCCCCCCCCCCCCCCCCCCCCAAGATACTTACAGGACAAAAGTCAAGAGTCAGACCAAAAAAAGCAGCAATGTAACGAAAATACAAATATAACAATGTCAACATGACAACTAAAATACCTCCCATTGCACAATGTTTTGAAAATAAAGTCAGTAGTGCAAATAGTGTAAACAATACGATATAAAAACCTTTAACAGCATATATAAATAAAATACTTCCACTTCAACAAATGTTTCAGAACAAAAGTCAAGAGTCAAGCCAAAAAAAGTAGCAATGTAACGAAAATACAAATACTGTATAACAATTTCAACAAGACAACTATAGTCATAGTGCCATAGTGACAACGGATTTTCAGGTTTTTGTGTAGGAACAGTAACATGTTTACATTTTACCCTTTTATTGCACCTCTTCTCTGAGTCACTAACTGTCCTGCTTTTGAGAAAATCCTTTCTGCAGGTACTGATGTTGCCATTAGTCCCAGCTGTTTCTTTGCAATCTTGCTCTGACAGGGAAATGATGGCTCGTTCATTTTCCACCAAAGACGTGGGTCTCCATCCCGTGGACTTGGCTTTTCTTCTGAGTACCGGCGGATTTCAATAATGGCATCAGTACTAGCTGTACGTTGCTGCTGTGATGTTTGGATTTGAGTGTCAAATTCTGTCCATATTCCACATTTTATTGCAGGTGGGGATGGAGAAACTCCTGCAGGGTAGAGTGAGATAGTTACAGGAGCCATTACTGAGGCAGTGCTGGTGGCAGAGCTTGTGCTTGGTTCCGGAGCTGATTGTGAATGGACTGAAGTCCTGCTCACTGATTGCATTTCAGCCATGAGTCGTTTTTTCACGGTGTCAATATTTGCTGTGTCCCGGAATCCAAAATGTTTAAATCTTATATCCAGGGTAGGTGCCGGTACTGAGGCCATAAAATGTTTCAATACCCCTGAAACGGTGCTGGCACTGTGTTAACAGCACAGTAGCTAGCTTGCTGCCTTGGGCCTCATGAGTTGCAGTTGATCTCAGAAGTAATGCAACCAGGGGGATCACCTTTGAAACACATGTTTATCAGATGATATCTCCCTTGTTACTTCTTCAAATGGTTTCAAGGCATGCATCACGGGAGAAATCAATCACAGACCAATGTTCCTCAGTCAGGCATAGTGAGCCCTTTCCAAGAAGGCAAAGTACAGTTGTAACTGCTTCCTTTTGCTCACGTAGCCTCTCAAATGTGTAGCAGACAGAATTCCAGTGTTTTTCAACAGACTGGATGAGTTTGTGCTCTGGAAACTTTAGTTGTTTCTGTATTTCTTTGAGATTTTCTGTTGCTTTGGTACTCTAGTGAAAAAAAGATACAACAGCAGTACACAGGTGTTGGATGTCAAGAAGCTCTGGAAGGATCTTAATGGAGTCTGTCGCAACGAGATTTATAGTGTGTGCAAAACATGGATAATATGCCCAACCTGCTTTGCGTACAGCAGCAACAATATTGGCTCCATTATCTGAGACTACAGCCTGAATTTTGGCAGTTAGGCCCCACTCCCCTGAGATTCTTTGTAGTTCTGAGCAAATCCCATCAGCACTGTGCTTACCTGAGAAATTACTGGTTTCTAGCACATATGCTTGCATTTTCCAATTTTTGTCAATGATATGGACAGTTACAGTTAAATAGGCCTTTGTGGCTCTTGATGTCCACATGTCAGTGGTCACTACAACACTGTGAACAGCATCCAGACACCTTCTAACTTCAGAACAACACTCTTCATACAATGAAGGTATTTTTTCTCCCAGAAAAATTTCCTGTAGCGGGGATCAAGTGTCCTCATTAAATTCTTGAAACCCTCCTGTTCAACCACAGAGAGGGGCTGTAGGTCCTTCACAATCATCATGGCAATACTCTTTGTGATATCCTTGGCTCTTTGTGAATTATCTAGGTGAAATTACAAAATAATTAAGATGATTAAGTCTGTAGCTGTAATCTTAAAATAGCCTAAATAGGAATGCTACTTTTCCTTCAACAGTGAACACTAAAGAGTTATTATAGTCAGCAATATTCATATTTCAGGTTTGAGGTATAGAGCCTACCTTTATATGGGTAGCTATATTTTTGGGTTCCAATAAAACTGGGGCTGCAGCTATTCTTCAATTTAATTGACTACTTAGGAAAAAGTAGTTTGATGCCAATCGAGAAATTGTTTAAATATTGCTGCACACTAAAATTATCCGTAAAAAGCTGGTGCGAAGCAGACAACCAAAACTTTTGCAAAGTTTGTTTGTTTATGCACAATAAGGAGACTTTCCCGGACATGTCTGTGGGGCAGTACAAGCAAGCAGAGAGAAGGTGTTAAGATTTATCACTTAGGCAGGAAGCATACAGCACATTTATCATCAAAAAAACTAGAAACCTAACAAACTCAATGTAGCCAGCTAACAAAAAGTACAAACTAGCTTCATGTAAATAAAGTCCCTCTTTTCAAACTTGCCTCTTTGCATTTTCGTAGGATCGAATTTGAAAGTTATAATGTATGTATAATCTTCTGTCCCACTAACAACATTATCATAGTGCTAGCAAAATGGGAAGACAGTTTTTAATTTGCAGATTAGAACGATTGACACATGCTACTTTTCTTATTTAAATAATTTTGTGAAGTACAGATGTGTAATTTAGCATTATTAATTAAGCATTTATTTTTTCTTCCATCCAGTAAATCTATCAATCTATATTCTTTTACACAGTGTAAAGCTTTACTCTGGTATTTTATTTAGTTTTATTTACATTGAGTCCTCTTGTAGTATTAAAGTGCAGTTCAATATAAATGTTATTTCAGGAATTAATGTTTGTTTGTTGCATACCTCAGTAAAATATTCTGAAACTCTTTAATGTACATGGTTCACATTAAGTTAGAGATTACGAGAGACTAATGTTTGGGGTAATAAATATTAAACTAATAGAAATGGTGTTTCTTCTCATTCACTATATAAGTTTTATTTATATCATTACAATTCAGACCAAATAGGAAATCAGTCACATAAATAACAATATCATTAACATATTGTGAACCTTGTAATTTTATCTGATTACTTTAGTAATAGAATTAATCAATTACTTGGGTAATGGATAGCTGCAGTCCTTAGTAAAACAAGATTATTTTTCAACTGGGTGAACATGTAACCATTGACCCAATCTCCTAAAAATTGGTACCCAATTACATTGTGAATATTATTCATCTAATCTGTTATCTGCAATCTGTTATTCAGATTATACTCTTTTTAGAGAACCGGCTCTTTCGGCTCAGCTCACTAGAAAGAGCTGGCTCTTTCGGCTCCCAAATGGCTCTTCAGATTTTTTTGTTGCTTTAATCGATATATTACCAATAATAATGTAACATTACATTACACAAAATGAATTGACAATTAATAAAAAAATGTATTATACTACTATATTACAGTAGCCTATATTTTTTCACTCTACAGTGAACTTTTAACTAATTTAAACGTTAAACTCTTTTATACTAAGCAACTTTAAAGTCAAGCAACACAGAATCCCTGAAAAACACACAACACAACAAAATGTAAATTAAAAATATTTACTTTTCAGTGCTACAACAAATAAACTATTAAATACAAGAATAAACTTTTAGCTTTTTTATACGTAACAAATTTAAAGTGAAACACAGGATTCCTGAAAAATGCACGAAATATAAATTAAAATATTTACAGATCTACAAAAAATAAGTAATAAAATACAAAACAACTTTAGCTTTTTATACACTCAACAAATTTAAAGTTAAACAACACAGAATACTTAAAAAATGCGAAACAACAAAATATAAATTAAGAATATTAACTCTTCAGTGCTATAAATAAACTATAAAATACAAGAACTTTTAACTATTTACAATTTAACCAATTACAATTAATTTTACCAATTTAGACTGAAACAACACAGAACCCCTGAAAAACACGCAAAAAATATGAATTAAAATGTGTAAAACAAAAAGAAAAAGATCAGCAGTCTCTACTGAAGATTTGCATTTAGAAACACCAAGTGCCTCAGCTTTGAGGGACTAATTTGGCTTCTTCTGTCAGAAATTATCTGACCTGTTTTAGAGAAGATTGTCTCAAGGGGACTGGTGTTGCAAAAATGCAGTCTCCGAGTCATCACACGTGTGAGGCATGGGTAGACTGAAGCCTTGCTTTAGTGGGTCAGTGCTTCTCTGGAAAAGGGGATCCTAAAGGTAGGATCTTACTTCCATCATTGAATCTGCTAAAGGATTCCTTCTTGTAGAGTCCCTAGTTACTTGTTCTTTGAAGAACCTCCAAACAGCAGATTCTTGTGGCTCATCTTCTGGTCCCTCTTGGCCCCCTGGCAGTAGAGTTGGCTGGCTGAACCTTGCTGCTGCAGTAGTTATCCTCTGAATAGCTTCATCAAATGCTTTAGTGTCATTGAAGGCCAGCCTCTTGAATTGCAGATCAAGAATGGTGGTGTCTGACAGAACAGTGTTATATTCCATTCGATGGAACTTTCTGTCCATGGTTGCACAGAGAGTATCCACTAGCTCTTTCGCATTTGCTGTGGTCACACTGGTCTGGTTCTCAGCTGTCACTCTCTGCAGACCCCTGCACAGGATTAACATTTTGGAAGCTCAAATGTTGACAGGCTCAAATGTTGATTTGATACATGTCACTTCAATAAAGTGACATGTAACTGACAAGAAGGATGTGGTGGCTCAGGATGTCCAGCTGTCAGTTGTTGGACAAACTGCTGTGGCTTTCTTAACCCTCTCTTGCAGTGAAGCATGTTCTCGGTGATACAGGTCTGGGATCATTTTCTGAGAGAGGGTTTTCCTGCTTTGAATGGCATACACTGGATTGAGTGCATGTGTAAAGTTTTTGAAACCCTTGTCATCCACAACTGAAAATGGCCGAAAATCTAGTGCAATCATTTTAGCCAGCTCTTGTTCAATTTTTTTCTGACTCAAAGACTTCTCCAAAAACTGTTTCATTGAGCTCTGCGTTGATGTTTTAGGCAGCTGTGGTTGTGTGCTGCTAAATTATGCTGTTGACACTGCAGCAGCAGCAGGAGCAACATGACCACCAGCAACAGTTACAGATGACACACTGGCACCTTCATTAATACCAGGTTGAACTGGTCGCTTCTCCGGTGGAACTGTTGGGTGGACAGTTCTCAGGTGCCTGTGGAGATAGTTGGTTGAGCAGGCTCTATATGAAATTTCGGTCTTGCAGACAATGCACTCTGCTTTGGAGCAATCAATATAATTAAAATGAGTCCAAAGTTGGCTCCTTTTCGTGCTTTGACTCATTTCTTTTTTACTTATTTTCTTTCTTTTTGTCCTCCATATTGCACTCTCCAGTGACGTGCGGTGAGGTTCATGGCTGGTGAGGCACTGACGTCATCAGTCAGATTTACAAACATATGAACCCTACGGAGTAGCTTATTCACCATTTTATTGGCAGCAGTTAACGTGTTTTGTTTAAAATATCATATCACCATTCTTTATATATACAAACTGTAGCATAGAAAAAAGCACGTAAAAAAAAAACGTTATAATCTCTTACCTTTACTTATAAATGAAGTCCATGCGCCGCTGAGCGGTTTTCCTTTACCTTAGCATTGTGGATGCTGATGTTGTGTCTTTGCTGTTCATTCAAAGCCAAATCTATCCTGGAAATCTTGAATATTTTTTGCGCGATTTGACTTTGAATGTGAGTGGCCGACTGCTCATGTTTGATTGTCAGAAGTTGAGAAAAGAATACAGGAAAAGCAGAAAAGGCGCTTTCTTACTGGACATCCACACAGCCAGCCTTTTCGTGTGTACCATTCCGTTTTAGAAGACAGAGTCTTCCGTCTGCTAGTCTGAAGCAGATCCGTTAGCGTCGGCGTCGGTCTTCCCTTACTTATCATCTCCAGCTTCGACTGAAAGTCCAGTTTAGAGAATTCTTTCAGTTTAGCTATGTAATCCTCCATTTTGGAAATAAAGCCAAGCAAGAGGAAAAAATGGCTGGCAGGAAAAGATGGCTGCGCTTCACTCGCTAACTGTTTACAGTAGCTTGCCATTGCAAATTCTATTATTCTTTAGCCGAGTAGTAAAAAGGATTCCTGGGATCACCAGTGCACCCTACCATGAGGCCCCGTCACTGCGTGACTCGCTTAGTGTGTCTTCGCTGCCGCTTTACGATCGCTCTGCACGAGAAACACGTGACGGTTGTTAATGAAAAAAATTATACACATCAGCTAGGGTATGGAAATTGAGTTCATATATTAGTGCTTGAAGTGTTTGAAAATTTTAATGGTGACATCCACAGACAGCAATACGGTCTCAGCCGTATAGCATGGCAGCACAGTTATTGTGCAATCCATAGTAGGGTCCGCTGGCTGCCGCGTCACCGCAAGGCTCTTCTTCATATTTATACGATGACCAACTATAAAAGCAGTACTGCTCCCACCACTGCTATTGACGAAGACCTTCCACATCGGCTTAACACCTTTTATGGGAGGTTTGAACAGCTACCCACTCCCATCTATTCCCCTCTGCTGCCCCCTCCAACACCTCCTTTTAGCATCCAGGAGGAGGAGGTGAGAGCATGCTTCCTGAGGACCAAAAAAGGGAAAGCTGCTGGCCCTCATGGTGTCAGTTCAGTAGTCCTGAAACATTGTGCACACCAGCTAGCCCCAATATTCACCAACATCTTCAACTGCTCCCTCAGTCAGTGCACAGTTCCCAGATGTTTCAAGGACTCTATCATCTTCCTGGTTCCTAAAAATAATAAAATAACATCCCTGAATGACTATAGACCAATTGCCCTCACTTTTGTCATCATGAAATCATTTGAACCGATTATTCTCTCGCACCTAAAAGAAGTCACCACACCCCTCATGGACAACTTCCAGTTCGCATACCGAGCCAACAGGTCTGTGGAGGATGCAGTCAATTTGGCTCTCCACAGGATTCTCCACCATCTTGAACCCCCCCCCCACACCTACGCCCGGGTGCTATTCATTGATTTCATTTCTGCTTTTAACACCATCAACCCTGACAATCTCTTCAACAAACTCATGGACATGGACATTGGTATTTCTTTATGTCACTGGATCAGGCGCTTGCTCTCAGAAAGGACACAAAGAGTCAGGATGAATGGCCGCTCATCCCGACCTCTGACCCTCAGCACTGGCGCCCCCCAGGGGTGTGTCCTATCGCCCTGGTTGTTTTCTTTGTACACAAACACACTCACATCCTCACACAGTTCAGTATCCATCCTCAAATATGCAGACGGCACCACAATAGTTGGACTCATCACTGACAATAATGAGAAACACTATCGAGAGCAGGTCACCCAGGCAGTCACCTGGTGCCAGAACAACAACCTGCAGCTAAACGCATCAAAAACAAAATAACTGATCATTGATTTCTCACGCTCGCCCACACCCAAAACAACCATCTCCATCAACTCTGATACTATAGCCATCACAGACTCATTCAAATTTCTTGGGACATACATCAATAACACACTAAAATTCATACAGCACTCAGAGGAACTTTACAAAAAAGTCAACAAAAGACTGTCTTTTCTCAGACAACTAAAAAAATTCAATGTGAGACACAATATCCTCCTTCAGCTTTACACGGCCATGATTGAAAGTATCCTGACCTCATCAATAATAGTCTGGTATGGTAACTTGGACAGTCGCTCACGCTCAAAACTTAAATGCATCATCAATAAATCATCTAGAATCATGGCTCACACTCTCCCTTCCATTGACACTGTATCAAAGATGCATCATACAACGTTCAGTCAAAATCACTTCAGACCACACACACCCCAAACATCACCTGTTCACACTCATGCCCTGTGGGAGGCACTACAAGTCTCTCACAACCAAATCTGTCAGATTTAAAAAACAGCTTTTTCCCATTAGCTATACGGACTCTGAATCAATCAATGTCTTGATGTGTCGTGTCTGCTAATTATGATTTTCTGACGATGGAACTGACACAGGAGAAATATGAGCATTATATGCTGTACCAAAAACAAATTCCACCAACGCTGTTGTGTGACCTCTAATAAATTATTCTGATTCTGATTCTGATTCTGATGTTCAAAGACCATGATTATTATTCATAGTAGTTCAGGAGCTATCAATTGCAATATCTAGAAGAATTTTAATGATACAAAATAAAAGTTTGGGTGTCTATGGACACCAAAAGTCTTATTGTTCAATTAATAATTCCATAGATTTCATTTAAAATAACAAAATCACATTTTACCTAATCCAAAACTTTAATTCCAATCACTATAAAACTTTGGCTTCATAGATCTGATTTAAACATTTCTTTATGTGTGTTTTTACAGAATACTTTCTTTTGTGAATGTGGTGATGGCTACATTGGAATCTTCTGCAAGGAATTCAATGCGTGTCACCACCAACCTTGTCGTAACAATGGCACCTGCACTGATGTTATGCAGGGGGGTGATGGACACAACTTCACATGCACCTGTCCACTAGGTATGTGTACATCACATATTTCTGCATGAAATGTTTACCATAGCCAAGGTTTTAATTTATTCATCTTTTTTCCCTTTTTCTAGCATGTCTATATACAACTTCTTAAGATACCCAAAAATGTGAAATGATTACTCAGATTAGAACTATGCATTAGAAAACTACACTGAAGAGTAATGTAACCTTTTTAGCTTACCATTGTGGGAGGCAGAATTAGATTGGGCCTGTTTATGAAAAATAGTGTCAATTTTTCAGGCTCAGAAACTTGTGCTGCACAGCTCCCTGTAAATAGATATAAAAGTCTAAGAAAAGTTAAAGAACATGCATTACTTCCAATTTCTGTGGTGTTCACAAACTTGTATTGTTAATGTTGCTTGGATGACTCTTATTGACTTTTATTACTCTTTTATTATGTAAGTAGTCAGGTAGTTAGTTCCATGATGAGTTTATTGAAATAACACCGCATGACATGACTTCCACCATAAACAGCATGTCAGAAAGAAAAAAGATATGGAACTGTATTGTAAATAAAAAGTGTTTGAAACAGTCGCTTTGCTTCTCATGACATTAGAAATTTTAGTGATAGTTACAGTTACTGTTATAGTTACTTCTGTAATTGTAACACATTCAGACTTGTTATGAATTGTCCTTGTATTTAATGTTGTTTCATGAATCAAAGGGAAAGTCCCTTACCCAAAATTTTTACTTTTTTCTGATATTAGGAGGTTAGTACCCTCAAACCCTTAACCCTTGTTCAGTGTCCAATCCTGCCACAAGTACTGTACATAACTGCTTTTGGTTTAATAAAGAGAGATAACTTTTTGCACTTTACCAATATAGACTTAATCTTCAGATGTTTGTTTAAAAGGTACTGAATGTTTTCTAAATGTTTTAATTTTTTTAACAGGATATGAAGGAGAGCGTTGCCAGATGTTAGTGGACCACTGTTTCTCCCAGCCCTGCAAGAATGGAGCCACCTGTTTCAGCACACTTGCTGGGCCCCAATGCTACTGTCTTGAAGGTATGGAATATATATCATTGCAAACTGGAATTGATACCAGTGTTGTCTGTCGAGGTTCTCAGTCATCCAGGTCATGGTGAATTCTTGGCTACTTCAGTTCAGAACTGAAGAAGCCTCTTGAATGAAGGGTGAAATGTCTTCCAATTAAGAAATTCAAGTCCAGTTGTCAAGACAAAAAGATTTCGACAAGATACCAGGGTTCAGTTGCAAGAAAAAAATGCATTCTAAAAGTAGTTTTTTGTGCCAACAAATTAATACTGTGTTCATTTGTATGTCAACATTTTCCTTTCTTTCATCATCTATACCACTTATCCTGCATTCAGTGTTGTGGGGGATGCTGGAGTCTATCCCAGCAGTCATTGGGCACAGGCAGGGTCCATCACAGGGCTGCATATACTGTAGATATACAATCATTCACAATCTGCACATTTTTGGACTGTGGGAGGAGAACCTTGAGCTACCTGTCAAGAAATCAATATCGATATCTATCTATGTGTATGTGTGTGTGTGTGTGTGTGTGTGTGTGTGTGTATGAGAAAGTTTAAATGAAAATGAATGTGGCCTGCAAAAGTATTTCAATCATTTAGGACTCTTTAATGTATGTGTGTGTCAGTGTTTTTTTTGTACCTGCGTCTGTCATTCTTGACTTGAAAGTACACTATCTATACTATGATTCTTATTAGTTTGCATAACCTCTGCCATCTACATTGGTCTCTCTACGGAAATCTCTGAATTCAAAGCTTCAGAAACAGCCATGCCTTACAAGAAGGTAAACACACGGTAGATGGTATGTCACCCAAGAGGCTTCTTCAATTCACTGACACCTCTTGGGTTCTTCAGAGAATCCTCTTGGATGTGAGGTGAACTGTCTTCTTTGAAAACAAACAACTAAATAAAATAACCTCTGGAGTCCACAGTAGTTCAAAGCTGTTTTGTCTAAGGACACCCCCAGCGAAGCCAGTGTATTCCAAAACCATACATGCCAATCAAACAAAATAACCAGATCGGACATAATAACTGGTCAAGGTTAACAACGACCGCCCTTGGTACTGAAGACCTACAGGGTACTAATGGAAATTGGGCTACTGTAGGTCAAAGAAGGAGAGGAGGGAGGTGTGTTCAGAAGCAGAGAGAGAAGAGGAAAGGCAAGAGTCTGGGACTTAGAGTAGGAACTTTGAATATTGGGACTATGACAGGAAAAGGTAGAGTTGATCGACATGATGTAGAGAAGGAAAGCGGATATATTGTGTGTCCAGGAGACCAGGTGGAAAGGTAGTGAGGCTAGAAGCTTAGAAGCAGAGTTTAAGTTTTACCATCATGATACTGACAAGAACAGAAATGGAGTAGGAGTTATCTTTAAGGAGGAGTTTGTTAGGAACGTTCTGGAGGTGAAAAGAATGTCAGATAGACTAATGACTCTGAAATGGAAATTGAAGGTGTGATGTTCAATGTTATTTGTGGCTATGCCCTGCAGGTGGGATGTGACTTTGAGGAGAAGGAGAAGTTCTGGAATGAGCTAGACGAAGAGAGGGAGAGTGGTAACTGGTGCAGACTTCAATGGGCATGTTGGTGCAGGCAACAGAGGGGATGAAGAAGTGATGGGCAGATTTGGTATACAGAATAGAGGGACAGATGGTGGTAGATTTTCAAAAAGGATGGAAATGTCTGCAGTGATCATAAGGTAACTTATATAAGCTACATCTTGTATAGACGAGGTAACGTGAAAGAGGTCAGTGACTGCAAAGTAGTTGTAGGTGAGAGTGTAGCCAGACAGCATTGGATGCTGGTTTATAGGATGACTCTTGTGATAAGGAAGATCAAGAGGACAAAGGCAGAGCAGAGGGCAAAGTGGTGGAAGCTGTAAAGGGAGGAGTGTTGTATGGTTTTCAGGGAGGAATTGAGAAAGGGTCTGGGTGGTCAGGGAAACTTCCAGATGATTGGACAACTACAGGTAGTGCTATCAGGGAGACAGATAGGAGAGTACTTGTGTCATCTGGAAGGAAAGTAGACAAGAAGACTTGGTGGTGGAATGAGAAAGTGCAGGACTATATACAGAGAAAGCAGTTAGCAAAGAGGAAGTCGGATACTGAAGAGAACAGACAGGAGTACAGGGAGATACAACGTAAGGTAATGACAGAAGTAGCAAAGGCAAAACAAAGGGCGTACAGTGACTTGTATGCTTGGTTGGACAGTAAGGAGGGAGATATTGATCTATACAGGGTGGCAAAAAAAGAGAAATAAAGTGGTACAATAGGTCCGGGTGATTAAGGATAGAGAGGGAAATGTATTGACAGATGCTAGAAGAGTGATGGGAAGATGGAAAGAGTACTTTGAAGAGCTGATGAATGGGGAAAATGAAAGAGAGGCAAGGGTAGAAGACGTGACTATTGTAGACCACAAAGTAGCACAAATTAGTAAAAGTGAAGTGAGGAAGGCAGTGAAAAAGATGAAGAGTGAAAAGGCAGTGGGTCCTGATGATATGCCTGTGGAGGTGTGTAAGTGTCTAGGAGAGGCAGTGGTAGAGTTTCTGACTAGTTTATTCAACAGGATCTTAGAGGGTGAGAAGATTCCTGAAGAATGGAGAAGAAGTGTGATGGTGCCCGTTTATAAGAATAAGGGGAATTGCGGCAACTATAGCGGGATAAATATATAGAGGGATGGCTTCATGCCTAGAAAAAGTACTACGGATGCAGTATTTGCTTTGAGAATGCTAATGCATGTATGCTAGCTGTGAGACAGTGGTGCGGCGTGCTCTAGGTGTAACAGACAAGTTCAAGGTGGAGGTGAGACTCCATTAGGGATCAGCTCTGAGCCCATTCTTGTGCAGGGAGGAAAGAAAGTTAGACACAGCAAGACAGAGTATATGTGTGAGAATGAGAGGAACTTGGGTGGAACAGGGAGTGGGATCAAGAAGTCGGAGGATTTTAGGTACCGTATTTTCTGCACCATAAGGTGCACCGTATTATAAGCTGCACGTTCAATGAATGGCCTATTTTTAAGAAAATTTCATATATAAGGCGCACTGCATTATAAGGCACATATAATAGAAGCGACAGTAGTGGCTGGGGTTGAGTTATGCATCCACTAAATGGAGCTGCGCTAAAGGGAATGTCAACTAAACAGTCAGATAAGTCAGTCAAACGTTATTAATGGAATACAAACCAACGTTCTGACAACTCCATTCACTCCCAAAACAAGTTAGAGCGTTCACAAAACAGTACCTTACGTACCGGTAACTTACTGGTATTTGCGCCACCTTTGTTGAAAACAATGTATTTCCAACTCCATTTGTCACAGTTAAAACCGTTTCATAAAACAAAAGCACCAAGAGGGATAGCCTCTAAATTCATTGATGTTCATGTTGTAGCTGTAGAGTCGCTTCTACTTGCTGCTCTCTGTTTCACAACCCACTGTTCAAGTTTGTCATCTAACACTAGCCATCTCGCTTTGTTCCCTGGGAAACTCTGTTTAGTGTTCTTTACTTGGCGCAGGTCATCTTGTCGCTTCCTCCACTTCCATACCATTGATTCGTTAATGTTGAATTCTCTCGCTGCTGCTCTATTACCGTGTTCTACTATGTGACCGATCGCCTTCAGTTTAAAGTCTACGTCGTAACCATATCTCTTGAAAAGTGCCGTTTTTGGGTCTTTATACACACACAAGTGGTGTGGGACTGGAATTCCCCTTTACCGTTTTTACCACTGCTACTCCGGCGGCATGGAGCGCATACGCACGCACACACGCACACACCCACACACCCACACACCCACACACATACACTAATGGAAACGAAAATGTGTGCTTCGTGCAGTCATATATCCCAGCATGCACCGCCCGCTACTTCTTCTACGGCAGAAAGTGGAGTCGGTGGCTGCTTCCCGTAGTTGCGAGACCTCTTGCGGCTAAATATTGATCCATATATGAGGCACACCGCATTATAAGGCGCAAAGTCATTTTTTGATAAGACTACAGGTTTTTAGGAGCTTGTTTTTGCAGTAGCCAAACATTGATATTCTAAGTAGTGATGTCTGTCATCTAGCCCCCTGAAAGATTTAGTAGAACAGTATTTACTACAATAGATAATGATTGGTGCAATTACATTCTAAGTCCAGATGAACCAAAGATTTATATTTCTATTGTAATTCAAGCTACCAAGGGCAAAAATACATGTTGCCATTTCACATTTCAATTGCTCTTGCTTTTTCGGAAGCCACAATGCAAGTGATCGACCCTGGATATGCAAAGGATTTTTGCATCATATGGCATTAAACAGCTTTTGATATAAATAATGGCAAACCTCCTTATTTTATGTCTAGTTTTATTACAAATTTTCCATTCCATGTGTATATATTACTTTGACTGGAGAGCAAGAGGTGAAATTGCAATTACAGTATTAGGTTGTATGTGCTATGATCCAGAATGCTTTCGACACACACCAGTTCCAACGTATGATGCAGTGCCATTGGCTTTAATTCATTTCTTAGGGAGAAACTGACTGACAATGTAAATATGCTCGGTGTTATAAGTTGCAAAGCCTCATTGCACATGTAGTTTTCCTCAATCTAGGTTAACAGAGCAGGATCGCTGAAGATGTCCCGTGCTAATTGCTGGTGTAGTCTACATCTACCGAAGAAGAAATTATCTTGACGTGCTTCATAATCAAAATAGATAAATAAATACATGAAAACAGCTGGCTTCTACTTTAAAAAAAAAACTCCTTAATGCTTATGTATTAGGGAAAACAAGTGTTCAGTCTGTATACTTCCAATTTACATAAATGGCCTTTCAATACTTTGATCAAACAACAGACAAACCAGTTTTTAATAAAACATTATTCTTTATTCTTTTGTTGTTGTATCATTGTATATTTTTCATGGTCTAGTACTCCCTTTTAGTGGACTATCTAAATATGGAAGTCTGTGACCCAGCTGGCATCTTTGATCAAACACAAAAAAGGAAAAGAAAAAAAGCAATCTGTGAATCTGAAAATGTGTAGCTAATAATCTGCAACGTTTATTTTACGTCTTATGTGTCTATCTACCAAGAGATTAGATTTGCCCTGGGTTCTTTTTTTTTCATTTCTACACTTAAAGTTTTCAGTTTTTGTTACAAAGCCTTAAATAGGAAATTACAACTTACCTTTTTGGTAAGAGTGACATTGGTTCCATATTGCAATTTCAAGAGATTACTTATTTGATTCTGAATTTAAAAAAGTTACCAATGAAATTTTACTGTATGACTAAAACAGGCTATCATACATTATTTTCTCTCTACAACTGCAACTACAGGATATATGGGTCTTACATGTGAGCAGAAGATTGACCCATGTGGCTCCAACCCCTGTCACAACAACAGTACATGCTACGCTCAGGGGACTAGTCCTCTGGGGTTTGGCTGCAGCTGCAACGCAGGCTTTACTGGCCCCACATGTACACAGCTGGTCAACTTTTGTGCTCTTAACCCCTGCGCTCATGGTGTCTGTCGTAGCGTTGGCAACAGCTACAGGTGTCTGTGTGTCCCAGGTGAGTGGAACTTTAAAAATACATGTTTCACCAAATATACATATTATTACTATTATTATTATTGTTGTTATTATTATTGTTATTATACCAGGGTTGTGTCTTCAAGGAACTATAAGGTTATATGATATGATTTTACTTTTTTTCAACTATGGCCTGAATTTTCAGTTAATGATTTTTGTTGTTTTTGTTTGCATCCATTTATGTATTTATTCACTTATATGCTTTATCTTGGTGTTTTTTATTTTTTTATTTTTATTATTAATTATTGTTAGTTATTTAACAACTTTGCCACAATTTCAAAAAAATTTGCAATAGATTTCACCATAAATGGTCCAATTCCAGATTAATATTAACGAAATACATCTAATTCCCCCTTGACACAATAATTACATTTATTATTTCCGATCCTCCCATTTTTTGTGCTGTGACATGCAGAGTTCCTCCAAAGATATTAGGTTCCTGGAAACATTTCTGTGATCAAAATATATCTTCTTGTGGGCATCAGTTTGTCAGCGTCTGGTACAGCAGGCATCAAGTGAAAAACTTAGTTTGCTAAAGCTGATACGAAACACCACAATTTTTTTAACTGAGTATTTTAGGTAAAAAGGAGCGCTTAAATACATTTAAATCCATGATCCAGTCTTCTTGGAATCTTTCAATACATCCATAAATCTTCTCATTGGTCTGCCTTGAGTCTCCTGCCTTGCAGTTCCAAATGAAGCAACCTTCTACCAATTTATTCACTATTCCTCCTCTATTCATGACTGGACCATCTCAGACTGGCTTCTCTGACCTTATACAGCATCTTGGTTTCACCACTGTCTTGAACACCTTTCCTTTTATCTGTCTGACAGTCTTTTATCACATATTACCTCTGACGCTTTTCTTAATCCATTCCAATATGCTTGAATGTTTTCCTTCACCTTTTTTCCACACTCTCCATTGCTTTGGACTGTTGACCCCAAGTAGGCTACTTAAAATCCTCCACCTTTCTTAGCCTTACCATCCCACTTTGGTCCCTTTCATTAACATACATGTTTTCCGTCTTAGTGCGGCTAACCTTCATTCCTTTCTTTCAACGGCATACCTCTTCCTCTACCAATTTTCCTCCATCTGCTCCCTGCACTATCTCTACTGCTGCCTTGCTTAGACATTTCCATACCTCCACAGACATAACATCAAGACCACCTGTCTTTCCACTTTCATCCTCTTCAATTGTCTCTTCACTTCACCATAGTCACCTCTCCTACTCTTCTCTTTTTCATTTTCCTCATTTATCAGACAGCCATCAAACGACCATCAGACTGTATAACACCAGTCTGGACGGCTCACAACCCCGACTGGCCAGAGGTGCATCTGTGCTACCACAACCTCACTACCCACCCCATTCACTACCCATTTACACCCATTCATGTGTTGAATGAATGGGGAACTTTGTTGTTTTTTATCCTGTTGGTCTCAGCCCACTCGCTTCCTGCCTATTGTAGTTTATTTATTTTATTCTTATTATTGCTATTGTCACTATGTTTATGTTGTCGTTTAGTTTTGGTTGTCATCTTTCCCTCTTACTGTCTTCCTCGATGTTGTTGCTCTTGTTGTTTTCTCTGGTGTCTATTTATTTGTGGATACCTTTTGGTTTTTCTAATTGTCTCCTAATTGTCTCTCTTTGACACTTATAATCTGTCACGCTGCTGTGACAAAAGAATCCCTATGGGGATCAGTAAAGTTTATCTTATCTTATCTTATCTTATCTTATCTTATCTTATCTTATCTTATCTTATCTTATCTTATCTTATCTTCAGCTCTTCAAAGTACACTAGCTATCATCTCACCACTTGTGCATGTCCTTGCCATCTTGATATCTGTTTTCCAGCCTGTATAAATCATTCTCTCTTTCCTTATTTTCCAATCTATCATATAATCATTTGCCCTTTGTTTGGCCTTTGCCATCTCTACCTTTACCTTGTGCTGCATCTCCCTGTATTCCTGTCTGCTCTCTTCAGTTCCCTCAGTGCCCTACTTCTTTTTGCTAATCTCTTTCTCTGTACATAATGCTGCACTTCTTCCACCACCAAGTCTTCATATCTACTTTCCTTCCTGATGACACTCCAAGTACTCTCCGACCTGTCTCCCTTATCACATTAGCTGTAGTTGTCCAGTCATCTGGGAGCTCTCCCTGACCATCTTTCTCAACTCCTCCCTGAAAACCAAACAACACTCCTCCCTTTTCAGCTTCTATCACTTTTTCCTCTGCTCTGCCTTTGTCCTCATTTTACCTGTCACCAGATTCATTCCATAAACTACCATCCATATTTGTCTGGCTACACTCTCACCTACCACTACTTTGCAGTCACTGATCACTTAGATTTCTTTGTCAATACAAGATATAGTCTACCTGCATGCTCCAACCTCAACTCTTATAATTTACCCGATGTTCCTGTCTCTTCTGGAAAAAATATAGACTACAGACATTTCAATCCTTTTTGCAAAGTGTACTACCATCTGTCCCTCTGTGTCCCGGATACCAAACCTGAACATAACTCCTTCATCAGCTTTATTGCCAGCACCAACATGTCCGTCAAAGTCTGAACTAACTACCACTCTCTCTGCATCACTTCATCTAACTCATTCCAGAACTTCTCCTTCTCCTCAAACTCACATCCCACCTCAGGGGCATAGCCACTGACAACATTGAGCACTTTTTTCGCCTTCATGACATTCTTATCAAACTCCTTCAAAATAACTCCTCCATTTCTCTTCCCATCAAAACCATGATAGTATAACAAAAACCTACACCTCAGCTTCCAGCCTTACTACCTTTCCACCTGGTCTCCTGGACACACAATATATCCATCCTCCAAGTCAAAGTCCTTACTCTAAGTCCAGACTCATGCCTTTCCTTTCGCTCTGCCTCCAAACATGCCTTCCTCCTCTCCTTCTTTGATCCTCACTGACCAAATTTTCCACTGGTACCCTTTAGGTTGAATGCACCAAGGTCAGATGTTGTTAACCCAGGCCTCAAACAATCTGATATGACAGCCGTATACTGTATAGTCATATAGTGGGCTATAGCGGGACCGGCTCAGAGAGGCACCGGCTTGTGACCTCATGAGACTGTATTGCTAGTGTCATACCACGAGTGATTATGTGAATTGAAGGGATGAGTACTTATAATTTTCCATTATTGTGCAATTTGGTAGCTATGATAAAGAGATGATTCAAAAACCAAACGTTAAGAGCTACACCATCATCATCATCATCATGAATTATTGTTTTGTAGGTCTCATTCATTCAGTTAGGACAGCTATAGTTGCCTCTAAGCATACGTAATGAAGCGGGGACATAACAAAGAAATTAATAATGTCTTGTATCAGAATACATAATCATATTTTGGGAATGCTAATGTTTCTGACAAACACGCCCACAGTTTTCAGTACAGTTGTTCCTTCTTTAGTGGTTTCGTAAAGGGAATAATATTAAAAAAAAGAAATACTGACCAGTGAAAAGTCACCATGTTCCATACAAACATTTTCTTCTTTTTGATTCTAACCTCCATTGTACCACTCCTCATTTTTAATTTCTCACCTCCATCTAACTGTATTATGTCTGGTTCCCGCATCGAAGCCACCCCCCCGCCCCACAAACTTTAACTATAAATTTGTCACAGAGCTTTAGCCTATGGAATTGCTAAAATGGGTATTTTGTAATTAGAACCCAAGCAGTCTCTCTCTCTCTCTCACTCACTCTCTCTCTCTCTCTCTCTCTCTCTCTCTCTCTCTCTCTCTCTCTCTCTCTCTCTCTCTCTCTCTCTCTCTCTCACACACACACACATACACACACACACACACACACACACATACACACACACACACACACACACACACACACACATGCAAACAAACACACACATCAAATTTAGAACTAAATTGGACTTGGCCCCACCTGACCAAAATGCCAGCGGGTGTGTAATGGTTGTGTAATTGCCTTGGAAAATGGTGTTGGGAAGCTAACATGTTGAGGAATCCATCATTCAGACTTGTAAGCCAACTGAGAATGCCAGAAGCTAAAAGGCAATTGACATTTCACTGACATTTTCCTATGAGGACCTGAGCAGCTTCTCATTAATTCCAACTCTTCCTTAAATTGGTTAGCAGTAGCCCAGAGAGAGGTTGTTAAAACCTGAAGCCAGAATAGTCTTACACATCAAACACTAAATATTAAGTGTTTGCTTATAATATTAAATAAAGTAAAGCATGTATTTTTTCAACATTAGCACAAGTAATTTTATTCACATGTTTAGGTAATGTCTTGCTACTTTATCTAGTTGTTTTTATTTGGTGATTGCACTGTCATACGTACATCCTATGGTATGCAGATAACATAAATTTTGATTAATCATTATGATGTATTGTAACAGAATTGCCAATATTGACAGCTGCAGAAGTGCCAAAGTGCAATTTTTTCTTAGGCAAAGGGATGTGATAGTAGAGCATTGTTGTTATTATCATTATTATGGTTTTACATTGAAATTGCAAGGCTTGATTTGTAAATCCCTGTACGGATGAAAGTGAAGAGTTAGTCAGGAGAAGTAACATTTCTCAGTATTTTTTATTAATTTTTTCATAATGATGTTTATGTGTGTGTGTGTGTGTGTGTGTGTGTGTGTGTGTGTGTGTGTGTGTGTGTGTGTGTGTGTGTGTGTGTGTGTGTGTGTGTGTGTGTGTGTGTGTGTGTGTGTGTGTGTGTGTGTGTGTGTGTGTGTGTGTGTGTGTGTGTGTGTGTGTGTGTGTGTGTGTGTGTGTGGCTGAGTGATCAGCAGGGTATGGTAACGCGCCTAGTGGAGTCTGCTGAGCGAGCCATTGCATGTAGGGATGCCTGCAATGTCCCTCCTTATACCTCTGCCACTGACCGTCACTGATGGGGTTAAGGTAGCAGTTACCAAGTCTTCCGTGGTCAGTACATAGCCTCCCCCTCACCAAGATTCTCACTATATCTCCTTGTGGCAGCCTACGGAGACAGGGTGAATTAGTGAGAGATCTTAGACCTCCAGTGGTCCCCAGAGGTATCTGTGCCAACAACTGCCCCACTGCCATGGGGGTAAACTCGAGGAGGTATGATGGCTAGGGGAGTAAACCGTGAACACAAATCCCTAGATGAGGACAGCCAATAGTAGGAACCCAGGAGACCGGACTACTGGCAGTACCCTGTAGCTCTAACCAGAGTGAAGGTGAGTTTCTCATGCCTCTGAAAGCTGCTTTGAAAGAGCAAAGAATGATGGGAGTGATGACTGCGCACTCACACCCTCACCTTAAACTCTTCCTGTTGCGCAAGTTCCTTGCTCCTTGAGCAATCCTTAAGTGCTGGGCCAGTCACTTTAAAAATCTCTTCAATCACACCAACCCTGTAAACCCAAATATTCTTGACAAGCTGCCAGTTATGCCTCAGACACAATATCTAGATGCCCTGCCACACTTCTTAGAAATACACAAGGCCATCAGGAGCTTAAAAAACAACTAAAGTCCAGGACCTTATGGTATCCCAGCAGAGGTACTCAAACATGGAGGTTATCTTCTCACACGCTGTATACACCTCCTGATCACCCAAATCTGGCAATCTGAGAAAGTGCCCCAGGACTGGAGGGATGCAAACATCATTGTCCTCTACAAGCAGAAAGGGGACAGAGCAGACTTTGGCAGCAGTCGGGGAATCTCACTCCTCTCCACAGCAGGCAAAGTGCTTGCAAAGATTATGCTCTCCTGGCTGATGGATTACATTTCAGAATGTACTCTCCCTGAAATAAACTGTGGCTTCCGGAAGTCCAGATCCACAATTGATATGATCTTTGATCTACAGCAGCTACTTGAAAAAAGCAGAGAATGGCACAGAGACCTCTACATGGTCTTTAATGACCTCACCAAAGCCTTTGACACCACAAGCTGTGACATGCTCTAGAAACAACTCTGCTCTCCACAGACTGTTCTCTTGACAGTGGAATACACTGCCGGATCAACAAAGCCTCATCAATGTTTGGGGGCCTCCCAACAACCTGAAAATCAGTACCAAAGTGGGAGTTTAAACGCAGTCTGTGTCTCCACCATACTTTATGGGGCTGAGACATGGACTCCATACAGAGGTCATATAAACAGCTTGGAAAGGTTCCACATTAGATGTCTCCATAAAATTCTCAACTCTCAATTCTCGTCCTGGGTAGACCGGATCCCCCACACTGACATTCTGACTGCAACTAGCACCATCAGCTTAGAAGCAGCTCTGGCCAACAGGCATTCACGCTGGGTTTGCCACACTATAGCCATGCCCCACGCCAAATCCTCTATGGACAACTACACAACTCCAAGCGAGCTGCCAGTGGCCAGAAAAGGCGCTATAAAGACTGCAAAAGAACTCCTAAGGTGTTGTTACATCAACCCTGGCCACCTTGAGGCGCTAGCACTTCACAGCCAAACCTGGTGAGCTACCTGTAACAAAGCAACTGAACAAATCAACAATATCGTCATTCAAAGGAGGACCACAAGATGTGCACTACACCAGCAGGCAGACCCAAAATCAGGACATTGTTCCAATTGTTTACACAAGGACAGCTAAGTGTGTGTGTGTGAGTGTATGTGTGTGTGTGTGTGTGTGTGTGTGTGTGTGTGTGTGTGTGTGTGTGTGTGTGTGTGTGTGTGTGAGAGAGAGAGATCGAGAGAGAGAGATCGAGAGCGAGAGAGATAGAGATGTGCTTTGTTTAGCCAATTTAAGCCAATATAAGTTGTTAGGCTGACAGGGAATATGAGCTTATGCAGGGTTGATCTTTTATTGTTGGATGTTTAACTATGTTTGTGCATTTAACTCCCCTGGCAAAAAATCTGTGGTTTCTTGGAAATTTTATTTTGTGTGTTTGTACACTACTGTTTTTAAAACTTCAGGATCTCCGGTGACTTATTTAGAAAGACTCTCAAGGTTTTAAACTAATAGATTTAATTAGGTTTCAAACTAACAAAAACACTCTAGTCCAGTGTGTACTTTTGTACTCTGGTGATTTTAATTTTGAAGCTGATCCATATAATTGTAAATATTTTGTTGAGACTGTTATAAATTATTTAAAAGACTATGCTTCCCATAATAATTACAGAGAAAGGTTCACACACCTCTACACAAACTTGGATGAAATATTTTACCGTCACAGAACCACCTTTGAATCGCTAATATGTTCCTTAAGAGAAATTTGCAACACACAAAGGTGTATTTGGTATTTCATCTTGTGACTATTGCAGATATGTGATTTGAATGACGTCCATGTACACGTTACTGGCTGCTTTTTTTTTTTGCTTTAACTGCCACCCTCTGGAGAACTACTGAACTACATGTCATCAGACCTAGTTCAGGAATCTCAAAATGTAATTATTTGGCACCACAGCCCTAATGATTACTAAAAAAAAAACAACAATAAAGGATATCATTCTTCAAAATGTACCTCTTCTTAATTATTCTAAAATATATTTCAAAAATGGACTAATTCATATTTATAGGTTATACTAAAAACATTTATGCACATCACTTTAACAGTTATTGCAAATAGTTTCTTGAATAATTTAATAGTTTAATAGTTTTCTTTAATAAGAATATAATTATACCTTTACCTAGTTCTGACTTTTTTTCATTATTAAGTTATGTTAAGTTTGAAATTGGTATCAAAGAGTGATAAAAATATTCTAATGAAATAAATTGGCAGATGGCTTGCAAATGCTATTTGGCAGTTTATCTGAGACACCTAGTATTTCATACTAAATGAAATTCTATATTTGCTGTAATTAATTTCTGTTGATTGGCAAGTATTAGTTATTTAATCCAGTCATGTGATACCTAAGCTATGTCATGTTTGTACATCTCTGTGATATTTCAACATGTTTCATCCATGTTTTGTGTTTCGAACATATCAGCCAAACAAAACACTGAATTATTCTTTTTGAAAAAACAGCTTTGGGATTGCAAAAGAGATGCAGTTTTTGTTTGGGTTAATGGTTCATTAGAGCAGTTTCCTTGCTCCATGTAGACATAAGATGTTGTTTTTTTGATTGTTCACACATTTTCAACAAAAAACAATGAAAGGGGTTAATTATTTCATGTCATTCTAGATTGAACCTTAACGTTTATTGATTAACAAAGAAAATGCAACTGAAATTTAATTTAACTGTAATGAGATTAAAAGCTGCTCTCTCCTGTCACTTGGAGAACTTTTGATTCGAATTTGCTGGTTCTACAATGTAAAGATTACTTACAATTATACCACAAGTAATAACATGTATTAAACTTTGCAAAAAAATCTCATTCATGTCTACATGTACTTTAGCTATTTGTTAGGATCTATATGCTTTTGCTATCTATTCATAATATCAGTTTAACACATTACTAACTGTTATCCAAAGGTCTACCACAACCATGTTGTGACAGCAGTACCTTATTTCTAAATTACTCCACTTTTTTGCAGAACTCATTTTGGCCACTGAAATCTTTTTTTAATCTGTTTATTATTTTTTGTCATTATTATTGAATATTTTTTGTCATTCAAAGACTCATAGATGTTTGCTGAGAGATGTTTGATATAGTGATGTTGTAATACATGATTTAGCCACAAGAGTGCACCTTTTATTTCTCATGCGCTTAATGTATAAAAATAAATTTTACATGTACACATGCTTCCCTTACTTGGTCATATATTATCTGTTGATTGCAAGTAATTTCCTGCAAGACAAAGCTACTATGCTTGTACATCAACAAAGCAGTAAAAATACAAGAATATATGTATTCATTTTATATCTATCTATCATTTAAGGCTATCATGGCTTGTATTGTGAAGAAGAATACAATGAATGTCTGTCAGCGCCCTGCCAGAACTACGCCACCTGCAGGGATCTCATCAATGCATATGAATGTGTTTGCACACTACAGTTTGAGGGTAATTATATCCAGTCAATATTTCAAAATATAATTCTACATAAATATGTCACTGTCCAAGAAAAACTGAGACTTGATGTATTTATATGAGTTCTGTTACTATTTGCAGGAAGACATTGTGAAATTTACAAGGATCCATGTGTGAAGATGCACTGCCAAAATGGAGGACACTGCGAAAGTGCAGGACTCAATGCTTCATGTACTTGCCTACCTGGATACCTTGGTGAGCAATGGTACCATTTATTGAGGCAGCCTTTAGTGTTATCTTCCCAGCTAAAAACGAGCCTGAACTTCAGACTAAACTGGATTTGGACAAAGGACTGAACTCAAACACTCATATGATATTTTTTTGCACCAAAAATCTTTTACTGTAAACAACTGTCATCAGATTATTTAATCTTTTAGCCTGAGTTTTAGTGTTGTACCTCTCCAATTTAAAGAAGTGAAAATGAAAAAATAAAAAAAATAAAAAAATGCAATTTATATATATATATATATGACACACCTAATTCGAACATTTTCAAAAGATAACCCAAAGTATAACCCAAAGTGAATGTCTGCTAGTGGATGTTTCTGATATATAACTTAACTTTTAAAAGAAAAATAATGGGTCACTTTATTTAAAGAATCATATATGGAAATCTTTGGATTTTTAGGAAAGACACAAGACCATTTGACCAATGTATAGCAGTTGTCCAATGTCATTAAGCCGTGGAGATGTGTTCGGCTGTAAGTTGTGACATTATTGACAGAACGCCTAGTTCCAATCATTAATTCAGAAATAGGTGGATGTTACATTACATTAAATAACATTCACATTACAGTCATTTGGCAGAAGCTTTTATCCAAAGGGACTTACAAGAAATGCAATTCAGTCACCGAATATCCGAATTACCAGTAGTCAAGAGTCAGAAGTGACCACTTTAGATCTTAACTTGACTGATTGCTATTGAAGTATTGACCGCTGAAAATGGCTCAGAAATCCTCCAAGGGTCAGTGTCTATTTGATAGACCCTCTTTTTACAAAACAAACAAAAACACACAAAACATATGGCATAAATAATGAGATATTATGCTCAACAAATATTCATTACATTTCCTTTTAAATGAAACCGTAATAGAGATACTTCACTCTTGGGATTGCCATTGATACAAGGAATGGTTGAGCAGGGAGATTCAATTTTTTGCGATTTTGACTTAATATTAGTTTCCTGTTTGAACAGGTGAGAAATGTGAGGTTGACATTAATGAATGTGAAAGCAACCCATGTCACCATGGAGGCACCTGCATTGACCAATCAAATGGCTTCATCTGTCATTGCCTCCCTGGATGGGTTGGACCCAATTGTGAAATCCGTAAGTTAACCACTCAAAAAAATTCTGCTGAGCTAAGAATTAACAGTATAAAGAGAAATGTTTATGTGTGTGTCTATATTTGTTTCAGACTTACAGTGGAAACCAGCTCGGACTGAGGAAACCATGACCAACATGCCTCGTCACTCTCTCTATATTATCATTGGAGCACTATGTGTGGCCTTCGTTCTGATGCTGATCATCCTCATTGTGGGCATCTGTCGCATCAGCCGCATCGAGTACCAGGGATCATCACGCCACGCCTACCAAGAGTTCTACAACTGCCGCAGCATTGACAGTGAATTCAGTAATGCCATTGCCTCAATCCGCCATGCCAGGTCAGTAGTAGTATTCTGCCATTGACAAAGCCATGACAAAGCCATGTTTGTACAATTATAGTAGCATTGTAGCCAGTATTAAGATCCTAAAACTGATTTTTAACCAAAAGACAGAGAGTAATGTTACACAGCTATTTCTGCTGCTCTGTGTTTACAGTGCAAACTACATAATTCAAGAGAATTAAAACAAACAAATATACTAAAGACAGCGGAATATAGGTGCACTGGTTTTATGTATTTCAAACAAGTACTAAGATAACAAATGAGCCTAAACAAATCCAAATCATATGCCTCTCAGGGATATTTGAGAAATATAGCTTCGCCAAGGCTATGATATTACAACTGGCCAAGGGAACAAATGCATTAAGAACAATAAAAACCCCACCTGCCTTTTATGATTTTCAGATGTTTGTTATCAGGACACTGAAAATGTAAATAATCAGTAAAAAGGGAACATTGTAAGGTTTCATACTTCCAAGTGTAAGATACTGACGATCTACTAAAATTTAAGATATTTCTACTATTCTGATGCATGAGACCTTGTATCAATTGCTGTAGCTTAGCAAAACAAGCGTTGAGATGCATTGAAAAAACAGTATGTCATGATGCAATATTGAAGTGTGATTGATGTTTATTGTGCCTTCAATTAGATTTGGCAAGAAGTCCAGGCCTGCCATGTACGATGCCACTCCAATTTCCTATGAAGACTACAGCCATGATGATAAGCCCTTGGTTACCCTTATCAAAACAAAGGATTTGTAAAGGCAACTATCACAACCCATATATCACTGAACATGTACTCATGTACTGAAATGTGCACATAAACACAGTTAGAATCTTGTAACATTTCTTGAGATAAATATGATGATGAAGTAGATGTAAAAATAGTAAAAAAATATAACATATCAATCCAGTACATCTCATGTAGACTTGAAATAAGAAATCTGGACTCTATTTTCTCGTTGAAGTCCATGTTAAGGCTTTATTGTAGCATAAGCGCATACTTTACATTACCCTTATATTATTTACATTATGGAAAATGAAACTGCAGATGGGCCTAAAACTCAGGAGCCCAGTCTCTACATTAAAGTCAGCAGACAGTGCTGTCCATGGTCCATACAGGTATTATAGATGCAGGTACATTCTTAATGCTGAACACTATGTTTTTTTCTATATTTAGTGAAAAATCAAATTCTGCAGTAGGTTGCCTTACGTTACGCATGATAAATGTTCTCTGCATTGTTTTGAGATCCTAGTGTGTCTGTTGTAAGCTGTTTTATTCTCATTGCCAAGTATTTCTCTGTCAAACTGTGTCAAAAATTTCCTGTTAATTTGGTAGTGGTAGAACAGATGCATATTGTATAAAACTCTAGTCAACCAGGGTCAGGGGAGACTTTTTTCTTTCAAAAAGGTATTTCTTGTCCTTTTTTCTACATACCAGTATATCAGTGGTGTACGAATTGTAAAGAACGTGCATTCATTTAAGTTCTGTGATCCTTCCATCCTACCGTATGTATTTAAGTGAAATTTAAGATAATAGCTACATTTCTCAATAGACAGGTACGTAGTTCATTCAATTAGTGTATCTGTTTATGCCAGCGTACTTGGTCCTAGTACTAACATTTTGCTTGATAATGTTGGACGATGGAAAGCTTCAAGGCTATGAAGAGCGAGGAACTGGGAGTAGGAAGAAGAATACAGCATGAATGTTCATTCTCCAGCATATATTTGCTTCCTTGTCCTTTGACTGGAAAACCTGGTTTGTGCTGCTGTGATGTTTCTCAATGATTATTGGTTTACCAGTAGCCTCATTCAACCTTCTGATTTATAATTCTCTTAATCAAAGCAACTACATGAATACCTATTATCTATGTTTAGTGAAGTGAACAATAAAGATTAATATGATCATAATTTAACTCCAGCAGTCTGTTCTGTGATCTTCAGTTCAGTTGTTTTAGAAAGACTTCGGCAGTTTAACAATCAATATTTTACATAAACCGTTTGCTAGTGTTTCTTCCTTCACAATTCAGCACCAACTGTAACAGACCTCCAGAACAGCACGATTCTTAACATTTGTTTGAGATTCAACAAAAACAGCCCCTTAGGCGTTAAATGATGTCCTGTAGCCTGAGACTCCAAACAACACTGACTGTAGGTGAAGAACATCGGCAGCCTAAGGAATCCCAGGAGCAGACGCCAAAAAGGTTAAATGAATCAGGGTAACACAGGACAGGTGTGGGCAGTTCAACAAGGAGTCATAATTGACTGGGGACCAGGACCTGGGCTGTGACTGGTGAGTAGGCATGCCCAGCCCACTAGAGCCTGACAAGACCGTGACACCAACATTGCTTAAATGTTGATATTTGCTTGAATAGTCTCTCTCTCTATATATATATTGATATAAGGATTACAATGCCTTATAAAAAACATTTGATTTCCAGGGGATATTGATGACAGCTGACAGTGATATTTTTTTTCAGTAACAAAAATCTAAATGCTAATAATCTGCTAAATATCGAACATCAAATGTTACCATCCACTAAATAAAAGAAATTACCTTTTGATGATGTTTACATATTTATATATATATTTTTTTTTTCTTAAAGTCTCATGTCTGATATCTCATGTCTGATAATCAAAACTTCAACCAGATTTGATGTCCAACTAAAATATAGCATATTTTAGTTGGACATCAAATCTGGACCTCCAGTGCCATCTACTTGGCAACCAGTTTCTCTGCTTGCGATGAACTCTGTATGGACTCTTTTGCAGTGCATTTAAATTACCTCTACCATGAACAATCGCAGTGACGTTACGCATTTAAAATTTTGGCCATTTTAAAGAAATGTTAGTGTTATTATGCAAGAATAACTTCTACCAAAATTTATGTCACTTTTAAATAGGGATATCTGTTGGACATGTTATTATCATACACTACAAAATGTAAATAATTTGTCTTACAATATCATCAGCCGGCACACACACACACGTCATGTGATTCTGGTCTCAGATACAACTTCAGTAACCATGGGAATATTTTATGACATCATATAATCTGTGTAGATTGTATATCTATTTTCAATAGATTATGTTCCAATGAATGAAGAAAAAAATGTAAATAATTCTACAAAAGATGGGTTGCAAATGATTGATACCAATATCCTATAATTTCGGATAACAACGAACAATGCTAAACATAATCTGTTCTTCTGCCATCTCCTAAATCATATCAACCAAAACTAGACAACTGCCTGTGGAAATGACCTTTTATGGAGTGTTGGTAATGTGAACACCCTCAGTGACCTCAGGCTTTGTCCAGATGTTCTCATGTAAAAAAAAAAAGAAAAGGCTCTTAATACAGATCTGGACTTGAGACGTATCATTTACATACATATTGGCCTCAGTTCTGATTTAACACAACCATGCATTGGATATTGAGGACTTTAAACTTTGAAGTCTCAACGCAGTAAAAACAATTTTGCTGCTTGTCCTCACATATCAACATAAACCCATGAATAGTTTTGGTGTGACTGCTGGTCAGTAACCAAAACTAAAACTGTTTATGCACAAATGCATCATTTTTAAGTACATGATATAAAGACTGCACTTTTGTTATTTGTTTACATCTGGTTTTAATGTTAGGACAGTTCTTTCTTGTGTCAGTAGATTTTTTTTTCCGGCTGTAGTAAAGTCAGGAAAATGCAGCCTTTTTCATAGAATGACAAATTTGGAAACACTAATTTCATTTCAATTCACCATTTATTTGTATCCCCATTTATCTTTGCTTCTACGTAAGTGTTCAGATTGTTAAAGGCATCAATATTTTCAGCAGTTGGCTGTTTGCTGAAGTAAATTAGATGGCAATGCATCTATCAAAATAATCAGTTGTTTGACTCAACAGGCAACACAGAATTTGAGACTTTGAGATCATGAAGAAAATCACAAAATGCATACATGAATTAATTAATAACTATAATCATCTGTCAACATGTCCAGGGTGAACCCTGCCACTTGCCCAATGACAGCTGGGATAGGCTCTAGCATCCCTGCAACCCTGAATTCAGGATAAGTGGATAGCAGTAGATAAGAATGATTGTTTAAACGTACATAAAAAAAAATAAAACCAACATATTTATGTTGATTAGCATTAATGATGCTAAATTACTCACCCAAGGACAGGACATCAACAATGACTAAAATGAAATGAATTACATTATTTTCCAGGGTGAAAATGTTATTTAGTGCCACTTTAACATGAGTAAATTGTGATCCAGCAATTGACAAAGGCTTCATTTTAAAACCAAACTGAAGTAACATGTCACTATATGTATATATATATAAATTAAGACTACATTTTAAAGACATTTTCAAAATGTGATTTTATGAAAACAAATTTGACCACAAAAGTGAGGAAGACATTGAAGAGAGGAAATGCAGTTGGTCCAGTTAGTAACTCCCCTAACTAAATAACTATCGAGAAACTTGTTGCAGCATACCTTGTTTAGAAGTTAATTATTGTGAGTAGAAGTTAATTTACTTTAGTATACAGTTTCAAACTAACTTGTTGTGGCTCTAGTCCTTGTTGTGATTGGTTTCGGTGTCTGATTGGCCCATCAACTTCGGGTGTGTCCAGCCGTATCCTAGTCTCCCGCCGGTAGGCGATTGACCCCCAATTAGTGCTCCTTCAATTCCAGCCACACTTGAAAGCTGGGCTTTTGTAGCGCAGGGCACCGCGAATGAAGGCAGTCAACTTTTTCCAAGGCAAAAACTTCTTCAAGCGAAAACGCAGTCAAGTAAAACTGACAAAACCCAGTGTCACGAACCGCAGGGGCGGACTCTAGCAGGGAACCACACCTCAGAAGGAATCTGGATGGAAAGCGCTTTGAGTTGAAACGGCAGGTGGGGTGTCGTTGGTAAGCCCCTGGCCCCGAGACAGAAGTGCACAGGGCTGGGTCTCACCGGGACGGGTTGCAGGCGGGACCGGTTGCAGGCAGGACGGGATGGGCCTCAGGCAGGGTGGCAGACAGGACAGGTTGCAGGCCGGACGGGCCCCAGGTAGGGTGGCAGACAGGACGGGGTCAGAGGTTACACCGGCCAACCAGGTCCGGTTGTAACAAGGGAGGGGACAGAGGTTACACCGGCCGACCGGGTCTGGTCGTAACGAGGGAGGGGACAGAGGTTACACCTGGTGTCTGGTCATGGTAAGGATGGGGTCCGGTCGTGGCAGGGATCCGCAGTGGTATGGGAGCCATAATGGCAGGGATGGGGTCCGCAGTGGTATGGGAGCCACAATCCCCCGGCGCCAGGCAGAGCGTGCTGCTGCCCTTTATAGGGATCTTGATTAGCGGCATCTGCTGCAGCTGGCGCCGATTACAAATTGGGATCAGGTGTGATACCCTGACACCCAGTTACAACCAACCACCAACTGTTTCCCTAGTTTAGACCATGTGCTTCCTTCCCATTCCCAGTGTAGCACTCACCCGCAGACGTTGGGTCGCACCTAGACGCCGCAACCCTTCCAACCTCATATATCCAACTGTAACAAACTACACTAAACAGGAGGTATCCTGGGCTCTCTGGAACTGCCGGTCAGCAGTGAAAGAAAAGGCAACAGATTTCATTGCGGCCTGTATAACCACTCGCACACTAAACTTTCTACCTCTAACAGAAACATGGATTACACCGGAAAACACAGCCACACCAGCTGCCCTGTCCGATATGTACACATTCACTCACACCCCCAGAGCAAATGAGCGTGGCGGTGGAATCTTAATCTGCACGGAATGGAAATCCTCTCCTTCCTTCCGTCCTACACTTTCCTCCATCCTCCTTTGAGTTCCATGCCGTCCATGTCACTCACCTGGTGAGACTCACTGTTATAGTTGTGTACCCATCACCTAGGCCCTTCGGGTTATTTCTGGAGGAACTTAATGCACTCATATCACACTTCCCCATTGACGATTCTGCTCTTACTCTTCTTGGCGACTTCAGCTGTGGGGAAAAAGACAAGCGATAACCATTAATTTCTCTCCTCTCCTCCTTTGACCTTCACCTCTCTCCCTCCCCTCCCACCCATGCGGCCGGTCGTCAGCTTGACCTAATCATCACCAGAAACTCCCCTCCGACTAACATCTCGGTCATGCCTGTTGATAAGAAACAGCTCTCAGATCACCATTTCATCACCTGCACCCTAGCCCTCGCCCCCTCTCCCTTAACTCCCCCCACTGCCCACCTGGTCTCTACACTCAGACACCTCCGTTCACTGAATCCAATGGATCTTGCGTCATCCACTACTGCTTCTCTCCCCTCGATCAATTCACTTTCTCTCCTCCCGGCTGACGAAGCTACTGACACACTGATTACCACCCTCTCCTCCTCAATAGAACAACTCTGCCCCCTCACCTCCAGACCTGTTCGCTCAACCCCACCAGCTCCTTGGCTATCTAACACTGTGCGTAGTGACAGACGGACCCTCAGAGCGACTGAACGCAAAGACCCTACTCCCTGATGACCTACAAACCTTCCAATTGCTCCCATCCACCTTCTCCTCCATTCTCTAAAAGGCAAAAGCCACTTTCTATCGCTCCAAAATTCAGTCCTCTGCATCCAATCCCAAGAAACTCTTTGAAACCTTCACTACACTTCCTCAACCCCCTCCTCCCCCTCCCACCTCCTGCCCGATGATTTCGCAAACTTCTTTGAAAAGAAAGTAAGTGACATCATATCCTCTTTCTCTCACAATCCAACTAGCTCCACAGCCAACCACTCCTCCTCTCCCTCCCCACCCATCGCACCAGTCACTACCCCCCCCCTGCCCCCAACCCGTCTTCTTCATCCCCTCCTAACCCACCTCAGCCTACCCTACCCCACTTCACCCCTCTCTCTCCCCCCGAGGTCCTCAAACTCATAACATCCAGCCGGCCGACCACCTGCTCCCTCTCCCTGGTCCCCTCCCCCCGATTGCAATCCATAACACCAGACCTTCTCCCCTCTCTATCTCACCTCATCAACACGTCCCTCCAGACAGGCTGCTTTCCATCTGCCTTCAAGTCTGCGAGGGTCACCCCTCTGCTCAAGAAACCAGCACTTGAACCATCTGATGTCAAAAACTATAGACCCGTCTCCCTATTACCCTTTCTCTCAAAAACACTTGAGCGCGCTGTCTTTAACCAACTCTCTCACTACCTTCAGCAAAACAACCTCCTGGACCCTCTTCAGTCAGGGTTCAAAGTAGGTCACACTACAGAGACAGCCCTCCTCGCAGTGTCGCAATCACTGCAGGAAGCGAGAGCGGCCTCTCTCTCATCTGTGCTTATACCTGTTGACCTGTCAGCCGTGTTCGACACAGTCAACCACCAGATCCTTGTCTCCACCCTCAAGGGTCTGGGTGTCACAGGATCTGCACTCTCCCTGTTGGCATCCAACCTGACAGGTCGCTCCTACCAGGTGACATGACGGGGGCCTGTGTCTGAACCACGCAGACTGTCTACCGGTGTTCCACAAGGTTCGATTTTAGGCCCTCTCCTCTTCTTCCTGCACACGATATCTCTTGGTTCTGTCATTCGCTCCCATGGCTTCTCTTACCACTGCTATGCTGACGACATGCAGCTGATCCTGTCCTTCCCTCCATCAGACACACAACTGGAAACCCGAATTACAGCTTACCTCTCCGACATCACAGATTGGATGGCAACTAACCACCTGAAGCTCAACCAAGACAAGACTGAGCTGCTCTTTCTCCTCCTAGAGACCTGGCCATCACCGTCAACAACACCGTGGTAAGGCCAACCACAACTGTGAGAAACCTGGGTGTGGTCCCAGACAACCGACTGTCATTCTCTGCGAACGTCGCAGTGGTCACACATTCCTGCAGATTCCTCCTTCACAACATCAGGAAGATTCGCAGATTCGTCACAGAGGATACGGCGCAGGTACTCATCCAGGCTCTAATCATCTCTCATCTGGACTACTGCAACTCCCTCCTTGCCGGTGCCCCAGTGGTGAGCATCAGGCCTCTTATTCAGAAAGCGGCAGCCCGCCTGGTGTTAAACCGTCCCAAATTCTCCCACACAACTCCCCTTCTTATGTCCCTTCACTGGCTCCTGGTAGCCGCTCGCATCAAGTTCAAGACCCTGGTGCTTGCCTACCGGGCAGTGAATGGAACAGCCCCGTCATATCTTCAGGATATGGTCAAGCCACATGACCCTACCCGTCCCCTCTGATCTGCCACCTCTCGGCGACTGTCCACCCCATCACTCAGAGCCCCTGGCTGGCGATCGAACCGGTCTCAGCTCTTCTTGGTCTTGGCTCCTCAGTGGTGGAGCGAACTCCTGCAAAAGGTCAGAACAGCGAGGTCGCTGCCCATCTTCCACTGTGAGCTGAAAACTTACCTTTTCACCAAGCATTACCCCACTAATCGCACTTAGCTCCCCCCCAAAAACAAACAAACAAACAAAAGAAAAACAAAGAAAAGAATGTATGTATTTATATGGTTTAGAGATGGCTGTTTGATAGAGTGGTGACTTCTGAATAACGTCTGCTGGTACTTTGGATCTTCAGTTATTGAATCGGAATTTTTGTAAGTCGCTTTGGATAAAAGCGTCTGGTAAATGACTGATGTGGAAGAAATAGATTCTGAGGGGTTTTGCTGCATTTTAGAGCCAAGTTTCCTCTATGTAAAGAACTGTTTTGGAAGAATGGACTGTGCTTTTTATGCACTGTTTTGGTTTGTTTCATCTACCTCTCAGTTCTCTGTCAATTTGTCTCTATTTTTTTTAATTTTCATCACTTTCCACCAACCATGTTCCGATCTGTTTCTGTGGGTCTCGCTTTGTTAGCTCAATGACATATCATTGACTTGGCACAAATTCATGTATGCAGACACTAATAGACATTAATAAATATACGCATGATGTGTGTGTGTGTGTGCCTGTATGCATTTGTGTGTGCGTGCGTGCATGTGTGTGTGTGGAGAGAGAGAGATTCTGCATGTAGATTGAGGATAAGTGAACAACATCTGTCCTCTTTGGAACTCCTTGTGCCACCCACGCATGTATTTTCTTTGTCAGCAGGTCTGTTCTTCGCCAGTTTCCACATTTGACACTTAAATGTATGTGACTCTGGACAAACACCACTCCACTGCAAAAATGAAAAGACACCGAAAATGACTGAACAGAAACAACCAACTGAGGTTACTTACTAAGATTACTTAATGGTGACTACTTGTATACAACTAAGTCTTATTAAGGGAGGGATCATACATCTAACTCTTGCTTTGGAGAGGTGCTTGTTACCCTTTTTCAGCAGTGTTGTTATAAGTGTTTTAATACATTTAAGTGAAACATGTACTTTCTCATGCTTAAGCTACTTGAGAATTTTCCTGAGCTGAATGACACAGATTGGGTTTGTGATTTTCAACCAGTGAGCCATGGTACACCGTTGATGTAGAGGTCAATGTTAGCATCAGTGCTGTGCGACAGTGGCAGTTTGAGATCACAGCAAGACCTGCGAGGGATGCAACGGCACCGACTCCGCTGTGCTTGGTGTGTGGTGAGAAGCTATCGAATTGCGCCATGGTGCCAAGCAAGCTTAAACGCCATCTCCAAATGAAACACCCTTCCGTTCAAAACAAGCAGATGGACTATTTTGTACGCTTATGGAACAATGAGAAACAGGCAATTTTTTGGAGAAAAACCACAAGGTAAACAAGAGAGCCCTCAAAGCTAGCTACCTTGTTGTTAAGCTCGTAGTAAATCAAAAACGTTTTCTGTGGCAGAAACATTAACACTGCCAGCATGTAAAGCTTAACCAAGAGCTTTGTGTGTGTCTTTCTACCACTACTGTCAGGATATCCATTGTGTGTTCATCGAAACAGCCCCAGGTTTCACACTGAGTATAAAAACATTAAAACTATATTATTACCTGTATGTATTATATGTACTGTGTAAGTGTGTCACTTTGTTAGGTGGTGTGCCCCAGGATTTTGTAAATGTAAAAATGTGCCACGGCTCAAAAAAGGTTGGAAATAGCCTTTACTGTAAACATACTGACACCTGTGAATGAGGTAGAGATGAAGCTACAAGGGAAAAACTGGTTTGTCCATGAAATGCGAGCAAATGCCAGAGCCTTCAAAACTAAGCTGGTTTTATTTTCAAAGCAAATGTCAGATGAGTCTGATATGTACAGTTTACAAATGCGTTTTTTTTTTTATATGTATCGTATCTTGTGCTGACCAGGCCCGTCTGTCAAATTTTAAAAGTCAATGTGGCCCCTGAGCCAAAAAGTTTTCCCATCCCTGGCCTAGAAACAGTAACAATGACAAAGACAGGAGGCAGAGCTGGAGGCCGCATAGATGAAGATAAGGTTCTCTTTGGGAGTGATGAGGATGGATAAGATCAGGAATGAGTCTGTCAGAGGGACAGCAAATATTAGATGTTTTGGAGAGGTCAGAGATGTCAGACTGAGATGGTTCAGTCATGTACATAGGAGGGACAGTGAATATATTGATAACCGGATGCTGGAATTGGAGCTGCCAGGCAGGAGGTCCAGCAGAAGACCAAAGAGAAGATAAATGGACGTAGTGAATGAGGACGTGAAGTTAGATGATGTGAGAGAGGAGGTTACAGAGAATACGGTTAGATGGAGAAGGTTGATTTGCTGTAGCGACCCCTGAAGATAAAAGATGAAAGGAAAAGAAGAAGTAGAAGATTACATTGTGTGTATTTAAATGCTGTATATAGTTTTTAAAATGCAGAACATTGTAAAGATGCACACAAAATATGCAACTTATTTTACAGAAAGTAAAAACATTATAAAACAACTGTATCTGCAAATGGACTTTGTAACTTTTCATCTGAAAACAGTAGAAACTTATGAAATGAATGAAGTGGCACAGATATAACCTCCTGTATGTATTAATTTGATTTGAATATGATTGGATACTGACAACTTTTTCATTAGCTATTGTTCAATATGACCATGCCACTTTTCCACTAACATTCTTTAGATGGAATAAAAAAACAGACAAAAAAACAAACAAAACAAAACAAAACAAAATATTAATGCAAACAGATGGATCCCCAAGCACATTCATCCACCATATTGCTTCCATTAGGATATAGGGACAAAAATAAATACGTAGAAGTCTACATAAGATCCAAAACAAATATTTTCTGTACTTGTAATTTGAATCGATGATTTAATTGACATGTATGATTATGAATGGTTTTTTTTTTAATTATTTTCACCTGTATGCTTTTACACATGAAGCTCTAAGTAAAAGACAACGGATGAACAGCCGACAAGAAACCGTCACTGTTTAACATTCCGGATTTTCTGACATTTCTGGAATTTAACACGGTGAACTCAACAGTCAGACTGCGTATAATTCAACTGCTGGCCACTTTGCTAACTGCAGCCAGGCGGAGCGACACATCATTCATTGTCGACCAGTCCGGAGTGAAGGAGGGCAGAGAGGCGAGCCGTAAAGGCGAACAGATGTGAACCGGACGACGAAAAGAGAACAACCCTCGGTAAAGACGGAGAGCCTTTGTATCTGCTAACATGTGGCAACCCGCGTCGGAGCGACTACAGGTATGAAATGGCTGAATGTGAGAGGCTTGTTGTCGACGGGGGGCGATAAGTACATGGTTGAGCCGTGTTTCGGGTACTGAGAACCCCCCCCCCCCCTCCCGTTCGTCCTGCTTCGGTCAGCTTGCGGTTTTTTAGCTGTCGTGGACCTCCAGTCGTTTTTAAAACGAGTGAAACCTGTACTAGATGGTCAAACATTTTTTTTCTGTCACCTCTCTGTATCTGCGTGTCCGGCGTTACGGTAAAATCAACCATTTCACGTTACGCAAGCTGTGCAACATACCTATATGCTAGCTAAGGTACCGCTGGGGGTTTTCGTAATATTTAATCGAATGTAAGCATCAAGTAATCCACGGGTTACGTCAAAACCTTATTAGCAACAGATTGTGAAAATATAGGGCCTTTCTTCTCTACACATTTTCCCAGCACATCAAGTTGCTGTTATCTCCCCCTGTACACTGTACATTCCTCTGTGACATTTCAAGAAAAAAAAGTGTTATCTTCCGTCTGATACCTGTTTGGAAAGACATGGAAGAAAAAAACAAGTTAAAAAAACAAACTACCAAAGAAACACCGTTAATGACCCGTAGTTTGATATCCAGAGGCAAATACGTGCACCGAGCCTGGCTTCACGTCTCCCGCAGACATAATGCTCTCCAGATGTCGGCCTCTGGATCAGCTGCCAAGTGAACTTGCACAATCCCCTCTTCTGCCCAGACGTGAAGAAGATAGGATGAGGAATTATTTGTCCAATGTGATGTGGGGTTCGAAGCCGCTGTAAATTAAACCTTAAGTCGCAGAACTGCATGATTGCCTGACGCTTCATGTTCGTGAATAATCCAAACTGTGGCTGGTTGCGACCGACATCGAAACTCGTGTTGCTTAGCAACTGCTTTCTCCGGCTGTCAGCTAGCGGATATAACTCATTGATCAGCTGACTATTGATCGTTGGCTTCTTTGAAACATACTTGCACAAGCGTGTAATAATGAATTCCTTAAGTGTCTTAAAATCTGAAAATAAGGTTAACAGCATGTGTGCGAGACAATCATTCAATCAGTCATACATTTGGCTCTCTTTACCGTTACCAAAAGAAACACATGCATGCATACACATTAAAAGTATCACTGGACCATTTGAAACCTACACTTCAAAAGTAAAATGTTTAGATGTTTAGATATTAAAAAAAAATGTTTTTTTTTCAAGAAAAATTATGTAACTGCATACTTTCATACATACATGGGACTCATGTACATACTCGTTGCAAGATAAGGTCAAAGTCCTCCATCTTCATGTATAACATGTTGATACAATGTCATAAGAGTAAATAGGAAAGTAGTTCGACAATAAGTAAGAGGAAATGCAAATAGACCAAGAATATACACACACACATATATATATATATATATATATATATATATGATACTGCATGTATGAAAAAGATTTGGATGGTAAGTGCTGTGCTGATTTTCAGTTTGCAACCGTTTCTCCAGAAACTTATTTTTGATAGACATCTAGAATTTTTTTTTAAACAGCAACCATCTACCACCCTGTGGGTTCATGGCCTGCAGGGAGAGATGTAAGAGCAGGTTCCCGTTCAGTTCATTTTGGAGACACAGGTGACACCTGTGGCTTTTGGTTCCTGGGTTAGTAATCAGGTTCATGAAAAGGAGTGAGCAAGAGAGAGGTATGACGAAGCATGTTCGCAGGTTCAAATTGTTGGATGGTCAGCATTGACAAGGATGGCAGAAAAACAATATGCCTAAAATAAACCTGAGCGGTGTTTTGATTCTCAAGTTCTATAATAGGCATGGATTTACCATGAGTACCATGAGTGTCAATGTACCACAATGTAGTTTTGAGCTTGATTAAGTATCTGGAAATTCTGCCTAGCAAACTCAGAGAGGAGTGTTGGTGAAGGAGGAAGGTTATTCATAGGAGTCTGTTTGCAAATTCTTCTACTCACACCTCTTAAGGAATTTATTCTGAATTCCAGTTGAGGTCAGGAACATGAATGATCTATGATAAGTACCTCCATTATCAAAGTGACTTCCCACAGCTGTGGACAGAAGTTTATCGTCCTTGTTTTGGTGGCAACATGAGAAATGTTTTGGTGGACTTGAGTAGAGAAGGAGATAAAACCTGTTGACTGTTACTGGAGACATGGTTGGCTGCTGGAAGGAGAACTCTGGGGGACTCAGGAGTCACTAAAAGCAAATCAGGATCCATTTAGTTTCATAGTTCCACTTCTGTGGAATTGTCTAACAAAAATGTGATCTGGGACGGGGGGGGGGGGGGGGGGCAATGTTTAAGAATAGACTCATCCTATCCCATTTGCACGCATGTCTGATCATAAATGCATAATGCTTATCCTTATCTTCTCCAGAGTCGGTGGATTCTCTCACTTCACAGAATACGTACCAAGTGGCTTGGCTTGATATACTGCAGTTGTCTCGCTAGTCATCTATTTTCATCATGAATTTTAGTTGTTATGATATCATTTCAGAAGTTATCCATGTAACTGTTAGTGATCCTGGTAGTAGTAGGTATAGATCCATGTGCATTTGTGTCTGTTCTACCCAAACCCTGCACACACCCTACTATGATTATGACACTCAGGCTCTCTATTTCTCTTTCCTCCTCTCTCTTTTTTGCTGTTTCCCCCTTTCTTTCTCTCTCTATATAAATATCTTGCCTGACCTGGCTGCCCACATTATAAATGAAGTCTTGCTTGATTTGATACAACCTGAGTTATAGGGAGGAGGGAGAGCTCTGGTGAACCCTCATCCATCTTTCAGGGGGAGGTTACCAAGCTAGTCAGTAACCTTCTCAGTGGCAAGGCTCCGGGTATAGATTAGATCAGGGGTGGGCAAACTATGGCCCGCGGGCCACATCAATCCCGCTGGTCTTTTTAATCTGGCCTGCCAAAGAATGGTACAGAATTCATACTTGATGTCAATGATTGAATGTTTGGATCAATGAATGTGGGAGCTCAAACAGGAGATTATTTCATTTTTGGGGCTACTTGAGAATTTTCCTGAGCTGAATGACACAGATCGGGTTTGTGATTTAGCCCAGCGATTTTCAACCAGTGTGCCGGGAGAGATCACTGAGTGTCACGTCTGTGATGCGATGATGTAGAGGTCAATGTTAGTGTTAGTGCCGTGCGACATTGGCAGTTTGGGATCACAGCAAGACTTGCGAGGGATGCAACGGCACAGACTCCGCTGTGCTTGGTGTGTGGTGAGAAGCTATCCAATAGCGCCATGGTGCCAAGCAAGCTGAAACGCCATCTCCAAACGAAACAAGCAGATGGACTATTTTGTACGCTTATGTAACAATGAGAAACAGGCAATTTTTTGGAGAAAAATCACAAGGTAAACAAGAGAGCCCTCAAAGCTAGCTACCTAGTTGCTAAGCTCGTAGGTAAATCAAAAAAGTCCCACACTGTGGCAGAAACATTAATGCTCTATTAAGCTCTATTAAAACATTAATAGAGCTTCGTGTATGTCTTTCTACCACTACTGCCAGGATATTCATTGTGTGTTCATCGAAACAGCCCCAAATTTCACACTGATTATTAACACATTAAAACTGTATTATTACATTAAAACTATATTATTACATGTAATATGTATAGTTATAAATACATTAAAACTATATCATTACCTATATATATTATATGTACTGTGTTAGTGTGTCATTTTGTTTGGTGATGTGCCCCAGGATTTTGTAAATGTGAAAAATGTGCCGCGGCTCAAAAAAGGTTGGAAATAGCCTTTACTGTAAACATACTGACAAACGTGAATGAGGTAGACATGAAGCTACAAGGGAAAAACTGGTTTGTCCATGAAATACAAGCAAATGCCAGAACCTTCAAAACCAAGTTGGTTTTATTTTCAAAGCAAATGTCAGATGAGTCTGATGTACAGTTTACAAATCCGTTTTTTTTTTTTTTATATATATATCGTATCTTGTGCTGACCAGGCCCGCCTGTCAAATCTTAAGTCAATGTGGCCCCTGAGCCAAAAAGTTTTCCCATCCCAGGATTAGATCCTAACGACCTCGGACTTTGTTTAGTTGTCGTGGCTTGCCATTTAAGTTAAAAATGTTGTTTGGGAACAAAGTGGAGACAGTGGAAGACTAGGAAGCCGGCCCCAGTTTTGACTGGGTGACTGGGTTACTGGAGGGTGTGCTGTAGCTACAGGGGATCACACAGCTTAGTGTTCAGGAGAAAGCTTACACCAGGGCACTGAAAAGGACATCCTGGCTGATTGCTAAACCTTTGATTCAGCTGGAAAATGTGGATTCTGTCCAGGCCATGTAACAGTTGACCAACATTTTACTTTCACTTATTTCGTGTTTTTTTCAGGAAGTATGTTCGTCCTTTTTATTTTTACTTGCTGGGCCTGGGAAAGGGGTACAGCTAAATAGTAGGATTCTGTGGGTGACAGTCAGAGAATATGGGTCTGTAGGGTAATTGTTATAAGCCATCAAATTTCTGCACAAATCCTGTCTGCTGATGTTTTCAACACAACATCAAAAGTTTTCTTAGTGTTCGATTCTTTTTTGTGTCTGATTTTGTTCATTGTTTTGTATGAACATGATTTGTAGACAAAGTCAGTAGGAGAAGAATGTCCAGCATGTTGACCACAGGATTGCTTCACTACTTTTTGCAGACTATGTGGTCTTGTTGACTCTTCTCTATATGATCTCCAGTCAGCCCTGGGGGCGGGGTTGCAGGAATGTGTCAAGTTGTCATGATGCAGCTACTCCAAATCAGATGCAATGGTACTGCTCTCAAAATCAGTGGACGATCCCCATCAGGTCAGAATGATACTCTCAATGGCTTATTTGAGGGTAGGTTCAAATGACTTACTTGGGTGTAGGTTTACAGATAAGGTAAGGATGGGGTATGAGTTGAATAGGTGGATTGGTGTGGCACCAACAGTGATATGAGTTTGTTCTGGTGAAGCGAGAATCCTTCATTTAGGTTCTCAAACTACATTTTTGTTTGTTTTAATTTTCACCTTTTTCCCCATCTTTTTGGTTATGACTAAGAGAAAGAGGTCTTGGGTGAAAGCAGGTGGAATGAGTGTTGTCTGCAAAAATAGCTGTAATTAGTTTTAAAGGAAGGTTGACAAGCGAAGACTTCTCAAGGGAATTCAAAGAAGACCACCTTGGGGTGCATCCAGAAGTGCTAGCATTGCTGGTGAAGTGCTGGGTACAGGGCTGTCACACTCTGTCTGCTATCAATGCAATCTGACTGTAGAATGGGATGATGAAGATGAAGCAGCTCTTGCCAGCAGTGCCACAATGCAGACTATCTATCTATCTATCTATCTATCTATCTATCTATCTATCTATCTATCTATCTATCTATCTATCTATCTATCTATCTATCTATCTATCTATCTATCTATCTATCTATCTATCTATCTATCTGTCTATCTATCTATCTATCTGTCTATCTGTCTGTCTGTCTGTCTGTCTGTCTGCCTGCCTGCCTGCCTGCCTGCCTGCCTGCCTGCCTGCCTGCCTGCCTGCTTGCCTGTCCGTCTGTCCGTCTGTCTTGTGAAAATCTTCATGCTGAACTCAGACTTCTTCACTTGAAGATGTTTCAACCGTCCAAGAGGCATCTTCAGTTCTGTCTGTTTGCCTGTCTGTCCATGTGTCTGCCCATCTGTCTGTCCGTCTGACGGTCTGTCTGACTGTCTGTCCATCTGTTGATGACCCAATTTCATTTGAGAATGGGGAGAATGTGCTTTACAATTAATATTTGATACCTGAAAATAATCTGCGTGATGTGAAACCACATGACAAAAGAAGGAAGAGCAGGTCTCAAAGAAAACTATTGGGCAACATTATGGCTTTGAATGAAGGAAAAGAAAGAAGCCTCTCAATTGTTTTCAGTGGTTTTTAAACCATTTGTATAGACTTAACTTTCATCTTCTGGACTAGACTCACTTTGCTTCTGAGTGCCACAGTGACACCACCCCAGCCATCTAGTACATTTACGCACCCCATTTTTTGGCTATTGAAGTGGGTTGCCCAGTTATTTTTGTCACATACTGTGCGTATGAATGCATGTGTGTTTTTCCTGATGGAATACCTGCATTGAGCGTTTATGACCTGTAACAAGGCACACAGGCTGCAGATCAATTTTTCATAATAAAACAATTTAAAGAAAAATTTTTATCATGCTCATCCAAGTTTAGTGCTCGTTGCAAAGATGTGCATTTTTGTATATTCCTAGCAAGCTCCACTACTCAGAGACTGGATTTTGAGTAATGTCGTACTAATCCATAAACTTGAGGTGTTCTTGACTTCAAGCAAGGCTGATGTTAATCAGGCTTTTTTCTTGTCTTCCAGAGTGTTGTATTGTATTCTTTGAACGGCTACAACATTATAATTAAGATACTAATATAAAGAATAAATGGGATTTGTACATAAGTGGTCTCATTTTCCTTCTATGGTTGTGTTTGGTCAACTGTGACAGTTAAGTTTCTGCAACAATGTATCGTTGTCTACATGATGAAAAAGGGGAATGCATCAAGTTTCTCTGCACATGTTCAAGCCAGCATGTACTAATTGAACAAAACAACGGTTATATACTTTTAAGTTTTGGCTTAAAGGCAATGAAACTGCACATTAAGAATAATTACAATCCAGCTTATTTTAAAGCTTGACCCAAAAAGGGAATTGAAAATCATGTCTTAGCCTCTGTTGCATTCATTATTGTTTTAATCTCACCTTATGACTCAGCCTCTTTAAGGAAAAATGTCAGCTGTAGTCTTTTTATTCAGTCATGACTCATGCCTGGAAAATTCAGTAGCATTTGGTTCACAGGTGCTTTCAGATGTGCAAATGAAAGGTTCTCCTCCAGTATAACAGTATGAAGAGGATTGAACCATTCTTGCGGCTTAAATTAGCAGAAGGCCATAGAGTAGTTTATTCTCGTGCTTGTCACCATGACATTATTCAGTAATCTTAAATTTAATTTACTCAATGACATTATCCATTGCAATAGCAGTACAGATATTATTGAACACAAGAAATAATGTAGTCAGAAGATACAACATGAGTAAGTGCTCAAGAGTTGAAAGCTCAAGTTGATTGGGGTTTTATGGAGCTTAGAATGTCTGGTAGGTGACTGATCTATATTCTGCAAGAGGTGTTCTGTTTTCATTCAGTTTGAAATGCTTTCATTTAATTCTTATGCTGTCTTATGTCGCCATGCCAACACGTGTTATCTTCCTGCATTTTTTTTGTCTTTTTTGTTAATCTCAGACAGGAACAAGAGATGTGGAAGAAATAGATTCTGAGGGGTTTTGCTGGATTGACAACCAAGTTTCCGCTATGTAAAGAACTATTTTGGAATAAGGGACTGTGCTTTTTATGCACTGTTTTGGTTTGTTTCATCTACCTCTCAGTTCTCTGTCAATTTATCTCTATTTTTTAATTTAATGTACTTTCCACCAACCATGTTCTGAACCGTTTCTGTGGCTCTAGCTTTGTTAGCTCAATGACATATCATCAATTTGGCTCAAATCCATGTATGCAGACACTCATAGACATTAATAAATATACACATGATGTGTGTGTGTGTGTGTGTGTGTGTGTGTGTGTGTGTGTGTGTGTGTGTGTGTGTGTGTGTGTGTGTGCGTGTGTGTATGCATTTGTGTGTGCGTGCGTGCATGTGTGTTTGTCGAGAGAGAGAGATTCTGCATGTAGATTAAGGATAAGTGAACAACATCTGTCCTCTTTGGAACTCCTTGTGCCACCCACGCATGTATTTTCCTTCGTCAGCAGGTCTTTCCTTTCCTTGTCAGCAGGCCAGTTTCCACATTTGACACTTAAATGTATGTGACTCTGGACAAACACCACTCCACTGCACAAATGAAAAGACACCGAAAATGACTGAACAGAAACAACCAACTGAGGTTATCGCTGTTCAGTTGTTTTTGTACTCTCGTCCTTCTATGTCTGTTTTGTCCAAGATTACTTTATGGTGACTACTTGTATACAACTAAGTCTTATTAAGGGAAGGATCATACATCTAACTGTTGCTTTGGAGAGGTGCTTGTTACCCTTTTTCAGCAGTGTTGTTATAAGTGCTTTAATAAATTGACAGTAAAACATGTACTTTCTCATGCTTACACTACTTTTTGATGTTAATCATCAGGGACAATAGTTAGATCAAGACTTTACAGAAATCTGTTACTGTGACATAACGATAAGGTGGTCACACAATGCAGCCTCAGGGTGGCACTGGCCGTTGTCTCCCGGAGCTAGCCTCAGGGTGGGCACAGGCCAGTGTCTCCCTGAGCCAGTCCCAAGCCTGGATAAATACAGAGGGTTGTGTCAGGAAGGGCATTCAGCGTAAAACTTTTGCCTAAATTAAACATGTAAATCAAACATAATAACCAGATCATACTTGATCGGTAGAGGCTCGGGTTAACAACGACTGGCAGTGGTACTGATGACCTACAGGGAACCAATGGCTACTGTAGGTCAGAAAAGGAGGGGAGCAAGGCGTGTTTGGAAGCACAGAGAGAAGAGGAAAGGCAAGAGTCTGGGACTGGTGGTTGGGACTTTGAATATTGGGACTATGAATGGAAAAGGTAGATAGTTGGTCGACATGATGCAGAGAAGGAAAGTGTATATACTGTGTGTCCAGGAGACCAGGTGGAAAGGTAGTAAGGCTAGAAGCTTAGGAGCATGCTTTAAGTTTTACTGTCATGGTACTGACAATAAGAGAAATGGAGCAGGAGTTATCTTTAAGGAGGAGTTTGAAGGAGACAGGAACATAGGGTAACTTATAAGAGCGGAGGTAAGAGCACGCAGGTAGACTACATCTTGTATAGATAAAGTAACCTGAGAGAGATCAGCGACTGCTAAGTAATTGTAGGTGAGAGTGTCGCCAGACATCATAGGGTGGTGGTTTGTAGAATGACTCTGGTGACAAGGGCCAGGAGTCACCCCACAGCGCCCAGAACCTCCACGCTCAGGAAGCACAAGCGCCAGACACCCCACAACAGCAAAAACGGGTCAAGTGGCCTCCAGCCAGCAAAACGAGTGAGTGGCAGAGGTTCGATGACGATCTGGATGGTATTCTGGAAGCCACAATGAAAGGAGGGGCTGACAGGAAACTCCAGATAATGGCCACCATGGTCATCAGCCTAGCCACAGAAAGGTTCGGTACAGAGGAGAGGCGTGCTGCTGCAATCCCCTACTCTAAGAATCGCAGGGTAGAGAGAATATCACAGCTGCGTTGTGAACTCAGGGACTTGAAGAAGCAGTTCTCGGTTGCAAGCAAGGACCTGAGACCGGGGCTGGCGGAAAATTCGCGGCGTCCTGAGGAAAAAGCTGGTCACCCTTAGAAGAGCTGAGTGGCATAGGAGGCGGGCTAAGGAAAGAGCCAAAAGGTGCGCAGCCTTCCTAGCAAACCCCTTTGGGTTCACCAAACAGCTGCTAGGTCAGAAGCGCAGCGGCCACGAAAGAGGAGGTAGATACCTACCTTCATGAAACATACAGCGACGCAGCGAGGGAGGAGGACCTAGGAGAATGCAGAGAGCTGATCAAGCCACCTGAACCAGCTTGTGAGTTTAACACCAAAGCCCCCACCTGGAAAGAAATTCAGACTGTGGTCAAGAATGCAAGGAACAACTCAGCACCTGGACCCAATGGAGTCCCATACCTGCTTTACAAGAGGTGCCCCAAGCTCCTCCAGCGCCGGGGGAAAATCATAAGGGTGATCTGGAGGAGGGGGGAGGTTGCCCATCAATGGAGATCTGCAGAAGGGGTGTGGATCCCAAAGGAAGAGAAGTCTATCACCATTGAGCAGTTGCGAACCATTTCACTGCTCAATGTCGAGGGAAAGATATTTTTCAGTATCCTCTCCCGCTGACTGTCCGACTATCTTCTCCAGAATCAATACATCGATCCGTCTGTGCAAAAGGGTGGGATTCCAGGAGTACCAGGATGCCTGGAACACAGTGGGGTAGTGACACAGCTGATAAGGGAGGCTCGAGAGGGGAAAGGGAACCTATCTGTGCTTTGGCTTGACCTAGCTAATGCATATGGCTCCATACCCCACAAGCTGGTGGAAGTGGCATTGGAACGTCACCACGTCCCATGTAACATCAAGGCCTTAATCATGGACTACTATAACAGCTTTTACCTGAGATTTTCCTCTGGAACAGTCACATCAGAGCGGCACCAGCTAGAGAAAGGGATAATCACTGGATGTACCATTTCAGTGATACTCTTTGCCTTGGCTTTGAACATGTTAGTCAATTCCGCAGAGGGCCCACAACCAAGTCCGGGATCCGTCAACCCCCCAGCAGAGCATTTATGGACGACCTGACGGTAACAACTGCGTCAGTTCCAGGATGCAGATGGATCCTCCAGGGCTTGGAGAAGCTCACCACCTGGGCACGCATGCACTTCAAGCTGGAGAAATCCAGGTCTCTAGTCCTGAAAGGTGGAAGGGTGACCGACCGGTTCCGCTTCTCACTAGGAGGGTCCCAGATCCCATCAGTCACGGAGAAACCTGTGAAAAGCCTTGGCAAGATCTTTGACTGCTCCCTGAAGGATACAGCCTCTATCAGGGCTACCAACAATCAGCTGGAAGTCTGGCTAACAGCAGTGGACAAGTCAGGTCTCCTGGGGAAGTTCAAGGCATGGATGTACCAGCACCGTATTCTCCCCAGGATACTGTGGCCCTTGGTTGTCTATGAATTTCCGATATCCACCGTGGAAGGGTTTGAGCGGAGGGTCAGCAGTCATCTCCGGCACTGGTTGGGGCTTCCCCGGAGTCTCAGCAGCATTGCCCTTTATGGCAATAAAAACAAGCTGACCCTACCAACCAATAGCCTTACTGAGGAGTTCAAGGTCACCAGGGCAAGGGAGGTTCTCCAGTACAGGGAATCAAAGGACCCAAAGGTTGCTCAAGCTGGCATCGTGGTGAGGACAGGCAGAAGGTGGAAGGCGCATGAGGCGGTGGACCAGGCAGAAGCTCGGTTGTTCCACAAGGAGCTTGTTGGTTCCGTGGCAACTGGTCGGGCAGGCCTGGGAACTATTCCGACAACGCACCTCAGGAAGCGCAAGGGCAAGGAAAGGCGGGACCAGGTCCAACTCGAAGTGCGGGCTGGTGTCGAAGAACAGCGTGCGAGCCAGTGGGTCGGGCTAAGGCAGCAAGGTGCATGGACTTGATGGGAGGAGGCCATGGACAGGAAGATCTCGTGGACGGAGTTGTGGAAGGCTGAACCAGTCCGTATAAAATTCCTCATCCAGTCGGTCTATGATGTCTTGCCCAGCCCATCAAACCTCTTTCTTTGGGGCAAAGTTGAAACTCCATCATGCACATTGTACCAGGGAAGGGGAACTCTGGAGCACATCCTCAGCAGCTGTCCGAAAGCACTTGGAGAAGGCCGCTATCGCTGGCGCCATGACCAGGTGCTTAAGGCAATTGCTGAGTCCATCCACTCTGCCATTGACTACAGCAAGCGCTTCCAGCCACAGAGGCAGGGTGTGACATTCATCAGAGCCGGCGCACAACCTCCTCCCCAACCAAAGACCCAAACAGGACTTCTGGGAACTGCAAAGGACTGGCAGCTAAGGGTAGACCTCTGCAAACAGCTGAGGTTCCCTGAGGACATCGGAGAAACCCACCTAAGACCAGACATCGTCCTACATTCAGAGCCCTCCAAGCAGGTCATCATGCTAGAGCTGACTGTGCCCTGGGAGGAGAGAATGGAGGAAGCCAGCAGAAGAAAAGAGGAAAAGTATGCTGAGCTGGTGGAAGACTGCCACATCAGGGGGTGGCATGCACAATGCTTGCCCATTGAGGTCGGGGGAAGGGGCTTTGCAGGGAAGTCTCTATGCAAGGCCTACAGTCTCCTGGGCATCACAGGGGCACGCAAAAGGAGAGCCATCTGTTCAGCGTCAGAGGCCGCTGAGAAGGCATCCAGATGGCTCTGGATCCAGAGGGACAAAGAGTGGATGAGAGCTTCTTGGACACAGGTTGGGAACTAATCACTCCTGGCCGGGTCGCCTGGGTGAGGGGGTCTGAAGTTGAAAGACCCGAAACCCCCCGTGACCCCAGGTACTATCACTGACGATGTGTCCAAGAAACTGCATCACAAGATTTATCCTAAAACTGTGACAAGGAAGATCAAGAGGCCAAAGGCAGAGCAGAGGACAAAGTGGTGGACGCTGAAAGGAGAGAAGTGTTGTATGGTTTTCAGGGAGGAGTTAAGAAAGGCTCTGGGTCAGTGGCTCAGTGAGAGCTTTCAGATGATTGGACAAGTCCAGCTAGTGCAAATAGGGAGACAGGTAGGGGAGTACTTGTTGTGTCATCTGGAAGGAAAGTATATAAGGAGACTTTGTGGTGGAATAAGGAAGTGCAGGAACACAGAGAAAGGCGGTTAAGCAAAGAAGAAGTGGGACATTGAGAGAACTGAAGAGAACAGATTGGAGTAGAGGGAGATATAATTTAAGGTAAAGACAGAGGTAGCAAAGGCAAAATGAAAGGTGTACGATGCCTTGTATGTTTGGTTTGACAATAAGGAAGAAGAGAATGATCTGGCGAATCAGAGAAATAACAATATACAACATTCCAGGTGATTAAGGATCGGGAGGGAAATGTATTGCCAGATGCTTGAAGAGTAATGGGAAAATGGAAAGAAGACTTTGAAGAGCTGATGAATGTGGAAAATGAAAGAGAGGCAAGGATAGAAGAGCTTACTATTGTAGACCACAAAGTAACAGAGATTATTAAAAGTGAAGTGAGGAAGACATTGAACAGGATGAAGAGTGGAAAGGCAGTGGGTCCTGATGATATACCTGTGGAGGTGTGGAAGTGTCTAGGAGAGGCAGCAGTAGAGATTCTGGAAACTAGACTTAGAGCAGAAGTCAGCATTTGGGAACAGCAGTATGGCTTCATGCCTAGAAAGATAACTACAGATGCAGTATTCGTTTTGAGAATACTAATAGAGATGTACAGCAAAGGTCAGGGGGAGCTGCCTCACACTTTTGTAGACTAGAAAAAGCATATGACAGGGTGCCAAGAGAGGAACTCCGGTATTGTATGAACCTGTATGCTAGCTGTGAGACAGTGGTGAGGTGTGCTGTAGGTGTGACAGAGAATTTCAAGGTGGAGGTGGGAATTCATCAGGGATCAGCTCTGAGCCCCCTCTTGATTGCAGTAGTGATGGACAGGCTGACAGATGAAGTTAGACAGGAATTTCCATGGACCATGATGTCTGCAGATGACATCGTAATCTGTAGTGAGTGCAGAGAACAGGTTTAGGAATTCGCAGGTGGAGGTATGCTCTGGAAAGGCGAGGAATGAAGATTAGTGGCAGCAAAACAGAATATATGTGTGTGAATTAGAGGAACCCAGGTAGAATGTTGAGACTACAGGGAGTGGAAATCAAGAAGTGAGAGGATTTCAAGTACTCTGGGTCTATCAGCCAGAATGAAAGGAAATGTGTGCGAGACAGTGGTGAGACCAGCGATGATGCATGCCCTAGAAACAGTTCCAATGATGAAAAGACAGGAGGCAGAGCAAGAGGTCGCAGAAATGAAGAAGCTAAGGTTCTCTTTGGGAGTGACCAGGATGGATAGGATCAGGAATGAGTCTATCAGAGGAACAGCACACGTTAGATGTTTTGGAGAGAAGGTCAGAGAATTCAGACTTAGATGGTTTGGTCATGTACAGAGGAGGGATTGTGAATATATTGGTAGACAGATACTGGCATTGGAGCTGCTAGGCAGGAGGTCTTGAGGAAGACCAAAGAAAATTTTATGGACATAGTGAGAGAGGATATGAAGGTAGTTGGTGTGAGAGAGGAGGATACAGAGAAAAGGGTTGGATGGAGAAGGTTGATTCGCTTTGATGACCCCTGAAGGGAAAAGCTGAAAGGAGAAGAAGAAGAAGATAAGGTGGTTACACAGCAATGGGCAGAATGATCTTAAATCATGATCAGGATAATTTCAAACATTACCTTTCTTCTGACTATCAATGATTGCCATCAAGTTCAACATGTAGTACAAAATAAAAGGTTTATTTATTACTAGTATTCAGTAGTTGCTGTAATGGACCAGTCGAGTTTGTATGTTTTTCCCTTATCTCCTTTGGTTTCCTCCCACAATCCAAAATCATGCAGAAGTTTAATTGGAGACCCCAAAATTGCCCAGATGTGTGAATGGTTGTACGTCTCTATATGTATGTAGCCCTGTGATCAACTGGCAAATGGTCTGGGGCAGTACCCTGCCTCGCCTAATGACAGCTAGGGTAGGCACTAGGATCCCAGCAGCCCCGAGTGCAGGATAAACAGTAGATAGTGAATGAATGAATCAATAGTATCTAGTGTTACACTCTTAGACTTGAATGTTAAAAATGTTACTTGACCAAGGCATTCTCTGGATACAGTTCCTCTGTATACAGTTCCACACATGTTTTACTTAAAGTCCATATAAGAATGTGTGAGTATATCTCTGAGGAGAAAAAAAAAAGATTTTGGGTTGTGATGGGGGCAGGGGATTTCACAGTTTGGCCTCAATGTTGAGCACTCTTGGTCAGGAATTGAAGATGGAAATCCTGGGAGAACTGAATGTTCATGTTATTGATAGGTTAAGATGGGGGAATATGTATACATGCGTGTACTGTATATTCCACACTATAAGGCACAAAGGATTCTAAAGGCGCATTTTCAATGAATGGCCTATTTAAAAAAAAAAAAAAAAATCATTTATAAGGCGCGCCGCATTATAAGGCGCATAAAATAGAAGCTACAGTAGTGGCTGGCGTTGCGTTATGCAACCACTAAATGGAGCTGCTCTAAAGGGAATGTCAACAAAACAGTCAGATAAGTCAGTCAAACTTTATTAATAGAATACAAACCAACGTTCTGACAACTCCGTTCACTTTCAAAACAAGTTAGAGCATTCACAATACGGCACCGTACATACAGTCGCTCCGATCAGTATTTGTGCCGCCTTCATTCAAACAATGTATTTCCAACCCAACTCACAGTTCAAAGCGTTTCATAAAATGAAAGCACCAAGAAATACGGCCTCTAAATTCATTGATGTAAGCATGTTTGTCCTCTAACTGTTGCCATCTTGCTTTGTTCCCTCAGAAACTCTGTTTAGTCTTCCTTACTTGGCGCAGGTCATCTTGTTGCTTCCTCCACTTCCGCACCATTGATTCGTTAATGTTGAATTCTCAACATGTTCTACTGCGTGACTGAATGCCTTGAGTTTAAACTCTGCGTCGTAAGCATGTTACTTGAAAGGAGCTGTTTTGGGATCTTTACACACACGCACACACACACACACACACACACACACACACACACACACACACACAGACACACACATACACACACAAACAAATGGAAAAGAAAATGCACGCTTCGCGCAGTCTTATATCCCAGCATGCACCGCGCGCTACTTCTTCTATGGGAGAAAATGGAGTCGGCGGCTGCTTCCTGTAGGTATGATACCTCTTGCGGCTCAATATTGATCCATATATAAGGCGCACCGGTTTATAAGGCGTATTGTCGGTTTTTTAGAAGATTGAAGACATTTAGGTACGCGTCATAGTGGAGAAAATTCAGTACATGCAAGCACAGCTGCTTAAAAAGCTGAAATGGCTGCTATTGTAAATTGTTAATCTTGAATCATGAACCCTCAGCATTATACACAGTTTGATTTTTTTTTTTGCACATTTGGTGCAATTTAGCCAGAATTTCTAGTAGATCTAAAGAACACCCCCCTAGGGAGTTTGTATTTGCATTTGAGGACAGCAATTGAACCCACTTATGGACCAAAGGAATTCTGTGATTTAATAAAGGGTGAGTGTTGTCTCACGATGTGTCATATGTTAACTTAAAATAACTTCAGGAGTTGTCCTATTTCCTGACTGATGAATAATTTAAGTTGTAATTGATCCTTCCAGGTTCCAACATACTTTTGTGAAGTTTAGATGTTATCTATATTGAGGATTCGGCAAAGCAATATTAGTTTTGTTGATACTCTGTAGTTTCGCATCCATATCATATTAAGAGTTGCACTGACAGCTGGTATAGGCTCCAGCTGCCTGCCACCCTGAGTACAGGATGATATGGATGAATGGACAAGTAAATTAATAAGTGAATTAATTAATTAATCAATTCGTCTTTTAGGTCCTGAACACCCTTTGGGTGTCTTCCCTGACTTTATGAGCAGTCACTCATATCGACTTTTTATGGAACTTACTGGGCAGATTTTGAGGGAAATTATTATTTCAAGAAATTTCCTTAACAATTTTGATAGGAATATTTGATTGCCAACATTTGATTCATGTTTTGCAAATTTGTATATGATAATATACAGTATAATGGTTGTTATCTGGGTTTATTAGTGGACATTGTGGAATGAATTTTCCTGTGCAATGGAAATGCAGTGGAAAATCCACTTTCTGGCTTATTTTTAGGAAGGCTATTTACAATAAATTCATTAAATTTTATTTTGAAAATACTTAAATTAGTCATCTGAGGATGAATGCATGTTATTTTATCGATATCATGCAGTTCTTAGACAGGTCATAAATCCATCGAGGCATTACAATGCTATATCTGTATTTTGGCTAACTGTAAGGTCATTTACTCACGAAGGTACATCCAAGAGGGGCCTGTTAAGTTATTGTGAGGAAAATTGCTTCCAAAAAGTATTGTTGAAATTGCTAAAAATTACATGATACCTGAGTAAACTAGTTTTATGAGCCCAGTCTAAAATATTTCTAAAATGGTGCCTCACCTCTTAAGGAAATTCAGTATTTGTGCAATAGTGATAGTTCCTCACATACATGGAAACATTACCCTTTTAATAATCTGTATCTAGCAGTTACAAAAAGTTGTGCTACATATAATTTACCTTTTTGTTCTACTTGTTTCCTTTTTTTTCTGTGAAGTTCATATGCAGAAATATCCTGTAACTTTTGAGCAATCCCAAGAAATATGTTATATCTGTATCTGTCGCACTTCAGTAATTGGCTTTATCTATCGAGGTCAGTGACTATATAAAAGGCTCACTGATTTTTGCTACCTTTAGAACTGTCCTCTCTTCAGTGGGACAAGAAATCAACAGCTTAATCCCGACATAGTTTTTGAGGTTCCTTGTAATGACAGCCATTGTTTGTTAAAGCATTGACTAGACTTTTTGCTCCAACACTAGCCCTGGACTAACAGTTGAGTTTAGCAGCATCTTCATTGCATACAACTGCAAAATAAAAGAAGAATCAATAACAACAGCATTTTTGTGGAGAAGTTTTCTAAAAGAAGTGAAAATATTATTAATATAATCTCATTACAAATACAAAAGTGGATGTCTGCTCAGGAGTTTGTTGCTCCTGGTGGGGGGTGCAGGAGACCAGAGCCCCCCTCCCCCTGGTACTGTGGCCAGCCGCAGGAATGTAAGCTGCTGTCAGGAAGCTGTAAAGTGCTGACGCCGAGGTCAGCAAGCGTTTACACACATGTGGCTTTACTTTCACAACTACATGTTGCTTTTTCACTTTTTTCCCCTTCATGTACTCCTGGTTTTTCTTTCTCAAGCCTTATCTTCCTTTTGCAGAGCACTCTTGTCTTGCTGTCAACTTCTTTTCAAAAAGAGAAAATAACTGATTTTCAGCACTTGTGCCGATACCTCCATCGTTTGTTGTTGGGACTCTGGCTATTAAGTGATTTAACCTATAGCTCTTCAGTCTTTTTACTTGATTTTGATCTGTTCTTTTCTGTTTTGTGACTACAAGTGGTAGTCAATGTGGATGGAACTAATAATTTTGAAATCTTATTTGAATGTTATCATTCTGAAACAGATCCAAATATGAGTGGCCAACAAAATGAACAAATAAACAAACAAAACAAAAAAGTTTTATATCTGTTCAAATCGAAAATTGCCATCCAACAGGATAATGCAGAAAAGCCATGATATTGACAATTTATTTGACATACCGTGTCACCCAGAGGGTATTCATTCTAAACAATTTTAGAGTGATAATTCTAGAGCCCTTATAAACAATTCAGACAAAAATGGTTTCAGATGGAAACAAAATAACAATTTGACACTGTGGTGAAATTGATGTAACACAGATGTAGCATAGATGTGACACCGAGATGAAGTGGATGCAGAAAATAAACAGAAAATAAAGTATTAATGGCCTTGTGATCGACTGGCCACTGATTCAGGGTGTACCCCGCCTTTTGCCCAATAACAGCTGGGATGGGCTCCAGCCTCCCTGTGACCCTAAGTGCAGGATAAGCAGGAGATTATGGATGGATGGAAAAGTAAAGTATGATAGTTTTGTGGAAGAAGAGGAAATACCTTTATTGTCACATTCAGTTATACATACAGCACAACATCAGAAAATTTGACCACTGCATTTAATCTATCATGGATGAACCATGAGTAGAAGGCAGTTAATGAGCAGCACCAAGGGAGCTGTTAGGGCTTCAGGGTCTTGCTCAAAAACACTTCCACTCACTAGGAGGAGCACAGAAATCAAACCAGGAATGTTCGGTCCAAGGCCAATGGCTTTAACCCCCAGATCCATGATGCTTGGAGCCACGCTGCCCCTCCAGTACAAATCAAGCATTGGCTTGTGGTTTGAATACACTTGACTAAAAACTACTTAAATATCATTAGTGGTCATGAAAGATTTACACATTCCTACCACCAATTATACAAAGAAGATTTTTATCCAATGTTAATCTCAAAGGCATACACTAATTTGTACTTGCAAAAAAGCTTAACAAGTGCTGAGGCACTCATAAGCACATTTGCGATGTCTTCTCTTTTGACAATGCCTTGCAAATTTTCATTTATTTTTTTGAATGTAGTATGTCATTCTCGGGACCTATTTTAATATTTAATAAATAATTTTTTTTTGTGATTTTAGGTTTATCATTTTAAATAAATTATGATTGAGTAATTTTGGATTTGCAGGTATGCTTTAATTTTTCAATGCAGCATCCCATTATTTAAAACAAAAAATTCAATGTTATGTTATGTTATGAATTAACCTTTTTTCATTATTTCCTCTAAAATCTTCAAAACATCAAGGATCTGTTTGACCTGAATGGGGCCAAAGATTCAAGTACATCCAAATTCAAAAAAAAAAAACATCTTTCTTCCCTAGGGGCAATTACAATGCAAAAGAAAAAAACAAAACAACATAATTTTCACGATATGATAAAATTAGCAATGCTTCTCTGGATTGATCATCCACAGCCTTATTTTAGTCTGTATAATAAAGCCAGATATCTAGCTTAATGATCTGTTTTAAGTATAATTTTGATATTCAATAGCACTTATTTATAATACATTACAACAAGAATTTTTGAAATTTTATTCAGTCTTTGTGATCTTTGCCATCACATCTGAATACAACAAAGGTGTGTGAAATAGTCCCACTGTTAAATAAATAAAGAAACAAAGCTTTTGCTTTACATTCAAACTTTGTTTCAGCTCAATAGAGGTCATCTAATGAAGCTGCAAAGACAATTCTGTATGATAGAGAAATTGCCGTAAAGAAACAACAAAAAAAAGGTTAGTCAACGTGCATGCAACTCAGCTTGAATGCCGTATTGTAACCTCTCTTTCTGTTTATTTGTGAAACTCCTGATTTCATTTCTACTTGGTTGTCTCAAGATTTTCAATGAGCTAGATAAATCTAAAAGGCCAGAGTGAGCATATTGTTCTGTAACCCTTAAGGAAACATTGGCTATAGTCGTCGAAGAACCTGTTCTAATGGCAGTGACTGTTGTGTACCAAGGAACAGGTCCCATAACACAAAGTCTTGGTGTCCTTGACATTATTATTTTACATTCTTCTAATACTATAGCAATTTTATTAATCCTAAAGTAGCATTTTCTTTTCTTCAGCAATTTCTCTGCAATGCTCGTGAGACAGTCTTTCTCATGTTTTAATTTATCATAGGTACGACTCTGAATTCATTTTCAAAACTGATGTATTACAGATTAATAGTAATATCAGTGTGTTTCAATGTGTTGAAAACAAGACCACACCAACAACAACAAAAAAGTAATTCATACTGTTAATTGATGAAAAGATGATTAACTAGACTGTCTCTACATGTAAGCATTACAGTAATTAAAAGCTATAAGAAACACAATCAAGTTGGGAAAAGTTTGTTAAACTATTCTTTGTTACAGTAAACAAGGAAATCTTAGCTTATGAACTGAAGGATTCCACCTTTCTGCCACAAAATAGATGCTCAAATTAAGCAGCTTATATTTTTCTCCTTCTCTATCAGCACTTTCAGAGTATGCTGAAGACAAAGCTAAATGTGCTGACGCTGAGGAAGGAGCCATTGCCCACGGTGATCTTTCATGAACCAGAGGCCATTGAGCTTTGCTCCACTGCACCACTAACAAAGAACCGGACCCATGCTGGTTACAAGGTAATCTTTAATGAGACTTTTAATCCCTAAATCCAGTCCTGTTCCTGACCGATAATTCTCTTTCTTCACCCATAAGCTAAGAGTCTTTCGATTTTCCATGGCAGACACAAGTTTTATTCATTTCCATTGTGTGCTCCCCTGTGTATGTTTGATATTTTTGTATCTGACTCGCATTTTGAATATTTGTGTTATTGTCTTGTAACTCTGCCACGTCTGAGGATGTTTCTTGGCACTCTACACCCTAGAACCCCCCCACTTACTGTACCCCTAGCTTAATGTCTTCATCTTGGGCAGCTACTATGTATAGCCACCATTCAAAGTAAAATATAAAACTATGGCAATTGATTGAAAAAAATATGGAAGCTGTTAGTGGGATGTTGAGACTTAGTAACAATCTGAAAAGGTGATTGAAGAAAAAAAATCAAATTTTCTTTATTTTGTCTGACTTATTCAGATAATAAACACATTAATTTTATGTATAGTTTTCAAATAAATTCATGTCTGTGTCTTTTAGTATGGATGTGGTTCTTTTCCTCCTCAACCTGGTTCTGCAAAGTGACAAGATGTAGTTTACAAAACGATGAGCTTTTTGTGTTGCAGCCTATTCTTGTGTCACTGTCTAAGAAAAGGAAAACAAGCAGATTACAGATTAAAATAGCAGCCTCCATTTTTGTATACCCTTGTATTCTTTGCATATAAGCTAGACTGTCACTACCACAGTGTCTGCATAACCTAAGTGCAGAACAATATGGGTGTGTGACTAACAACCATGCTTTCTTTTTAAGTTGACATAATTATATGAGGTGGGCTAAAACAAAGCTTTGAAATGCCTGAAATGTTAAGGGCAAAAATTCCCTCTCAAAGTAATTGCCTAAAACACAAACTTGCAAAACAAAGTCCTCCTGGTAAATATGTCTATGTTTGCTGGGTCATTCCAGTGCTTTACAAAATACACACAACATCACAATGGAAGACAATGAAAATTTCTGTGGAGGCTCTCAGTCATCCAGATCATGGTGAATTCTTGTTGAAATCTTCTTGTCTGGGCAACTGGACTTGAATTTCTTCTCTTAAAGTCATTTCACCCCTCATCCGAGAGGCCTCTTCAGTTCAGAACTGAATCTGAGATGAGGGGTGAGACGCCTTGAAGAAATTCTGTGAAGAAATTTAAGTCCAGCTGGCAAGACAGGAAGATTTTGACAAGAATTCACAAATGAAAATGTTTAGTGAAAGTTCTCCAAAGTTTTCAGAATGAGCTAACAGTTAGTGCCTTAAGTAGATCGTACACTGGTGCTTTCCAGTAGCAGACACCAACGAAAAGTCAGTGTGACTTGTATCCTTGCTGAAATGTTTTTGTGGAAACGGGACTTGAATGTCTTCCCCTGAAGATGTTTCACCTCTCATCTCATCAGTTTGAATGGACTGTAGGAATTCTCCATCCATTCATCTATCTTCGACCGCTTATCTAAGGCTGGGGGCAGCAGCCAAAGTAGAGAGGCCTAGATTTCCCTCTCCCCTGGCCACTTGGTACAGTTCCTCTGGGGGGATCCACAAGCTGCTCCCAGGCCAGCCTAAAGACATAGTCTCACCAGCATGTCCTGGGTTGTCCCCGGGGCTTCCACATGGTTGGACATGCCCGAAACACCTCACCAGGGAGGCGTTTCAGGAGGCATCCTAACCAGATGCCCAAGCCACATCATCTAACTCCTCAGCAGCAACTCTACTCTAAGCGCCTCCCGGATGGCTTAGCTCCTCACCTTATCTTTAAGGGAGAGCTTGAACTCCCTGCGGGGAAGCTAATTTTGGATCTTTGACCTTGTTCTTTCAGTCATGACCCATGGCTTGTAACCATAGGGTGTAAAAAGCTCAGTTGATCCTATCAAAACTCCTTTCAGTACAATTTTCTTTCTCCCTACTGCATACTAAGATAAGTAAGGACATCTTATCAGGTAATTTTGCTATAGAGAGCAATGCAGTACAGTATTCCCAAGTTGCTTTTTCCTTTAAGACCCCTTGGAATAATGAGTCTTCTCCAAGTGCATATTTATGGAAGATAAATTGTGATATCTCTAATACTGGTGGTAAGTGATAGAGGATTACCTAGATAGTCTTCTGTCCTGTATGACTTGGTGCTGTATTTACTGCTCCTTTCACAACTAAAGCACATGCCATGACATGCCAAGCACATTGCCATAGATACCACCATACTTAATCAGAAGTTGACCGTTGCAAAAAATGCCTGGCCATTAGTGACACACCCTGTCTGAGTCATTACTAAATTGTCCACATAAATCTCTGCCCACCTGCTTTGTGGGCTAGACATTAGAACTTTTGCTTCCAAGTTGAATTGGAACAAAAAAAGGATAATGGAATGAGCAATTGTTTCTGGCCTTTTCATAGTCAACATATACAGTATATGTCTTTTTAAGTCTCAATTCAAACAAAAACAAAACAAATGTTACTACTTTAAAAAAAAGAAAAAAATCCATCTCTCAATCAGTGTTCAAAAAATGTTTTCACTCCTCATCTTTCCTGATTTATATGCCACAGTGGTGTATGATACTATTTATTATTCCCATGGACTACTTTAGATTCTGTCCTTTCATCATCCCTCAGTTCTCTCCAAGCCGCCAGTTGTACTCTAGTTTTGCAAATAGGCAGGAAGGCTGGCAGAGACCTAACAGTTGTCACTCTGCCAAACCTAACAGCTAGTGTGGATGAAAGGCCACATCTCATGACCTTTCCAACCTCTGCCAAAACAGTCCCCTTCACACCCATTGAGAATATTTGCCCCTTGCCCTTTTGCTGTTGCAGCAACACCTTAGTTAAACTCTATGACAAAGGTGAAATTAGTCTTCTGGGGTTTTATTTATTTATTTATTTTGTGTGTGCTTAAACTGTTTTCTGACTGTCAGCTTTACAATTGATAAATTATTTATGAAGTGTGATAATATCCGATATCCTACTTTACGGAGGTAATTTGTTGGTGATTTTTTTCTTAATTCTTTGGCAACTTACAAATGGTATTTTCTTATTCATTCATTTTCTATACTGCTTATCCAACACTCAGACTCGTGCCAATCCTAGCAGACATTGTGAAAGGAGCTAAGTTTCACACTTTGCCATTTAACTGTCTGTCACATAGAAACATACAAGCAGTCACATATTCTGTTACTCATATGTACTTTTGTATATCACAAAAGTATTCACAGGAAAGTCACTGAACAACTTGCGTCTAACTTAGTGTCCTAATGTCTCATGTGCTGCAAGTATCTCATTCCTTCTCAAGATTACAGATATCAGAAGAAAATAAAATGATGCTACAGAGAAGATACTATCAGAAACCTCAAACTGAAATTAACTTTGCTGAATGTGTATCCAAATTACTCAGGTTGACAGCTTACGCTACAGTGCTTGATTTATTGTACAACTATAAGGAATTTCTTGCAGTATTTTTGTTAGTGTTTTTTCCACAATATGTTACCAATTTATAGATTCTCCCCAATGTTTTGCTGTTATGTTCCAGATTTGTGAGCAAATTCTTGCATTTTTTTATGTAGTTTGTTGGTTATATTTAGGTAATTCCTTGCTAATTTTTATGGAATTGTTGATTTGGTTTTAGGATACATTTTTTTGATCTGTGTTTCATTTCGTGATTTTTCTTTGGTGATTTTTTTTGTAATATTTTTGTATTTTCTTACCCATGGGTGTCTGTATTTGCTGAATTTCCTCCTAATTAACAAAGGCCATTTTTCATGAGTGGATTTGTTGAGGAATACAAAGCACAAAATAGAAGAAATCATGGTCCATTTCACATTTTGACAATACCCCTTTGCAATGCTTAAGTAATATACCCTTGAAAATATGAACAAGGGAGGTTTTATGAGATAGTTCTGATTGGCATTTCTTTCCATGTTCTAGATGTGGAATACAGTCGTTTTTGGAGGAGCAGGGCTTCCCTTGAACACTTTTTGGCCCTATTCATATTGTTTCAACAGCTGCTGATATATTGGTCAGCTGATGTTATCTACCTTTAATATGAATATTTTATTATATGTTAGCTGATGTTTGAGCAATTTTAAGTGACAGATCTGATGGGTTGTTTTATCTACATTCCTAACCAAGACACTAGCATTTTTTGACATTGATATTTGGTTGAATGTAGGTTGTGATGTCAGTGTCATCTAATACCACTTTATTAAGTTACTTACAGATGAAGTTGAGATTTGGTTGCTTTCAACTTTAAGTGAAACTATCTTTCATTTCCAAAGAAAAAGTAATAATTTAGGTCTCTCTTTTATGCAAAGGTTGAAATATATATGATTGGAAGTGGTTATTGTTTCTTCTTTCTGAAATTCATTAGAAATGTATGTCTTTCTGATCAAAATAGTCTATCTTAAATTTAATTGACATTTTATTTGCTATCAAGTTGACATTTAGTACAGCAGATTATTTACAGACTTCATCAAGCAGACTATGACAGTCATAAAAGACATTTATTACACTACTATCAAATTATGGATTGCATGATATAGATTAAGTAAGATTTCAGCACCAGCACTTGACAAAAGCTACTGACACTAGATAAACCAGGAGATATAAAGGTTTCCTTTGCCATAGTCAGCTCTATGGACAGGCTCGTCCGTGTGAAAGCGTCATTCATATAAACTGAGGTGCTGTTGTCTGAAATAGACTGGAACACCCCTTTTTGCTGTGACACACATGAAAACACACATATATACACAGCACCTTCTCAACAGAAGCACAAATAAGCGTAACACAGAGCAGCAAGAGACAAAAAAAAAATCCATGTGATCCATGTTTGCATGCCTTGGCAAGTGGGGCCAGCTGTGCTGCGCTGTTTCAATAAGTTTAGAGGAATGTTAACAACATCTTCAAGAATGCCACAGTCCCAAACAGTGGATTCCCACTTATATGGAGGTATCCAGACAGCAGGCCCATTTGCGGAAGAACACTGTAATAACCTCTTTTCTAATGGTGCAATTTGAGTGTCACACATCAAATTTCCATGTTCTTTGTATTGGTTGAATATTGGTTGAATTAATGTTATTATTTCAAGACAGGACAATAATTGAAAAAAATAATACTGAAAATGCACCAATTGCATCTAAATGTATAAATAAAAATGTAACATATTGACTTCCATTTGTTTTTATATTGTGGTACTTGCAATATAATGGTGGGCCAACTATTATTAGTAATTAGATATTATCATGCGGCCCAAAGATAATTCATTCAAAACATGTGAATTTTACACATGTGATCTAGAGGAGAAACATTATTTTCTACTGGAGCTATCAAGGATTCATATTAATCATGTAATGTCACTGAAATGTAATGTATTTAATTCATTGAAACAAATGGCTTAAGGGCCTGAATCTGCAAAAGAAGCATGGTTAAAAGAATTACAAAACAAAACAAAACAAAACAAAACAAAACAAAACAAAACAAAACAAAACAAAACAAAACAAAACAAAACAAAACAAAACAAAACAAAACAAAACAAATGGCATATCATGGCATCCCTGTGTGTCTGTATTCTTATTTTGTCTTCCCTTGCATTCACTGTCTTTCTGCTTTTCTCCCCAATACTCATTTGTTTGGCCGAATCAATTTGAATCAAGGTCTAAAGGTAACATCACACATTCACAAGTCCTAAATAGCCATCCAGATGGAATTTCTCACTTAAATAATACGAGTAGTTAAGAGTTTATTGTTCACAACTGGATAAATTAAGCAAGACTCAGGCCAGAACACCAAGCTATGTCAAGTCTAATGAATAAACAGAAATCACACTGACCACCCAGTCATCTCCTTCACATTCACCTAGCTCAGCTTATTTGTTTCCCTGCATTCCATCATACACTGCATCTTGTTTTACTCATTTATTTTACTCGTTTTACTTGTTCTTTGTCAACCTCCACTCTCTTTTGCTGATGCAACCTGCCTTGTCTAATGCCTGTTAAGATTCTCAGTCATCAAGGTCATTGAGTATCTGGTATTAAAAGCAAAACCCTTTTGTAAACCTTTACTCCTCATCCTGTTTTTAAAAATTGAAATGTGCCTGCCAATGCCAAGAATAATTCTTGAATGTGATCTGCCAGTTAATTTTTGCATTGTAATAGTCTTTTGGAGGCTAAAGTAACAAGGGACTTTATTCAATACAGTGATCACATTTTCTCAATAATAAATTAAAAATACATGCAATGTGTTGCTGTATGTTGCTGAAATAGTGCTGGTACTGCACTGTGTGTGAACTTGACTTGCTATATGTGTGTCTACATGTCAGAAGTAGAGAGTAGAAAGTACAGAACCTTTCACAAAGTCAGTAATGCTGCCCACATGTCTCTACACATGCAAATGCTTATCCAAGATCCTCCCTACTCCCTGTCATTCTTTCAAAATAGCCTTTTTGTTTGTGTCTCTTCAACCAAACAGGTCTGATCCAATGAATAATTTGTTTCTTTGATGTATAAAATAGACACTGCCTATTCAGCAGGCCAGTGGATAGTTTAAATGCCTGCTTTTCATTAATTAAGTTACTTAAACCTTGATTTTTTTTCCTTGTCCTTCATAGTCTTGCTTGGCCTATCAAATTTGCAGTAATTCCCTTTCACATTCTATTCTTACAGTCCCCGGGGGGGGGTGGGGGGGGTGGGGGGGGATGAAGAGTTGAATGTGGTAAGGTGGGGGTGAGGGTGGCAGGGAAGAATGGTAAATGAGAGAGAGAGAGAAAGAGAGAGAACAATGAAGTGAGGAGCAAGCAGGGGAGAAACACTTTCAAAGTTGAAACAAAGGGGAGGGCTCTACAGATCTCTGGAATGATTTCATTTGCCTGGCTGGCCTGCAAGCAAATGACTGGTGATCAGGCATCCAGGCTAGAGGACAGCAGATGTGTGTTAGGCTCTGCAATGCATGGATTGAAGTATCAATTCTATCCAGACCCTCTGGTGTAGAACACTATCCAGCTGCGTGGTGGTTTGTCCCATGCACGGCATAAACACGGACACAGCTTCAATTCCAGTTTTAAATATTTGATTTGGTGACTTGAGAATAATTTAATATCCAGCATGTCTTTGTGTCCAGCCTGAAATATGTCTCTTCCCAAATGAATTCACAATTATTTCAGCTGTTTCTTCATTTTTTAATTGTAATACTAGAGCTGTCATGTTGGACACAGTCCTGTTACAATGTAGAGGAGAGAGTTTCATCTGTACACTATCCTCTCACAACAATTACATTTGATTGTTCAAAAATAGATTCCTTTGGCAGTTGAGTCCACATGTGTTGACTATATTGTGCAATTACCACAACCTTATTAACACATTGTTACTATATTCTGCAACTCGGTTTAAATATTAACACATTGCAAAATGATAATTTGAAATCACACTTAATGTTGTGTCATTATGTTAGACAGGAATCGCCATGGACCATGATGTTTGCAGATGACATTGTGAGAGCAGAAAACAGGTAGAGGACAATCTAGAGAGGTGAAGGTATGCTCTGGAAAGGAGAGGAATGAAAGTTGGTCGCAGTAAGACAGAATATATGTGTGTGAATGAGAGGAACCCGGATGGAAAGTGAGGCTACAGGGATTGGAGATCAAGAAGTTGGAGCATTTCAGGTACTTGGGGACAACAGTCTAGAGCAGGAGTGTCAAACTCAAGGCCCGTGGGCTGGATTAGGACCATGAACAGGTTTAATCCGGCTTGCAAAGCTAAAAAATACCAGGCTTGAGGAGTGAATTGAACAATAGGTACCTAACAGTAGTTCATACGTCATGATTTTACTGATCCGGCCGACCTTAGAATAGATTTTCCACCATGTTGCCCCTGAGCTTAAATGAGTTTGACACCCCTGGTCTAGAGCAACGGAGAGTGTTGAAAAGAGGTGAAGAGACGGGTTGGAGTAGGTTGGAATGGGTAAAGAAAAGTGTCAGGGGTACTATGTGATAGAAGAGTATCGGCCAGAATAAAAGGAAAGGTGTACAAGACAGTGGTGAGACCAGCAATGCTGTATGGACTAGAAACAGTTCCAATGATGAAAAGACAGGACGCAGAGCTAGATGTTGCAGAGATGAAGATGTTTAGGTTCTCTTTGGGAGTGACCAGGATGGATAGGATCAGGAATGAGTTTAATAGAGGAACAGCACATGTTAGATATTTTGGAGAGAAGGACAGAGAAGCCAGACTGAGATGTTTCGGTCATGCACTGAGGAGGGATAGTGAATATATTGGTAGACGGATGCTGGAATTGGAGCTGCCAGGCAAGGGTCTCGAGGAAGACCAAAGAGAAAATTTATGGACGTAGTGAGAGAGGATATGAAGGTAGTTGGTGTGAGAGAGGAGGATACAGATAATAGGGTTTGATGGAGAAAGTTGATTCACTGTGGCACCCCCTGAAGGGAAAAGTGTGTATATATGTGTTTACACACAACTTCTTCTTAGTTTCGCCCTGAGGCTGCATTTTGTATATTTGTGTGTGTGTGTATTTGTGTATGTATACTGCTCAAAAAAATAAAGGGAACACTTGAACAACAGAATGTAACTCCAAGTCAATCACACTTCTGTGAAATCATAGTGTCCACTAATCCTTTAAGTGTTCCCTTTATTTTTTTGAGCAGTGTATATATATATATATATATAAAAAGTCAAATGATTTTCATGGATAGGTTTTCTAAATGGCTAGTGACTCTTTAACTTTGTTAAAAATATTGCATTCAGTTCCAATGGTTGCAAATAAAAGGGCAAGTAGACATGATGATGGCAGACGAAAGAAAAGCTGCGTAAGACATAGCCAGATCCAGTGATAAACAAAACAGGACCATGTTGTCTGTTCTTTGTAATGAGTCAGACTGACAACGAATAACAAAAATGAATTGGGAAGTATCTAATAGACAGAAATATGAACAGAAAGCTTTAAATTTCATCAACATAACCTTTAATTAGTGTAATAAATAACTGTGCTTACAAGTTTCTTAATACTCACACTTTTTCTCTAGCCATCTGCTGTATGTGGGCTGTGGTTGATCATCTTGAGGGGGAGATGACTTAACAGCTGCCCCAAAATAAACACGGACAGGAGTGAAAAATCCTTTGAGTGTTTGACTCGTCACAGGCTTCTCCCCTGTATATTTTTGTAAAGCCATGAAAAAAGTGCACAACCAAGGCTTTATTGCAAAACTTTGCCAAGTTACCAGTAAAACTCCAGGGAGGTTCCCTCTTTCTCAATATTCTTCTCTTTCTCGTCAGTCGATCATGTGGCTGGTATTTAGTGTCATTACTGTGGTATTTCATAATGCATGTTGTTGTCAAAGCTCAATCCAGTGTTTTTTCCCTCCTTTTCTTTACAACTGAGTATCCTTCACCTTATCAAGATGATGACCACAGACTATGACTTGAAGCAGACAAACTTCGATGTTATTTAACCTAGAGCTGTGCACTGAACATGAAATTTGTTTATTTTAGTGGACCCGTATTTAGTTAGTTTAAATTACAATAATTCAGAGTTGATGAATGACCTATGTTTTTGCTTCATATTTATTGCACCTGACAATTGAATATGTACGTTGATTTAAAAAATCCCATGTTAAGCATTAACTATGTGGCTGGAGCCAATCCCAGCTGATAATGGGCAAGAGGCAGGGTGCCAGGACCCTGTTTGTGAGTTTGTGATGCAGACAGTGAATGAATGACCAATTGAATGTTTAGTGACTTGTTGAACCATCCTATAGCTGATATTTTCTGATATGGCCTGACATAGACACAGCAAGTGATCAAATGCATCCAAATGAAGTCATTTTATTCCATGTCACCTAACTTTATACTTTATAACATATTTTTTAGTTTTAATAAAAAATAAGTAACACCGGTAGAAAATAGTAACTTTTTTATTTTTTTTATTTAATTTTACTTAATTAATTCCTTTCTTCAAAATCATGTGAAATGGCATCCATCATGTAATACATCATGTAATACATGTACAAGTCAGCCAGATGTATTTGTACAAGTCAGCCAGAAATTATCTATCATTATCGTTTGGTTTTGATATGGACGATACTGAAATTCAACAATTCTATTATTATTGTTATTTTTTCAAGGTAATCTGTCCACAACACAATAGAGAGAAACAAATCGATACAGCAAACAATAGGAATTATGTAGTCCCCTCAATGCCAAATCAACTTCTCTACATTTGCTATTTGTTTTGTTTTTTTACCACATTGAAATATGTGAAGCTGCCTTTTATGGTTTCATGTTCAATAATGGTTTTATATTGGTTCTAAAACAAAATAAAATTTTCATTCATATTTTGAAACTGAAGTGTGAGATCAAGTCTCTTGATAACTTTCTGTGTTAATGTTAGTTGTGTTTTTCATTCTTACAAACAGACTAATACACTAAAACATTTCTTGAAATAACATGATTAACAATAAGAAGAAAATAACAGAAAAAATGGGTATCAATCTGGCAAATCAATTTATGTATACATTTTTTTTCTGTAACAGGACTTTATAATTTGCTTGTGAATGATTTTACATGAGAACAAACATGAGAATGTATTCCATAGGAAAAAGTCTTATTATCTGTGATTGCCATTTCCTGCAGGTCAATTATCTTGGGAAGGTGAAAATCTCTGGGACCCAGTTCCTGTCTGGCTGCACAGAGTCAGCTGTGGTCGGACTTGTTGAGCATCATGCGCTGGACCAGCAGCAGTGCTCCTCTCTGTTGGAAATTCGCCCCTTCCAGGTGCGGCTTCACCACCTGGATGAGCATGGCGAGGCCTCAGTAACCATGGACACCTACCAGGTGGCGCGGATCGCATATTGCACAGCTGACCATTGTGTCCGACCCAACATATTTGCCTGGATCTATCGGGAGATAAACGACGATCTGTCCTTCCAGATGGACTGCCATGCCGTGGAGTGTGAAAGCAAGTTGGAGGCCAAAAAGCTGGCTCACTCCATGATGGAGGCTTTCCGTAAGACTTTCCACAGCATGCGCAGTGATGGCCGCATCCACAAGAGCGGATCATCAGATGACTTCACTGAGGACTCGTCAACCCCTGATGATTCAACCCCTGATGATGGTTGAACTCACCTGAACCCCTGATCCCCATCCTGACAAAAGCAAGGGGTAACTGGAAGGATGGACGGATTACCTGCTCTTTCATTCTCTCCATCAGTTTTCTGTTAACAAATAACCCTGTTAGCCGATACAGCCCCGTTGATACAGTAGCTTTAGGTGAAGAAGTAACACAAATTTCTGTTAAATACTGTAGCAAAGAGCTTCTACTACAAGAAGTATTTTCCCATTCTATCCTGTATCTGCCATAGACGGTCTTTATTTTTCTGAGGACACCCACCTACTAATTGCTTCTCTTGCCATGTAGTGCGAGAAGAGATGTTACATTTGCTTCCAGCCCAGCTTTTATGAGGCTATTGGAGCAACGTATTTCTTTTAGCAATCAACTTGGTGGATCTCTGTTATCATTCTTTTAATTTAGTTAGTGATCAATAAGAATTGGGTGAAAAATGCCCTGCTTTTAATGACGAACATTTTATCCATTAATTCTTGTCCAATGTAAGTTGCTACATACGTTGATGGCAACATTCATGCTCTTGTGGACAACACAGCAACAACTTATGTTACTGTCTCTGTTTAAAAAAAATAATAATTACATTATTCAAAGTATGTGTATTATGCTCCAGGGAACATATATGTGCTAGATGCTACATTTTAGAGGTTCATTCTAGGCTTAAAGCCTAGCTTATCTACACCTTAATCATCTGAGTCTGATTTGTGTTCTGAGTATACCAAAATCCAGGCTGTATTATGCCTGCCATATTATGTGCCTCACTCTTCACACATTATTTTGTCTCTTTATGTGTATGTGTGGCCATGTGATGAACTTTTTAATGTTTTTTTCTAATCTGTTTGGCAAAGTTTTCCTTACTTTGTTTGTGCGAATCAACAGGAGTGCTTATGTGTCTGTACAAGAAACAGAAAGCTTGGAGGTTAATGCATGATCACATCTTGAGTAAGAATTTCATTACAAGGACTTCCCATGGAGACTCTTAAAAGTCTAAATTGGTACTTAATTGATTTGCCACATATTTCTACTATTTGTTGTTGGTGCATAGATGTTCTACACTGACATTGTCGTCTGGGGCCCCAAAATTACAGCCTTTCTAGGTATCGACTGGCATCTACTGAATGAATGACGAGTACAACATACTATGTTCTTCACACCAACTTCTGTCACCCCAGTCTCCAATGATCTCTTCAGTTCACAGCTGTAAGGCGGCTCTGTCACCCAAGTCTCCAATTATCTCTTCAGTTTACAGCTGTAATGCGGCAAGCCACCTACCCTGTATCTCCTCTCTTCAATAATAATGGCCCGTCGCAGGGCAAATACAGACACTTTCTTTTCTTCTTGAACTTGATAATGACAAATCCCAATTTTGCCAGCGAATGCACACTAAATTGAGCAAAAAATCCAGATCAGTGGCGCTCCTCCGATTGCTGTAGAGGAGCACCGTACCAGAAACACAGGTAAAGTGCAGAGGTCTTAATCTATGAGTGATACACACACACACACACACACACACACACACACACACACACTTCTATATACTGTACTTTTTGAATTTGCTTTATAAGCTCATGTAAATACAAATGTATCACGATATTACAGCATTAATGTTGACAGATATTCTAAATAAATAAATTGCTGAAAACCACCATACAATAATGAAAGTGTTACAAAGCCTACTGTGAATAATAAGTGCAGAGCCTGATGGCAGTGGTTGTGTGTAAGCGTGTGTTTTGGATGGGATTATGTGTGTACGATGCAGGCCAGAAGTGGAGAATTATTGTAAAGCTGTAGATTACTCAATTCATGACTGTCTGAAAGCTCAGGCACGCTTTAAGTGTTTGAAAAAATGTTACCTATGTGTTTTCTATACAGTGTTTGCAAAGATCAAGAAACAATTGCATATAAAGTATATACCAAGACCACTTTTATGATGACGTGGATTGCTTGTCTCAAATACACATCATTTTACTCTTTTAATACAGTTTTATTTGAATAACTATCTTCTGTGCTGTGTTTGTGTATGGGAATATAAGTACCAATTATGTTCCATTTCAGAATAATGGTTCATCAGATTGTGCTACAACTGGGCATTAATCAGATGAAGCATAACAATGCAGATAACCCAGTGAATATCCATATGTATGTTGCAAAAAGAAGTAATTTACAATTAAATACAAACTGTTCTTTGTTTTCATTGGATTGTTCTGGGGCCCATCCCAGAACAGTTCAAATATTTGATTTTTTTTTTTCCAATGGTCAATTCTAGCTGAATTTACCTGGTTTTAGGATTACTCTACATCACATTGCTTTCTTAGCAATGTTGAGATGTAATTGTGACACAGACCATGTCGTTCCATTCTATATTAACTCCACTGTTTCAGGCTTTCCAGCTTTCCAGCTTTCTTTTGTTGGCTGTTATCTCGTCTCTCATGAGCTTCTAGAAAGTGGGTGTCTGGTCTTTGCAAAGTTCCAACAACAATAACTAATTAACTGCTCACTGCTTCAATGGCTGTTGATCCTTTTGAGTTTTATGAGCTCAGAGAACTGGGAGGCAAAATGGATGCTATGAGGAATGTGTAAAATGAAAACTCTGGCAACTACTGTTACATCCTTTGCTTTGAAAATATCTTCAGAGTTGCTTCATTTGCTTTGAATAATCTAGTTATTCATGATGATCATCATCACTGATGTTGTGGATAGGGGGAGGGATTTACTTACAGCTTTGTGAACTTTAATCAGATCTAAGGTTTAACTGTGATATGAGGTGATGTAACTTCTACATCATTAAGCAGCCAATCAAAATACTCACAATCCTTCAGATAATAACCTCAAACTATTATTGACATTGGGAAATCATCGACAGAAATGCAGCTTCAGAGCGGCATGGGCCAGTGTCTCCCTGAGCCAGCCTGGAGGTGGTATGGGCCAGTGTCTCCCTTAGCCAGTCCCAAGCCCGGATAAATGCAGGGGGTTGTGTCAGGAAGGGTGTCCGGCATAAAACATTTGCCAAAACCAAACACGCGAATCAAACATAATAACCAGATCATACCGGATCCGCCGAGGCCCGGGTTAACAAGGACCGCAAGTGGTAATGGTGGCCTACAGGGATCCAGTGAATATTGTAGGTTAAAGAAGGAGAGGAGGAAGGCGAGTTCGGAAGCAGAGAGGGAAGAGGAAACAGTCTGGGAATGAGAGAAGGGACTTTGTATATCGTTAGTATGACAGGAAAAGGTAGAGAGTTGGTTGACATGATGCAGAGAAGGAAGGTGGATATACTGTATGTCCAGGAGACTAGGTGGAAAGGTAGTAAGGCTAGAAGTCTTGGAGCAGGCTTTAAGTTGTACTACCATGGTACTGACAATAAAATAAATTGAGTAGGAGTTATCCTGAGGGAGGAGTTTGTTAGGAATGTTCTGGAGGTGAAAAGAATGTCAGATAAACTTATGAGTCTGAACCTGGAAATTGAGGGTATGATGCATATTGTTGTTAGTGGCTATGCCACTAGGTGGGATGTGTGTTTGAGGAGAAGGAGCAGTTCTGGAATGAGCCAGATGAAGTGATGCAGAATAGAGGGGAGAGTAGTAATTGGTGCAGACTTCAATGGGCATATTGGTGAAGGCAATAGAGGGGACTATGGGGCAGATTTGGCGTACAGGACAGGGACACAGAGGGACAGATGGTGGTAGATTTTGCAGAAAGGATGGAAATGGCTGTAATGAACACTTTTTCCAGAAAAGACAGGAACAAAGGAGATAGGAGCACACAGGTAGACTACATCTTGTATAGACAAGGTAACCTGCAAGAGATCAGTGACTGCAAAATAGTTGTCAGTGAGAGTGTAGCTAGACAGCCTAGGATAGTGGTTTGTAGGATGACTCTGGTGACAAGGAAGATCAAGAGGACAAAGGCAGAGTAGAGAACAAAGTCTTCGAAGCTGAAAAGGGAGGAGTGTTGTATGGTTTTCAGGGAGGAGTTTAGAAAGGCTCTGGGTGGTCAGGGAGAGCTTCCAAATGATTGGACAACAACAGCTAGTGTTGTCAGGGAGACAGGTAGAAGAGTACCTGTTGTGTCATCTGGAAGGAAAGTAGACAAGAAGACTTGGTGGTGGAATGAGGAAGTGCAGAAGGATATACAGAGAATGCGTTTAGCAGAGAAGTGGGACACCGAAGTGACTGAAGAGAACAGACAGGAGTACAGGGAAATGCAGTCCAAGGTAAAGATCAAAGTAGCAAAGGCAAAACAAAGGGCATATGATGACTTGTATGGTCAATTGGATAGTAAGGAGGGAGAGAGTGAATTATACAGTATGGCAAAACAGAGATAGAGATGGAAAGGATGTACAGCAAATCCGGGTGATTAAGGATAGAGAGGGAAATGCATTGACAAGTGCTAGAAGAGTGATGGGAAGATTGAAAGAGTACTTTGAAGAGCTGATGAATGTGGAAAATGAATGAGAAGTAAGGGTAGAAGAGGTGTCTATTGTAGACCACAAAGTAGCAGAGATTAGTAAAAGTGAAGTGAGGAAGGCATTAAGGAGAATGAAGAGTGGAAAGGCAGTTGGTCCCGATGATATACCTGTGGAGGTGTGCAAGTTTCTAGGAGAGGCAGCGGTAGAGTTTCAGACTAGATAATTGAACAGGATTTCAGAGAGTGAGAAGATGCCTGAAGAATGGAGACAAGGTGTGATTGTGCCCATTTTAAGAATAAGGGGTATGTGCAGAATTGCTGGAATCGTAGAGGGATAAAGTTGATGAGCCACACAGTGAAGTTATGGGAAAGAGTAGACTGAGAGCAGAAGTCAGCATTTGTGAACAGTAGTATGGCTTCATGCCTAGAAAGAGTACTACAGATGCAGTGTCTGCTTTGAGAATGATAATAGAGAAGTACAGAGAAGGTCAGAGGGAGCTGCCTTGTATATTGTTGACCTAGAAAAAGCATATGACAGGGTGCCAAGAGAGGAACTCTGGTATTGTATGAGGAAGTCTGGAGTGACAGAGAAGTATGTTAGACTGGTGTAGGAGATGTATGCTAGCTGTGAGACAGTAGTACGGTGTGCTGCAGGGGTAACAGAGAAGTTCGGAACTCTGGTGGAATGGTCAAGCTACAGGGAGTGGAGATCAAGAAGTTAGAGGATTTCAGGTACAACAGTTCAGAGCAATGAAGAATGTAGAAAAGAGGTGAAGAGATGGGTTCAAGAAGGTTGGAATGAGTGGAGAAAAGATTCAGGGCTACCATATGATAGAAGACTATCAGTCAAAATGAAAGGAAAGGTGTACAAGACAGTGGTAAGACCAGTGATGATATATGGCCTAGAAACAGTTACAATGACCAAAAGACCTGAGGCAGAGCTAGAGATGAAGATGCTGAGGTTCTCTTTCGGAGTGACCAGGATGGATAGGATCAGGAATGAGTCTATCAGAGGAACAGCACACGTTAGATGTTTTGGAGAGAAGGTCAGAGAAGCAAGACTGAGATGGTTCAGTCATGTACAAAGGAGGGATAGCGAATATATTGGAAGACGGATGCTGGAATTGGAGCTGCCAGGCAGGAGGTCTTGAGGAAGTCCGAAGAGGAGATTTATGAACGTAGAGAGAAAGTATATGAAGGTAGTTGGTGTGAGAGAGGATACAGAGAATAGGGTTAAATGGAGGAGGTTGATTCGCTGTGGCAACCCCTGAAGGTATAAGCCGAAAGGAGAAGTAGAAGAAGGGGAATAATTGACAGAAATAGTGGTCAACTTGCACACAACCTAGAAGAACAATGTAAAAAGAAATTGTCCCTTTGATGCTTCCCAATGATTCCATTCCAATCTCATAGAATTCATGGCTGATAACACAAAAGTTTTGGCGGTCATTTTTAATGTCACCAAAACTAAAGCATCCAGGTTAGCTTTAGTTGACATTAGCTTATTTAATCCACCTGTCTAACTAAGCTAATGTCAACTAAAGCTAACCTGGATGTAAGCACTTTGCCAAGCTGACATTAGAAATGACCACCAAAACTTGTGTGTTATCAGCCATGAATTCTATGAGATTGGAATGGAATCATTGACAGAAATAGTGGTCAACTTGCACACAACCTAGAAGAACAATGTAAAAAGAGATTGTCTCTTTAATGCTTCCCAATGATTCCATTCCAATCTCATAGAATTCATGGCTGATAACACATAAGTTTTGGTGGTCATTTCTAATGTCAGCTTGGCAAAGTGCTTACATCCAGGTTAGCTTTAGTTGACATTAGCTTACTTAATCCACCTGTCTAACCTCAGAAATGACTAAACTTGACCTTGTATGTAAACCTTGACGGAGTCATAGCTGTAATAATATCCAATTTGTATAACAAATGGAGAAAATATAATTGTATGGATGCAGTTTTAACCGTTCAAAGTTCAAAGTTCATACAGATGACATTTCAAGTACGGTACTGTAGCAACCTGCAACTAATTGCATTAAGTTTTGATAATTTACATTCAGCATGGAATCAACTTAATTTTCACAAGAGCAAAGTGCTGTTTTCAACATTGGAAGGATGCATTATATTTTGACTAAGGCAAAACATGGTCCTGTTGCTCAACACAATGTCAAGTCATCCATAGTCAAGAACATCCACAGCAGCCATTAACAACAATCTTTTTCACTTTTTCTTTGAGCTCTGTTGAGTGCACAAATCACACTCAAACTCTACTATGCTCTCGTATCTGACTGACCCACTTCTATTTCTACAACAGCTCAAAGGGGCCCCAGAAAGAGGCCACCCTAGCAGTCTGAGTGTCTGCTCTACTGAAGGGTCATTCAGCCCACAATACCACTCTGTTACTGCTCCAGCTGGCTGCTCTTCCTACAAGGCATACAAAACCCTGTCTCTCCATGTGTCAATGCCCCACACATTCAAGGTCCGGGGGTGCCAATAAAGGCTTCCGATTAGTTTCTTTTTAATCTCAAGCCATTTCTACCTTGCTCTCTCTCCTAAACAAAAGCATGGGGCTCTTGGAAAGATTGATAGATTACTGTAAACATGCTGTATGTCGTTAACATACGTGTAAGGTGACCTTTGTATTGTGCACATTCCTTCTCCCTCTGGCTTTACTGATGAGTGAGGCTCTAATTGTTATTATTATTATACAAACTGACAAAATCACATGTAGGTGATCAGCCAATCTCCGGAGACCTGATATTTTCTTATGCCAGTATACCTCTTAATTCAAAAATAGACAAACTAAATGGAGTTCAGACCTTTGAAAGACAGGGTTAGATGGAGAAGGTTGATTTGCTGTGGCAACCCCTGAAGGGAAAAGCTGACAGAAGAAGAAGAAGAAGAAGAAGAAGAAGAAGAAGAAGAAGAAGAAGAAGAAGATACTTGGGCAATATAGCTCTACCATGTCCTCCTAGTTAGACCAAAATCGCCACTCAGAAAATAAGCTCAGGGAGAAAGATTCCAGACAATATGACAAAAAGACACCAGTTACCTCTGCAGCTACGAGTTGTAATCGACTCTGATTTGGACTACTGGCCGCACAGATGTGAGGTACTAAGTGTCATTGCTATGTGAAACCACTAGGTGTCAGCAACGCTTAGAATTTAGCAGAGAAACTGAGAATTAAGGGGCGAATTCCCTCAATAATGACCTCACAAACTACTTGACGAAACGTGGTTGATCACAAAACTGCCATAGATCCAGTCCATCCTCCAGAGCCCAACAGCAAAATTATATGACAAATGTGAAACATCAATTTACTATTGAATTAATCTATCAGCTTTATTGTTTAATTTGCAAAACAAAGGGGGTTGGAACCAGTCAAAACTGACAATGGGTTTATCCAGCCCAGATCACAAGGCCCCATATGAGACATGCAACCATTTTTGACTTAAGTTCTCGGTTAATCTGTTTGTCGTATTATGTGTATTGACACAGCTAATATTTCTTTCTATGTTTTCAGAGGCAGGTGTCAAACATGCAGACAACATGTCCAATCTATCTGAGCTGGTGTTGACAGATAGTGACAGTGATAGTGGGGATGTCAGCCTACCCTAACATGCTGACATTCTTACTGCGATCCTCCCAGTTTATCCTGATAATTTTCCTAAAGCATCTTTGATGATAAGCCTCAAGTGCCTATGAATGCTTGCTGTATGTGCTCCAGGTCGGAATTATACAGAAGGGTGGAGAGCACTACCGATATGTAGACCAAGATTTTAGTCCTTGCCTGAAGGCTATGGTTCTCAAAGACTCTTTTCCAGAGTTTTGGGAAAGCCCCATTGGCACAGCTGAGGAGGTGGTATATTTCATCATCAATAGCTACATTTGATGAAAGAATGCTGTCAAGGCATGGAAAGTGGTCCACATTATCAAGACTGGTGTTGTCTTCTATGATGTTGTGTGGTAGAACAGGATTATTACTGCATGGTGGCAGCTGATGGAGAACTTGGGTCTTTTTTATACTGATGGTTAGAATGCTACAAGGACATTGTGATGTGAATACAGCTGCTCAATGATGGGTTCTACCTTTGGCCCTGAAACAGTTGATGTTGAAGAATTCTATACAAGATTTTGACTCACTGAGGTAGATGTTGATCCGTAAGTTAGAGAATGGTGGTGATGAAATCAAAAATAACGTTAGGCATACCCCTGCTTGACTCCTGTGTCAACCCCCAAGGGTTGTGTCTCACCACTGGTGCCGCATTGTACAGCAGCTAACATGTTATTATGAAGCAGTATCAGAAACCGGATGTACTCACTCAGAGGACCTGATGGTTCACCGAAACGGAGGCTTTGGTGAGGACTATGAGGGCCATGTATAGTGGTTAATTATGTTTCCAGCATTTTCTTGTAATTAGCAAGTAGAAGCCACTCTGAGACTCAGGAAGGATGTTTTCTGACAAGGGGCTGAGTCTGTTGGCCAAAATTCAGGCTAGAACTTTCCCAGTGGTGGAAAGTAAAGCAATACCGTGGTAGTTTCTATTTAGGCAGGGGTAGCTGGGGTCATATACCACTCCTGTGGCTTAAAAGAAGCCCCAGGTATCCACAGTGTCACGGGACGCGGGGGCGGACTCAGGCAGGGAACCACACCTTCAAGGCTGATATCGGGGTTGAAGCGCTTTATTTAGGTAGACAGGCAGGAAGGGTGTCGCTGACAATTCCCTGGCCCCGTGACAGAGTCGCACAAGGCTGGGTCTCACCAGGACGGGCCCCGGGCTGGGTCAAGGCTGGATCTTCGGACAGGGTCAGGGTCCGAAGGTCCAGAGGAGGCCTGGGCCACAAGGGGGTCGTGGGGATAAACATGGCACAGGGGGAGTCCAGGGACCACGGCTAGATCCAGTCGTGGCAGGGCTCATTGGGTGACCGCAATCCCCCAGCACCAGGTGGAGCTGGTGCCACTGCCCTTTATAGGGATCTTGATAAGCGGCCGCTGCTGCAGCTGGCGCCGATTAGGAATTGAACCCAGCTGTGAGACCCTGACACACAGAGTCGGCAAGTAGCTGAATCTCCAGCGATTTCTTGGTCCACCATTAATTTTTCAGTTCCCTGACCTGTGAACAGAAATCTGCTCATTTAGCCTTGCAGTTGATGTCAAAGTTAGTAACAGTTGGTGACAAAGGCTTGCCGTGGATGTTGATGAGCTTTTGACTTAATGTATCTTTCTCATCATACCATCATTCTTGACGTTTCCTCATTTTCAAGTGGATGAAGCTTTTGCAGGAGTTCATCATGGTTGAGGAAAATGTCTCAGTGTTTTTCAATATCATTTGGATATTGTTTGGGGGAGCATTCACCAAGAGAAGCCTGTTGCTGGTGTTGGTAGATTGGGTTATACAATTGGTCTGTGTTGACCACATTTGCCTTTTCTTTTGCCTTGCTCTCACTAAGCAGAGAGACATAATGGGGTGAATGAGCCAGTAGTGCAGCAGTCATCCGCACTGGTTATTTCCCTTGTGTTCAGTACATCATGGTGGTCTTTGGAGGGGATGATAACATAATCAATGAGGTGCCCTTTTTGAGCAAGGGTGCATCCATGAGGCTTTTGAACTTGTTCTTTTGGCAGAAAAGCATATTGATGATGACTACATTGTGTTCTGAACACTTTGTAAAAAGTAATATCCCAGTGGAGTTTGTATTCCCAAGCCCCACCTTTCCTAGCGTGCCTCTCCATAGGTGGTGGATTAATCAAACTCTCGCATTGAAGTCCCCAAGAAGGATTAACTTATCTTCCTTGATGGTGTTTGAAAAAAAAAAAAAATTCTGGGACAGCATAGAAGTCCTCCTTCCCCTCTTCCTGTGCATCCAGTGTTGCTGCATATGCGCTCATGACTGGAGCCAACTGATTGCTGGCAAGTATCAAGCATATGGTCATTGATACCCACAGGGGGTTCATAGAGGTGGCTAATGAGGTTGTTCTTTAGTGCAAAGCTCACCCCATGAATTCATGGCTCGTCAGCAGGTTACCTTTCCAGAACAAAGTATACTCTCCTTTCTCCTCCTTCAGCTGTCCTTCCTCTGTCAGTCGGGTTTCAGAAAGTGCAGCAATGTCAATATGGAATCTCCTCGCTATGTTCAAGGTATATGTCTAAACCCCTCCCATGCTGGAGCGAGCAGAGTGGATCCTGAATAGGGCTGCTCAGCCTGGGTGCAGCTGCCAGAAATTCGTTTCTAGCTTTCCTCTGCATTTTTGCTGTGCTTGGCCTCATAAAGAGGCTTAATAGCATAGATATCCAGACATAGATATGACAAAAGCTTCTTTGCAGTTGTAGTGATTCGGGCACAAACAGGATGCCCCTTTGTTAGTTAGTTAGTTAGTTAGTCCTCTTGCACAAGATGCATAGAGCCAACTGTGGCTACCAGGTTTCTCCATCGGGGTCTGTCGTTGGCAAGTTGCCGTGCCTGTGCCAGGCTCACACCGCAGGCCCGAGGTTCTGGGCCACAACATCAAGCCAGCAGGTGCGGGGGGCACCTCTGGGTCTTCTCCATCCGGCTAGCTGGGGATTAAAGGCCAAGATGGAGCTTGTGGGATGTTCGGCAGGCAAGCGGATGATGTGGCCATACAATCGAACTCACCGCATTGCTGCAAGGCGAGATGCTGGGGGCTGCTGGGTTCGATCCCTTAGGGTCTTGTTAGTGACATGCTGGGTCCAGCCGATGCCTTCTAATGTCCTCAGGGCCCTGGAGTCAAATCCATCAAGCCTGGCTGCCAGCGTGTTGTTGAGCGGCCAGGTATCGGAGCCATAGAGTAGGACAGAGATGACTGAGGCATTGTAGACCTGGAGCTTTGTCACCCGGGATATGTGCCGATGGCGCCACAATGGCCTCCACAGGGACTGCATGACTGACGCCGCAAGGGCATGGCGCCGGTCAATCTCAACTTTGAGGTCTCCGGTGTTTGACAGGATTGAGCCGAGGTACTTGAAGGTAGCGACAAAGTGGACAGGGGTGCCATCGAAGAGGAGTGGTGGTGGATCAGGTCCCTCTCCTATATGCATAAGCTCGGTTTTTGGCCAGCTTATCTTCAGGCTCAGTTTCCTGGACTCCTCATCAAAAACATGGAGAGCTTCACGAAGCTGGTTAGTGGTCTCACTGAACAGCGTGGTGTCATCCGCGTACTCGAGATCCCTGAGGGTGTAGCTGCCTATGGGGACCCCAGGGATCTACTCAGAGACTTTTGTCATCAGATGGTCAATGACACAATTAAAAAGTTCTGGCGCAGCGACACAGCCCTGCCTCACCCCGCTGTTGATGGGGAACCACTCCGAGTCCCGGGCATTCACACGCACACAGCTTTCGGCTCCTTGGTAGAGCTGCCTAAAGAGTGTGGTTATTTTGGCCGGGACTCCAAGGGATGTCAGGATGTTCCAGAGAGAGCCGTGGTCCACCGTGTCGAAGGCCGCTTTTAGGTCGATGAAGGCGATGTAGAGGTGCCGGTCCTTCCTGAACTCCCGGGCCTTTTCAATTATGAGCCGGAGGGCAGAGATATGATCTGTGGTGGACTGATTGGTCATGAAGCCGGCTTGCTGTTGGCGGCGTCTGCTTCGGGTTGCAGGTAGAGCACGGGTTAGTAGGATGCGGGTGAATAGTTTTCCGGGGATGGAGAGGAGGGTGATTCCTCTGTGGTTGCTGCAGGTCAGCTGATCGCCCTTATGCTTCCAGAAGGGAAGTATAATGCCCCGCCTCCAGTCATCAGGCAGCGACTCACTGACCCACACATGGTTGATAGTTTGTGTGAGCCAAAGGATGATGTTGTTACCTCCGGCCTTCAGTATCTCAGCTGTGATGGAACATAGGCCAGGGGCTTTGCCGTTTTTGAGCTTTAAAAAGGCTGCCTTCACTTCGGTTGGTTCATGATGTCCAACGTAGCTTGGGAAATCCAGGGCTTCTTGGGGGCTGGTCTTGTTCGCCCGGCGGCTCCCTTCGAAGCCATGGTCACCTTGCTTTTAAAGTGAGGCCAGTCCTGCGACATCACGCTGGTGAGGGCGCTAAATCGGTTAGCGATGGAGCAGCTGTAGCGCTCCATGATGGCAGGGTCTAAAAGACGGGAGGAGTCCAGCTTGGGGGAGGCATTGGCTGAGGCCCCCGCCTTGAGCTTTAGCTGCAGGTCGGCTATCAGCATGCGATGGTTGGTGTTGCCAAGCTGTGCGCCTCTGAAGACACGGCAGTTGGTAACTGATGTCTTCCAGCGGCGGGAGATGAGGATGTGGTCTATGGCTTTTTTTGTCTTCCCGTCCGGGCTGTACCAGGTCCAGTGGTGGATTAGTTTTCGGGGGAACCAAGACTAAGCGATGCAGAGGTTGGTGGCTCTGCAGAGGTTAAGTAACCGTTGGCTGTTGTCGTTGGTGGTGGTATCAACGGAGACTGGGCCGGTTACAGCTGGGAGGGTCATATCCTGAATGGAGATTGTGGCATTGGCGTCGGTGAGGACAATGACAATGTCATGGGGGGGGTGTGGCCTGTATGGCATCTTGCAGTTGGTCATAGAATGTGTCCTTGGCATGGTCTGGGGGTGACGTCAGTTGGGCTGTAGGCGACAATGACTGTCAGCCTCCCATGTTGGTGTTGGAGGCGGGCAGACAGCAGTCGATTGCTAACCGGTTTCCAACTGATGACGGTGTTCCTCCGGTATAGCGGGATGGCTAGGGCTATTCCATAAAGGCCATCATTTGGGCCGCTCCAGAGGAAAAGATGGTCGCCAGCAGTGGTCTCTCCAGTTCCGTGCCAGCGTGATTCACACAGGCCAGCAAGGGTGATGTTATACCTGGAGAGTTCACGGGATAGTAGTGTGGCATAGCTGGGGCGCAGGAGTGTCTGGACATTCCAGCAGGCAATGCGGGTTTTGTGACGGAGATCCAGTTGGCGTGGTCTGGGGGCAGGCAGGGGTCTGCTACCGAGAAGATCTGTCCGGTTTAATCTGGTTGCTTTGGTTGGTTTCGTAACTGGTTTATTTCATGCTGGGTAGTTGGCCCTGCGATGGCTATTCAGCTGGTTGGGCTGCCACCTCACAGCACACTGACATGCTGCTGGAGGCTGCTGGGTTCACGGTTTGTTGTGGCCCGCCTGCGTGTGCCCCCAACACGTGCTTTTCTCTCAGGGTCTACTCCCCTAGCCTTTTGTCTTCCCAGACTAACCCACAAGGCAGTTGGGTACAAGGGAGGACTGGGCCCAATGATTTTCTTCTTCATGGGGGTCTTCTGAGCCACACTTTGTCTGGTCCCTCACCTGGGACCTGTTTGCCTTGGGTGACCCTTCCAGGGGCATAAAGCCCCCTAAAACATAGCTCCCCAACATAGCCTTATTTGGTCCTGAGCAACTGGTGTCAGCAGCTTTGCTGTATATATTTTACCTAACTTATCACACTGTCTGTTGTCACTTATAGAGCTGATGTGTGTACCAGTGGTGGGCTGTGCGTTTAACACCTTGGCCTTTAGTTGTGCTCCCAATCAATCCACACCCCAATAATTAGTTTATGGCTATAAAAACCATCTTATTATGCAGAAATGCAGTATAAAGAGAGGGGCATCGTGGATAGATAACTCGTGTAGTGTTAAAATTTGCCACCGGGAACGCATCACGTGATGACAAATGGATGCCCAACTCTGTACTCTTCCACTGACACCCCCCATGCATTATTGATCACGCACCCCACAGTGTGTGATCAAAGTCTGGTCCCGTGGCGGGAGCCACAAAAACGGACAGTAGCCACAATAAATGCCTTTATAGCAAACAGCTGCGACACATAAAAAGCACCAATAATAACCTTTAGAAACTTGCAGTATCATTTAAGAAAATAGCTGCATTTTACTCACCAAAAAATCTGATCATTTGTAGACAAAATCCATCCTCCTTTCTTTCCTCAAAAAGAGTTCAATTACTCTGTCATACAGATTATCCATGCGCTTCAGCTCCAAGCACCTCGGAGCCTGTGAGCCAGGGGTACTTGGCTTCGTGGCTTGAAAATGTCGGACAAATCCTTTTCCTGATTGTGACTGGTTCGCTAGCTTAGGAGTTGCTCGACCTTTCTTTCCTATGTCCAGCTTTTCTTCAAAACTCCAACTAGAAAATGGCTTAACAATATATTAGCAACTAAATCTGTTTCTTCTGCAGCCATTGTGGGTTGAGAAAAACCTCACTAATAAGCTTCTCCTTGCCAATACACTTGTCCACTCTGACTATCCAATCAGAGAGTGTGAATACGCTGACGTTTCTGTAGCCTGCTAGAGGGCTTAGATGTTGCCAACTCAAAGTCTGATTGGTTGAAGCAACAGCATCATCAACACTCATTTTTTGCGTAAAGGGCTAGGAGAACTGATTGTGCAGGCCCCCTCAGGCAGATTTCTTTGACCTTCGACCCTGCCTGGCAACAGATGATGGCTGAAATGATTGGTTAAATGCTTTAATATGAAAATTCATGCCTGGAAGCGGCACAACCACTAGAAAAGCTATGAAAGGAAGTGAACAGTTTTTTTCAATTATTTAATAAGTATTCATGAACAAAATATAATTAACATCTGTGATTCAGATACTTTTTTAGGCCAGCGGAGAAGGCCTCGCAGGCCCTGACGGCCCATCACTGGTGTATATGTAGGACAGGCTAATGTACCTAAGAAAGAATTAACTGATGAAAACTGCAGGTGTTCTTTCTTTGCTTGTCACTCTATAAAAGCCTGCCTATAACATTGTTCTGTGTCCAGTCTGTAAGGAGACTGCACCCTGTTTGGCTGAATATAGAGATTTGAGCTCTGGTTCTATTCGCAGACGACTGCTGGTCTCTGATGATCATTGTTGACTGTTAGCCATTACTGGCGATTCACCTTAATTCAATGCATCATTCTTGTAATCTCAGAAGACTTACTGTTGTCTTGCCTCCTCACCATAGAGACATTTGCCTCTAACCCAGTTCAAGAGGAGGAGAAATGGGAATCCCTATTAAAGTTCCTATTATCCCCCCCAGTGGGTTAATACAATGTTATTGTATTTTCAGCATTTTCCAGGGGTCCAGGTTCAACACATCAACTGGTTTGTACGGAACAAATTCAGGAGGTATGAAAAACAGTTGACAAAATCATACATCATTTCAAATGTATTGGAAAGACAGGTAGCCATGCAGGTTGGAAAAATAAGCATTATCTTAGTAATGTTTTTACACAGTGAAAACATTACTCATGTCATGCAATCCACATTAAAGGAACTAAAGGACAAGCATACTTTACCTTCAAAGCAAATGAGGAAGCAGGAGTTCACACAGTGAGTGTGAGAGAACGAGGCTAAATCTCATGCAAGATGTTAAACAATGATTTAAAACATCTTTAGGAACAAGGATACATTTCCAAGACGGCAGATGTAAGTGGAAGATAGAAGAGAACATGACAGAAACTTATGAACAAGACTTTAAGATGGGCAATATAGCTCAGATGCTCATGTGTTTGAGCAAAAAAAAAAACAACAAAAAAAACTTTTGGAAAGACGAATCAGCGGTTATGTTCAGTTTATTGACATTTCAATGGCTCAACAAGCTATCTACTTTAGATGTTTTATGAGGTCAACAACGGCATTTACTTGGGCGTAGAAGCCAGGAAGATAAAATTTTTAAGAGTTAAATGAAGAGGTTGTTGGGAGATCAGATCAGTATTGTCTGTAGGTGTGAAACCTCGTTTTTTTAGCAGGCCGGGCCTGCCCCCATGGGAGGATTTGAGGATTAATTTTGTTATTGGACAATGCTCTTGGTCAATTCAAAATGTTAAACCCTCAAAACTGAACATTCAAAATTATTAGAATAAAATTTTCTGGTAAACACATTGGTGGTCTTAATGCTTTTTGGCTGAAAAACTTACATATTACTGATCTGATTTGCTGTGACCAATCCAACTGCATGCCTGATTCATTTAAGGCAGCCTGTCAATTTTAGTAGTGCTCCCACACTGCAAATGCTTGAGGTTATTGGGGTGATTATGACCAAGCAAATTCTCCCAAGGGAGGGTGTGTTATGGCACAATCTATTATATATGTGGATATTAAAAACCAACAGGTCACCCGTGTGGGGAAATTATGGCCATTTAACAATGACGCAATAAGGGTATCCCTCTGACATTAGCAACATGATATCCGCAGTGAACATCAAGGATCTTTCAAAAATTGTCAAATTATTTGGACACATGACATGACTTGTCCTCTCTTGTCACACTTTCTTTTTGAAAATAAGAAATCAAACTAATTAGAAAATTAACTGACATATTATTTACTGACATAAAGTCCTTTTTCTCCACTTTCCATTTTTTGAAATTTCCTCTCAATTGCCTCTCTTCCTTCTCTCATTACCAGTTCTGTTTTTTCCGGTGGTACACTCCACTAAAGACAACAAGCTTTTATATCCATGCCTTTTAAACACTCAAATGTTTACTTCTGAAATGTTTTTTTTTTTTTTGCAAAATGAGCCTTACATCCAAAAAATGATTTTCAGAATGCTGGAAACCGAACTTTTTGAAAACCCTGGCCAAAGGGGAAATTCGGAATTTGGCTATGATAATGAATAAGTGATTTGTGCTTATGACTGTCCTTCTCCTTCTTTCGGCTTTTCCCGTCAGGGGTCGCCACAGCGAGTCAACTTTCTCCATCTAACCCTATTCTCTGTATCTTCCTCTCTCACACCAACTACCTCCATATCCTCTCTTACTATGTCCATAAATCTTCTCTTTGGTCTTCCTCGAGACCTCTTGCCTGGCAGCTCCAATTCCAGCATCCGTCTACCAATATATTCACTATCCCTCTTTATGCATGACAGAACCACATCAGTCTGGCTTCTCTGACCTTCTCTCCAAAACATCTAACATGTGCTGTCCCTGTGATAGAATCATTCCTGATCCTATCCATCCTGGTCACTCCGAAAGAGAACCTCAACATCTTCATCTCTGCAACCTCTAGTTCTGCCTGTTGTCTTTTGGTCATTGTAACACTTTCTAGTCCATACATCATCGCTGGCCTCACCACTGTCTTGTACACCTTTCCTTTTATTCTGGCGGATAGTCTTCTATTGCATAGTACCCTGACACTTTTCTCCACCCATTCCAACCTGCTTGGACCCGTCTCTTCACCTCTTTTCCTCACTCTCCGTTGCTCTGGACTGTTGACCCTAAGTACCTGAAATCCTCCAGCTTCTTGATCTCCACTCCCTGTAGCCTCACCGTTCCACCCGAGTTCCTCTCATTCACACACATATATTCTGTCTTGCTGCGACTAACTTTCATTCCTCTCCTTTACAGAGCATACCTCCACCTCTCTAGATTTTCCTCTACCTGTTGTCTGCTCTCACTACAGATCACAATGTCATCTGCAAACATCAAGGTCCATGGAGATTCCTGTCTAACCTCATCTGTCAGCCTGTCCATCACCATTGCAAACAAGAAGGTGCTCAGAGCTGATCCCTGATGGGGTCCCAGTTCCACCTTGAACTTCTCTGTTACCCCTGCAGCACACCGTACCAGTGTCTCACAGCTAGCATACATGTCCTGCACCAGTCTAACATACTACTCTGCCACTCCAGACTTCTTCATACAATACCAGAGCTTCTCTCTTGGCACCCTGTCATATGCCTTTTCTAGGTCTACAAAAACACAATTCAGCTCCCTCTGGCCTTCTCTGTACTTTTCTATAAGCATTCTCAACGCAAATACTGCATCTGTAGTACTCTTTCTAGTCATAAAGCCATACTGCTGTTCACAGATGCTGACTTCTGCCCTCAGTCTCGTTTCCAATACTCCCATAACTTCATTGTATGGCTCATCAACTTTATCCCTCTATAGTTGTCGCAATTCTGCACATCCCGTTTATTCTCAGAAAATCCTAGCCTCTCCTAGACACTTCCACACCTCCACAGGTATATCATCAGGACCAACTGCCTTTCCACTCTTCATCCTCTTCAATGCCTTCCTCACTTCACTTTTACTAATTTTTGCTACTTTGTGGTCTTCAATAGTCACCTCTTCTACCCTTGCCTCTCTTTCATTTTCCACATTCATCAGCTCTTCAAAGTACTCTTTCCATCTTCCCGTCACTCTTCTAGCATCTGTCAATACATTTCCCTCTCTGTCTTTAATCACCCGGACCTGTTGTATATCCTTTCCATCTTTATCTTTCTGTTTTGCCAACCTGTATAGATCATTCTCACCCTCCTTACTATTCAACCGAGCATACAAGTCATCATAGGCCCTTTGTTTTGCCTTTGCTACCTCTATCTTTACCATTCGCCACATCTCCCTGAACTCCTGTCTGTTCTCTTCAGTCCTCTCAGTATCCCACTTCTTCTTCGCTAACCTCTTTCTCTATATACACTCCTGCACTTCCTCATTCCACCACCAAGTCTCCTTATCTACTTTCCTTCCAGATGACACACCAAGTACTCTTCTACCTGTCTCCCTGATAACACTAGCTGTTGTTGTCCAATCATCTGGAAGTTCACCCTGACCACCCAGACCCTTTCTAAACTCCTCCCTGAAAACCATGCAACATTCCTCCCTTTTCAGCTTCCACCATTTTGTCCTCTGCTCTGCCTTTGTCCTCTTCATCTTCCTTGTCACCAGAGTCATCCTACAAACCACCATCCTATGCTGTCTGGCTACACTCTCACCTACAACTACTTTGCAGTCACTGATCTCTTTCAGGTTACCTCGTCTATATAAGATGTAGTCTACCTGTGTGCTCCTACCTCTGCACTTATAAGTTACCCTATGTTCCTGTTTTTTCTGGAAAAAGGTATTCACTACAGCCATTTCCATCCTTTTTGCAAAATCTACCAGTATCTGTCCCTCTGCATTCCTATCCTGGATACCAAATCTGCCCATCACTTCTTCAGCCCCTCTATTGCCTTCACCAACATGTCCATTGAAGTCTGCACCAATTATCACTCTCTCATTCCTGGGAATATTCTGCACCACTTCATCTAACTCATTCCAGAACTTCCCCTTCTCTTCAGATTCACATCCCACCTGTGGGGCATAGCCACTAACAACATTGAGCATCACACCTTCAATTTCCAGTTTTAGACTCATAAGTCTATCTGACATTCTTTTCACCTCTAGGACGTTCCTAACAAACTCCTCCCTCAAGATAACTCCTACTCCATTTCTCTTCCTGTCAGTATCATAATAGTACAACTTAAAGCCTGCTCCTAAGCTTCTAGCCTTACTACCTTTCCACCTGGTCTCCTGGACACACAGTATATCCACCTTCCTTCTCTGCATCATGTTGACCAACTCTCTACCTTTTCCTGTCATAGTCCCAATATTCAAAGTCCCCACTCTCAGTCCCAGACTCTTTCCTTTCCTCCTCTCTCTCTGCTTCCGAACACGCACTCTTCCTCTTCTTCTTGTTCTTGTTCTTCAACCCACAGTAGCCCAATTTCCATTAGTACCCTGTAGGTCTTCAGTACCAAGGGCGGTCGTTGTTAACCCGGTCCGCGACCAATCCGGTATGGTATAGTTTTGGTTGACCCGCATGTTTGGTTTTGGCAAAAGTTTTACGCCTGATGCCCTTCCTGACGCAACCCTCTGCATTTATCCGGGCTTGGGACCGGCACAGGGAAACACTGCTCCGTGCCCCCCCAAGGCAGGCTTGGAGAGACATAGGCCAGTGCCGCCCTGTGGCTGCATTGTGCTTATGACTGTCCAATTTTTTGTTAAGGATATCGGGGTTCACACAGAAATATTACTTTTATTTTACATAAAATAACCTGTGCACTCCATCTTTATAGATGTACCCAATATTTTTCAAATATGATCCAAGTTTTCCAAAAAGACAAGTTTGGCCATATTCAAAAGATAGATTATCCTTTATGACAACTCTTATCTATACAGGGATATATAGGTATCAAATGTGTTATGTTAATTGTCCACACAGGTTTGGAATGCAGTAAATCTGGTTTGCTCAACCTGTCATCCAGACTCCCCCTGTCAGTCTGTCACAAGGCTATAATTTGTGTGAATTAGGCAGTGATTTATCTTCATTAAGGGGAAAGACTGCTACAGAAATGCTTCTTGACAGCTTGTTCATGTTAGATCGTTGGATAGAACCACTATCTGTGGCTGTCTGAGGATGACCCATCTTTTGTAAAATGGACCTGGTCTTTATGAATGATAGAGTGTACTCTCAAGTTTGGATTTTAGTCTGCACTTTACAATACAGCATGTGGCCCTGCGATTGACCGGCAAACAGTTCAGGGTGTAGCCTACACAGGAATTCTACCTTGCAAGAAACATCGAATGGTATCTTTCAAAAAATATTGTCCCCAGTTTTATATTTTAACAATCTAATTGCTTACCTACACCTACATTTTGTGAGAATAACAAAAAATGAATCGTCAGTCATTAATTTTTAGCACAATTATTGTCCTTTCATTGCTCTACCTTATTTTGGAGATCTTGTCACAGATATCAGCAATTCTCATTCTATTATCAGTTACATTAAAAATTCTTCCTGACTTGCACTTTCCAGACAAAAACACCTTTATCAACAACATTTTTGCACAGAATACAACAAAAAGAAAGGTGTATCCTTATTTCATACCCACATGCATATATACATGGTTTAGTGGGTGTGTGAGTGTCTGGGTTTGCTTGTTTGTTTGTATGTGTCTGTGTGGTGTGAAAATAAAATAAATCCAAAGAAAAGTTGAGTATCTGCCACTGTTGAGTAGAGTGACTGTTGTAATAAATAGTCTTGCTCTGAAACACAAAGGTTTACTCTGAACATGACCAGATCCACAATCATGTGACCATTTTGGACTGTCCAATCAGACACTTATTTGATTTGGTGTGTCTTGATGTAGGTTGGCTTTTTCTGTAATTTCAGGAAGTTTCCTCTCAAAGGCTGCTCATCTGGAAAATGTATTATTTCTTTCCCCCTCATTGTGATATACTACAGCTGGAATCACAAGGCTCAATATAGAAGAATGGAATCATTTGAACAAAAGGATATCCACCAAACCAGATCCCCACAACGCCCTGGCTGCACCTAGAGATTCTGTCTTTAAAAGTTATGAACAGAATCAGTGACAAAGGGCAGCCCAGGCAGAGTCCAACTCTCACCAGAAACAAATCAGACTTACAACTGGCAATGTGGACAAAGCTCCAACTTTGGTCATACAGGAATTGAACAGCCCTTATGACAGGATTTGGTACCGCATATTCCTGGAGCACCCCCCAAAGGATCGTTTGCAGGACACAGTCAAATGTCTTCTCCAGATCCATAAAACACATGTAAACTGGTTGTGCAAACTCTCATGCCCCCTCAAGGACCCTGCCGAGGGTATAGAGCTGGTCCAGTGTTCCACGACCAGGACGAAAACCACACTGCTCCTCCTGGATCTGACCTGGTGGACCCTCCTCTCCAGCACCACTGAACAGACTTTACAAGGGAGGCTGACGAGTGTGATCCCCCTGTTGTTCGAGCACACCCCCCAATCACCAAGTGAGGTGAGGGTCACCACGCTGGTCTGCCAGTTCAGTTCTGCCGACGACCACACTGTCCAGCCAGGACAGCCCAACAACATCCAGAGCCTTGAGGAACCCAGGGCGTACCTCATTCAAGTCCTGGGCCCCGCTACTGAAGAGCTTTTTGACTGCTCCAGAAACTTCAGCCCCGAAAATAGGTGTGCCCACTCCAGAATCTACAATGTCTTGAGTTCAGGTCAGTAGTGCCCCATTCCCATTGTACACAGTATAGCCCACCAGAAGTCATTCTCCATAGTCTCCACAAACTCCTTCCACGCCTGAGTTTTTACCTCGGCGACCACTGATGCCGCATTCCACTTGACCTGCTGGTCAAGAGCCCCGCAGGCCAGAAAATCCCAATCGGACTCCTTCCTCAGTTTGATGGAATCTCTCATTGCAGGGGTCCACGAGCAGGTTCGAGGGTTGCCATCCTGAAAGCCCTTCTGATAGGGGTCTCTGCCAGACATTCCCAGCAGAACGTCTTCACGTTACATTTGGATCTGCCAGGTCTTACAGGCAAATATATCCTTTGTTATTTGTCCACAAACAACAAAAGACTGCACATTCCATTAAGTATTGATGTCAATTCAGTACCTTTTTGAAAGGGTAGCCTGTGTATACTGTGACTAAAACAACAGCAATTATAATAATAGCAAAATTATTATTATTATTATTTAATTACTCAGTTATCTACACATACTTCTTATCCTGCATTCAAGGTTGTGGGGGGGCTGGACCCTGCACCACTACCATACCTATTATTATTATCAATTTGTAAATGGGCACAGGAATTCACTTTAGTTAATCCTATGAGAAAATTAAATTGGTTGGCAATGTTTGCACGGGCAATGTATTTTTATTACTATTTAACAACTAATACTTTGAGAAATCTATATGACTCCCTCCTGATGGTTAATCTCATGCTGCTTATTTATTGATATTGAATTCCTCTTGTCCCTTCTTCCTTTCAACTGAGCTTTCTCTGTGATTATCTCATAATTCGCTCTTCAGCTCTGACATTTTCCTCGGTTCCCTCTAGGTTTGTCGCAGTCCTATTGGGAATAAACAATATGACCAGGAAGTTCAGAGACCAAAGCAAGCAGTTTCCCTTTATTCAAACTGTATCAGCTGACTCAAGATGAATATGAGATCTCCACATCTGTGAACAGACACACACAATGTCTATTTTGATGCTTAAAATAATTTAATTATGAAGGTAATTACATTTACACAGTATATGTTAACATTACTCTCTGAAATAAACATGCTCTATATACCTGAAACAGCAAATCCAAATTATGTAACACAGATTCAGATGCTTTTAAATCCCAACAATGTGTGAAATGTTGAGCATGTTTGCCCATTTTTAAGATTCCATAATATCATGGACATGGACATATTGCAGGCGGGATATTAAAACAGAGTCACAGGAGTTTCCAACTCTGTTTGAAATGATTATTAAAATGAGTTAAAGTAAATAAATCAAGTAGGTGTAATGATAACTTACTCTTGCCTCATGTTGTCTGATCAATTGGCTATAATGATTTGGTGTAAACCCTATATTAATTGACAGCTTCAGTTGATCTCTCCTCAACTTCTATCTTCTAAATCATACTGCTTTCAAACCCCAGTATATAAGTAACCTCTGCTCATCATCTCTCACATCTAAGAACAGATCATTAAATTAATATTTTTCAAAGCTGTGTACATAGTGCTAAAAGCTAGTATATTTAACAATATCAAATTCTGATGATTCTGGCTGGACAACAAAAATTTGTAATCCTTCAATCAATCTGTTAAATGGCACTTTCATTAAAACTTGTAGTTAATCTAACACAACTTTTCTCTTAAGTGGCAGCACGCTCAAATGCTATTGACTTGACCAATAGAGTAAACCATTAAGCTTTTTAGAACATTGATGAAGTCAGATTATAAAGCTGTATGTTATCAGTCAGATTTAGGCTTCTCATACTGTCCCTCAATTTTCTATAACCATGTAAGTTTATTTGCACATCTCAGCCATTGCACTTCATCCTATTACCCAAAATCTATTGAACCTGGTCTAGTATGCAAAGGTGGATTATATAAAATTGTTCATTGATTATTTTTCACTAGTAATAAAGAATTAGTACCAAAGAATCTTCTTCGTCTTCTCCTTCAGCTTTTCCCTTCAGGGGTCGCCACAGCAAATCAACTTTCTCCATCTAACCCTATTCTCCATATCCTCCTCTCTCACACCAACTACCTTTATATCCTCTCTCACTACGTCCATAAATCTTTTCTTTGGTCTTCCTCAAGACCTCTTGCCTGGCAGCTCCAATTCCAGCATCTGTCTACCAATATATTCTCTATCCCTCCTCTGTACATGACCGAACGATATCAGTCTGGCTTCTCTGACCTTCTCTCCAAAACATCTAACATTTGCTGTTCCTCTGATAGACTCATTCCTGATCCTATCCATCCTGGTCACTCCCAAAGAGAACCTCAACAGCTTTATCTCTGCAACCTCTCGCTCCTCCTCCTGTCTTTTGGTCATTGTAAAAGTTTCTGGGCCATACAGCATCGCTGGTCTCACACAGCTAGCATACATGTCCTGCACCAGTCTAACATACTTCTCTGCCACTCCAGACTTCCTCAAACAATACCAGAACTCCTCTCTTGGCACCCTGTCATATGCCTTTTCTAGGTCTACAAAAACACAATGCGGCTCCCTCTGGCCTTCTCTGTACTTCTCTTTTAGCATTCTCAACGCAAATACTGTATCTGTAGTACTCTTCCTAGGCATGAAGCCATACTGCTGTTCACAAATGCTGACTTCTGCTCTCAGTCTCCTTTCCAATACTCCCATAACTTCATTGTATGGCTCATCAACTTTATCCCTCTATAGTTGTCGCAATTCTGCACATCCCGTTTATTCTTAAAAATAGGCACCATCACAATTTGTCTCCATTCTGTAGGCATCTTCTCGCTCTCGAAGATCCTGTTGAATAATCCAGTCAGAAAATCTACCGCTGCCTCTCCTAGACGCTTCCATACCTCCACCGGTATATCATCAGGACCAACTGCTTTTCCACTCTTCATCCTCTTCAATGCTTTCCTCACTTCACTTTTACTAATTTGTGCTACTTTGTGGTCTACAATAGTCACCTCTTCTACCCTTGCCTCTCTTTCATTTTCCACATTCATCAGCTCTTCAAAGTACTCTTTCCATCTTCCCATCACTCTTCCAGCATCTGTCAATACATTTCCCTCTCTGTATCCTTAATCACTCGGGCCTGTTGTATATCCTTTCCATCTTTATCTCTCTGTTTTGCCAAGCTGTATAGATCATTCTCACCTTTTTTTACTATCCAACCGAGCATACTAGTCATCATACGCCCTTTGTTTGCCTTGCTACCTCTATCTTTACCTTTCGCCACATCTCCCTGAACTCCTGTCTGTTCTCTTCAGTCCTCTCAGTATCCCACTTCTTCTTTGCTAACTGCTTTCTCTGTATACACTCCTCCACTTCCTCATTCCACCACCAAGTCTCCTTATCTACCTTCCTTCCTTCCAGATGACACACCAAGTACTCTTCTACCTGTCTCCCTGATAACACTAGCTGTTGTTGTCTAATCATCTGGAAGTTCACCCAGACCACCCAGACCCTTTCTAAACTCCTCCCTGAAAACCATGCAACACTCCTCCCTTTTCAGCTTCCACCACCTTGTCCTCTGCTCTGCCTTTGTCCTCTTCATCTTCCTTGTCACCAGAGTCATCCTACAAGCCACCATCCTATGCTGTCTGGCTACACTCTCACCTACAACTACTTTGCAGTCACTGATCTCTTTCGGGTTACCTCGTCTATACAAGATGTAGTCTACCTGCGTGCTCCTACCTCTGCTCTTATAAGTTACCCTATGTTCTTGTTCTTTCTGGAAAAAGGTGTTCACTACAGCCATTTCCATCCTTTTTGCAAAATCTACCACCATCTGTCCCTCTGCATTCCTATCCTGGATACCAAATCTACCCATCACTTCTTCATCCCCTCTATTGCCTTCACCAACATGTCCATTGAAGTCTGCACCAATTATCACTCTCTCATTCCTGGGAATATTCTGCATCACTTCATCTAACTCATTCCAGAACTTCCCCTTCTCTTCAGATTCACATCCCACCTGTGGGGCATAGCCACTAACAACATTGAGCATCACACCTTCAATTTCCAGTTTTAGACTCATAAGTCTATCTGACATTCATTTCACCTCTAGGACATTCCTAACAAACTCCTCCTTCAAGAGACCTTCTACTCCATTTCTCTTCCTGTCAGTACCACGATAGTACAACTTAAAGCCTGCTCCTAAGCTTCTAGCCTTACTACCTTTCCACCTGGTCTCCTGGACACACAGTATATCCACTCTTTCCTTTCCTCCTCTCTCTCTGCTTCTGAACACTCACTCCCCCTCTTCTTCTTGTTCTTGTTCTTCGATCCACAGTAGCCCAATTTCCATTAGTACCCTGAAGGTCATCAGTACCAATGGCGGTCGTTGTTAAGCCGATCCACGACCGATCCAGTATGATATGGTTTTGGTTGACTTGCATGTTTGGTTTTGGCAAAAGTTTTACGCCGCATGCCCTTCCTGACACAACTCTCTGCATTTATCCGGGCTTGGGCAGGCACAGAGAGACACTGCTTCGTGCCTCCCCGAGGCAGGCTTGGAGACAGGATCCTTGAAAAACAAATGAAATATAAATTCAAATATTTACAGATCTACAAAAAATAAATTATAAAATACAAAACAATTTTAGCTTTACATACACTCAACAAATTTTAAGTCAAACAACAACACAGAATCCCTGAATAAAAAGCAAAACAACAAAATAAAATAATTAGAAATTAAAAATATATTAAAAATATTAACTCTTCAGTGCTACAAATAAACTATAAAATACAAGAACTTTTCACTATTTACCCATTAATTTTTAACCAATTCAGACTGAAACAACTCCCTAACCCAGAACTCCTGAAAAACACACAAATCATATAAATTAAAATGTGTGTAACAAAAAGAAGAAGATCAGCAGTCTCTACTGAAGATTGGGATTTAGAAACACCAAGTGCAGACACAGAGACGACACTACGCATATTGACCAATCACGTGCGCCTTCAAGAGAAAAAAAAAGCGTCTCGAAGGGAGCCGGCTCCTGATTGGTGGGGAGCCGGCTCCTGATTCAATTAATTAATTGCCCCACGACCTGACCTTCTATAAGTGGTAGAAAATGGATGGATGGCTGGATGGACCCAAGTGTTGATAGATTTCGCAGTCTATGATATCCGCTAAGGTGACACCACGTTTCAAAAGTCTCCACTCTCCGCCCATCAATCTTATTCATGGTACAGGACTCAATTCCATATATAGGAATCAGGAAGGTGGTGACAGTTAAATAGTCTGAGATTAAGATTCAAGCTGATCACTTTGCTCCTCCAAATGCCGTCTTCTGTACTGCCTCCCACACCATCACTTATTTTCTGAGTCCAGGTGTGCTGTGTACTTTGAAGATTGCAGACCAAAGGCAGACAAAATCATGAAGGGACTTGAGTGTTCCCTGTTTTTTTCAACCACCATGATTTTTCATTTTATCTTCACATTTAAAGGAGGTCTCACTCTGCACTTTTGTCCTTTTCTAGATTTACCAGGTTAAACTTCTTTCTTGCTAGTTGGGAGTTGAGCTGTTTACATTTTCGAGGTTGTTCACTCCCTCCCCTCAAATCCCTCCCCCTCCCTTGAAGTCTTTCAATTCTCTCATGTTCTGTTCTGCAGAGATGTTATAAACATATGGTGACAAATCACAGCTTGCCTGACTCCTCAGTTAATCAGTAGCTTGCGGAGAGGTTTATAGCTGGTGAGACACTGAGTCAGTTTGAGTTACATTACTCAACAGCAACATCAAAACAACATCAGCAACACAAACACATACCTAAGAATATAGTTGGCCCAGAAACAAAACAGAAAGAGTAAATTTTAGTTGCATTCAAAACTTAAAATTCTGGTGCTTGAATCAATTCTAATAATGGTTACTTATTAAGAGGATCACAAAAAATCATTTTATTTGAGGTCCATTTTTTTTCCATTCATATCTGATTTTTTTTTCATTGAGTCTCATCTGGTTTCTTTTCTTACACAAAATCCATGTGCCTATCATTTTCCACAGAATGCTCTTTTACTTTGTTACTTTGTTGTTAAATTCCTCCTCACTCTATTTTACTTTTCACAGGCTGTAGAAAGTCAACATGGTATATAACAAATCATTTTACAAACAATATTTCAGCGACAGCCTGAGGAAAAGAAACAAGCCACGCAGCCCAGTTTGTGAATGTGTGTGCAAAGGCGAGGCTGGGCATGCTGCTGCCCTTGATCTGATTGGGAAATGCGTAAGTCGGGACTTTTGTAACAAAAATGTTAAGAATGGTTATAATCCTATCACAGCTCAGTGAAAAAAAGATTCATATTTATTTTATGCTATTATTTTCATTTTTTTTTATTTTTCATTATGACAGGTGAGGCTCTGACTCACCTTTCACCCCAGTTGCATGCCACTGCTCTCTGTCTTCAGCTATTCTGTATTGCCAAGTTAAGTACTCACTATTAATTGTTGGTCTTTGTACAGTCATGCCACAAGAGTGACCAAATGCAGAGGAAATGCCATGACATGATAATGTCCCATAATTGACAATGACCGACACAATCAAACGCTTTGGTGTAATGAAGCACATGAAGAGAATTGTACTACTTGATTAGCTTTCTGATATTCACTATTTGTCCCCCTTGCCCTTGCCACCCTGTTCTATTTGTCTGTTTTATCCTTCCAACTATCACCTTAATAACATTTTGCCAGCATGAACAATAATGGTGCAATGGTTTGATCATTATCTAAGGTTCACCTTCTTTGGGAATGTAATGAACACTATTCGACACCACTTAGTTGGCAAGTCCTCCAAGCTACTTAATCCACAGCCTCCAATACAGCCCTACACAAGGTTCTCCAGTTGCCTCAGAGATTTCAGTGAGGAAACCATTGACCCCAGGAGCTTTCCCATTCTTTAATTGTTCCATTACCCATTTTACCTCTGACTTTAGGGGAACAAACTCTATCAATAATGTTGTTCCATCTGCCCTAGGTCCATCTCCAGGCCTACCTTTTTGGAGATTGCCAGTGTATTCTGTGGTGATTGGAGATGGATGCTCTATGTTTTCCCTTCTTTTAGTTGTGTGATTCAGCTGTTTTCTTTTGATTTTAAGCATATATTCCCGTTCTCTGGTTTCTAATCCTCTTCACCCACCTTAAGTAGTGCTACAAATCAATTCTGGACTGCCAGTGTGAATGATTCAGGAACACATGTTACACTAAATGGTAATGGTTAAATCTGCCTCATGTTTGATTTCAAATGTTGTGCATAACATATAATAGTTACTGCCACAGTCTGCAGTCTATATGTCTTCACATTTACTAATGATGATCTCTGAACTAAGATGTAATCAGTTGGATTCCTATCACCTGGACTCATCCAAGTCTGCAGCCACCTTGGATGATGTTGAAAAATAGTGTTGCCAATCACCAGGTTGTTACTTACAGAGACATGCCTGTTCCTCCTCCTGGGCCAAAATTACCAATATGTTTCCTGCAAATGCTGCTCTTCTCTGCTTCGGTATTCCGCTCTGCCATCAAGATAGTTATCTAACTTGGGAGTGCTCTCGGGGGTTGACTGGACATTGTAAAATTAATCCATATTATTGCTGGCATCAATTGCGGGTGCATTGATGAATCAGCCCAATATTTAGCGGATGACCCTTTAGATGTATTGTGATCGTCGGATGTATTAACTGTATTGTATCCAAAGACATGACTGCTCCACGAAACCAACCCTCTTCTTTCAACCTCTTTCCAGAAAACAAAACCATGTTCCATCGATTTTGTGTGGTGAACCTACCTTATCAAGTCCGCCACCGCTTTGACAGAGTAAACCCATGAAGATTGGCTGCCCAACATTGGAGCCACTTCCCTCCAGGCCTCCAACAATCAATCCCAGGTTGCTAAATGGGCCATCCCTTTTAGTCTCTTTAGCTGTTTTGGATCAAACCCAAACATGTGAATTAAACATAATAATCAGATCATACTGGATCGGTTGGGACCTGGGTTAACAATGACCGCCATTGATACTGATGACCTACAGGGAACCAATGGAAACTGGGCTACAGTAGGTCAAAGAAGGAGAGGAGGAGAGCATGTTCGGAAGAGGAGAGACAAAATGAAAGGCAAGAGTTTGGGACTGAGAGTAGGGACTTTGAATATTGGGACAATGACAGGAAAAGGTAGAAAGTTGGTTGACATGATGCAGAGAAGGAAGTGGATGTACTGTGTGTCCAGGAGATCAGGTGGAAAGGTAGTAAGGCTAGAAGCTTAGGAGCAGGCTTTAAGTTGTACTATCATGGTACAGACAATCAGAGAAATGGAGTAGGAGTTACCCTGAGGGAGGAGTTCGTTAGGAATGTTTTGGAGGTGAAAAGAATGTCAGATAAACCTATGAGTCTGAACCTGGAAATTGAAGGTGTGATGCTCAATGTTATTAGTAGCTATGCCCCACAGATGTGAGTTTGAGGAGAAGGAGAAGTCCTTGAATTAACTAGATGAAGTGATGCAGAATATTCCCAGAAATGAGAGAGTGATAATTGGTGCAGACTTTAATGAGAATGTTGGTGAAGGCAATAGAGGGGATGAAAAAGTGATGGGCAGATTTGGTAAGTAGGGTAGGAAGGCAGAGGGACAGGTGGTCAACAAAAAGGATGGAAATGGCTGTAGACAACACTTTTTTACAGAAAAGACAGGAATATAGGGTAACAAATAAGAGCGGAAGTGGGAGCACGCAGGTAGACTATATCTTGCATAGATGAGAGTGTAGCCAGACTGCATAGGATGGTGGTTTGTAGGATGACTCTGGTGACAAGGAAGTTAAGAGGACAAAGGCAGAGCAGAGGACAAAGTGGCGGAAGCTGAAAAGAGAGGAGTGTTGTATGGTTTTCTGGGAGGAGTTGAGAAAGGCTCTGGGTGGTCAGGAAGAGCTTCCAGATGACTGGACAACTACAGATAGTGCTATAAGGCAGAAAGATAGGCGAGTACTTGGTGTGCCACCAGGAAGGAAAGTAGATGAGGAGACTAGGTGGTGGATTGAGGAAGTGCAGGAGTCTATACAGAGAAAGGGGTTAGCAAAGAAGAAGTGGGATACTGAGAGGACTGAAGAGACAGACGCGAGTACAGGGTAATACAAAGTAAGGTAAAGATAGAGGGCAAAACAAAGGGCGACCTGAATGCTCTTTTGGACAGTAAGGAGGGAGAGAATGATCTATACAGGTTGGCAAAACAGAGAGATAAAGATGGAAAGGTTGCACAGCATGTCTGGGTAATTACGGATAGAGAGGGAAAATGTGGGAACCCTAACCCTAACCCAGTATTTACTCTGAGAATGCTTATCGAGAAATACAGAGAAGGCCAGAGGGCGATGCATTGTGTTTTTGTAGACTGAGAAAAAGCATATGACAGGGTGCCAAGAGAGGAACTCTTGTATTGTATAAGGAAGTCTTGAGTCACAGAGAACAATGGTAGACTGGTGCAGGACATGTATGCTAGCTGTGAGACAGTGGTGAGGTGTGCTTTAGGGGTAAAAAAGAAGTCCAAGATGGAGTTGGGACTCCATCAGGGATCAGCTCTGAGTCCCAGCAGAGAACAGGTTGAGGAAAATCTTGAAGGGTGGAGGTATGTGCTGTGGAAAGGTATGAAAGTCAGCGGCGGGCCTTGCATTTTACACTAGGGCTTCAGTAGAGCTCCGAATCAATCCACCCCAAAATAATTAGTTAATGGCTATAAAAAAAACATCTTATTATGCAGAAATGCAGTATAAAGAGGTGCATTGCAGATAGATAACCCTTGTAGTGTTAAAATTCAAATGACGCAATTCGGATCACATGACGAAAAAGAGATGCCCAACTGTGTACTCTTCCACTGACACCCCTGCGTGTCATCTATCATGCACCCCGTGGCTTTGTCCAGGACGCAGCCGCCACCCTAAGTGCCCAAATTCCAAGAGTGTGTAAAACAAGTCCTTATTAGGAAATAAACCCGACTGTTGAGGTGATGGTATAAAACGACCGAGCCTCCTTGGCTCGGGGCCAGAACCTCCTCACCTGCACATCCACTGGATGAGTCTCAGCGGGTGTCCAGAGAGGGAGAACGAGCCTCTCGGGGTGACATTCATTCTGGAACAGGATATCTCGTAAGTGTATTTCCTGACTTTGAATAAACTATTCTTGCTTGATCAGTTCCTGAACACACCGGGACAGTAAAAGTCAGGTCCTGTGGCGGGAGCCACAAAAAATGCCTTTCTACAAAACAGCTGTGACTGTCATGGGTTGCAGGGGTGGACTCGAGCAGGGAACCACACCTTCAAGGCTGAAATCAGGGTTGAAGCACTTTATTTGGGTAGACAGGGTGTCTCAGGTAGGCAGGCAGGGTGTCACTGGCAATTCCCTGGCCCCGAGACAGTCGCACAAGGCTGGGTCTCACCAGGACGGGTGGCAGGAAGGGCCCCAGGCAGGAACCGGTGGGCCACCAGGGGGTCCCGGTCTACATTCAGGGGCCGGTGGTCCACCAGGGGGTCCCACGGGGTCAGGGTCCAAAGGTCTAGAGGGGGCTCTCACAGGGTCAGGGCCCAGTGGTCCACCAGGGGGTCTCATGGGGTCAGGGTCCGAAGGTCCAGGGGAGGCCTGGGCCACAAGGGGGGTCATGGGGATAAACATGGCAAAGGGGGAGTCCAGGCGCCACCGCTAGGTCCGGTCATGACAGGGGCCGTGGTGATCCACAGAGGTCAGGGTTGTTGGGCAACCACAATCCCCCGGCCCATGCAGAGCGTGCCGCTGCCCTTTATAGGGATCTTGATTAGCGGCCGTTGCTGCAGCTGGCGCCGATTAGGAATTGACCCAGCTGTGAGACCCTGACAGTGACACATAAAAAACACCAATAATAACCTTAAAACTTGCAGTATTATTTAGGGAAATAGAAGCATTTTACTCACCAAAATTCTGATAATTTGTAGTAGAAAATCCATCCTCCTCTCTTTCCTCAACTAGAGTTCAATTATTCTGTCATACAGATTATCGGTGCGCTTCAGCTCCAAGCACTCCCAGCGATACAATTTGCAGTGCACTGTGAGCCAGGGGCATCGGTCGTAGTTTGTGGCTTGAAAATGTCGGACAAATCCTTTTCCTGGTTTTGACAGGTTCACCAGCTTAGGAGTTGCTCGACCTGTCTTTACTATGTCCAGCTTTTCTTTCAAAAAGAAGATCGCTTTAACAATATATTAGTAAGTAAATCCGTTTCTTCTCCTCCTGCAGCCATTGTGGGTTGAAAAAGACGATATTAAACGAACACAACTATATTTCTGTTCACAGCTCGCTAATACGCTTCTCCTCGATAATACACTGGTCCACTCTGTGACTATGCAATCAGAGGGTGTGAATACGCTGACGTTGCTGAAGCCTGCTAGAAGGCTTTGATGTTGCCAACTCAAAATCTGATCGGTTGAAGCAACAGCGTCATCAACACTTATTTTTTGCGCAAAGGGCTTGCAGAATGGATTGTGCTGTATGGCCTAGAAACAGTTATGAAAAGACAGGAGGCTAGCGGTCGCAGACATTGGGATGCTAAGGTTCTCTTTGGGAGTGACCAGGATCAGGAATGAGTCTATCAGAGGACAGCACATGTCTTGGAGAGAAGCCAGACTGAGATGGCTCAGTCATGAACAGAGAAGGGATAGTTAGAATATTGTCATTTGGTAGATGCTTTTATCCAAAGCGACTTACAGTGAAGATGCCAGGGATTGAACCCAAGACCTCATATATGCAAGCATGTGCTCTACCACTGAGGTCAAACATTGTGTGAAAATAGTTAATCATCCAATCTTCATTACATCAGTTATCAACAGCTCACACATTTCTCCTAAACCTTGGTGTTCAAAATAATGTGTCCATCACTAACCAGATATGTCACTGCTTTGGGTAGAAATTACATTTCTCATAGCAGAGCATTTGGTAGGCGTAGTAAAGTAATGGAAACCTGACAGATCTAACAATCATGACATGCATGCTGCTGGATCTGTGTAATTGAATCATTCATTCAAAAAGTGTAGCTGGAGTGCAATTAGTGTGGTCATACATTGTATGAAAAAAAGAGTTGTTAAAAGTAGTTCTTATTTAAAGAAAGAAATGCTGCACATGCTGGTTATGGTTCAGAAGAAGACTATAGATTGATTAAAGAGTTGATTAGACAGGGTACTATACATAAAAAAGCTAAAATTATCTCAAATGCTTTAAAATAGCAACCAAATCCAGAAAAGAACATGGAACAAAACAGAACACGACCATTCAAATGGATTGAAGAATAGCCAAAATGGCTAAGATTCAGGCAAGGATGTGCTCCAGGGTGTTCAAAGAAGAACTTAAATTAAATGAGTACCAGAACAACTGGCCTAAAGAGAAATGACAACAGCTAATGAATTGATGGAAACAAGATAGTTAATTTTGTGTCTATGGGCCACAGACAGTTCTTCAGATGATCACAGACACTGGATTCAAGCCCCTGTACAATGTGAAGACAGTGAAACGTGGTGGTGTATTTGATTTGGAGATGTTCTCAGATCATGGTGTTGGGTCTATTTATCACATTGAGGGATCATAGATCTATCAGAATACATCAGAATGCTTAAAGAAGTCATGTTGCCTTTGTCCAATGGAAAACTTGTTGGGTGACATAAAAATACTGTTTCTGAGAAAAACAAAGAAATGCAGAGGGATTGTGGAATGTAGTCCAATCACCTTAACAAAACGATGTTGTAGGATTGTCACAAATCTGGGTGACTGCATAGATGATTAGCTGAAGGTTCAATTGCGATCGGCTGCTCACTCATCACAAACATCCAAAGCAAACAGGTTATCACAGGCTTGTGGTGTTTCATGTTCTCTTTTCAATTCATTGTCAGACTGGGCCTGAGAGAGATAGGCATGGACCACTGGTAGATGTCCCTTAATTAAAAATGGTAATTCCTTTCTTTCCCCTGACTATTTCTTAATTTGGCGGGGACAAAGGGTAGGTGTCAATGCCAGCCATGCTACTGATGCCAGTAATACAAATGTGTGTTTGGACATCGCTGATCTTACAATGAAGGGCTGTATAAAGATTAATGCACCTCAGCTCATTGGGCAAAACCAAGACAGTTGGTAATGGACTGGGGTATGGAGAAGTGATCATGTTTCCATAGTCTTTATGGTGTGAGCGTCAGTAGGAAAACATAGAGGGTAAATTCATTTTGGCCAGGTATCCAAATGTTTTGGTAATCATGACGGGCAACTTTTTCTCTGTGTTAGAAGGTGCATGCTGCTTCCAGCAAAAAATGCCAGTTTGCAAGGAAAAACTGCCCTTTACCAAGCAGAATCTTTGACAGACCCGAACTCAATGTGTGTGGCCCTCTGTCACAACTGGTTGGGGTAGAGGAGAGAGAGAGAAAGTGAGTGTGAGAGAGAGGGAGAGAGAGAGAGAGAGAGAGAGAGAGAGAGAGAGAGAGAGAGAGAGAGAGAGAGAGAGAGAGAGAGAGAGAGAGAGAGAGAGAGAGAGAGAGAAGCAAGAGTGTGAAAGACACAGAGGTGATATGATGGTTAGGGGGACAGATACAAACATCTCCTACAACTAGCTTACAGCGTTTGAAAATTTTAATAGTGACATCACAGAGACAGCGATATGGTCTCAACTGCATAGCATGGCAGCACAGTTAGCAGAATCTGAAGTGTCTGAAGTTCCCTCTATGTATGTGTTCCCTTAAGTGTTTGCCAAAGTAGTCACTCATTTACCACTCTAAGATGGAAAGAACGAGTCTACACGTGCTTATTGTTGACAACGGTAGAAAACAGTGTGTTTGCTCCATCCTTTACTGAATACTGAACCAGGTACAAATACACAGTTTCACTTTCTAGTCACACGTGAACTGACCACGTCATAGCTCAGCACGCTCTCCTATCCTTATTTGGTTAACCTAAACATGAATACATGTTCCATGAATAAACATGTACTTAACTAAAATGCAAAATTAATTTAAATAATATTATATCCAAATCTGAGGCTAAATTACAAAAATGGAAAATGGCACTAACATCTCCGGACCCTAATTGCTCATCATGGGGATGACAATTACCTAAATAAAACTAAAGAGTCATTTTCTACATTGCAATCCCCTTCTGTACACTTTCACTAGGGTCTAAACAACACAAACAACCTAGACTAATCTAGGTGAGGCTTACAAGGTAGGTAACACTGTGGAAAATTATAAATCCTAAATAACAATGTCCTTTATTGTCCATGAGATTCTTCCATCTCGAGCAGAAGACACAACTTGTCTATGGGTCTCTCTAAGGTGTTGCCATTGCTACCACTGCTATTATGGTACCCATTTCCGTGGCCGCCATTTCCCCCGAAACTGTGGCCTCTTCCACCCCTGAATCATTCCCCTCTCTCACTGCAATTCCTGCCGCCAAATCCTCTGACACCACGATTATTGAGCTGCTTCTCCTCTAGCTCGGGGAGCTCAGTGGCCACAGTGAGTTGCCAACGACGACCATCAGTCCAACCCTCCTGAATTCCCTTGACTTTGTCAGCTGGTACATCAAAACAAACTCCAGTTTTGCCTTTAAGGAATGTCGTTCTGTGAATGTGATTCTCCATATCGTCTCCTAACTGTTCTTTGATGCTTCTCCAGGCATATCCAATATTATGCATCTCCTGAGAGCACACCAACTGTTGAGTGGTAAAACCAGCATCAGAGTTGAACAATGACCTCTGCTCTAGGTTAGTGGCTTCTGAAATGTGTGCAAGGGCTGCAGCTAATGCATCAACTGCTCCTCTCTCTTCAATCAGCTTCTCAGCAGAAGCCCTGAAGTATCTGATAGCTGTGACTGGAACTGAGTCCAAGAACCTGACTGCATCCTTGCTTGAAGACTTGATTATATCTTTCGCAGTGGGAACACTGACTCGTCGGGATGTGATACCAGCTTTATTTTCAACATAGCGCAGCTGGTCCTCCACTTTCCTCTGGTAGAAGCAGATGCAGACTCCAGTCCTGCCTGCTCGGCCTGTACGACCCCAACGATGGATGTATGACTCCACATCCTTGGGTCGAGAACATTGAACCACCAGGTCAACTTCAGGGATATCTAAACCATGGGCTGCAACATTGGTGGCAACCAAAACCTCAAAGGATCCGTTCCTGAAGCCCTGCAGTGTAAGCTCTCTTTGTTTCTGAGGGATATGGAAGGACTGTGCGCTCTGTTTAATGGATGCGTTCAGGGAAAGTTCATTGGCTTCTTTCTTAGTTTCACAGAAGACAATAGTGTCGCCGTGGCTGCCGCTGTACACCTGGACCACATCTCCTATCACTGCTGCTCGCTGTGACCAGTGGCACGCTTTGCCCAAATGTTCCACAGTTGTTGCAGTTTTTGGTGTTTTCTTGCCAATCAGATCGACATGTTTCCACTGTGGTTTCCTGTATTTCTTGGCAACTTCATAGACCCAAGGGGGGCAGGTGGCTGAAAACAGCAGCGTCTGGGGGTTGGTGGCAGGCTCTTTGTTATATGATGAAGACAAAATTTCCTCAACTTGCTCAGCAAATCCCATGTCAAGCATCTGGTCTACTTCATCCAGGACAACATGGTTCAGTTTAGAGAGGTCCAATTTATTATTCTCGATGTGGTCTTTGATACGACCAGGGGTTCCAACTAATATATCGATACCATTGCGGATAGCATCAATTTGGGGGTTGTAGGAGCTGCCACCATAGAAACAAGCGATAACAAGTGTCTTAGTGATGTCTTTGAAGTCCTTTGCAACTTGGATGGCCAACTCTCTGGTTGGAGATAAAACCAAGACCTTTGGGGCACGGCCTCTAGTCCTTTCTGCAGACCCCAACTGGAGCTTCTCCACAAATGAGATAGCAAAGGAGAATGTCTTTCCTGTTCCAGTACAGGCCTGAGCAAGTACATCTTCTCCATCATATACAGGGTTAAATGTCTTGACTTGAATATCAAACAGGTAAGTGACTCCACGAGCTTTGAGTTTCTCAATGGTTCCTTGAGAGATCCTGAAGTTAGAGAAGGCTCCTTCTTTCTGCTCCGGTGTCTCCTCCATTTCTTTTTCACTGTCACTGGCTGAGTCTTCACCTGAATGTGATGGTGTCTGAACAGATGTATTTGGATTGGAATGTTCATTGATTTGGGTCTTAGTAATAGCTTTCTTTAGCTTCTTCTTCTTTGTCTTTTTTGGAGCGGAAGGTTCACAGTCTACCTCCTCCTGTTCGTCCTTCGCCTCCTGTGTCAACTGCTTCTTCTTCCTCAGCTTCTTGTCCTGCTTGGTCTTCTCAAGTTCCGGAAGTGATGGCAGCACTTCGCGACTGTCGCTTGACCACTTAGTCAGGCGGAATCCTCCACTGTTACAAAGTGCAATGAGGTCCTTGGTCAATGTAGTAGCCTTCTTCTCGTCGGATGTTGAGACCATCAACGTAGAAGTGCTCTCGGACTGTAGTTACTGCTTCAGGTGATGACCTGTCTTTCCCATCCTCTGCAGTCCGCTGTAACGCATAGTTGGCACAGCTCGGGCTCGACTTGGCCCCAAACAAGTGGACCACCATCTTGTACTCGCACAGTGGCTGGCTCAAATCCCCCAGTGGCCACCAGAGGAATCGTAGAAGATTGGAGTCCTCATCAGGGACTCTTACTTGATGGTGCATCGCTTCAATGTAGGAGATGAGTGCGATGTGTTCGTGTCGAAACCTTGTCAGGACTCCAACCAGACCATTAGTGAGGTCTGGACCCTGTAACAGCTCCTCTTTCAGTGACTTCCCTTGAAATGAAGTGGCACAATCAAAAACAACCCGCAACTTTCCCTTTTGTGGATGGATCATGCCGTGATGGGGAATATACCATACTCTGCCGTCGCTGCGATTGGGCTCATCTTCAGGAACTTCCACTGCGTAGCCTTTGTTCAGCAGGTCTGACATGAAGGTCTTGTAGTCCTCGTGGAAGCTGGAGTTCTTGGCGAGTTTCCTTTTCAGGTTGGATGCACGTTGCTTGGCAACACATTTGTTGCATCACCACATTTTTGTTTCTGAGAGGCATCCCAATGCTGTAGTGCCCATTAACTTTCTTGATTGTCTCAGTCACGGACTTCATGAACAGAACATCTTCTCGCGACATGTCTGGCTTCTCTTCACAGGCTTGCTCCAGAAAGTCGTGATTGTATTGCTGCAGAAGCATGCTGTCCACGCTGCTGACTGAGATTCTGTTGACTGAAGCCCTTCGATTGTAGTGGCTTGACCTGCCTTGTCTTGACTTGTGGTGATCGTCACCTTTCTTGAGAGGGCCATTAACTACCCAACCGAGGGTCGTCTTTACCGCATAAGGCCCGTCATCTTGGCTGTGGATTATCTTCCACAGCTCCATCGCAGAATGAGTGTTCATTCCGATTAGTGACTCAACATCTGCGTCGATCTGTGGTAGTCGTACTTCCTTACGCAGATGAGGCCATCTTTCCAAGTCCTTTTCAACGGGAACATTGTCATTTGTTACAGGTATATCTGTGTGGGTGTAGACATCTGTCAGGCTGATGTACTTGTTCTCTGTCAGACCACAGACTTCTAGATCTGAGAGCACAAAACAGGACACAGGCTTCTCCTAGCCCGTAGTATGGAATAGCACTTGAGCCTTCTCACCATGGACGCCAAGCTGTCTCATCAACCCTTCGGAGCAATACGTAGCGGAACTTCCTGAGTCCATGAACGCGTACGTCTCTATTGTCATGTTGCTCCCCTTGGATTTGATGTGCACAGGCATGATGGAAAGAATGCAGTCGCTGCCTCCGGCCCCGGTGACTGCTGTGACTTCACTTTTGGCTGACACATCTTCTTTAGGAGTTGAGCGTCTGCTGGTAGAGCCTTGACTCCTCTCAGACTTGGCGTTCTGTTGGTCATTCTCATCCATTTTGCTGTGAGGCAGACTTGGGTGTTTCTTGCTGCAGATCTCACACGTGGCTCTCTTTTTACAGTTTTCCCATGTGCCCTTTGGTCAGACACCCGAAACAAAGTCCTTTACCTTTAAGGAACTCAATTCTCTCTTTGTTTGGAAGACTTCTTATTTTGTTACATGCTCTCAGTGTGTGTCTTTTATTGCAGTACAGGCATTGCTCTTGAAACGCGTTGTTCGTCTGCTTGTTCTTTCTTGATTCTAAGGCATCCTCTTCATCTGGCTTAACACTTGCAGCCAGTAGTTCTTTTCAGCCCGCCTCCCTTGGCAGATCTTGCGCTTGACTTACTCTTTTTTTTTTTTTGCTTTAGAGGACTCTTTGACATCACCAAACAGCGGGTCTGAAGCAATCTTTGCCTGTCTGTTGATGTATGTCACTAGATTAGAGAACTTTGCTCTTCTCCCTTCCCTTTCCTGTATGTCAAAGGCTATGACTCTCCATCTTTCACAAAGTCTGAAGGGCATCTTTGAGATGACAGTCTGGAGGTTGCTCGTGCTGTTCATCTCCTCGAGGTACTCCATTTCCTTCATGACATTGTTACATCAAGTGAGAAAGATGGGGAAGCTGTGAAGTGACTTGGCATCTTCTGCTTTGATTTGAGGCCATTTAACAGCCTTGTCCACATAGTCCGCAGCTATTTTCTGTTCATTGCCATAGTGATAGGCCAAAAGCTTTCTTGCTTCTTTGTAGCCTCATTGTGCGCTCATGTGTTGGCAACTTCTCACCAGTTCCTTTGGTTCACCACCGGTGAATTGCTCAAGGTAGAACAAGCGGTCTTCATTGTTGTCTGTATGACTGTGGATGATGTGCTCAAAGGCCTTCAGGAATGGCAGGAACTCGAAAGGATCACCACTGAATGCAGGAACTTTTCATTGAGGTAGGTTGGTTTGTCTCTGTTGTGTGACTAACGTCTCTGTGATATCCTTCCGTTTCAGTATCACCTCACCGAGTTCAACTTGCTTTCCATTGGAACGTGTACTTGTGTTATTGTTGTTTTCGTTCGTTACTTGCACATAAGACGTGTGTCTAGTTGGATCGTGAGATGCACTATTGTCTTGGATGGCTCGAAGACAGTTGGACAATTGGTCTGACATCTGAAGCGTGATGTTCGATGGTTGCTGCTATAGGCATGTTCTTGTAGAGGTAAGAATTCATGCCATCATTGTCCATGTTTTCTGTGTCATCATATTCTCCCAGAACGTGAATGTTTGCTGTGGACTCTGCAATAGCAGTTTGAACATCTAGCTCCTCCATTTGAGCCTGCAACTTGATCTTCTTGGCTTTCAGCTGTGCTTCCATTTGAGCCTCTTCCAACTGCAGTGTTTGCTTCTTCTTAAGTGCAGCTGCCCGTACGAGTAGAGCTGCACGGTTAGCTTCCTCTTTTCTACGCAGAGATGAAGCATAAGACGATGCCTTAGATGAATTTGAGTGTCTACTGCATACACTTCGTGCTGTGACTGAACAACGTTTTTCTTGTGCAGCGGATGCACTGTCGTCTTGATCCACGTCTTCAGCAGCAGACTCCTTGCTGTGTCACTGCGTTATTCTTTGGAGTCAAATGTTCAGTAGCAGCCTGTTCGTCAGCAGCCTTGGCTTGCTGTCTAGCTTCTATTATCCACTGCACCAATTTTGTCAAAAAGTTCTCATACTTTGTACAATTTGGCTCACTCCAATACTTCTGGTTGGCTTCCCTTTCAGCTTCTGATAACAGTTCACTAACTGCATTGTTCGTTTCAGTAAACTCATTCAAGAATTTTGAATAATCGCTCAAATAATCCTTTTCCACTAGAAGTGCATTGGAATTATTTTGCATGAGGTTTTCTATTTCCCCTGCTTTAGAGACAAGGCGTGCTAATGCAAATTTCTGAGATTCATCTCTTTATCAAGTTTCTCTTCTTGGGCCTTTGCGGTCAACTCGTCCTTTCTTTTTACCTCTAGCTCGACATTGCCATCCATCTCGGTTTTATCTGACGTTTCAAGTGGCTATCGAATGTTAGATCAGTCTTATAGCAAGCTCTTGCGAATTTCTGAAATCCAGATTAACAGTCCTCAACCTCAAAATATGTAAATGCTTTCAAAAACAAGATTCCAGGGCTGTTCCTATTTCCAGCATCAAACTCGAGCCTCTTCTGGGCTAATATGACTAGCCAACAATATAGCACTCTTCAAATGTCCTGTGTGGCTTCTGGCTAGCAGGCTAGCAGGCTATCAAATCTTCTAATATTTTGGTCTGGTCATGCTACTTGGCTACATTCATTACAATGATGAAATGATCCGTAATTCGCCATTACTTTCCAGCTATAAGCTATAACTTATCCATTCATTTTTTTTTGTTCTTAGTTTACTCATCCATCCTGGTAGATGTCGTCTGGAAATCCAGTCGGGTGCACAGCGTAGTCACATCAGTTAGCTATTTCTTCAGCTAGCTTCCTTTGTCAACTTGTGCTCGACGCTGCACATCCTTCGGCTCCCGATGATTTTCTCGCCCTCGGCGACTGCTTTCTACTTAATGAAGTGGCTAAAGTTCCCTCTATGCAGTCATTAAGTGCTTGCCAAAGTATTCACTCATTTAATCACTCTAAGATGGAAAGAACGCGTCTCAACGCGTGTTTACTGTTGACAACGGTACAAAACAGTGTGTTCGCTCCGTCCTTCACTGAATACTGAACCAGGCACAAATACACAGTTTGACTTTCTAGTTACATGTGAACTGACCACGTCGTAGCTCAGCGCACGCTCCTATCCTTATTTGGTTAACCGAAACATGAATACATGTTTCATGAATAAACATGTACTTAACTAAAATGCAAAATTAAATACAATAATGTAATTGTAAAATAATTATGCTATAATAAACAGTCACCAAAAAATTAATATAAATAATATTATATCCAAATCTGAGGCTAAATTACAAAATGGAAAATGGCAATAAGAATATCTTTGCGCAATCCATAGTGGGCTCCGCTGGTTGCTGTGTCACTGCACGTCTCTTCTTCATATTTAAACGACAAATGTGATTTTTTTTTAGTGATTTTTGAAAAGAAAACAACTAAAAATGGTGAAGTTAGGTGAATGGTTATATAAATATGACCATTTAATTTAATTAGTTTTTCATTTTACATTTTTTTTTCTTTCCATGATGCCAGTTGAGGCCTGGAATGCAGCCTCAGGGCGGCACTGGCCCGTGTCTCCCAAAGCCTGCCTTGGGGGGCATGGAGCAGTGTCTCCCTGTGCCGGTCCTAAACCCGGATAAATGCAGAGGGTTGCGCCAGGAAGGGCATCTGGCGTAAAACTTTTGCCATAACCAAACATGCGAGTCAACTATAACCATATCATATCGGATCGGTCATGGACCGGGTTAACAACGACCGCCATTGGTACTGATGACCTACAGGGTACTAATGGAAACTGGGCTACTGTGGGTCAAAGAACAAGAACAAGAAGAAGAGGAAGAGTGCGTGTTCGGAAGCAGAGAGAGAGGAGGAAAGGACATAGCCTGGGACTGAGAGTAGGGACTTTGAGTATCGGGACTATGACAGGAAAAGGTAGAGAGTTGGTTGACATTATGCAGAGAAGGAAGGTGGATATACAGTGTGTCCAGGAGACCAGGTGAAAAGGTAGTAAGGCTAGAAGCTTAGGAGCAGGCTTTAAGTTGTACTATTATGGTACTGACAAGAAGAGAAATGGAGTAGGAGTTATCTTGAAGGAGGAGTTTGTTAGGAACATTCTTGAGGTGAAAAGAATGTCAGATAGACTTATTAGTCTGAAACTTGAATTAAAGGTGTGATGCTCTATGTTGTTAGTGGCTATGCCCTGCAGGTGGGATGTGAATTTGAAGAGAAGGAGAAGGTCTGGGATGAGTTAGATGAAGTAATGCAGAATATTCCCAGAAATATTAATGCAGAATATTCCCATAACCCTACAGGGCAGAACAGCCAGACAGAACTCCTTCTTCAGTTTGATGGCATCCCTCACCACTGGGGTCCAACAGCAGGTTTGAGGATTGCCGCCCTGACAAGTGCCAACCGCCTTAAAGCTGCAGCTCCAGTCTGTCACTTCAACAATGGAACCATGAATGGAACATGGCCAATTCGGTCTCATTGTCCCCAACCTCCCTCAGGATGTGGCTGTAGCTCTGCCAGAGGTGGGAGTTGAAACTCCTTCTGACAGGGGACTCTGCCAGAGATTCTTAGCAGACGCTCATGTTACGTTTGCGTCTGCCTGGACTGACAGGCATCCTCCCCCACTATTGGAGCCAGCTCACCGCCAGATGGTGATGACCTGACAGCTGCATACCTCTCTTTACTTAAGTGTCCAAGACATGCGGACGCAGGTTCGATGACACAACCACAAGGTTGATCAAAGAACTGCATCCTACAGTGAGTTGGTGCCAAGTGAACATATGAACACCTTTATTTCTGATATGGTGTTTGTTGTGCACAATCCGTAACAACCATAGAAGTCCAATAATAAAACATAGCTCAGGTTCACTTCTAGGGGGCCATTCCTCCCAATCACACCCCTCCAAGTCGCACTGTCATTGTCATTGCCCATGTGATTGTTTAAGTCTTCCATTAGAACAAGGGAGTCCCCAGTAGGCGTGCTCTCTAGCAGCCCCTCTAGGGACCCCAAGAAGTGTGGTTGGATGCATAGCCACAAACAACAGTCAGAACCCATGCCCCCACCTGAAGGCGGAGAAAGGCTACCCTCTCGTCCAACCCCAACATGCAGGCGCTGAATCGGGGAACAATCAAGATGCCCACACCTGCTCTCACCAGAGACAACTCCAGAGTAAAATAAGAGCCCAGCCCCTCTCAAGAGGCCTGACCCCACACTGTGCATTGAGGTGAAAAAAAAACCCATCACAGCTAAAAAAAAGTTTCAATTTCTCAGACTCCAGCATGTCTGATTTGACCAGATGCTCCATCACACAATGTTCACTGTCCTCAAACCATCCACAGAGGAGCCATTCACTAACCATCACGGCTTACTTACCATCTAATGAGCCTCACCTGAAATGTGTGGATTTCATCTTCTGGAACCAACACTGAATGTGAGCAAGAGACAGAAGTAGCTGTGTTAACATTGTATGTGCCAGCAGGCAGTCAGATATTTATTAGACCAATAAATAAGGTGGATTTTGTTGAGAGATGGTGCATCAAAGCTGCCAAAGGGCTCTGTGAACTAAAAGCAGTATATCAAACTTTGTGACAAGACACATGATCAATGGTTTTCTATTGTGTTGTGGACCTTTGTGTAGACTCCTTTATAAAATCTTGTTAATCCAAAACCCCGCCTATCTGCCTGCTTACTCTGTATAGAATTGCTATTTGTATTGCAATTTCCAATTGTCATACAATTTTCCTTACTAATGCAAAACAATCATGATATTGTTGCGGACACGAAGGGGCGTGGTCTCTCACCCCGCGGGACAGACGGTCGGGGGGCGTGGTTAAGCCGGGTATATATAAATGATCCTAAATGTTCAAGTTCTAGATGTATTTTGTTGGTGTTTCAAATTAAAGGACCGAACTCCTCTACGCCTCCGCCATTATTTCATCAATGAAACACAATAATATAATGAAAACATAATCTAAAGGGGATAAAATTCAGAGAATCAAAGTTACAAAAGTAGGGGAAAAGGGGAAACTGAGAAAGTGAAAAGCATTTGTATGTTTTTTTTTTACTTTTAAGGATAAATATTTTCCCAATGTTTAGTTTAATGTGGCTGCCATTTGTAATTTAATAATCCCTTGCGGGCAATTCCTTCTCTGTATTTAATCCATCACGGGAGAAACATGAGCAGTTAGCAGCCATCTAGCGGGACAGTTTGGGGATCAGTGTCTTACTCAACAACACTTCGACATACTACGAAGAGCCGGGAATCAAACCAGTAATATTCAGTTTCAAGGACGATCGCTCTACCCCCTGTGTTTCGTCATGGCATCCCCGATTGTTATTTATGATTATATGTGATTATTTCTACGCTTTAATCCTTGTGATAATTGTTGTTGTGGGAGATCCAGATCCTTGTGCATCTTTGGACATTTTTAATAAATAGAGAGCATTCATAAAATCAATAAACAGACAAATGGACAAACCAACAAACCAACCAACCAACCAACCAAACCAACTAACAAACAATAGAATAGCATGTGCCTTTAATTGTCCCAGAGTGGGAAAATTTCAAATGGCATAGCCAAAAGTGGACAGTGCAGTCAAACAAGCCAACAGAAAACATGAATTTCTAGTATTTTGTGCAGCACTGTTTTTAACTGTGTTACACTGTTTTTAACAGTGCTGCACAAAATGTGTGTGCCTGAATGCATGTGTTTTTTTTTTTTGGTTTTCTTTGGCTCCCTCACTATTCCCCTGGTATTAAATCTTCTTTCCTCCCAAGTGTTTCCACATGTCCCCCTTCAGTCTGAAGAAACCAGATGTCTTACAGTTATTGTTTTCATGAAAGAAATACGCAGCAGGCTGAGGCTGCAGCAGATTAAGGGATCAAAACTTGTTTGTTCCAATTGTCAAATGCTTCCGAAGTACTATTACCTCTTTTGTATAAAAGTAAATGAAAGAAAATGAATGTTAAAATGAACATCGTTATGGACTGATTAATCAGATAAAATTTGCACGTTAGACACTCTCTTTTTTGATTATAAATTACAGGTAGCCTTTATTCATTCGTCGCCCGGAAAAAAAATCATTTTAGAATTTAAACATCTGTGAGAGAAAAATTCAATAGATTTTGTTAAGATGACAAAGGTCAGCAAGGCTAGAGGACCTTCACGCTCCCTCTCTTTCTGATTCCCTTTCTCTCTGGCTCTCTCTCTTTATTGAAACGTGTATATTTATGTAGGGGCCAGATTATGATTAATTGGGACTACAATGTATTTGTTCATTTGCTTATTCATTCAATCCACTGGATTTTTATACTTGTGTTACGTGGTGTATGTTTATACACATTCATATTGTGGTGTGTGAAGGAAGGATCGCAGAGACGAAGGTGAGTTCTAACTTCATTCCTCAAACACCAACAACAGAAAACAGTGAATTTACGGGTGTGAATATATACCCGGCTTAAACCATGCTCCCTAGCCCCTAGTCCTGTGGGGTAAGAGGCCATGCCCCTTAGTGTCCGCCACAATATATCCTATATGTATTTCAAGGGCAACTCATTCTGTCATACATTGTGGAAAGTACTGATGCTAGTCTAATGGAGAACTGTTTGTCAGATTTTAAATTTTCACATTTCATACCTCTGATAAGATTCATGATGCTGATGTGCTTGATATGATGTGTGAACACCAGGTGATTCATGCTTATTCACATAAATAAATAAATATATTGTAGTGCTAATAAATCATTGCATGGCATGGGGTGTTGAATTAGTGTTGTGACTTACATGTGGATATTAACATGACTGCAATCATATGGATTATATTTCTTTAATTTCAGATTTTGTTATTGTTATGATTAACCTTTTTTGTTTTGTGGCAGTTCAGTTATGGTTATGAGATGCATCTTGTGATGCAGTTTCTTGGACACATCATCAGTGATAGTACCTGAGGTCATATTACATTTGATAGTAATATGTTATTCAAAAGATGTTGTTTTGAAAATACTTTCCAGTTCCAGGTGTATGCTGTTCTCTGACTGTCACTAGTCATTGAAAATTCAGGCAAGAATAACATATGAGGCAACATTTTTGGTGATTTTTGATGAAGTTAGAAAAAGATGATGCTTCTCATAATCAGATTATAAATGAAAATATTTATAATTATGTAAAATTGTCTTCTGAAGCAATAGTAATATAATCCTCCCACTTTGCAACAGGATTTTTAATTGCCATTTATTGGCAAAATCAATTGAATCAGAAATGTGTGTGTGTGTGTGTGTGTGTGTGTGTGTGTGTGTGTGTGTGTGTGTGTGTGTGTGTGTGTGAGTGTTATATTTGCACTAAACCATAAAGGGCTGGGTCCCAAGCAGCTTTTTTTATTCATTTTTATATTTCTTATTTTAGGAACTTAAGGGGTTCCACTTGATGAATCGTGAGTTGCACATGTGGAATAGGAATATCTTTTACATCTTGAATACCTTGCTTTTAATTACATTTTTATGTGAAAGCAAAGGTTTTAGGTAGCAGCTGAATCTGTCTTGGCCCCTGGCAACACAGCTGCTCACAAGTAGACCATATGTGATATCAGGTAGCCTTGGGTTATTTGTGTGTGTGTTTAACCTTCAAATACTCAACACATCCTTTTCCGCATTCCGCTGATGCTAATTTGTTCTAATTTAATGGACCAAAATTTTTCCATGGATAATTTTCATAATATTTGTTGAGTCAGCATATGAGGTATGGCAGAGATAGAGACATACCCCCCAAAACACCTATGAAACAAGTTATTATTATTCATTATGTATTAGTGAAATTAGTTTATGCATGCACTTTTACTTCTACATCAACTCAATTTCCTTTCAGATCAACAAAGTATTTCCGATTCTGATTCTGAATTGAGGAAGTTATGCGGAATCAATGCTTTTGCCTCTTGCCTCTTCTACTCAATAGTTCACTAATTTGAATGTTCCCTATGTTATTTGAGGATAGAGGGCAGATAAATATGTTTATTTATGCATTAATCATTCTTTCAGTTTTTAACTTTCCCTTAAAGTTGGACTCCGTGTCAAGGACTATGCTTAAATTTTGATGATCAAGACACTCGCATATTGACAAACCAAATGACAAAACACATGCCAACCTGACCCTTGTTATGTTTAAGTAACTCTCAAGTGTGGTTTTGCTGCCAAGCACCAAAGACGCTCACGCTCAGTGGGAATTAGACACTAAGACGTAAACAAACACTCACACACATACACACACACACACACACACACACACACACACACACACACACACACACACACACACAGACACATACACAATCCAAATACCCTCTATCCTGAGCCTTAGTGAGAAGTTGTAGTAATAATAGCAGCAGGAGAATGGGGACAGACCTGCCTTTCCTTTATGCCTTTTCCTTCGCAAAGCACTATTTTATAACAAAAGATGAAACAAGAGAAAAAGCTCTACAAAAGAAACCTAGTTTAGACAGGTGAGTGTCTCTCTTGTAATAATAATTGATGTTGCTCAAGGTTCCTCCTTGGTTAATGTTTGTGTTGATTCTAAGCACACAAATTTTGTGTTCTTCTGTATCAAAGACTAATACAGACGATGATGAAATTATTTGTTGCCTCATGCAATAATGTTTCCTCACCGTTTCCTCACCGCTTTTTCCTCATGTGGAAAAAGATTGCCTGGGATTTGACCACTAAACCTCGCATACCTGTTTATGTGTAACAGATCCCAGCTAACAGTGGAAGGCACTATATCCCCACTATTCATTTTTTGTCCTGTGTAGTCCAGTGATGGATGCAGTTGCTAAGTGTAAAGTAATGTTTGCCGGGTCAGAGGTTGTCAAGGGGCAGCTATAAGTCTCATTCTCTCTCTTTTGGTATATGCTTTCTTTTGCATATAAGGATCATGATGGTTACAATGACAAAGGTGATATGAATAACTGATGACTGTGATGTGCTTTGTCATGGGGAAATGTCCCAAATGCTCATTTCAATCAATATACATGGACTGCCCAGTGCAAAATTTGTCATCATGCCCAAGAGACAGTTTTTAATAATTGGAAACATTGGAACAGTCATATTCCATACAAATTTAATAGACTTGTAAATGAAAAGGGATGAAAATTGTTCAGTGTGTCTAAATTGAATCGAGGTGGAAGTGAAAATGATGCCCCTCATACTTAAAACAGAGGTGAGGTTTCATTTTCATGAAAGACAAGTGATAAGTGTGATAAGTGATTTGTAAATAGACGATCACCTGAATCATCATCACAGTACAGATACCATGCATACGGTTGCAGTGACTAAAGCAGTTTGTATTCAGTGTTTAATATTATTTGCTCTACACTAACTGCAAATTCAGAACAGATGGAAAATTAGTACACACTGTATATTAGACATCATTCCATGGCATGTGAATCGTGTCTCCCTTTTGGAATGTAAAGGTTAGCCGTTTGCATGTGTGGAAAGCTTGGATATCTGTATGGCTGATGACTGCTGTTAACAGATAAGCACAATGAGGAATTATGGGGTGGGTAAATGGATTAGGGTAATGAGGTCTAGCTGGCTCCTTGCAGCTTCTGGAAGTGTAATGCTTATACTGCTTCATTTTTATAAGATAATGTAGCTGAAGATTTGAGGTTTTTAAATATATCACTCATGTCTCATTACTGTTTTTTTTAAAAGACAGAATACTTACTGTTTGGAACTGAATGCCAATTTAAGAGTGTATTGCCAACTCTCAGTGGCCCACTCCAAGGTATTAGGATAACACTGTCTTTACTGGAAGGGATTGACTATTTTTTTGTGGTATAGTTATTTTAGCTATCAACAAAAGATGTGGATGAAAAGGATGAAATGATAATTATAAATAACAGTTGACAAGTAATATAATTTTGATTTACAAAAAACCAAAGGGTCATATTTACGATATATCACTTTTATATTATTTTAAAATCAGAAAAATATTTCTGGATCACACTATGTAACACATCACAAGTACTATATTTGGCTGAATTTAAACCTGCATCTAAGTACATATCAAAAGTTAATAACTTAAACAGGACACATTTGAAGGAAAACTGTGCATGTGCAAAAAAAAAACTACACACACACAGACACAATAGTACACTGCTCAAAAAATAAAGTGAACATTTAAACAACACATCCCAGATCACAATGAATGAGGCATTCTGGTTAATAATGTATATTATTGACAGTGAAATGGGTTTGAAACAAAATACTATGTGCATCAGAAGGAAGGGCCCACTGCACCAGCATATGATCTTACACTTGATGGAACCCTTCATTTTTTATTATTTTGAGTAGACTATTGTACATTATAGGGTTTTTTAACAGGATGAATGAAGGGCTATGAACCATCTATATTTTAAATGCCAATAAAACTTTGGGGTTCAACTTTTTTGTCATTGTAAGAACATATACTGTACTTTGCAGATCTTAAATAATTTGGATAACAAATAACTTGCTGTTTTTCCCTAAAATGGTTTAAAATGAATGCCCAACTTTACAGTTCCAAGCTGTTTCAAAGCTTGCCTCTCTGTTCACCCCTCTCGTGTTATTCCATGGGTAGATCTTCATTGTGAACAACAGCTTTGATAGTTGTGCTTCACCCTTCACTGTAAGTCTAATTACATAGTTTAACTTACTAAATCACTTCTTCCTAGTTTAGCCATATGGAAAATGTTGGATAAGAGAGCAATACCGTCCCTGTGTGAAGTAATAAATAGTAAGCATTGAAATAGCTATTAAAAGGCTAATGATGCTATAACAGGTGTGAAAACAATACATTTGTGAAAAACTTGTTTTTCATTATTCCTACAAAAGCAAGGTCATCTTTAATGATAGCATCCTTTATTGAGACAAATCTAGGGCTATAACATAAGATCAACATTCATAAAGCAATTTGAATTATGGTACTGTGATGCCACAGGTGGTGGTGGGTTATCAAAATTGTAATGATTAAAATACCTTCTTAAATATTAATTCAAGCTAAAACATTTAAGTACTTGAAATGAAATTCCACATATAAAATAAAAGTGCAAAAAAAGGCACAAAATGCAGTTCAGTTTTGGGAGTTCAACATTTTCCCTCTTTGTCACCCTTGTAGGTCTGCTAATTATAACCCTGACCTGCGCCCTGCAGGGGCTCATTGTAGGCCACGGACAAAAGCAAGCAATGACAGGAAATGTACAATGTCATAGTTCGCAAGTTGAGAAGAGAGTTTCATGTTCCAGTTTCTGAATGCACTAGAATTTAACAAAATGCCTTCTGCCTCTGGAGAAATCAAGGGGTCTAATCTCTCAGTGAGGATGGGCAGACACTGCTGTGTGCCGGCAAGTCAGTCATGCCACAGTCCAATGTTGATTATGTTGTTAAAAAGGGTCTAGATGATACTAAGGGTTCTGGAGCAAGAAAGTTGAGCAAACGACTGAAAATGCATCATAGTGACATAAGTGAAAGAAAGGTGGAGGAAATCTTGAACAAAATTGAGTGGTACCAACTTCAAAATGCAAAGTTTTCTGAATAAGTTTCTCAATAACCTATTGGACATGGGAAAAATGAAAATGAACCATTTGAAAAGAAAAAGCAGTGTTGAAATTGCCAAACACCTTATCAAGATTTATCTCAAACATGGACCACCCAAAGTGTTACAACATGAAAAAGGGACTGAGTTTAAAGGGGTGGTGAAAAATCTAACGACATCTCTACAAGTGAAAGTAATTAAAAGTTCAGCATATCATCCACAAAGTCATGGAAAGGTTGAGAGGACACATTGGTGGCCAAGAAAGAAGATCATGTATGATCTGGTGAAATTTCAAGGGAATGGAGTTAACTGGGTCAAGCACCTACCTGTATATTCAAGAGTGCTACATGAGGATCTTAAAGAAGTTTTAGGCTGGAGGTCTCCATTTGAAGTATACTATGGAAGAACAAGCAACAGCATAAGGCATCCTTTATGTGATTCTCCATCCTCTGTTTGTAAGGAGTCTGTGAAGAATCAACATTCAACTTTAAACCATCAAGAGACCATCCAGAGAAAATTTTGCCACTAAACGAAAAAGGGTGAGAAGAATGGCACGGAAGGCCTCTGAGCACTGTGCTAAGCTAATGATCAAGCGTGCATTCAAACAAAACCTATCACAACACTACCACGTAAAGGACGCTGTTTTGGTCAGAATGAGGGATGGTGCCCATCAAGTCTCCAAAAAGTATCATGTAAAGCAATGGTACAATTGTGAAAAAAAATCAACAGCTCTCAAAATACAAAGTGAGTTTCAGGGACCCAAAGATCCTACGACAAACACAAAAATGGTTCTTCGTGTCAGATTTAACTAGTGCGACCCGGCTGCGAAAAAAGACACACTCTGAAAACCCAAGATAGCACCATCAAAGAGAGGCCTAAACCACCCTTTGTTTCAGTACACACACACAGACAGACTAGAGGAATTTATGTCCATTGAGTTAAGCATTCACTATGACCCTGACCCAGATGGAAATCGTCAGTTTGCAGCCATGGCGGACCAGCTATCCACCCTCGGAATATTTAGATCACTAGAAAGGAGATGAAATTGTCCAAGACCTCAGGAACTATCTATACAATGGAAATGGAACACTCTTGCCCAACTTTGTCAAGGACATGACTGGGATGGATACAAACAGGGAACCTATGGTGACCACATTAAATTGTAAAGCGCATCTGAAATTTACCAGGTCCAGTTTCTTGTAATTTCCTGAGTCTGGCCCACCTATCCAGCCTGACGAGCCTGAGGACCCTGTTCTGACTACACCCCCTGTTCAGCCTGTCCAACCAACTGAAATGTTTCAGTCTATTATCAAAATGACCCTTGAGGATGACAAGTCAATGCTTGGGACGTTTAACAAAGTGTCTCAACATTTTAAAGACATTGCAGATCAATTCCATCCATCAATCTATCTAAGGGAAACATTAAGCCGAAGCCTTGGGCAGGATGACGTTAGAAAGCACACAATTAGTGTACGAAGGTTGTAATAAACAGCAGGGCGCTTTGGTGGTGTGGCATTAAAACTCAAGGAGCTGTTTGGGAAACATTCCAAGTGGTTTATTGCTTGGCTGGTAATTAGATATATAAGACATGGACAATTTGAAATTACGGATATATTTTGGAAATATAATTTTTTTGATTTGTTTAGCCTTTCTAGGCAAGTTCATATTTGTTTAAAATTGATCTTAGTGGAGAAATTTGCTGGTCACAGCAGCTCTCAAAACAAGCAAAATACATTTACGTTGTTTAAGGTAGGACTTACATTCATTGGTTCATTATTATTTTAGATTGGCTGCAAGCCTGCATGTGTTGGTTGCATTTATTGTTGTTGAAAGTTTCTATAAATCCATAAATAAAATTGTTCTTTACCTATTCATCTGCATTCCTATTTTATATGTGCATATGTTTATGTTTACGAATGGATTAAATTTTGATACTCAGAGTTTGTACTGTATTACAAGAAGCATAATAAGGTTTGTTGGATGTTTATAACTATTCTTGATGTGGTTTTGGTTTCCAATGAAGAAAATCTTGATTTTACAGTATATTTTCTGTTAATGCAACCTTGAATAGTGTACTGATAGTAATTGCTAAGTACTGCTACTAGGCTAATACAGTGATACTTATAATAGGCCTAGCTTTTACAAATACTTTAAAGTAAAATAAAACAAAATTAACAAACAAAAAACTATGCTTTAGAATTGTTATTACATAATGCACCATGTTACTATATTTTCTAGAGAATAAAAAAGTTGTAATAATCTTCTCAATATGTAATGACTTATTACATAATGCAGCAATTTTTTTACAAAATGCGTTGGGGCAGTTTATTACAAAATGAAATGAAAAAGTTATTACATTTTCGATGTTTATTGCAAAATACACTGTTATTGCAAAATGCAGCTCAACAATCCTCAAAGATCAGAGAGTGGTAATTGATGCAGACTTCAGTGGGCATGTTGGTGCAGGAAGTAGAAGTGATGAAGAAGTGATGGGCAGATTTGGTATAAAGGATAGAAAGACACAGAGGGACAGATGGTGGTAGATTTTGCAAAAAGGATGGAAATTGCTGTAGTGAACACTTTTTTCCAGAAAAGACAGGAACATAGGGTAACTTATAAGAGCGGAGGTAGGAGCACACAGGTGGACTACATCTTGTATAGACGAGGGACCTTGAAAGAGATCAGTGACTGCAAAGTAGCTGCTGGTGAGATTGTAGCCAGACAGCACAGAATGCTGGTTTGTAGGATGACTCTGGTGACAAGGAAGATGAAGAGGACAAAGGCAGAGCAGAGGACAAAGTGGTGGAAGCTGAAAAGGGAGGAGTGTTGTATGTTTTTTTAGTGTAAGACCAAAGAGAAGATTAATAGACATAGTGAGAGAGGATATGAAGGTTGGTGTGAGAGAGGATACAGAGAATAGGGTTAGATGGAGAAGGTTGATCTGCTGTGGCGACCCCTAAAGGGAAAACCCGAAAAGGGAAGAAGAACTTGTATGGTTTTCAGGTAGGAGTTGAGAAAGGTTCTGGGTTCTTCCAGATGACTGGAGAACTAAAGCTACTGTTATCAAGGAGACAGGTAGGAGAGTACTTGATGTATCATCTGGAACCAATGTAGATTAGGAGACTTGGTGGAAGACGAAGTGGGACACTGAGGGGACTGAAGAGAACGGACAGGAGTACAGGGAGATACAGCGCAAGGAAATGATAGAGGTACCAAAGGAAAGCAAAAGGCGTATGATGACTGTATGCTCGGTTGGAGAGTAGGGAGGGGTAAAATGATCTATACAGTTTGACGAAACAGAGAAGGAAACGTATTGACAGATACTGGAAGATTGATGGGAAGATGGAAAGAGTACTTTGAAGAACTGATGACTGAGGAAAATGAAAGAGAGACAAGGGTAAAGGATGTGACTATTGTAGACCTCAAAGTAGCAGGGATTAGTAGAAGTTAAGTGTTGAACGCATTGAAAAGGATAAAGAGTGGAAAGGCAGT